>NC_089494.1:138758402-139394777 GCF_036850765.1 Saccopteryx bilineata
ATTGTTCTAGGAATTTATCCATTTCTTCTAGGTTGTTGAATTTAGTGGCATAAAGCTTTTCACAGTAATCTACAATAATTCTTTGTACATCTACGATGTCCGTGGTGATTTCTCCTCTTTCATTTTGGATTTTGTTTATGAGTTCTTTCTCTTTTTTCCTTGGTAAGTCTTGTCAGGGGTTTGTCAATTTTGTTGATCTTTTCAAAGAACCAGCTCCTTGTTCTATTAATTTTTTCTATAGTTTTTCTGTTCGCTATTTCATTTATTTCTGCTCTAATTTTTATTATCTCCTTTCTTCGGCTGGTTTTGGGTTGTTTTTGTTCTTCTATTTCCAGTTCCTTAAAGTGTGAAGTTAAGTGGTTCACTTGGGCTATCTCTTGTTTGTTCATATAGGCCTGAAGTGATATAAACTTCCCTCTTATCACTGCTTTTGCTGCATCCCAGAGATTCTGATATGTCCTATTGTCATTTTCATTTGTCTGTATATATCTTTTGATCTCTGCGCTTATTTCTTCTTTGACCCATTTATTTTTTAAAAGTATGTTGTTTAGGCCCTGGCCGGTTGGCTCAGCGGTAGAGCGTCGGCCTAGCGTGTGGAGGACCCGGGTTCGATTCCCGGCCAGGGCACACAGGAGAAGCGCCCATTTGCTTCTCCACCCCTCTGCCATGCTTTCCTCTCTGTCTCTCTCTTCCCCTCCCGCAGCCAGGGCTCCATTGGAGCAGAGATGGCCCGGGCGCTGGGCATGGCTCTGTGGCCTCTGCCTCAGGCGCTAGAGTGGCTCTGGTCGCAATATGGCGACGCCCAGGATGGGCAGAGCATCGCCCCCTGGGGGGCAGAGCACCGCCCCTGGTGGGCGTGCCGGGTGGATCCCGGTCGGGCGCATGCGGGAGTCTGTCTGACTGTCTCTCCCTGTTTCCAGCTTCAGAAAAATGAAAAAAAAAAAAAAAAAAAAAAAAGTATGTTGTTTAGTTTCCACATTTTTGTGGGTTTTTTTCCTCTTTTTTTGCAGTTGAATTCTAGTTTCAAGGCTTTATGATCAGAAAATATGGTTGGTAAAATTTCAATTTTTCTGAATTTGCTGATATTATTTTTATGGCCCAACATATGGTCAATTCTTGAGAATGTTCCATGTACACTAGAGAAAAATGTATACTCTGTCGCTTTGGGATGAAGTGTCCTATAGATGTCTATCATATCCAAGTTCTCTAGTGTTTCATTTAAGGCCACTATATCTTTATTGATTTTCTGTTTGGATGACCGATCTAGAGCTGTCAGCGGTGTATTGAGTTCTCCAAGTATGATTGTATTTTTGTCAGTTTTTGTTTTTGGTCAATAATTAGCTGTCATATACACACACACACACACACACACACACACACACACATATATGTATATATATATATTTGTATTTTTCTGAACCTGGAAATGGAGAGAGACAGTCAGACAGACTCCCGCATGCGCCCGACCAGAATCCACCCGGCACACCCACCAGGGGCAATGCTCTGCCCACCAGGGGGCGATGCTCTGCCCCTCTGGGGCATCGCTCTGCCATGACCAGAACCACTCTAGCACCTGGGACAGAGGCCAAGGAGCCATCCCCTGGCCCGGGCCATCTTTGCTCCAATGGAGCCTTGGCTGCAGGAGGGGAAGAGAGAGACAGAGAGGAAGGAGGGGGGGTGGAGAAGCAAATGGGTACTTCTCCTATGTGCCCTGGCCGGGAATCAAACCTGGGTCCCCCACACGCCAGGCCGATGCTCTACCGCTGAGCCAACTGGCCAGGGCCTGTCTTTTATATTTTGATGCTCCTTGGTTTAGTGCATATATATTAAGGATTGTTATGTCTTCTTGATTCAGCATCCCCTCAGTCATTATGAAATAACCCTTTTTGTCTCTGAGTACTTTTGCTGTCTTGTAGTCAGCATTATTAGATATGAGTATTGCTACACCTACTTTTTTTTGGATGTTATTTGCTAGCAGTATTGTTTTCCAGCCTTTCACTTTGAATTTGTTTTTATCCTTGTTGCTTAGATGTGTTTCTTGTAGGCAGCATACAGTTGGATTTTCTTTTTTAATTTATTCTGCTACTCTGTGTCTTTTTATTGGTGAGTTTAATCCATTTACGTTTAGTGTAATTATTGACACTTGTGGATTCCCTATTGCCATTTTATAAATTGCTTTCTGTTAGTTTTATATCTTGTTTGATTCTTCTCTTTTGTTTTTCTATCATTTGTTTTTGTTTGTTTGTATTTCATACTTCTTTCCTCTGTTGCTACCTTTTTTAAGTCATGTGCTTTTGTGGTGTTTTCTTCATGGGTGCTTACCATTAAGTAATGAAGAGAATACCTACCATATTCATTGTAGTACCCTATCTTGTGAGTGTTTCTGCACTTCATCGTCTTTTGCTACTGTTAATCTCTGTCCTCTCCCCTTTTATATTTTTGCTTTTGTTGTCACAGTTTAAATTTGGTTTTATTGTGTTCTTGGTAGAGCTTCTACTTGAAGTTTTGTTTTGTTTTGTTCTTTGGATCTGGTTCGAAAACCCCCTTTAGTATTTCCTGGAGTGGGGGTTTTCTGATGATGAATTTCCTCATCTTTTCTGTATCTGTGAATGTTTTTATTTCTCCTTCATACTTGAAGGATAACTTTGATGGGTATAGTATTCTTGGCTGAAAGTTCCTCTCTTTCAGGGCTTTAAATATTGGGGTCCACTCTCTTATAGTTTGTAGAGTTTCTGCTGAAAAATCTGATGATAATCTAATAGGCCTTCCTTTATATGTTGTATTCTTCTTTTCTCTGGCTGCCTTGAGAATTTTTTCTTTGTCATTGGTTTGTGCCATTTTCATTATGATGTGCCTTGGAGTAGGTTTGTTGTGGTTAAGAAAACTCGGTGTTCTGTTTGCTTCTTGAATTTGAGGTTTTAGTTCTTTCCACAGGCTTGGGAAGTTCTCGTCTATTATTTGTTTGAATAAATTCTCCATTCCATTTTCTCTCTCTTCTCCCTCTGATATACCTATTATTTTTATGTTATTCTTTTTGATGGAGTCAGACAATTCCTGTAGGGCTTTCTCGTTTTTTTTTTAAATTTTTGAGTCTCTCTCTTCTTCTCTCTGTTGTGCCTCAAGTTGCTTGTCCTCTATGTCACTAATCCTATCTTCTATCTGGCCTGTTCTATTAGCTAAGCTTGTTACCTCATTTTTCAGTTCATGAATTGAGTTTTTCATTCCTGTTTGATTTGTTTTTATAGTTTCAATTTCCTTGCTAATATATTCTTTGTGTTCATTGAGTTGTTTTCTGAGCTCCCTAAATTGCCTTTCTGTGTTTTCTTGTATATCTCTGAATATTTTTAGGATTTCTCTTTTAAATTCTCTGTCATTTAGCTCCAAGGTTTCCAATATATTAAATTTTTTCTCCATAGATTTTTCCTCATCTATCTGTGTTACTTCTCTTTCTTTTGTATCCATGATATTTGATTTCCTTTTTCTTAATGGCATCTGAGGGTGGTCTTGTTGATAGCACTTCGCCTTCAGGGTGTGAAACTTTCAGATGCTCCAAGAATAGGTTTTTCTGTCTCTGGTTGTTGAACTTGTTGAAATTTTGGGGAGATTTTTCGGTTCGTGTCCTCACAGCGCCATTTCTATGTCGTCACTCGTCACAGTAATTTTTAAATACTAATTTCAAAATAGCCTCGTGCTTTGTCCTAGCATATGAAAATTTTGTATTGTGAAACTTTTTCAATAATTTAGTTGCACAATCTATACTATGAAAACTTTGTGAATTATGGTATGAAATGCAAATTTTCCCTCCATTGCAGCCAACTCTTTCATCTTCAGAATAACTTGAAGTTTTAAAAAACTAGTTACTTTACAACTGGAAGCTGATGCATCTAATGATTGCTTATGTTTGTTGGTGGTGGAGTGTTTCATTATTGCTACTGTGCCCCCAACTGCAATACAAAATTCTCTGCTGCAAATATTGCAGAAAACAATGATATTTTTCTTGGATATAAGGAATGAAAATTCCTTTTTCAATTTATTGTTGAAATGACATTTTCTCTTTTTTGATTTTTCCATTCCTTAAGTGAAATTTAAAATTAAAAATAAAATATAGAGCTACACAAATGATGCAAGCATATTAAGAACTGAAAACATAACATCATGGTAGGCAAATTTTCCAAAAGTTAAATTAACAAAACTAAATATCAAACAAAACCACTACTTTGAAGTGATAGTCAGGTATATTTATCATTTTCTAATTAAAAAACATCTGTTTATGCAACTAATCATAATGCATTAATAGATATGTTTTGAGGTTAGATTTCTACTTTAAAACTCAAATTTTGGAAAAATACTTGTAAGTAAAATTACACGTATTTGAAAATTGTTAAAAAGATAATGAATTAATAAAACATGAATTGTGCGTACCTGTATATGATTGAGTAATCACTGAGAAGGAAATAATCATGAGTCTACACTGTTGTATGTGCCATGTCATGTTTCAGTAAGAAGTACACAAAGCCATTTGCATACTCGGTATATCCCGCACTCTCTCAAGGTCTTCCGTGCGGAGTGCATGCATCTCATAATCGTGTCTTGTCACACTGTACTGATCATTGATTTATCATCATGTCAAATACAAATACGTCATATCACACCAATGGATCGACTCTGCATCGATTGAATACAGACATTTATAATTGAGCCTTTCAATATCGAAAAGGAGGACATGTAGGAGGACACTTTTTGAGGGAGGATGGTACTCACAAAAGAAGGACTGTCCTCCTTAAAGGAGGATGATTGGTCACCTTACTTATGTTTTATTCATCTTTTTAATCCCTGCATAGAGTCCAGTCACTAACACATTGGAACTGCTCAGTTTATTTGTTGAGCCCAAGGATATTTTAAAAAGTCTTGACTATAATTGGCCACAAGATGTCCCCAAAGCTCTTGAAGATGCTTTTTATGTACCTAGACAGGATTTTTTCATTTCAATTGACTTACTTGGAGGCTGCTAGCCAGGTGATGTTTAATGAAATTTTTGTTCTAAATCTGGTTTTGTAATGTTATGCCCCTAAGAAATCAAATATTAAATGTTTAGAAGAATAGATATCTTCAAAGCAGAGTTAAAGGGACATTTCCAAGTGCTAACTGTACATTTGTCTTTTAAAGGTCCATATTAAACTATGGTTTTCTTAAATGGTTTTCTTAAAAGACTCCTTGTGGTTACCTTCGATTCTTAAGTTACCAGAAAATATAACCACTGTGATATGACCTTTATAGCAATATTCTTCTCTGTAAAAGCTAACCAGAAGAATTAAAGTATGTACTATCAATGTTAACTATGAGACAGAAGGAATGCAAATGTGTATTTGTTTATTTATAAACATGTGCTCTGGGAAAGTGATGAATGACTGTAGACTAAAATTAGGGAGCTTCTTAGTTTTATCAAACACATCTAAATCATGGTTCTTTTGAGCTGTAGTGAGAAGAAATTCACTTCCTTACAGGTGCCTCATGGACAACTAGTCTAAAATAGACCTTTGCTGCCTCAAGGATTCCTTAAGAGGAGTATGTTCTGAAAATAACTTCTAAACCTAAAGCTCACACAAGCGGGAGAGGAAAAACAGATATGCTACAAGGACGAGGACAGTCCTAGAGGTAAAGAGATTTTATGCACACATGAAACAGTGTCCATTTTATAATCAGGATTTGTTTTTTTTTGTTTTTTGTTTTTTTTTAATAATTTTATTTTTTTAATGGGTTGACATCAATAAATCAGGATATATATATTCAAAGATAACAAGTCCAGGTTATCTTGTCATTCAATTATGTTGCATACCCACCACCCAAAGTCAGATTGTCCTCTGTCACCTTCTATCTTGTTTTCTTTGTGCCCCTCCCCACCCCCTATCCCTCTCCCATTCCCCCCTCCCCCCCGTAACCACCACACTCTTATCAATGTCTCTTAGTTTTACTATTATGTCCCACCTACGTATGGAATAATACAGTTCCTGGTTTTTTCTGATTTACTTATTTCGCTTCGTCTCATGTTATCAAGATCCCACCATTTTGCTGTAAATGTTCCGATGTCATCATTTCTTATGGCTGAGTAGTATTCCATAGTGTATATGTGCCACATCTTCTTTATCCAGTCATCTATTGATGGGCTTTTTGGTTGTTTCCATGTCCTGGCCACTGTGAACAATGCTGCAATAAACATGGGGCTGCATGTGTCTTTACGTATCAATGTTTCTGAGTTTTTGGGATATATACCCAGTAGAGGGATTGCTGGGTCATAAGGTAGTTCTATTTGCAGTTTTTTGAGGAACCACCATACTTTCTTCCATAATGGTTGTACTACTTTACATTCCCACCAACAGTGTATGAGGGTTCCTTTTTCTCCACAGCCTCTCCAACATTTGCTATTACCTGTCTTGCTAATAACAGCTAATCGAACAGGTGTGAGGTGGTATCTCATTGCTGTTTTGATTTGCATTTCTCTAATAGCTAAAGAAGATGAGTATCTTTTCATATATCTGTTGGCCATTTGTATTTCTTCCTGGGAGAAGTGTCTATTCATATCCTCTTCCCATTTTTTTATTGGATTGTTTGTTTGTTTGTTGTTGAGTTTTATGAGTTCTTTGTATATTTTGGATATTAGGCCCTTATCTGAGCTGTTGTTTGAAAATATCATTTCCCATTTAGTTGGCTTTCTGTTTATTTTGTTCTCAGTTTCTCTTGCTGAGCAAAAACTTCTTAGTCTGATGTAGTCCCATTCATTAATTTTTGCCTTCACTTCTCTTGCCTGTGGAGTCAAATTCATAAAATGCTCTTTAAAACCCAGGTCCATGAGTTGAGTACCTATGTCTTCTTCTATGTACTTAATTGTTTCAGGTTTTATGTTTAGATCTTTGATTCATTTTGAGTTAATTTTTGTACAGAGGGAGAGACCGTAGTCCAGTTTCATTGTTTTGCATGTGGCTTTCCAGTTTTCCCAGCACCATTTATTGAAGAGGCTTTTCACCATTTCTCCATTGTGTGTTGTGGGCCCCTTTATCAAAAATTATTTGACTATATATATGTGGTTTTATTTCTGGACTTTCTATTCTGTTCCATTGGTCTGAGTGTCTATTTTTCTGCCAATACCATGCTGTTTTGATTGTCGTGGCCCTATAATAGAGTTTGAAGTCAGGTATTGTAATGCCCCCAGCTTCATTCTTTTTCTTTAGGATTGCTTTGGCTATTCGGGGTTTTTTATAGTTCCATATAAATCTGATGATTTTTTGCTCTATTTCTTAAAAAACGTCATTGGAAGTTTGATGGGAATTGCATTAAATTTGTATATTGCTTTCGGTAATATAGCCATCTTGATTATATTTATTCTTCCTAGCAAAGAACAAGGTATATTCTTCCATCTCATTATATCTTTTTTGATTTCCCTTAACAATGGTTTATAGTTTTCATTATATAAGTCCTTTACATTCTTTGTTATGTTTATTCCTTTGTATTTTATTTTTTTTGTTGCAATCGTGAAGGGGATTATTCTTTTGAGTTCCTTCTCAGTTGTTTCATTGTTGGCATATAGAAAGGCTATTGACTTCTGTATGTTAATTTTGTATCCTGTGACCTTACTGTATTGGCTTATTGTTTCTAGTAGTCTTTTTGTGGATTCTTTGGGGTTTTCAATGTATAGGATCATATCATCTGCAAAAAGTGATACCTTTACTTCTTCTTTTCCGATATGGGTGCATTTTATTTCTTTGTCTTGTCTGATTGCTCTGGCTAGAACCTATAGTACCACATTAAATAAGAGTGGCGAGAGTGGACAACCCTGTCTTGTTCCTGATTTAAGGGGAAAAGCCTTCAGTTTAGTGCCATTTAATATGATGTTAGCTGATGGTTTATCATATATGGCCTTTATCATGTTGAGATATTTTCCTTCTATACCTATTTTGTTGAGAGTCTTAAACATAAAATTGTGTTGTATTTTATCGAAAGCCTTTTCTGCATCTATTGATAAGATCATGTGGTTTTTGTTCTTTGTTTTGTTGATATGGTGTATTACGTTAACCGTTTTACGTATGTTGAACCATCCTTGAGATTCTGGGATGAATCCCACTTGATCATGATGTATTATTTTTTTAATATGTTGTTGTATTCGATTTGCTAGTATTTTGTTTAGTATTTTAGCATCTGTATTCATTAGAGATATTGGTCTGTAGTTTTCTTTTTTTGTGCCATCCTTGCCTGGTTTTGGTATGAGGGTTATGTTGGCCTCATAAAATGTGTTTGGAAGTATTGCTTCTTCTTCAATATTTTGGGAAGCCTTTGAGTAGAATAGGAACCAAGTCTTCTTTGAATGTTTGATAAAATTCGCTGGTATAGCCGTCAGGGCCTGGACTTTTATTTTTGGGGAGGTTTTTAATGGTTTTTTCTATTTCTTCTCTACTGATAGGTCTGTTTAGGCTTTCTGCTTCTTCTTGACTCAGTCTAGGAAGGTTGTATTTTTCTAGGAATTTATCCATTTCTTCTAGGTTGTTGAATTTAGTGGCATAAAGCTTTTCACAGTAATCTACAATAATTCTTTGTATATCTACGGTGTCCGTGGTGATTTCTCCTCTTTCATTTTGGATTTTGTTTATATGAGTTCTTTCTCTTTTTTCCTTGGTAAGTCTTGCCAAGGGTTTGTCAATTTTGTTGATCTTTTCAAAGAACCAGCTCCTTGTTCTATTAATTTTTTCTATAGTTTTTCTGTTCTCTAATTCATTTATTTCTGCTCTAATTTTTATTATCTCCTTTCTTTGGCTGGTTTTGGGTTGTCTTTGTTCTTCTTTTTCTAGTTCCTTAAGGTGTGAAGTTAAGTGGTTCACTTGGGCTCTCTCTTGTTTGTTCATATATGCCTGAAGTGATATGAACTTCCCTCTTATCACTGCTTTTGCTGCATCCCATAGATTCTGATCTGTCGTATTGTCATTTTCATTAGTCTGTATATATCTTTTGATCTCTGCACTTATTTCTTCTTTGACCCATTCATTTTTTAAAAGTATGTTGTTTAGTTTCCACATTTTTGTGGGATTTTTTCCTCTTTTTTGCAGTTGAATTCTAGTTTCAAGGCTTTATGATCAGAAAATATGCTTGGTACAACTTCAATTTTTCTGAATTTGCTGATGTTGTTTTTGTGGCCCAACATATGGTCAATTCTTGAGAATGATCCATGTACACTGGAGAAAAATGTATCCTCAGTCACTTTGGTATGAAATGTCCTGTAGATGTCTATCATATCCAGGTGCTCTAGTGTTTTGTTTAAGGCCACTATGTCTTTATTGATTCTCTGTTTGGATGACCGATCTAGAGCCGTCAGCGGTGTATTGAGGTCTCCAAATATGATTGTGTTTTTGTCAGTTTTTGTTTTAAGTTCAATAAGTAGCTGTCTTATATATTTTGGTGCTCCTTGGTTTGGTGCATATATATTAAGAATTGTTATGTCTTCTTGATTCAGTGTCCCCTTAGCCATTATGAAATGGCCATTTTTGTCTCTGAGTACTTTTCCTGTCTTGTAGTCAGCATTATCCGATATGAGTATTGCTACACCTGCTTTTTTTGGATGTTATTTGCTTGGAGAATTGTTTTCTAGCCTTTCACTTTGAATTTGTTTTTATCCTTGTTACTTAGATGAGTTTCCTGTAGGCAGCATACAGTTGGATTTTCTTTTTTAATCCATTCTGCTACTCTGTGCCTTTTTATTGGTGAGTTTAATCCGTTTACATTTAGTGTAATTATTGATACTTGTGGGTTCCCTATTGTCATTTTATAGATTGCTTTCTGTTAGTTTTGTGTCTTGTTTGATCCTTCTTTTTTGTTTTTCTATCTTTTGTTTTTATTTGGTTGTATTCCATACATCTTTCCTCTGTTGCTATCTTTTTTATCTCATGTGCTTCTGTGGTGGTTTTTTCAATGGTGGTTACCTTTGAGTAATGAAAAGGGTCCCTACCCTGTTCATTGTAGCGAACTATTTTGTGAGTACTTCTGCAGTCCATCATCCTTTGCTACTGTTAATCTCCATCTTCTCCCCCTCTTTCTTTTTGTTGTTGTCACAGTTTAAATTTGGTTTTATTGTGTTCTTCTTGGAGCTTTTACTTGTGGTTCTGTTTTTTTTTTTCTATGTATCTGATTTAGAACCCCCTTTAGTAATTCCTGGAGTGGGGGTTTTCTGATGATAAATTCCCTCATCTTTTCTGTATCTGTGAATGTTTTTATTTCTCCTTCATATTTGAAGGATAGCTTTGATGGGTATAGTATTCGTGGCTGAAAGTTCCTCTCTTTCAGGACTTTAAATATTGGGGTCCACTCTCTTCTAGCTTGTAGAGTTTCTGCTGAGAAATCTGATGATAATCTAATGGGCCTTCCTTTATATGTTGTATTCTTCTTTTCCCTGGCTGCCTTGAGAATTTTTTCTTTGCTGTTGGTTTGTGTCAATTTCATTATGATATGCCTTGGAGTAGGTTTGTTGGGGTTAAGAAAACTCGGAGTTCTGTTTGCTTCTTGAACTTGAGGCTTTAGTTCTTTCCACAGGCTTGGGAAGTTCTCATCTATTATTTGTTTGAGTATGTTCTCCATTCCATTTTCTCTCTCTTCTCCCTCTGATATACCTATTATTCTTATGTTATTCTTTTTGATGGAGTCAGATAATTCTTGTAGGGCTATCTTATTTTTTTTAATTTTTGAGTCTCTTTCTTCTTCTCTCTGTTGTGCCTCAAGTTGCTTGTCTTCTATTTCACTAATCCCCTCTTCTATCTGACCTGTTCTATTAACTAAGCTTGTTACTTCGTTTTTCAGCTTGTGAATTGAGTTTTTCATCTCTGTTTGATTTGTTTTTATAGTTTCCATTTCCTTGCTAATATATTCTTTGTGTTCATTGAGTTGTTTTCTGAGCTCCCTAAATTGTTTTTCTGTGTTTTCTTGTATATCTCGGAGGATTTTTAGGATTTCTATCTTGAATTCTCTGTCATTTAGCTTCAAGTTTTCCAATATATTAAATTTTTTCTCCATAGATTTTCCTCATCTAGCTGTGTTACCTCTCTTTCTTTTGTACCCATGATATTCGATTTTCTCTTCCTTAATGGCATCTGAGAGTGGTTTTGTTGATAGTATTAATGAGATTTAATAAGGAATAAAAAGTTAAAAAAAATAAAAACATAATAAAAAAATAAAAAATCGAAAAGAGTTGTTTTTTTTAAAAAAAATTAATAATGAAATAAAGAAAAATAAAATAAAATAAAAATTTAAAATAAAGGAAAGTATTCCCCTCTTCCTTTTTTTCCTCTCCTCTCCTCTCCCCTCTTTCTTGAGAAAATCTTGTGGTGAACTGTGAATTATAACAAACAATGCCTGTGATGGAGGGCCTGAATTGGGGAAAAGTAATAAAGGGGCAAAAAAAAAAAAAAAAAAAAAAGAAAAAAAAAGAAAAAAGACAAAAAAGAGCGTATGGACCCACAAAAAGCAAATAAGGAAAAAATTTGGGTCAAGAATAAAATGATTTGCTTTTAGGTGTTGGTTGTCTAAGAGTTATGATGAGAGGAATAAGAGGAAAACAGAAAAATGGGGGGACAAGTTAAAAAATTACTATTGTATTTAGTGGAACAAGAACTAGATAATATGGAGAGCCAGGGATGGGAGCATTGCTAGTGAGTTAAAAAGGTGAAGTAAAAACCCCCCAAAATGCCACAAACATAAGTTTGAGTCCCAGATAAGATAATTTGTTTGTTATTGAGGTTTGAATGAGAGGAGATGTAAAGGAGAAACGAAGAGACTAATTTAGAGGGAGAAAAGAAAGAGAGAGAGAAAAAAAGAGGGAACCACTAAAAGAAGAATAAAGAAAGGAGAGAGAGAGAGTTAAGGGTTTTGGAGTGCAACCCTCATAGAGAGAAAGGAAGAGAAGGGAAAAGACAATGGGAGATGTAAAACTTATGGGTAGTGTAGTTCAAGGAGAGGAGAGAGTAAGACCGGCAGAGAGTTAATTGGACAAATTGGAGGAGGAAAAAAAGTATCAAGAATGAAGATAAGAGAAACAAACGAACAAATATAATCAAATGGGATAGGTTATAAAGTCTGCAGATTATTCTTGATTTTGAGAGGTTATCTTCTTGCTTTTTCTTTTCTCTCCCTCTTCCTGGTCGGTGACTCTGTACCCCGGGTTCTGCCCCTTTGGCACGCTCAGGTAGAGGTTTGCAGTTGATAAGTCTCTATGGCAATGTCATGTATTGTGCTTTAGTCTCATTGGCAGTCGAGGCTCATTAGCATTTATAGGCTCCGACAGTGAGAGAGTCCGTGTTCCTGGAGCCTTTCTCCTAGTCTTTCCTTCCTCAATTAGTAGCCTGATAATCCAGCTATGGGGTTGCTGCTGCCTCTGCCTGGATAGTAAGAGACTGAAAGAGCTGGCAACTCCCCACTCTATTTCCACTCAGCACAGGGCTCTGGGTAAGGCTCAGTCAGTCAGAGCTGCTAGCATAATCAGGCGGGCTTTCCGCCCACTCAAAGACCTCTGGCTCTGCCACTCTGTCCGGTAACACAGGCGGGCGCCCACTTCCGGGGCGCTTTGAGGAAACTCTCACTCACTGTCTGTGACCAGGATATCCGGCCAGCAGTCTCATGCTCTGAGTGAAACCCCCAACCGCAGGGAAAAGTTGCAGCGTTGGAATTGAGTCTCACTTCGTCCCCGTGCGTGGCTTTTGCAAGGCGCTGGGGCGGCCCGAGATTCCGCTTTGGCCCACACAAAGGCCCCTGACTCTGCCCCTCTGTGCGTTAACATGGGCGCGCACTGCCGAGGCACTCGGAGGAATCTCTCATTCACTATCTGCGCGCGCAAAGCAGGATATGAGGCTGGCCGCGTTTCCCTCTGAGTGAAACCCCCTCCAGCACGGAAAATCTCCACCGTTGGAATTAGTTCTCACTCCCTCCCTTGTGTGGCTTTCCCAGGGCGCTGGGGCTGCCCAGAGACTCTGCCCTCAGCCCACAGAAAGGCCTCTGACCCTGCCTCTCCGTGGGGCAACACGGGCACCCACTTCCGGGGCTTAAGAAGAAATCTCTCGCCCACTAACTGCACGCATGCTGACCAGGAGACCGAGTAAAATGGCTGCTCCACTTGTCTTTCTTTGTTTGGGTTTGGCGCGAGTGTTAGCTTGTATTGCCTGGGTTGCCACAGGATCAGTTTTTCCTCGGCTTGGATGTCCGTGCCACAGCCTGGTTTGGCCGTTTGTGCCGCGGCCTGGATCTATTCACCCCCTTTGCCCGCCTCAGTTTCTATATTCACAGTTACCAGGGAAAGCTGCCCTGTTTAGGTTAGTGAGGAAGGCAGAGCATTTCTTACTCCCTATTTCCTTCGGGGTTTGGCTATATATTTAGCCAATTTTTCACTCAACCATACCTTTGGGTGTATTGCGAAGCATCTGGAGGCTCCAAGTATAGGTTTTTCTGTTTCTGGTTGAAGATCTTGTTGAGTTTTGGGGGAGATTTATCGGTATCGCTTCCTACCCTGCCATTACTCTGACGTTATCCTCAGGATTTGTTTTTTAACACTTAGATGTTTTATTTGTTTTCATTGCTTTTGATTTCATTATGGATTTAATAAGGTCACTACAGAAAGTATAGGTACATATTGAGTAAGCCTGAACCTCTTTGAAATAGAAGACGTGGGGGAACAAAATGTTCTCACTATTTTTAAAATCTATTGATGGGCAGTGTTATGGGTTGAATTGTGTCTTCCCAAATCGTATGTTCAAGTCCTGATCTCCAAAATCTCAGTAGAAGACCTTATTTGGAAATAGAGTGGTTTCAGATATACTTAGTTAAGACAAGATCACATTGGAGTAGGAACCCACCCCTACAGTAGGGGGTCCCTGTAGAAAGGAGCCATATGGACAGAGACGAACACACAAGGAGAATGCTGAGAGCGGATGAGTTATCCAGCCACAAGTGAAGAAACTCCAGAAGGAGAGTTTCTGGGATATACGCCTTCCTGGTGTCCTCAGAAGGAGTGAGCCCCGCTGACACTGACCGCAGGCGCCTGGCCATCAGAACTGCGGAACATAGATTTCCGTTGTTAAAGCCCAGTAATAGCCTAAAGGAAGTGATTAATGTTAATTAAAAATATAAACAGGGCCCTGGCTGGTTGGCTCAGTGGTAGAGGGTTGGCCTGGCGTGCAGGAGTCCCAGGTTTGATTCCTGGCCAGGGAACACAAGAGAAGCACCCATCTGTTTCTCCACCCTTCCCCCTCTTCTTCCTCTCTGTCTCTCTCTTTCCCTCCCGCAGCCGAGGTTCCATCGGAGCAAAGTTGGTCTGGGCACTGAGGATGGCTCTGTGGCCTCTGCCTCAGGCACTAGAGTGGCTCTGGTTGCAACAGAGCAATGCCCTAGATGAGCAGAGCATTGCCCCCTGGTGGGCATGCCAGGTGGATCCCGGTTGGGTGCATGCAGGAGTCTGTCTGACTGACTCCCCGTTTCCAACTTCAGAAAAATGCAAAAAAAATTTATATATATATATATATAAACAGTATACCAATTGATTATTTTGCTAATTGTTTTTTCTTTTTCTTGATACTAATTCTCATTTGGTATTTAGCTATTATGCAGCCATGATTTTAATTTAATATTTCCCTGGGAAACAAAAATTAAGTAATTTTCTCTAGATTCATAAGTAAATTTGAGACCAACCCTACGAAATAATAAAATTTTAGAACCATTTGAGATATCTTCTGTTATTATAGATGAGGAAATTAAAGTAGAGAGGTTTAGGGACTGAGCTAATGGACAGTATGACTGTCTCCAAGGAGGCAAGGTGGGAAACTCTGCATGTCTATCACACTGGGAAGCAACATTTTTGTTGCAGCCACAGAAACACTTGTTCTTACCTAATTCAAGTGCGCTGATCTCAGATCTGACATTATTTTTTCTCTGTAAGCTACAGTTTTTTTGAAATTCAAGATTTTAGGTTTTCATCTTACTGTAAAATTTTCAACATTTAGTTTAACATAACAAAGTAGAATGTCTTCTTGGGCATCATGTTTGTGAAAATATAATAATTTATATAATGCAGTAAATACACTAAAAGACATGATTGCATCAGAATTTGTCTACAATTTTGAAATAGAACATATTAAAACACTTACTTTAATCATAAAATTTGCACAAATCTTATTTAAATTCTATTCAGGCAAAAATTTGTGTTTGTAGCTCTTGCATTTGTGTACTTGTTGAGGACAATCTCATTTGATGCTCCAGCAGTAGTCTGCTCATCACTAACAGCTCCAAGAGTTTCGGGAAACTTATCAAGGTGACTGTTCAGGAAGTAAATCTTAATGCTCATGTTACATCCAATGTCGCAGAAAGCCAACAGCATCCTTTGAACCAGAAGTTCATAGTTTTCTGCTTTTTTGTTGCCAAGGAAGTTCTTTGTAACTGCCACAAAAGACTGCCTTGCTGCTTTCTCCTCCTTATTCATCTTCCTGGAAAACTCTTTTTCAGGTATGAAGGTTCAAATTTGAGGTCCATCGAATACACCTGCTTCTATCTTCTTGAAAGACAAGGTAGGAAAAGCAGAAATACTATGTTGAAAGCATTCATTGTCTCTATTCAAAGCCTGAACAAACTGCTTCATTAAGCCAAGATTGATGTAAAGTGGGGGGAATATGATCCTGTCTCGATTAACTACAGATTCATTCACAATATTTTGCATCCCTACTTCCAGAGCTTCACATTTTGGCCACTCCTCTGTGTCCAGTGTTTCTCCTGAGCTCGGCTGTCCTACAAACACAGAAAGCAAGGATACTTCATGAAACCCCTCTGTTGTCCTAGCAGGAAATTTACCATTTTAAGATCCACACAAATGATCCAGTTATGCTCCTCATACTTCAGAAAGTCGAGGACTATTTTTATGTC
The DNA here is from genome assembly GCF_036850765.1 of Saccopteryx bilineata. Taxonomy (NCBI): domain Eukaryota; kingdom Metazoa; phylum Chordata; class Mammalia; order Chiroptera; family Emballonuridae; genus Saccopteryx; species Saccopteryx bilineata. Next base: position 138,774,333 of record NC_089494.1, read on the forward strand.
ATTATAATGTTCTCGCAGATGAGTTGAGTAACCAATTGGTACCGCTGCATAAACATTACCATTGTGCTAGCGTGCGGAGGACCCGGGTTCGATTCCCGGCCAGGGCACATAGGAGAAGCGCCCATTTGCTTCTCCACCCCTCCGCCGCGCCTTCCTCTCTGTCTCTCTCTTCCCCTCCCGCAGCCAAGGCTCCATTGGAGCAAAGATGGCCCGGGTGCTGGGGATGGCTCTGTGGCCTCTGCCCCAGGCGCTAGAGTGGCTCTGGTCACAACATGGTGACACCCAGGAGGGTCGCAACATGGTGACGCCCAGGATGGGCAGAGCATCGCCCCCTGGTGGGCAGAGCGTCGCCCCTGGTGGGCGTGCCGGGTGGATCCCGGTCGGGCGCATGCGGGAGTCTGTCTGACTGTCTCTCCCTGTTTCCAGCTTCAGAAAAATGCAAAAAACAAACAAACAAACAAACAAAAAAACAAAAAACAAAAACCAAAAAACATTACCATTGTGTAGAAGAACAGATTTCAGACTCTGTTTAGAGCTGTCAAGAAATAGCCACCATTCTGTTGGACTATAAGTGGTAACATCTAGCTGGCCGAGAATACTACTGATATCATGACAGTAAACAAAGTGTTTGTCTTTGGAAAAAAGTCCACAAAAATTTGTTCACGCTTCCTGAAATGGGATACTTTAGCTGACCGATGAAGTACATTCTTTTCTTGAAGCCTGAAGGCTAATAACTCAGCTGCTTTCTTTGATAGGCCCAAATCTCTTATTAAGTCATTCAATTTAGGTTGGTTAAACTGCTGAGGGGTTAATGACTGCTTGGCATCAGAAGAAGACCCTTCAGATTCTACAACCATTTCCTCATGCATCTTATCAAAATACACTTGATCACCATGTTCACTGTCTTCATCATTAGAAGAAATAAAACCATTGAAAACTGGAACCGGGAGTGTCTCAGAGTGTGGGATAGGTCGTATTGCTGAAGGAATATTAGGATATGCGATCATATGCCGTTTTTTCTTGCCAGTGCCCTTTGTATGAATCAGACAGAAATAACAGTCAGTGCTGTGATCCGTAGGTTCACTCCAAACCATGGGAATACCAAAAGGCATTCCTTTGCGTTTTCCTCTAGTCCAGTCACAAAGCACTTCCTCACAATTATGACACACAATATGAGGAGCCCAATTCTTGTCTTGATCGCCAAGGGGAATTTGAAAATAGGCAATATATGCACGTGTCACAAATGATGATATATTGCGCCTTTGATGCTGAAGTGTGCAACAGCCACATATATAACAGAAGGTGTCAGGACTATTCTTACATTTATGCCTACTTGAAAAAGCCATGATTCAATCTTGAAACAAAATAAGAGGATGTTTCTATCAAATAGTAATTTTTTTCATTTAGATACAACTACAATTATGTAAAAGTGATGTTTGTAAAACATTAATTGCCTGTGTTTATGTTCAATCCAAGAGTCGTTGCCCTTTAACTCCAATTTTAAAACCAATGCATGCCATTAACTGTAACAAAAAGAAATTAAAATTGCATAAAAACTAGAGCATGCACCATAAAACGGGTTTCATATTTGGAATCAGTGATGCAGAAATATATAGAAACAGTTCTAAAACCTCATGCTACAGAAAATTAAAAAAAAAAAATTGTTCCCCAGTGTAATAGAAGGTTAAAGAGCGTACTCTAGCCATGGAGGGAAACAGGCGCACTGTGGGTGGGCTCGAAGTGCGGTGTACTGTAACAACTCTGACAAGCAGAACATGGGTGAAAGAGGAATTAAAAACCTTGAAACTATGCGTTTATTAATGAATCATCCAGGGACATATGGGAGCTCCTTCCTATCTAGCTTTCTTATATGGTGTCTTTGCTTATAGTTAAGGGAAAATTAAACCCTATTTCATCTCAAGAGAGTTCGTCTCCTGAGCTTTGCCTTTCACAGATATATATGTGTCTGCCCCATCCACTTCCTCCTCTTTGCTTTGCTGAGCCCCACATTTCTGTCATGGGCTGAATGGTGTCCGTCCAAAATTCACACATTGAAGTCCTAACCCCAGCACCTCAGAATGTGACCGTATTTGGAGATAGGAGTTTTTAAAAAGTTAAAGTTAAAAAGAGGTCACCAGGGTGGGCCCTGACCCAGTAGGACAAGAGGAAATAAGGACACAGACTCACATAAAAGATCATGTGAAGACAAGGGTTGGCCACCTGTGAGCCCAGGAGAGGGGCCTCCAAAGGCACAACTCTGCTAGTACCTTGATCTTAGGTCTCTCACCTACGGAACTGTGAGGAAATACATTTATGTTGTTCAAGCCTTCCGGTCTCTGGCACTTAGTGATGGTGGTCCCAGCAAACCAATACAACTTCCTGAAAAACTCAGTCAACTTCTCACTTGGAAAATGGCATATATGTAATTTTTTATTTTTACCTTCATGGACTTTATCTCAAGTTCCAAGCATAAGGCCTACTAAGTGCACTGTTGTTGGCAGAGGTAAATCATGAGAAAGATACAAGATTATGTATAAGTATACAACATACAAGTAGTCAGTCTAGCAGACTGTTATTGTACCCTATCTACAAATAATATATTTTATGGCAGAAGTGACTGTTACAAACTCAATTTGTTGTTGTTATTGTTTTGTCTTTTCTGAAGTTGGATTGGGACTGGAGTCCCAAATACCGAGTATTATCAGCTGATCTCCCAACATGTAACTAATTATAGCACCTCTTAATCATAAGGTGCTTGAAAAACCAGCTCCTCATCTTTTAATAAGTGACGGGAGCTAACAGAAACATGCTATTTATCCTCCCAGATTATATGTATCTATGGTAGCAGGAGTTTTCTGGAAGCCAAGCCTCAATGCAGAGGGTTTACTTTAATTGTAAGAGCTTCAGCTGGTGTGGCCTTTCAGTGACCCTAAGCATAAAAGTTTCTGTAATAGTCATGACTTCTGAAAATCTGGCAATCTTGTGGGAAGCACAATGAGGGCCCTCCAAAGATGTCCATGTCCCAATCCTGGAACCTGTACATATTACCTTACACGGCAAAAGGGACTTTGCAGAGGTGATTAAGTTGAAGATCTCGAGGTGAAAGACTATCTTGGATTATCTGGGTGGGCCCAATGTGATCACAAGGGTTCTTATAAGTGAAAGAGGTAGGTAGGAAGGTCAATTTGATCTCTGATCTCCAAAATGGCAAGATAGTATATTTGTGTTGTTTTCAATCACTACAATAGTGACACTTTGTTACAGCAAGAATAAGAAACTGATATAGCTCTCCAGTAACATGGTTATTGAGCTTTGTGTATGAAACTGCAGACATCTAACACCTGAGCAGGGATTGCGGCTGTCCTCGCCACCAGCCCAGTGCTCAAGTGTATTCTGGGCTTTGGACATGGGGCCCTGGGAAGGCCCTGCACTCTCTGTCTGTGAGTGCTCCTGAAAAGCATTTGAGTAATCTGATGTAATCATGAGATATTTTCCTTTTAATCGGCCAAATTGAGTGGCCTGCTATTGGCTTTACCTGATTATTCAACTGAATCAATTGATTAATCTGGTAAATTAATTCCTAATGAGACCTTAATGTCCGTCAATGTCTAAATGAATTACTTCATTTAGAAAAATTTTTTTTCACATTTTTAAAAAACTTTTGGATAAAGGGTCAGGCACATGACCAGTGGAGGACTTTGTGGGTGTTTGGTTCTTGGTTGCTGGGGAGGGGAAGGGTTTGTTTAGAGTGATCCCCACATCACACCAGCCGGTGGCAGAGACAGCATCAAATGGCAGGGGGTTGGGGGGAAGGAAGTAGAGGTTAAGGAAACACCAAGCCCCCAACTCACCCATAAGACCACCACAGAAGAGACAACGAGGAGAGGGAACGATGGAGTCTCCAGATGACGATCCCTATGATCCCACTGCTTCAGTAAAGTTTTCAAATTCTTGTTAAGAGTCCACTCTTGGGCAGAGATGTATGTGAACTATGTGTATATGATAGATGTTCTGTAGACATCAAGTGAGATCAGTACCCTGGCCTGCCCAACATGAGAGCAGAAGTGTGTGTGTGTGTGTGTGTGTGTGTGCACGCGCACGCGTGTGTACACGCATGTGATGGGAGGAAAGGAAAGCCAGCTCCAACTGCCGCTGATGCCCGATACCAGCAGGACAGACAGGGCCTTGCGGAGCCTGTGGGGCTTGGTAGGCACCTGCATGATGGCACCGAGCTAAGAGGGTGACTGTGAGCTGGGCACCGACAGCCCCGGGAAGCTATGCAGCCCTCAGCTACCAGTATGTGACCTCCAAGCATGTTCAAATCACCTAACACAGTGCCTGGCACAGAGGTGGCATTCAGTAAATGGCAACGATGAAGGTGATGGTGACAATGTGGGTCGCAATGCTGGTTATGAGGTAAAGTGCAAGCTTACCTTTCCTTTAGTTTGTCTTTTCTGCTCCCTCTTCTTTTGCCCGTACTTTCAAGCAAACCATTGCCTTTCAAAGTATTTCAGAATGAAAGATCTCTACCGTACCCACGGCCCTCAGGGAAAAATCTAACCTGAAAAGTCTTCCAGGTAAAGTCTCTGAACCAGTCAGGAGCCTGGATGGTCTAAAATAAACCCTGGGGCCTGGGCTCCATGTGTTAATGGTGAGTAAGTGAAAGTTCAAGAAAGGGCAGGCCCCTTTCGGCACATCTGCGGTGGGAGCCGAGGGACAGCAGTGATAAAAACACGCAGGCCCTACGATCCTGGCTACAACATGTGTGCCCCTTGATCCCACCGATCCCTTGAAATCCACTCTAGTCAGACAATAAGATCAGTCTTGGACGTCTGGTTTCCTCATGGCCCACTTCTGATGGAGGTGGCAGATCTAGAGTAAGCCTGAGCAATGCCTGTGTAGGAACAAAGCAGCCACAACTTGTACAGTTTGCAGGCCAAGGACCAGACTCCTCACCTCCACCTGGATCCCAAAGCACTGTTTAACTTTCTCAACCAACCAAGACATAAACCCGGAAAAATGGTGACACCCTAATTTTTTGACTGAGATCAAGTTTCTGTAGTTGGGCAGAATATAGGCACCACATCAAAAGGAGGTGGGATTTTAGAAAAGTACGCCAGAGAGCCTGTATCCCCTAGTAGGGAAGGCTGTTGTCGAATTTGGTGTCCCAGCTCCACCTCCTACCACCTGTTTAGGGCTGGGCAAGCAACTTGACCTGCTTGTGCCTTAGTATTTTTCATTTGGAAAATGGGTCTGATAGTACAGTACTTGCCTTATAGCAGTGGTAGTCAACCTGCTCCCTACCGCCCACTAGTGGGCATTCCAGCTTTCATGGTGGGTGGTAGCAGAGCAACCAAAGTATAAATGAAAAGATAGATTTAACTATAGTAAGTTGTTTTATAAAAATTTATTCTGCCAAACTTAACGAAAATCCGACATAACGTACTTGGTAAGTATTATTATTATATGCTTTAACTTGCTGTAACTCTGCTTTATAAATTTTATAAAGTAAAGTTACTTCTCTACTTTATAAATCACCATTACTGTGGAACCGGTGGGAGGTTAGAAAATTTTACTACTAACAGAGATACAAAAGTGGGCAGTAGGTATAAAAAGGTTGACTACCCCTGCCATAGACACAAGAGAACAAGCAATGTTATGTTTGGTAGCAAAATTCCCCGAAAGCTAGCAGCTTGAAACAACAGATATTCATTATCTCACAAGTTTCTGTGCCTGGACTTGGTGCGCAGCTGTGGGGTTGCCTGGCTCAGGGCCCCCAGGCGGCAGTGAGGCTGTGGGCGGGGCCACCGTCTTCTCCAGGCTCACTGGGCCTAGAGTGATCACTTCCAATATCTGTCTCTTGGGCGCTGGCAGGCCTCAGTTCCTTGCCCTGTGGGCCCTCCACAGGTTGTCTGTGTGTCCTCATGCTATGGCCAATAGTGGTCCCAGTGACAGAGAGCACCAAGGCAGACCCAGTCTCTTCACCCTCATTGTGGAAGTGACTTGTCATCATTTCTGTTGCTTTCTAATCAACAGAAGCTAATCAGTAAGTCCAGACCACACGGAAGGGCACAGGATGACAGAGGCAGGAGCACCAGGGGTGGGGAGTGGGGAGTGGGGGAGGGGGTTCGCTGGGGGCACCTGCAGAGGCCGCAGCCACCGCAGGAGCCTTAGGAAGCTGGGCGCATCACTAGAGCTGCGCAGGTAAACAAGGTCATGGTCAGGGGCTTTCCCCACAGCTTTCAATGGGTCATGTAGTTTTTGTTTTGTTTTCCTTTTAAAGAAGTGCAATCATCTTAAATTTATTATTTTTCTTAAAACAAAAACGTAGGGGAAGAATTCTATATTTCTGCATTTTCTGAAATGTCCCCAGCATTGGGGAGAATTTCTCCCGATTTGTGGTTGAGCTGCTCATGCCAGAAGATGAGGAGGTCACCCAGGATGCAACCTTCCCATCTCCCAGGAAACAGCCGTCCCTTTCAATTCGGTCACAGCTCACGTCCCTGCCATTTCATTGTGTAGCATTAAAACTAGGTCAACCTGCTCTTTCATTAAAATTCCCCCAAATATAGCACTGTAGATTCCAGAATGGCTTTCAGGGCTTGGTCAGTCAGTGAGAGCGTGTGAGGAGCCTGGGGGGTTGCCATGGCAACCGCCAGAGAGACCGGGAGACTAGGACACACAGATAAATGAGCTGTCTGCCTGGGGGGGGGGGGGGGTGCAGGCCCGGTCCTGGAGCCAGGAGCCAGACTGGGACACCGGCCGTGTACAGAGCAGCGGGGAGGAAGGGCGCGGCGGCCCCAGGTGAGAGCAGGTCGGGGTGGGACGTCCGCTGGCTCCCGCGCCTGGTCCTCCCAGGGCGCTGAGAGTGAGAGCAACGTTCTGCTCTCAGAGCCAGCCTTATCTCAGTCTGGCTTTCTCTGAGTCTCCCGATCTGTGAGTGCCATTCGTTCAACATCTCATGCGAAAAGACAGTATTCTGCAGCAGTCTGTTTCTTCACTTCTGGCTTTCTTTCTCCATCTCTTTCTCTTTTATTTTAACTCGACCTAAATCATTTTATTTTCTTGCAAGATGTTCATTGCCGTCTGCTGACTAGATTCACTCACTGCAAAGACAATTGCAAACCTGATAGCCTGGCTCAGAGATACCTGTGTGTCCCTGTGTCTTAATGCTTCCGAATTAATTAAAACTACACTAGACGTCTCTACTTACACGTTCTCGTTGTGGTCTTGGAATCAGAAAACAACCTAGGACAGCTGGGCTTGACGGGAGTTAGGAAAAATAGATGAGGAGGACACAAATGCCAAATCATGGAATTAATAACAACGACATCCATCATCCTGCCTTTTCAGATGTTACAAAGCATGACTATCACAAACCCCAATATTTATTTATTAAGAATTAGTTGAGAATATCACCATTTCACGCTTTAAGAAGGAAATGACAAATTTAGACATCATGATCTGAAATAAAGGGAAAATAAATAAACACGGGAAATGAATAAACATGGGAACTGTCAGACCTGATCCTAAGCAGGGTCAGCACCGGGTTAGTGACTGAGAGGGCCCAGATGACAGCAGCCTGCCCCTGACATGTACAAGTGGAGGACCACCTACCATCTAATATTTGAAATGGTAAGTCAATTACAACTGTTATAGAAAATATATCCCACCCTCCTACCTACCTTGACATGGAAAGTCGGGGCTAAGTTCAGAACTCAGATTCTCAAGGTTAAGTGCTAGAACGCCAGCCAGAGCCAGCCTTCGTGCCTTGGTTCTCCACTTAGCCCGCCCCTTCCCTGCTCAGCCTCCACTCCCATCCAGCTTCACATCCCAGGTCTATCCAATGGCCCACCCTACGGCCTCAGGGTGTGCTCACTGGGAGCCTGCTGGCCTCTAGGATGGAACTTGGAAAGAGGTGGCCAAGATGCTGGAGCAGACTTCAGATGTTGTAGATAATTCCAGGGTCCCAGGCACCCAAACCGTGTGGTCTAGAAAGGGGTGCATGGCTTCCTGAGGACATAGCCTCTTGGGCTCCTGGTGTGGCGTTGAGCAGAGTGGCTAGGGAGGCACAGAGCAGCTCTTCTAAAGAAGGGTGCGGTATGGCTGTGACCAGGTAAGAGGCAGGGAGGTCTGGCTGGGAGCCGGCCTGGGAACCCTTGGCTGCTCACCCTACACACACCTCTCCCCTGTTACTTATTGTTAATGGTGTTGTTTCTGTGTAGTAGACGCTTTTTAAAAAACTTTCTTTTTTCTGTACTTTTAGGCATTACTTAAAATTGTATGCGCAATTTTTTTCAAAACAATAATGGAGTCTATGAGAAGGAGGAGGAAGAGAAAAATAAGAAAAAGAGAAGGTGAGGCAGAGAAAGAGGGAAAGGAAATTAGAAGATGTTGGGACACACTTCTGTTCATATTTCATGGCCCACTTAGCACCGATTGGCACAACAAATCCAGCCTCGTCAGAAAAGGCTGCACATGGGCACAGCGGCTGCCTGGCCGCTCACCAGTTTGTGTCTGGCCCCTCGATTACGGGGTCCACGCCGCTCAAAGTGAAGCAGATCATGGGGGAGGGGAGTGTCCATGCTATCTTTTGGTTTAAAAAACTCCACCCTGAATTAAAACAAAAACAAACAAACAAGCAAAAAATTAAATAAATTAAAACATTGTTTGCCCTGGCCTGACAGCTCGGTTGGTTAAAGCGTCCTCCTTAAGCACAGAGGTTGCCGGTTCGATCCCTCATCAGGGCACATACAGGAGCAGATCAACGTTCCTGTCTCTTTCTCCCTTCCTCTCTCACTGAAATCAACCAATAAATTAAAAAATAAAATAAAACATTGCTTTCGATGCTGCAAGTCCCTACTCAGTAGTCATGGATGTGTGTTCTGTACCTCTTACTTCCTTTATATTACGTTTTCCTTCCTTGACTGATTTCTGATCAGGAAACCAGAACAACTGTGGCTTTTGTGTGGCTTTTCTTAAGCAGATGGACCTTGCCACTGGCTCCCTGGCATTGATCTGCAGTCTCCTCACACAGATTCTCAATCCTTCTCAACATACCTTGTCACCTCTCTCTTCTGCTCCGATCCTCTTGGGGCTTCCTAGTTTGCTCAGAGTAAACCCCAAAGGCCTTCCTGCTGTCCACAGGCCTGTCTTTCTGTCTGTCATGAGCTGGTCCCTAAGACTACTCTGATACGAGCTCCATCACTGTCCTCCTGCCTCTGCCCCTCCAGCCACACTGGCTTCCTCATGTTCCTTCATTCCTTGAGTGACGCCCGGGGCCACGGCACCTGCTTGTACCACTGGCTGCAGCCATCATCCTCCATGTGGCTCTCAGGCTTACTCCCTCATCCTGTCAGCTCTCTCACCAAAATGCCCATTTTCAGAAGGATCTTCCAATCACTTTACATCAACCTCCCAACAGTCGCACTTTAGCTCCTGTAACTTATTTTATTTTTCTTTAAATAACTTACCCTCAACTATCATAATGTTTGTATCTTTATTCAGCTAGCTACTTATCTATCTGTGTCTACTTTATTTATTTTTTATTAATTGTCTCTGTTCACAAGAAGGTAAGCTCTATGAGCTCAGGGACTTGTTTGTTTTGTTTTTCAACTGCTGTATCTTTTACTGCACAGACTAATTGCTCAATAAATATTTGGTGGATGAATTAATGTGTGAATAACTATAAAAATAATATCCTAGTTAAATAGCATCTATATATTTCTATGTGCTGATGGAAAACAGTTCTCCTAAACACAAGGACAAGAAGACATATATTTTGTCCCCCAGTGGGCTCTGACATCTGCATTTATTGTGAAGTTCTCAAGTGATCCCCTCACCAAAGCTCAAAATCTATTGGTCTGTCACTTCCTATGGAAGAATGGGTACAATGTGACTGAGTTCCTCCTAAGAATTGACTATCTCTTGAAGGACAAAAAACACATAACAGAGAATAATGTAAAAAAACCTTTAGAACCAAATAATATCATTCAAACATAATGTATCAGTGGTGACTGATACTACAATTAATGACAGCCCTTTAATAAAATTTAAGAGGTTCCAAGTCTCTTGGGTTTATACCACCAATGTTATAACTAAGTAATAAGGTTCCTTGTCATCTCCCAGACTCACATTTAGATGATTTATGGAGCATACACACACACATCCTGCAGCAAAAACCGCTGTTCTTCTACAAAGAGATGGATAAAACTAATGACACCTTTCTTCTGGAGGAGAATTTAGTATCTTTAGGTCTCACCTATTTTGCTGTATCTGGGGTTCTTTCAAACAGGCACAGAAAACTCTGAGGATCTTTACACAGACCTGAGGGGACACAGTCAGTTGGGCCTGGTGATGGCGGAATGGTCCTCAGAGCATCTAGGTCTAGGATATGGGACTCACCCACTTTTCAAGTCACTTAATGCTTCTGGCTAATTCATAATTTTTTCCTATTCATTCATTCATTCCAACATCTTTACCAAGACTATATAAGGTTATTATAATTACAATAAGCATTATCATCATAATTACTAGCTTTTGAAAACATTTCCTCTGGGTCTGGTTCGATTCTCACCACCACATATATATCAACTCATTTCATCATCTGGGCAACCCACTGAGGCAGGAACTGTCATTATTATCCTCAATTTCTACCTGAATAAAATGGAGCACAAATACGTACTACACAGGTGCTGAGGTAATGAAACTAAGTCCAGGCACTTACATAATAGAAAAAAAAGATTCCATAGTAGGTCATTTCAAGTTATTATACTTCCAAGGATGAAAATGTTTGAGACAGGAATTATGGAGAGATGAGAATGAGTTGGATATTAAATATTTTTTAAAAATTACAGACTCAGAGATGGTATATGGAGAAAAATGAGCAAGGAGAAGGAGAGTGAAGGCATTCCAGGCAGAAAAATCCTCAACACTTTAGCCATGTAAAGGTTGGCATCTGGCCCTTTGTGTCAGAAGCGCCCGTGCCCATCAAGGTGCAGAGTTTCCAGGGTGTCACACTTTGCTGGACTTGAAGCTTCATATTGAACTCTGAATTGCTCTCTTCACCAGTAGGCCCACCCGGTGGCTCCAGTTCCCAAATTGCCAAGGCACTGACCGCAAAGTATGGGAATGAGATCTTAGCAAAGATTTTAGAAAGCATACAACAAATATGGAAACCAAGCCCTAGGATGAGACCCAGCATGACTTATAAATCTTGAATGAAAAGCACTTTCACTTGCTGGTCATTGCCTTCTCTCAAGGTACCCTGGATGTCAGCAGGGGGGGCTCAAATATACTTCCTTTTGGTCCAACGCCATAGCAATAAAGTGCACAAATGGGGAGGTTCATCCACGTCTGTGCAGTGTCTTCACACAGGCACCTGCCCTCCCTCTGCTTACCACAGGGGCTATGGTCTCCCTGCACCTGCTCCTGGCTCCCCAGCCCAGCTCCTGCAAGTGCACGCTGTGGACGATGGCTCCAGGTCTCCTCCACACTCAGCGGAGGAGAGCGGAGTTCAGAAACCACTCTACAGCTGTGGAAATGCCACACTCTCCTGGGTAGAGTTTCATCCAACCTCAAGATGAAGAGGATTGAGAAGTACAAACCGATGGTTGTAAAAATAGTCACAGGGATGTAAACTATAGCATAGGGAACATAATAATATTGTAAAAACTATGTATAATATTAGATGGGTATTAGCTTTATCAAGGTGATCACTTTGTAAGGTATACAAACGTCTTATCACTACGTTGTACACCTGAAACTAACAAAACACTGTCTGTCAAGTGTAATGGAAACATACAATTTTTTTTTAAAAAACCCTTTCTTGCTAATTGCATTGTTTTCTCTTCTCTTTTCATTTTCATTTCATTTTCCACTTGAAGAAAAGCAACATCAGATCCTTCCTATGCTAACCAACTCAAGCTGCTGCTCTGTCCCCTTATGTCCAGGAAGTGACAGAGAAATTCACTGATGAATGATTTAAATAATTTTCCATTTTTGACTCTTTCGAAAGACTATTAGAAATATTTGGGTTGAGAAAGATTTTGGTCCTTTTATCATAAAGAGCAGCTTCTTCACTTTAAACTTACTGGGAATAATTTTTCCCTGTAACTGAAATGATAACATTTTACACTGAAGAGGGGTAGGGAGTGAGGCAGAGGTGGGGGGAAGGGTGTTACAAGGTATAAAATATATGTGTTGGAAAAGGGTACATTTTGGATGAAATATTAAATGTAAAGTTGGGATCCTAAGTCTCAGGGGAGAAGAAAATGGCAAGTCTGAGTCCATCTGTGTTGGATTCCAAAACCTTGGACACACAGGCAAAGGGTCTTTGTTGGGTCTTCTCCACTCAGTTTGTCAATCTTGTTTACACGTGGGCTTTCTCCTGGTGATAATTTTCTCTTGCAGACTATTAAAGTCAAAACTGAAACATTTAGAATCTGTTGCTGTCTTTTTAGAGAGGTGTTGGATAGAGTAAACATATTAGCTTCTTCATTTAAATGACTTTCACCCTCTAGTACCATATAACTCAGGTCCCACAGGGAGGTTTGGCCAAATACACAGTGTAGTTCCCCATTGCGTTTCCCCCTCAATGCAGTGTAGACTGTTTATACCTAGAATCATTATAAGGTTTTTCTCTGAGAACAAAGTAAGGGTAGGGGGACATGCCAAAATCAAGCTCAATCATATGTAAAAAAGTCACCCTATTATATTTGATGAACATCCAAGTTCAGAGACTTGATTATGGCTAAAGATGGGATTGGCCTGTAGAGGATTCTCAAAACTGAAGGCTGAGGGAGTAAGCCTGCAACATAACACAAGAAGTCCTGGGGAGGCTGCACCGATCTTGGGCAGACGTGTGGGGGACCATGCCAGTGCCCCACACCCATCCCTGCAAATCCCTTTCCATTTTTGTGCACCTGGCCTTCGGGTGCGCTTTCACTTCTTACAGCTGGTGCCTCATCTCTTTTTCTAAGTGCTGACCTTGAGCCTGGGGTGCCAGAGCCTGCTTTGCCTGCACACATGGGATACTCTTACCCAATGAGGATGGGTGCAGCAGTACAAGTACTCCAACAACCTTAACCCTCGTGGGAAAGATTTGATGTGGGAACTACATTATCTCCAGAGCTGTCCTGTGGGATTGAACCATATTTATCTTCCTGGGGACTTTGCTGGATAACACCCCTTGCTTAGCTCTCTGCCCATTCCTGTTTCACGTCCCCGCTCACCTACCAGTGTTAACTGGAAGCACAGTCTAAAAAATCACTTTTGTAAGAATTCTTGTCTTAGAACCTGTCTATCTCTGGGGAGTCCCATCTAAGACAACAGGCCTCCCAGAGTACTTGGCAGGCATTCTCCAGTCAGGATGGGTGAGCCAGGTTATTGCTGCTCCGTGATATCAGCCAGTCAGGTCACTCCATTTCCTCCCCACCCCCATGGTTGGATTCCAAGATACCAAACCACCTTCCAATTAAAGTTCATCTTCCCATGTGGTTTTTCTCTAAGGAGAGAGATGTTTATCAGCTAAAAAGAACATTTCAAGTTCATTTTGGCAGTTTTATCTCTCACTGTATATTTGGAGTTCTGCATTACAGATCAGTCTCTCAAGTGCCATTCATCCAACTGTGTCACCAAGAGTCAGACCACCCATGGGAAATTGACAAATTATATTTTGAAACCATGTCATATATATATCTTGGAACCATGTCAGGTGCCACCTTAACAGCCCTTGGCCACTTGGTCTCTTAGTACCTTCTTTGTTGGGCTCTTTCTCCACCAGAAGATTCAACACTTCAATCTCCTGACTGGACACATGGTTATAAATGTTCCCTTCATCTCCTTGAAAGAAGAATCCTTTTCCTTATTCCTCTGAGAGGCAGACAGATTCTTTAGTTAGAATGTTTAGAAATAAAACCAGCTTTGGGGTCAAATCCCATGAGTTGCCCAACTTGTAAAATCCCTTCCATTCCCATCATTTGAATATTAGAGGAGAAGGAGAACTACAATATAATTCTGTGGATGCATCACAGGTATGAACTATAATATAAACATAGCTCGTCTGGAACACTGTGGCCTGTTGCTGCCACAACATGCGGAGTCACGATCACAATCCACTCTTTTGTTTTTGTTTGTTCGGGTTCTACACAGAAAGATTTGTTATTGTTTAAAGAAGAAGAAAGTCTGAATTTTGGTTAATGAGTTTACTCTAAGACCTTTAGAGGGGTTGATCATAATGATTAATAAGTATTTGCAGGTAGGGTCACACACTATGAGCACAAATTAATCACAATATACCTTCCCAAATAAGCTTTGCTTTGCAAAACTCTTACTGGAGAAGAGGGTGGTATGATTTTAATTTAGCTTTTCTGTTTCTGGGCATAAGTTCCAAATTCATGCGCAGCGTTTAATTCCCTCACTTTCCTCCTTTCCATCTGTCGCAAACCTGAGCTCAGGTGGGGCCACGCCCACGGGATGATGATCTGTGACATGTACTTGTAGGGAGAAGCGCAGCAGGAGGAAGCCGCGCTCAGCTCCCGGGTGCGGGTGCGGGTGCGGGTGCGAAAGGGCCGAATTGGCCAAATTGTGCACGCGCGTCAGCAGGAGTCCCTCTGACCTGCCCCTCGGCGCAAAGCTCCTGGCTGGCCGCCCCTGCAGTGCCGGCCAAGACCACCAGAGGACGATGCTGCACCAGCTTCCACCCCGACAACCTAAACTGAAAATTGAGGAAATCAGTGACGATGAGATCACTTCCTCCGTGTGTCTCTCCATTTCTGAGAATGTTTTTCAAGTGTCACTCCAGACGCAGGTAGCCATCGCTCAGGACCGCCCCTCCCCCCGCCCCCTGCGCCCCGCCCCGAGTTCGGGCGGAGGCCCGGCCGGCGGGAGCGCGGCTCTTTGTTCGGCGGAGCGCCCGCGCAGTAGAAAGAGAAGCCAGAAATAGACCTGAGAAAGAGAATGGGGATTTAGCAGATGCTCAGAGCTGTTTTTCTTTATAAATATATCTGTCCACTTCCCACTTTCTTCCGTGTCACTGCAGGCCATTAGCACTCTATTTCTGTCTGCACAGAGGCTCGGCCTGGCCCACCCTGCCACCCCTCCTGGCAGATTATCCCCTAAGGGCTACACTCCTAGGCCCAGGGTTTGACATCATGAGTTATTTTTATCCCAGTAGATTGCAATATCTTAACAGCATGCAGCTTGTGCCAAAGAATGGCCCTAAAGCTGACAAAGAGGAGAAATTACCTCAGAAGTAAGCTCCTTGATCTCAAAATGCCTCTCAAGTTGCACTATTTTAAGCTGCAGCAAAATGAGTGACAAAAATATACACATTGGGAGTGTGGCCTGGAAAACAATGTTATAGCCTCCGGTTTCATAATCACTAAGAGAAGGCCTCGTGAAAAGGCTGTGGCATGTCTAGATAAGGGAGGCAGCCCCCTGGCTATGGTTAGAATTGGGGTCCACGAAAGGTGGCTCCATCATTCTAGATCTATCCAGAGTTATCCCCTCTGCCTCCCTGCTCTAACTAAAATTCTCCTTCACTGAATCCCTTTAGGTTGGGTTGTGATCTGGGGGATGGGAGCTAAAAATGCCTGAAGCTGCCACCTAAGTAGAGTACAGAGGATTTGGATGTGGGAAAAGTAAACATTCAGAGACAATGCAAAGTAGAGGATCCAGAGAGAATCCTTTCTTCCACAAATGGGCCAGTAGAGAGGGTGTGTGTGTGTGTGGGGGGGGGGGGGGTTACCTGCAGCATGCAGGGGACACCAAGACAAACTCAAGGCTGCAGAGTTTGGCATCGCAGTAAGCCATGTGAATGGCCTTTTCATTTGTCCTGAATGAAAAACCCACTCTGGAGACAAGCAAGCCTGAGTCCCAGTGGGTCTGTCCGTGCTAGAAAGTAGCCCTAGTCCAGCTCAGGACGCCAGCCCCTGACTCTTAGAGTGTCGTGCCTGCATTTGTCACTCCTCCCAGGCATCCTTGAAGGGTTCTAGTTTCTTGGAACTTGGTGGGTTTTAGTGTCAATTATCTTTAGTCTTTTTTCTCTTTAGCACCCAACAGATAACATCTCCATGGAGGACACCCACTTCAGTAACTGAGGACATGGGGCAGTTAGACAATTAAAAGCTGTGAGAGTTTAGGTACATTTGTTGGCACTCTTTGTTTTTTTGTTTGTTTTTTTTCTGCCTTTCTTGTTTCCCATAGTCCAGTGACTCTGTGGTGTGGACAGAGGCCACTGAACTGCTAGTCTATGAGGTCAAGAATGCAAGAGAATCTATAGGAACAGTTTTATCAGGAACCTTTACCAGCTTCCCTAGATCAATGAAAACTGCCATATAAAGTCTAATTACATTGGGCTTAATTTGAGGGTCTCCAGAAGATGAAACCATAATATAGTCATTTGTGTGGAGATGGGTTAAAATAGGTCATCTGGATAAGGAACACGAAGCAAAGAAGAGCCAATAGGTCATCTGGATAAGGAGCTGGCAAAGAAGAGCCAACTCCTTTATCTGACACACACCCCTGGGTCAAATCCAAGACACCATGACAAGAGCTGCTGGTGATGGGAGGCTATGAATTGTGCTCTCGGTGACGCAAAAGAGTAGAATGCTGACATGTGGACTGAACTGAGGGGTGTAAGATCCTGAAGGGAAAGGAGAGGGAGATGGGTCCCCCTTCTGTTTCTCAACTCTAGCTCCTATTAGCATGAGGGCTGGAGAGCAGGCAGATGCGCTGCTGTCCCTATGCTGGGGTGCCACTTGGGCACTCCAGGCAGGAGAAACACCTTCACTCACAGAAGGCCCACCTGGGGCTGATAGGACAGGTTCATATGCACTTTTATTCTTTCCTATTCAAAATTTAGAGTGTTTTCAGAAAATGATATAGTAAATGAAAGAATTTTCTTAGAAAACAGTATGGACTAGACACCAAATATTAAAATCCAATCACATTCACAATGATACTTATCATGCATTTTTATTTCAATCTTCTTTCTACTTAGTAGTGAATATTTACAACCACAATGTGCTTAATGAATGTGTAAACAACTAGGGGATTCAGCCTAAAGGTGTTTAGCTTCCTCTAAACTATGACAAAGTTGTTATAACTCTTGATATTTTCATCACTATTAAAATATATGGGACATACAGTGAATATAGTGCTGGCCTTTCATTTGACTACCTCAAGATAAACAGATTCATGAGTTATGAATAAAAGACAATAAGGATTATTTTATAAACTCTTTCTCAGAGTAATGCCAACAGGGTTCCCACAACATGTTACCGACATTTTTCTCATCTTGGGAGTGAGGGTATAGGCTCCCGCAGAGATTATCTTGAAAAAAAAAATACATTTGTCTGGTTAAGCGGTGGTCTTTGCATTCATATACCAATTTCATTTCTTTAAATTCACAAATTTCTGGACCTTAATAGGCATAGATCATTTTTGGAAAGTGAATAGATTTCATTTAAAAGACATTAAAAGGCCCTGGCCAGTGGCTCAGTGGATAGAACGTCGCCTGGCATGTGGACGTCCTGGGTTTGACTCCCAGTCAGGGCACACAGGAGAAGTGAACATCTGCTTCTGCCCCTCCTCCCTCTCCCTCTTCCCCTTCCGCAGCCAGTGGCTCGACTGGTTCGAGTGTCGGCCCTGGGCTCTGAGGATAGCTCTGTTGGTCTGAGTGTTGGCCTCAGGTGCTGAGGGTAGCTTGGTACTCGAGCATTGTCCCCAGATGGGGTTGCCGGGTGGATCCCGGTCGGGGCGCATGCAGGAGTCTGCCTTACTATCTCCCCTCCTCTCACCTAAAAAAAAAAAAAAAGAAAGAAAAAGACATTAAAAACTAGCATTTAGTTTCTTATTTATTTATTTTGAAATTAAATTTAATGGGGTGACATTGATCAATAAGAGTACATAAATTTCAGGTAAACATTTCTATAACATTTGAATTGCTGATTTTGTTTTGTGCCCATCACCCAAAGTCAAATCATTTTCTGTTACCATATATTGTCCCTCTCTACGCCTCTCCCCCTTACCCCAGGTAACCACTGCACTTATCTGTTTCCATGAGTCTCAGTCTTATATCCCACCTATGTGTGTGAAACCGTATAGTTCTTAGTTTTTTCTGATTTGCTTATTTCACTTAGTGTAATGTCCTCTTAGCTTCTTTTTGCAGAGGTTTCTCACACAAATAAGTTCAACACATGAACATTTTAGCCCAATGTTTTGGAGGAAATACATTTATGAGGGTAATAAATGCAGGCATAACATTCAAAGAGCTTAGGAACTGGCTTTGGAGTGAGCAGCCCTGGCTTGGAGGAGCGCCACCCAGCTGCGCTGGCAGGCCCCATCCGATTTCGGGGTTAGTTGACTCCAGAGCTGATTTTTTACCACTTCTGGTTTCCAAAAACGACCATTTAATATGGTTCAACTCAATTTTAAGCTTTGTTGCCTTAGGCTTGAGCCTGTAATTATAACCAAGGACCGATGTTTAATTTTTATAGGCAGGTTACGATAGCATAGCGCACCAGAGAAGAAGATACAGAACATCTGTATAGTTCAGGAAGATGGCACATGTTTTTGCACTCTTAGTAAACATTATATAAAATACAAACACCAAGGCTCAGATCCCGGGTAGACTATGTGCTCTCTGGGGCGCTGAGCAATGTAGTGCATGATACTTTCTCTACCATCAAAAGCCTACACAGTTATTCTCTCTGATTCCTTTCCCAACACAGTGTTAAACTAGAGGATGAAGTTCCTTTGACAATGAGTGTTAAATTATGTTAAAAGATGAATCTGATGTAATTATACAGAGTAAACACAGCACAGGAAAGACTTCCAACAGTTCCACTTGACCTGCAGTGAGGCATCATTCACAGCAGCATTTACCTATTTAACTCCTCTGTACCTGATGTATTGTCTCCTGTAGAGCAGTGGTCCCCAAACTTTTTTGGGCCATGGACTGGTTTAATGTCAGAAAATATTTTCATGAACCGGCTTTTAGGGTGGGACAGATAAATGCACAGAATAAAATTATGCGACCGGCGTAAAAACTGGTATTTTTAAATATAATTGTCAAACCTATGAGACAAGCGTCAAGAGTGAGTCTTAGACGGATGTAACAGAGGGAATCTAGTCATTATTTAAAAATAAAACATTGTTCAGACAAATATAAATAAAACGGAAATAATGTAAGTTATTTATTCTTCCTCTGTGGACCAGTACCAAATGGCCCACGGACCAGTACTGGTCTGCAGCCCAGGGGTTGGGGACCACTGCTCTAGATAATTCTTGTGTACACATTAGGTTTAAAATCACTGATTTGCATGATTTTTCTTAACATCTTGAAATTGAATAAATATGAAGACAATTCTTAGATTGTTGTTCCTAGATCAAATTATTTGTAAGACCAACAAGGAATTTTCATGAATAATTTTTAAGCTCTGAATATAGATCAGTAAATTTTATGTACCATAATAATAAAAAAACAAGTATGCCAAAATATATGCAGTATTTGGTATTTTTCATAATTACCTTATATAGCCTGACCTGCAGTGGTGCAGTAGATAAAGCGTTGACCTGGAATGCTGAGGTCATCAGTTCAAAACCCTGGGCTGCTGG
This sequence comes from Saccopteryx bilineata, assembly GCF_036850765.1. Lineage (NCBI taxonomy): Eukaryota > Metazoa > Chordata > Mammalia > Chiroptera > Emballonuridae > Saccopteryx > Saccopteryx bilineata. The sequence continues at coordinate 138,793,953 of NC_089494.1, forward strand.
GTCAAGGCACATACAGGAAGCAACTACTATGAGTTGATGCTTCCTGCTTAATTTTATTTTAGCTTCTTCCCCTGTCACAGCGACAATGAACTACCCGGAGACCAGATTACCTGCTCCCAGGGGCCCGAGGGGAGGCAACAGCCCTGGTCAGCAGACCAAAGTTCTAAAGCCCCGTCCCCAGCCTTACTCAGATATTTATTAGCCAGTACAAATTACTCAAGGAAGCAGACAGCAGAAGATTTCAGGGGGTGAAGTGAAGGACAAAGAACATGCTGACTCCTAATCGCTGTTTGAGAGCCTATCATGCTCTGTGTTGCTGAATCTTACCCGGCTGTTTTGCAGTTTCCAGCACGCACTGTTTCCAGTACAGGGTCAGAGAGGCCCCGGACTCTCGCCCCGCAGGGCCTTCACCCTGGGGCCCCTCTCTGTCTCTTACTGTCATCTTAACTCCACATGTTTTCAGAGCATATTCCTACATACCTTCCCTTTTCTTTCTAAAAATCAATAAATAAAGTCTAAAAAAAATGATAATTACCTTATATATAATGTCAATAAGTGTGAAAAAAATTGCAGTTTATTTTTTCCCCTTTCAGGATTTTTAACAAAAAAGAGGTGACACTGCCATCTGAACCCACACGTCACTTCCCAGAAAAATAATTGAGAACAAATGATTTCGGAGCAGTGTCCCCAGATCAAGCAAGCATCAGAAAGAAGAGCACAGCTCCATTAGGGGATGCTCTGTGCGGGTGCGGTCTATTTTTAAATCTCTCCAACTACACATGGAAGGGGGACTCTACAAGGCAGCAGAACCTCTTGCCAGCACACAAAGACAAAGCAACTGGTTGAACACGGCTTGCAATTAGAGCACATAGCGCTTGTCCTTTGAGGTTCCCAAAGCACCCAGGCTTCTGGTTGGCTCTCACCTTAGGGGATGTATACTTGAGCTGGGTGTGTGAGTCACATGCAGCCACTGATGTAGCTGCTCTCACGTAACCTAATGCCTAGGTCAGCAGCCCTAAGGCACCACAGCCTCACTGAAGGAGTGCTAAAATGCATATCTTTAGAACTTACTGCCAGGGATTCTGCTCAGTGGGATCCAAGAATTAGCATTTTATTAACAATTCAAGGGGGTTCTGATGCAGGTGAACTGATCACCATCCTTTTATGACAGCAGAGAATCAAGAAGACAGAGCCATTGGACTTTAGCCTGGTTTGGATGCCTTTGATAGCCAAAGAAGGAGACCAGCAATTTCAATGTACTTGAGAGTACAACTCTGGGTTCACATTTTATAATTGTCACTCAGAGGTTGTACTAGGGAGTCAGAGTGAGCGACTAGGGGCCATAGGAGGTTGCTTCTGTAGAATCATGAGGGTTGTACCTTGTGGCTCCTGAAGACAGATGCGGTTAAACTCTGAATAATTTCATGGACTGGCAAAGAACTGGAACCGCCACTCAGGGATGAGCAGAAACTCTGCCTGGTCCCCTCCATGGGGGTGTTGTTTGGTAAGAGGACCTTTATCCATGGGAGCAGGGCATGGAACTTGCCATTAGGCCACTCAAGGCCCTGCCCGTGTCAGATGTCAAAGCAGCCCATAATATTAATCTTCAGCTTTTCACCACAGGCCCATTGTTTCTTTGTTCAAGTTCTAAGAGCAAGGTTTGTTGAGAGAGGGACTGCCTGTCTATTCAGTTGAGAGTCTTGATGCGAAGCCTCCGTTTTCACAGAATGGCCATTATCAGAGGGCGTCACCTTTCAAGGCTGGCTGTCACACATGCCCGCATGCCAAGGGATGGCGACCTCACCCTGTCGGCACCGCGGCTCCTCAGCCTAGGGTTTCAACTGGGATCTGATAACTATGCAAAATGAAGAAAATCTAATTCATCTAGAAAAACTAGAATTTTCCCTTCGATAAAGCTGGAACTTTAGAGTCTGTAAGAGACTTACAGACTGAAACGACATTGTTTTAACATCCTGCGGACTTCTCATCTGGCAGTGGCCTCTAGCTGATTTTCGGGGACCCTGGAGAAAGCACCCCCCACATGTTGCCGCTGCATTAATGGGAGGAAATGATCATCCTCCGTGTTTTTTTTCACTGTGTTCTGTATCTTAAGTTGCATGTAAGAAGTTTACTTCAAATGTAAGTATGGACAAAATGTTTTCTTTTGCTGATCAATTGGCATAACTTTTCTATATGCTCTAGATAGATATCTGTTCCTATCTCAAACCTGACTCTTTCTCTTTTATCTTCTCACTCTGGTTAGCTTATCTTTTTCTATTTAACTGTGAATATTGTTTATATTACTTTCTGTTGCTTCAACACTTTTGTAAAATGAGATAGGTAAGTATGTAGCTAGATATATAGATAAGGAAAGAGATGAATAGAAGAACAGTTTTCAAATTTAAGAAAGATGGGTTCCTTTTTCTTACCATTTGCTCTATTTCTGAAAACTTCAGGCTGTGAAATAAACTTCTGGCTTTGTGGATTTAGTTATCTATAGTGCTACCCTGTTATTATTTTGCAGTTTTTCTATGCCTGTTGATGTAACTCACATACATATTTTTACTGCTTACATGCATGCTCCATTATTTAAATTTTGGTTCAGTGGTGACCATGAACAAAAGCTCCCATTCTTAGGTAAAAAAGTGAAAACATTTCAAAAATAAGAAAGTACTGTGTAAGTTTCTTTCCCATGGAAATTTGCAGTAGTAATCAACAGTTGTGCCTAAGTTCAAAATTCAAGCCTTGCAATACTGGACACATACTTTAGACAGTGAGCTGCTTCTCCAGAAAGGAAATGTGTACTTTTTATTGGTTCCATAACATAGGTAAATGACAAACACACAGGGTTTCCATGTGGAGGGAGAGAGTAAACTGCAGATCAGTATCTCATAAGTAAACATTTCTTAACTGCTGAACATCCCATAGAAAGGAGAACAGTGAGAGAGAGAGAGGGAGAGCAAGGTATATACATTATGTACACACACACACAAGTCATCTCTTGTTCTCTCATTCTTTCATTACTCTCCTTTATATACACAGATGTAGCTAGCTATCAGTCTATCTATCTATCTATCTGTCTATCTCTCCAGCTCTCTTAATTTATTGGGCTCCAACTCTGAGCTCATTCACTCTAGGATGTCTTTATTAATGTTACTTCATTTGATCATCTTCATAATTTGAAAGATAGATATTGTTACCTTTATTTTAAAAAACTGAGGTTCAAAGAAGTTAGATAACTTATTCAAAGTCACAAAGCTTGGAAGTGAAAAAAGAAAAAAGATTTGAAACTGGTCTGTTTGTCCCTCAAATCTATAGCAATGATGAGTGATAACACTACATATCTCTATTGGTATGAAATGTGCACTATATACAAACTGGACTGGAGAAGGTCTCATTAGTAGACCCAATGAACATGTGACTTTACATAAAAGAGTAACAAAAATCACCAAGCAAGAGTCAGCTTCACCAGCTTTTATTCAGACAGAAAGTTTATAAATGGACCCTTCTACTTTGAGCATATCCTCTTACTCATCTGATTAATAGAGCTGACTGCTTTGTTAGATCTGAACTTGCGGTTGAGTTCTGAGAGGGAGTAATGAAATGAGACTGCTAACTACCCACCAGAATACACGCTCCCTTTCATATATGTTCACATAGCTACACCATGGCTACTTAGCTGGGATACATGTTCTAGCCTCCCTTGCGAGTAGAGATGGCCATGTGACTGAGTTCTCAGCAATGAAAAGTCTGAGTTTTGGACCTAAGTCATATGGATGTGCTCTCCCCACCATATTTTCTTCCCTACAACTGGCTGTTTTGAACAGAAAGTGGCAGAAACCCAGCTGTGACCATGTGAGAGATGCACTTGAAAGGTGAAAGCACAATGAGGAGAGGAACCGTAGGAGGCACTGCCCCATTGAACCTGAACTTCTTACCTTAACACTGTCAGTGGAGAGAGCAGTTTCTATAGACCCTGATGCTCTGTAGTTTATGATTCTTTTCTGGCAGTTGTGTAGCTTTATCATAACTTAAACAGGAATGAAATAATTCAGTAAGACTCTTTGGAGCAATGGACATGAGTTTGACCTCAAAATACTCATTAAAGATTGGTTAAATAAAAATGAAAAAGACAAAGACAGAAATCTATTTTAAAACTGTATTTTAGTGATTAGACACTCCCCTGTCTATTATAAAATAGAACAATATAATCGTGCCTTAGTGAGAGTATCACTTTATGACAGAATAGAATTGCTTAATAAAGTAAAAATAAACTCTAAATGCAAATTTCCAATAAAAGTAAGCATCTTTAATTTTCATTAAGGTGTGTAGACCTGGTTCTACAATACACATTTTGGAGAATTTTTATTGGAAGAAGAGGCGTTGCTATGGTTCTGTTAGTGGTTACATAAAATTGTAAGACAAAAACCAACTTTAGTTCTATAGTGCACAAACAATTATAATTAGACTATGTCGGTACTATCCTCAGTTATGTAACTCCATACACTTTAACATTTTTTTAAAAGGATGTTTTAACTGAAGCCATGATGGAGTAAGTGGCACTAGACTGGTTATCTTGCCATAAACAACTAGAAAACTGTTTTGAGACATTAGTCAAAAAGCAGTGTAGGACTTGTCAGAAGAGAAACAAAGAAAGTGAGCCCTACCATCACCCTGGCTTTGGCCTGGAATCACTTTCTGAGCAGCCATTCAGGCAGAGAAACTTGAGATCATGGTATCACTGAGTTGAGGAAGCAGAGATTAGAGTCTGGCACCGTTGAGAAGAACGGAATTTGCAGTGGGAGTGAGCAGAGAGGAGAAGACTTTGCAGAAAACAAGTTGCACAGCTAGGCATGAGATCACCTTAGTATTGTAGAATACTAAATTGTACACACAAAGCATAAAAGAGAGAGACAGAGGAAAAAAAATGGCAAGGAATTTGTATGCTAAACAACCCCATGGTTCCCAAAAAGCTGAGAGATGTGCAACTTTCAATCTGTAAGAGTGGAGTTACTGAGTAGGGCATTCAGTAACCCTAATCCTAACCCTAACACTAACCCCAACCCTAACCCTAATTAACCCCAACCCTAACACTAACCCCAACCCTAACCCTAATTAACCCCAACCCTAACACTAACCCTAACCCTAAACCCAACCCCAACCCTAACACTAACCCTAACCTTAACCTTAACCCTAAGCTTGACCCTGGAGGTCATATTTAGTAGTAGGTGAAACTATCTCCAAAGTAAGGACAACATTATATTTGTCCTAATATAGTTTTAAATTAAGCTTCAAAAACATTAAGCTGATCCTCAAATAAATGTAGTACCTTTGAGAACAAAGCCTAACACTCAATATCATACTAATCACAAAGCCTTGCTTCAAATAAAATATTACTAGACACAGTAAGAGCTAGTAAAATGTCATTTATAATTTGGAGAAAAATATGTCAATGATCAAACAGCCCCATATCTATTAAAAAAATTAAATTTGAAAGGAAAATGTTAGGTCTAGATGGTGAGTTCTATCATATACATATTTAAAGAAGCAATAATGATAATTGTTCTCACACTCTTAGAAAATAGAAGAGAGAAACATACCAAGTAGTGTCATAAGGTCAGCCTTTCCAAAAAAAAGATTAAAATTATATAAGAATAGTAAGTTATAGACTAATATCTCTCATTACATAGATACAAAATTTCTTACCAAAATGTTAGCAAATTGAGTCTAGGAGCATATAAAAAGGATAATAAAGAACTCTTACCAATCAGTAATAATAAAAAAGACCTTAATTTTTAAAAATGAGCAATACATTTTATTTAAAACTGTACAAAAGAATTTAATGAATGGCCAATAAGTACATAAGAAATATTCAACATTACTAGTCATTAAGAAGGTGTAATTAAAGCTGTAATGAAATATATAAATTTATCCCCATTTCACTGACTCAGATTTGGAGCAATTATTACTGATGGGAATGTGACATGGTATAGCAAGCTTGGAAAACAGTTGGCAGCTTCTTAAAAAGCTAAGAATATACTTACTATATGACACAGTAATTCCATCTCTAGGTACTAACCCAAGAGAAATGTGAATATATGTCCACAAAAATACTTGGATGTTATTATTTATAGTAGCTCTATTTACAATAACCTAAAACAGAAAATAACTCAGAAGTTCCTGGATAAACTCCTGGGGATGTATTCATATAATAGAATACTATGTAGCAATGATAAGGAATAAACTCTCACTATTCATACAACATGGACTGAATTCAAAACAATTAAGCTGAGTTTTTATGTCATGAAATAACTTCATTTATATGAAATGCTAGAAAAGGCAACAGTATCTCCATGCTGACAGAAGACAAGTCAATGGTTTTCTAAGACTGGGATTCTGGGGAAGGGTTACTGAAAATGCAAACAATGAAACTCTCTGGAGGAGTAAGTGCTCCACATCTTACTGTGGTGGGGCTTATATGGGTGTAAACATCTGTCCAATTCATTAAACTGTAAAATAAAGAAAGTTGATTTTTTAAAAAGGGGAATGTTTCTTCTCTCTTCTCCCCACCCTACCCCAGCTTGCTTTTCAGAATAATATGCACCTAGAAGAGTTGCCTGGTTATTTAAAATCAGGAAATCCTTGAAGAGCATGTTGAGCGAGAAAGAATTACAATCAGATGATCTGAGAAGCTTGATTTGACATTTAAATGTAGAGGTTCCTAGGGGGGAAATCTCTGTTTGAACTGTTGCCACGTAAAGAACGTTTGGAGAAGATGTCGCCGTGGCATCGTGGCTGTTTTGCTTCTTTCTAGGGAAGTGAGAGGGGACATGGCACTAAGAGCTGTCATTAACAAAGATTCTGGAATTTCATTATATTTTTATTAATAAATCGCCACTTGTGTGGTAGAAGAATCGCTGGTCTGGTTGGAAACTTTCCTGCACTGAGGAAACCGCACCAATTAACAATATTCATCTGCCAGTTCAGCTCTGCAGGTTAAGGCTCATTTAACCTGACAAAAATAGCTCCCTTTTCCTGAGTAGGGCAAATTTTTCTTTGCCTCCAGGCCTGAGGCTGGCAGCGATGCTGGAGGAATCTTATTGAGACAAAGTTGTAGGAAGTTAGGAAAATTCCTTGGCAAGTGGGATGGGGAAGCTGAGACAAATAGCTGACTCCCACTGGCCCCATCCAGCTCCAGACTCACCTGCCTCCTCCTCCCTTATGTGGCCACTCCATTAAGCATTAATCTCTCAGGACAATGAGGTTCTGATTAGCAGCCTATCATCTTAGGGACAAAGCCTCAGGTCTGTTGACCACAGAGACAGAGTTTTGGTTAAATTAGAGATAATATAAAGACCTCAGTTGTGTTTCAGCTCCAGGCCCAGAAAAGCAGCAAAACCAGATGAAGAGACGCCATGGCTGTTATCAGGACCAAGTGCAATGTGCAATGACCTCCTAACCTAGCACAACCAATCAGTAGCGGCCATGACACTGACCCTATATGGTCAGAGTAAAGAACACACCTAGAAACCTGATGACTATTCTATTGAGACTCTCCTCTGAGACTTCCCCTCAAATCCCTGCCTTTAGAACACAGATACAAAAATCTTAAGACAAAGCACCCAGTGCACACTAGAGCATGCTGAGGGCTTCTTTTTCTGGTGTATATCTTTGCTTTCTTTCTCCTATGCTAGCGTCTCCACAACACTTGCAATCAGGGGAGCAGAGGCAGCGCAGTTTCTCCTGGGCTAAGCCCCTGAACCTGTCTCCAAGGGTCTTTCTTCTGCCTTTGTAACTTGTTTCCTGGGTCCTCACAGCCCAGCCATCTCACAGCTCCTGCCTCTGTGAGGTTCTTTCTAAAAGGCCAAGGTGGCTTTTTGAGTAGCCCACTCGAGTCTTCTCTTCCAGTGCACCTCACTTTGCATAATAAATAAGCTTTTTCTGCTACTAGAGAGCTCTTGGCTCCTAATGCAGGGGTCCCCAAACTTTTTACACAGGGGGCCAGTTCACTGTCCCTCAGACCGTTGGACGGCCAGACTAGAAAAAAAACTATGAACAAATTCCTATGCACACTGCACATATCTTATTTTAAAGTAAAAAAAAAAAACCAAAATGGGAAAAAATACAATATTTAAAATAAAGAACAAGTAAATTTAAATCAACAAACTGACCAGTATTTCAATGGGAACTATGCTCCTCTCACTGACCACCAATGACAGAGGTGTCCCTTCCGGAAGTGCGGCGGGGCCCGCAGGTCGTAGTTTGGGGACCCCTGTCCTAATGCTTTCTTTGCCGAACTCAAGTACTGAAGCCAACATTGTTAGAAACATTATTATAGCCAGAGTCACTTCCTGGTCTCTCGTGCTCCTTTCTCAGCCAGAGCAATGCTCATTGCCCATCTATGATACTCTTCATGATCTTCTTTGGTTTCTTTACCACAGAAGTCACTTATCTTTGAGCCAAAAGGCCCACTGCAGTGTTTTCTATTTGTCTTTTTGCTCTCTGCTACTTTTAGTAGCTTCTTTCTCTCCTTTTCACCCTTTTCCTGTCTTCCTTCCTTTCTCTTCCTCTCCCTCCCCCACTTCATTGTTCATTTTTCCCCCTTTGGTTTAGGCCTTCACCAGTGCCTAGCATATTTTAAACCATTTGCCCCCCGTATGGTATGCCAATGGACTGGCCCCTGCGATAGCATATCAGCTTTTTTTTCTTTTCCCTATGCAGTTTCCTTACACACAAGTGGTACCGTCCCCTACACCGCACTGCTCCTCTCCATTTTGAAAGTTTTACTCCTGTACCAAGTGACTGGCTAAGTTGTCTTGTCATCCGAACCCAGCTCAAGTACATAAAGAGACTAATTCTTGTGTGGATCTCAAATTGTCTGCATAAAAGGAAGTCCCTTTTGTGACACCTATAAGAGTGATAGAAGCATCAAGCTCAATTTGAAAGCATAAATGATGTCTATCCACTGTGTCACAATGAACTTGATTCTTAAAAGTGAATTATTTGTTATGTAACGAAAACAGGCAGATTAAAAAAAGCCATGGTAATGAGTGATAGTGTGTGAGGAGGTAAGTGAGACTTGTAATGGTGATGAAAAGGTTCATTAACTTGACTGATAGCTTCACAGGAGTTTATTATGACAAAACTCATTGTATAGTATACTTTAAATATGGGCAGTTTATTTAAATCCATTATGCCTCAATAAAGTTATAAAGCAAAGCAAATATAGTAAGAAAAAAACATCTGTGACTTAGGTGTAACCAGCCAGGCCATTCTCACAAGCAGACTAATGTACATAGAATTGTAGCCTTATTGAGCCTTGTTAACCAGTTGCAACCTTATTAAAATTTTATTGGAGCTTAAAAAAATTAGGATGTGAGGACATAGATTGGTTCATGCTTCTCCTGCTGCTTGTTTCACTGTGAGCTGATAGATCGGCATGAAGGCAGCACAATTTCTTCTGTGATCAGAAGTAACCACATTCACTTCTGCAGATTAGACCATTTTCACTCCCTGTCTCCATATCCTGAAGGGCACTGATTTCTGTGGAGATATATAAAGCAGAGCTGCTTTCTACCCTGAACCCTAGGAACTTTATTTATAGTCCTATGATGTCATATGCATTACTGGAACTAACATCCTGAAGATACTGGCTGTTGCTAGTGAGGGTGGACCCGTTGGTGGAGGCTGTTGACCATATTGGGTTGCAAGAAACAAATTTCCTTACCCATCAACAAATAGAAAAACCTACAAGTAATTAAATCTAAGTGATAGATGGAAACTTATTGCCCTAAAGTCTCATTTATTTATTTATGCATGTATGTATTTATCTATTTATTTTCTCTTTTCAACAATTCATTGTGCTCAAAATCAGAAAATTTTCACAGGGATTCACACAGACTGTGTCATCTGCGTTCTATATGCTAACCTCTTTTAATGGTCTATAATTATGTTTTCTTCCAATTGTGGCATGTGAATTTCTGTTCAGCAAACTCATTGTTTGATAATACTAAAAAACGGCTAGAACGTGAATATGTTTACTTGTCTTTTTTAAACACCTTTCTTGAGGCATAATTTATGTACAAAGAACTGCACATATTTAATATGTACAATTTGATAAATTTCTACATATGCAAACACCTGTGACACCTTCACTACAATCAAGGTAATAGACATATGCAACACCTCTCAAAGTCCCCTTGTATCCCTTTTCTGTTTGCTTCTTTGTGTGCATGTGCATGCATGTATGTGTTAAGAACAGCTAACATGAGACCTACTCCCTAAACAAATTTTTAAGTGCACAATCCCATATTGTTAACTATTGGTTAACTCTATTGTTGTACAGCATGTTTCTAGCATTTACTCATCTAGCATAACTGAAACTTTAAACCCATTGAAAACGACTCCCTGTTTCCTCCTCCCCGGCCTTTGGCAACCAATATTTTACTCTCAACTCTGAGTTTGACTATTTCAGATTCCTCGCGTAAGTGAGATCATGCTATATTTATCCTTCTGTCACCAGCTTATTTCACTCAGCATAATGCCCTCCAGGTTCGTCCATGTTGTACACAGTTTCTTCTCTCAAAAGGCTGAATAATATTACAATTTTTAATTTAGAAATTAAATTTAATGGGCGACATTGGTCTGTAAGAACACACAGGTTTCAGGTCAACATCTGACACACTGGGACTGTTGACTGTGCTGTGCATCTATCACTCAGTCAAAAATATTCTATTTTTTTATGCATTTATCCATTGACAGACACTTTTTAAAAACTTCCCCTGAGCAACTATAAAGAATAAACATAAAAATCATTTGTCCATTTTTTCCATGGAAATGGGGGAACTATGAATCAAATGTGCAGCTCAGGGTTTTAGGATATTAAGCATATCGCGTGGGTGTTAGTCTTACCTTAACTATCACTTTGTTTTTATTCTGATTCTTTTGTTTTCCCCTTAACTTTGTTGTATTATAGCAAGCTTTCACCAATCCTTTTTCTAGTAAGTTAGGGTGGAAAAGGAATAATAAACTTCCTTTAGATGTGAGAAATGTGACTCTTAATTTCAAGATGTTATTTTCAAAAGCCTCAAGGCAACACCCAGACAACAAAATAACATGAAAACTGTAGAAATAAATGGTGAATCTCTGTGAGCTCCCAGGGTGGCTTTCCTTATACATCGTGCTTACTTCTCAGAGGATTAGACAGATATAAGCCAGAAACTCAGTGACAGAGAGCTCTGAGGCCAAACTTCCCTTTTCCCACAAGCGGCATATTCACAGCAGCACTTAAGTTTAATACACTTAAGTTTATCTTTTAACAACTCCATTTAGCTGATTCCCAAGTTCCTTGATAGACAGGAAGAGTCTTCTTCCTAGACCCTCAAGGTAACATGCTATTTCTCCTTTCTCCCCCAGGACCTCCAGTCTCTTTCAGTCTTGGTTCTCCCAGATGTACTCCGTACTCCACTCATTGGGTCTGAGTGGGTTGTCAGTTCCATGGGTTTTGTTGCTAGAAAGGTTAGGGTTGATTATCTGCAGGACAACCAAACTCACCCCAGTGCCAAGATTGATCTACTTTTAACAGTTACAACTCTTGAGATTGTAAGTGACAGAAAACCCAGTCCAAGGGACTTGGGTACACTTTGTCTTCAGGTATTTGTGTATCCTTTATGGTGATAATTTGTCCTTGCTCTTCTCCAATCAGCAATTCCCCTCAATTGCTGACATGGTTACTTGATAGTGACTTCTTGTTCAACATCTGATATAGACATAGGGTGCCTTGCATAGACTCCTTCACCATCAACCATGACTCTATAAAATCAAATCCCTGTAATAAATCCCTTATTCTCTCACTCCTAGTGGTTCTGTTTCCTTATCAAAACCTGACTGATAATGCCTTTAAGGCACCATGATCTTGGAGAAGTCAAAATCCATGCAGATCTAACCTACCACTATCTCTTTGATTAAAAACCTTAATCCATTTCAGAGAGTTGGCCTTATGGATATGGGTATTTCTTTTTTATATTTTACTGAAGTCATTATAAAGCTTGACTCATTATTTAATACTGTATCACATGCATCATTCATGCTATTATGTAGTCTTTATAACCATCATTTAAAAAAGATTTTCTATTAGGTTGAGTAGGTGCTCCATGATTTAATCACTTCCCTATTGTTATATATACAAGTTTTTCCCATTTTTTGTTATTATAAATAATGATCTAAAATACTTTGCACATACAATTTTTTTCTACATTTTAAAATATTTTTAAATTTTACAAATTCATAAGCTGAAGATAAGGTTATAGGAAGGGTTGAATCTTTTTGTTGCTTTGATTCAATGTTGCTTAATTGCTTTCAAAAAGGACTAGAACAAACACTAATGCAATTGATAATATCTTTCTAACTTTGAGTAGTATCATTTTTAATAGTCTTGCTTTATTTAACTGAGAAACAAGTACCTGTGCAATTTCAAAGGGATGCCATGTTCCTCACTTTGTACTGGAATCTATTTGCAATATCTAGATCCCAAGTGAATCGGAAATATTTTAAATACATCTTCCTTAGGCCACAGCTATTAATTTCTGACTTTTGAATGCAGCCTGCCCAAAATATAAGGGTTTGATCATATACTTTCTAACTAAACTAAGATCCTTATTTTGATCACTTTGTGACTGCAGAGGGTAAGAGAATCAACAGTGGAGATAGAGCAGAGGCATCGGCATCACTGCAATTAATGTTATCTTTTTTATTTTAGGTAATAGCACCTCCATTTTTCAGAATAACATTTTCAGGGCAAGCATATTGAATTCAATCTGTTGTGTGATATTTTCAGTTAGAGAAGGTACAGTATGTGTGTATAAATGAATGTGCAGACTGCTGATGGTTTATTTTGGTTCTATAGCAACCTTGGAAATAGAATTTTATATAGCTTCATCAAGAATCAGGGTAAACCTAAGCTCTTTCTGGAGCAGTAATTTTGGCTATGTCTAAATAAGGCTCATCCTTATAGTCAAAGAAGAAAAATTCAGATAATAATCCATTTTATTTTTCTATACAATACCACATCAATGGTTTGATTTGGGGCTTCCAAACCTGCATAGCTGTTTTGGCTTTATAGATGTACATTTGGCAAGCCCAATGCCTTGTAAAAGTATTATGACTGTCTAGGACAGGGGTTCCCAAACTTTTTAAACAGGGGGCCTGTTCACTGTCCCTCAGACCGTTGGAGGGCCAGACTATAAAAAAACTATGAACAAATCCTTATGCACACTGCACATATCTTATTTTAAAGTAAAAAAACAAAATGGGAACAAATACAATATTTAAAATAAAGAACAAGTAAATTTAAATCAACAAACTGACCAGTATTTCAATGGGAACTATGAGTTTGCTTTTGTCAATGTCCAGTTCCATATTTGTCACTGCTAGCTGTAACAAGTGATATGACGTGCTTCCAGAGCCGTGATGTGTGCGTCCCATGTCACCGGAAGTAGTACTGTACGTGAGCGACGCCACGCTTTGTGGCACCGCCACATCTCACTGACCACCAATGAAAGAGGTGCCCCTTCCGGAAGTGCGATGGGGGCCGAATAAATGGCCTCAGGGGGCCGCATGCGGCCTGTGGGCCGTAGTTTGGAGACCCCTGGTCTAGGATGTCCTAGATGACTCCTGGATAGGGGTTGGAAATGCTCCTCTTGGAAACCAGTTATGGGGTCAGTATAAAACTGACTTCAAGATGTTGCTGGTATTCAAGGACAGCTCTCTGTCTCAAAAGGGGCCACTGTTATCTATTCATGGTGGGGAAATTACAGCAGAAGTAATTGGAACAGTAATTATTGGTGGTGATTCTTTGGCCTGCCTACTGAACGGACCCACCAGAGTCCTTCAATTGCCTGGTGGGTAAATGTATATATGTAATTTTTTCCTCCTTGTGTTCAAGAATAAATGTAGCAAGCATGTTTACCAAGTATAGCTTTTTATCATCTGAACCACACATTTTGGTCCTTGTTATGTTAATAACAATGCTTTGCATTTGTATACATATTCAGACTTTCTTAAACTGACTTATACTTCACTGGACTATCCATACAATAAGATCTCAGCCATTATTAGCTGCAAGTTTTGTCAGTTCCTACCTCTTACCTACATTTCAATCTGCCTTCCTAGTTGAAACTTTTATTATTCTCCCTTGTATGACTTTAGTTGCCACCAGTTGGTCTTCCTACTTATTGCAACCTATTCTCCATAGAACAGCTGGAGAAAGTTTTAAACATAATGATTCATGGCATGGCTCTGCCCCACTTATAATCCTTCCTTGTTTTTCAGAGTGCATGTAAAAAACCTAGCCGCCTTACTATGGCACAAAGGCTCTGCATGATCTGGCTCCTGGCCACCTTTCCTGCCACAGCATTCTCCCTCTTTCTCACAGACATGCCAGCTTCCTATATGTCCCTCGGCACAAACCCAAACAGCTTTCCTTGAGAATCTTTGCACTTGCTGATGCGTATGCTTAAAACCTCTTTATCAGGGATGAATTTTCCTCATCCTCCCGGATGTAACTCAAATAGTCCATCACAAACTCCTTCCCTGCCAAATGTGGATTCCTGGAGAAAGCGATTCCCAGATGAGGAGGCAGAGCTAAGGAAGCACGGAGCCGTGGGAGAGGGGAGCCTCGTTCTTCTGAGTCCCTGTCCGCTCCTGCCTTACCTTAAGTCAGCCTGTGATCGACACACATTTCTCTGTCCTTTATCTTAAGGAGATAGATCTGAAGTTACAGGGACACTGTCTTGAATTTTTGTTTGTTTGTATTAGGTTAACTGTGATGTTTTGGTAAATGGGGAGGATATTGCTGATGTGAATTAGTTTCCAGTAGTGAAGACTGATCTGGTAGGAAGGACCCCGATTATTTGAGAACTGACCAAGGTGCATGCTTGGAGCCTTGCCTCCAGTGGCTCCTGTTCTATAGGGACAGAGGTTCCTTTTATTGGGAGAGAGCTCCCCTTGTTACATATTTGTTTGGAAGCACCCTAAAGACTTCCATTAAAAAATACTCAGATATTATTTCATCTTGAGTTCTCTGATTTCAAATAAAAGTAAATTTTAGGCCCAGTTTCTATCCTTATGTAAAATTTCCTCTAAACTAGGGTATCAGAATAAACTGGTCATTTTTTTCGCCTGGAATATTTTTCTCCTCCAGACATTGTCTGGCAAATACAATATTTACATTCATTTGTGACTCATTCTCACCTTTTTAACCCAGAGACCCCCAACTGCCTGCTGATCCCTGAGTTAGTCATCCAGGACTTCAGCATACTGAACACATGGTGTGTGTCACCTTGAACAGGCAAAACCAAGAGGAAGTAATAAGAAAAGAAATAAACTTCTCCTGACCATTAATAAGTTGTACACATTTGCATTTTGAATATTTTTATGGAGGTTTGGTTTAGAATAATTAACTCATGAAATTCAAATAATTTTAAAAAGACTGTTTAGCCCTATATTCTTACAGAGGCATTAATCCCGTTGGCTGAGTCTCCCCCAGCCCTCACCTGCTTCTCTTATCTTCTCCAGCAGTGGGAACTGACGTTCTCCTGGGGCTGCACTATCTTTGCTCAGAATTCATTGCTATAAAATTAGGTTAAGCCTAAATTTTTGGATGTTAACTTGATAAACAAGTAACATATGCTTTTATCCAGGTCATCAATTAAACTCTAAAGGGCCAAGACAGAGCACAGTGAACTTCTAGTGGACACTAGCTAGAACGATTAATCAAGACACGCTGTGTCCTAAACATCTGGCCACAGGGCTTGCTGAAGAGATCATGAAAGTCTTGGCAATCGAGGTGTATTCTGTTAGCCACCTGGATTAACCACCACACATTCTATTAGCATTCCTGGACTACCTCCCCTCAGGTAGGAAGCTTTGGTGACTTCATGTTGTCTTCTGACAGCCTGGTAGTGGTCAATGTTATTTCAGCTTGGCCCAAGCTAGGAATCTGACAAAGGTTTTTATAGATGAAAACACCTTCTATTATTGCAAATTAAAAAAAAAAAACTCTCCAAATTCATCTACCTCTTACTTCCATAATAATAATTGTCATGGTATGCATATACCATGATAATTTGTGGGAGAGCCTGATAATTTGTTTTTATCACAAATGGAGAAGTATTTATTTCTGCATGGATCACCTGGTGATGGTATCTTCCTTCTTTCTTGGGGCTTTTAGCATTTGGGGACACGTAGCATTTGACCAATAGCACTAGAAAAATCACCAGGTGGATCAAAGCACCCAATGTCTTTCCTCACTACTTTCGTGACATTGGAGATAATCTTTATATGTCTTCTCCCCAATATTTTGTAGTCACAAATAAAACAAAGTCTACAATTATATAAATCTTACATCTTTAATTTATAGAAGGCAGAGGATCCCAGTTGTTCAAAGCTTTTATGAGAAGGATAGAAGATTCTCACTGTTGGGCTCCAGTTTTAAGTGGAGGTGGAGGATAGATTTCTGAAAAAAAAAAAAAAGCATAGGCCAGGGATGCAAGGAGAGGAAAAAAATAAAGGCAAGGTAGGTTGGCCATGATCTTATGCTGGGTTGATGTAGGTCACCTTCATTCCATTGGCACATCCCCCCATTTCTGCATACAACAATTTGTTTTTAACTATATCAGAAAGGAGCTGAAGCAAGCCTGGCATGACTGACTTGTTCTAACGGAACCCATGCTGGCTGCTAATGATTGTTTTTTAAATGCTTCCAAGCCATCTGTTTAATAATCTATTCTAGAATTTTTCCCAAAGAGAATCTCAATGCTAGAGAAGTGGAAAGATCGCCAGGCAAAGACCGGGAGAATCAGGCTCCAGCCCCTCCCTTGCTTCGCACTCACTGCCTGAGTGCTGCCAGGCCAGCACCTAGCTCTGTCTCCTTTGGTTTCCTCTTTAAAATGAGGCATCAGAATAGATGATCTATGACTCCTAGCAGCTATGAATCCACAATTCCTCTATTACATTAGTCTGCAGTTCTTGGAATCTATGCTTGCCCCTTTTGAAAATCAGGACCTTAACCATTGATAGTCTTTGAGTTATTTCTGCTATGTGGTCTAGATCTTTCTCTGTCACTGACTTGTTCATAGACTGGGACGAGCTCTTAAAATTCTGAGTCTTAGTTATTTCACTTTAAAAATGAAGAGGTTTAAATTGGGTGACATTCAGATTTCTTAGTATGCATCCATAATGCCAAGACAATATCAAACATTGTCCAGGTGGTTGCATTCTGTGCATTCATAGAGTAACCAAGTAGTGTGTTTGATCCTGGACAGAGGTGGGCAGAAAGCTTAGACCTGATCACTCAAAGAACTTATGATGTAATATTTACAGTGGTCATTTGCTCTTCTCCTTGTTTTGCTTTTGAAGCACTGTTAATCTCTAACTCACACTGACTTTTTAAAGGCTCCTTCCTTCCTTCTCCTGTCGATCAGTAAGGTCCACTTGCATTGAGTTCGGGCAACATGGTCATCTCAGAGAACACCACAAAAACTCTAAAGAGAAGAATAGTTAAAGCTACCTCTGTTACTTTATTTCACGAGTAATGAATGCTTTGGGTTTTAGAGTTATTTTATTCTGGCCTGGTGGTGTTGAATGACTCAGACTAAATGATTTTCACAGTAAGGTCTGATTTTTATCCTTTGACTAAAAACTAAAAATAGAGCCTTCAGCTCATTCTGGACTCTGAGCTGTCGTATACCATAGAAACCTGAACACTCGGTGTGGCTGCTTGTAGCTTTAAAAGCATCACTGCATTCTTTCATTTAAAATAAAGAACAACCAAATATAAGTATATGAATCTGGAATGTTTCTTCATTTCCTATAGTTTTTTTTTTTTTCCTTCTGGGGGAATTATGCAGCTGAAGGCGGTTTTCTTTTCAAATTTATTTAAATACAATTCTTTTCAAAGGTGACTATAAATAGGCCTGGCCAAGAAAAGAGGGATTCTGACTAATAATGGAGTCTCATTAGTAAACCTTCCTTATAACAATAGTGCTAAAAGAACTTTGGGGTGCACATGGTTTCAATTTGGGTAAAATGTGTCTTATTTGTTATCACCTTACTTCAGGAATATGTAGACTGAAGCCTAGTGAGTGGTGCCCAAGTCATAGAACTAGTAAGTAGGTAACCTGGAATGGAAGCTAGGATTTAAATGATTACCCATGGCTGTGGGTTCTGCTACTGCTACCCTATGTCCCTTTCCACCACAAAAGCAAATACAACAAGGGCAGGCAAACTCAGTGCTATCTTACTCATGAGTCCCATCCAAGTCATTCAAGCACATGCAAGCCATTCTCATATCCGAACATCTTTTGTAACTAATGTTTGTGCCATACAGTTGAGGCCCTTCCTTAGTGCTTTACATTAGTTGAGTCCAGGACAAAGAGGCTTCCAGGCCAGAAAAGAAGGCCATTGTAGACCTGACATTAACACCAGCCTCCTCTAAAGGGCTGTTCTGGTCATGTAATTGCATTGCTGTGTACAGCTACAATTAGGCACAGACTTACCACATTTGGGTTGTAGAAAGGGAAAGATGAGTTGTTATATCTAAATTAAGTCCTTCTGAGATTCTGGTTGGTAAAATTCTATTCTTAAATATTTCTCTGGAACAGATTTCCTAGTTTCTTCCCATGATTGTATGGTTAGAAAGTTAAATCAAATTGCAGTGGCAACTGATTTGACTATTTTGATTGCATTAGTTGGCGAATTCGGTCATATAATTCAGTGGTCCCCAACCTTGTTTTGGGCCATGGACCAGTTTAATGTTAGAAAATATTTTCACGGACTGGCCTTTAGGGTGGGATGGATAAATGTATCACGTGACTGAGACAAGCATCAAGAGTGAGTCTTGGACGAATGTAACAGAGGGAATCTGGTCATTTTTAAAAAATAAAACATCGTTCAGACTTAAATACAAATAAAATGGAAATAATGTAAGTTATTTATTCTTTCTCTGTAGACCGGTACCAAATGGCCCACGGACCGGTACCGGTCCGCGGCCTGGGGGTTGGGGATCACTGATATAATTCATAGTAACAGTTAATTAAAATTTAAAATATTCAAATTGGATTTATACGCTCCTATAGCTAATGTTTAACTGAACCGCCCTTGCTGAGCTCGGGCTGGGCTCTGGCTGTGTCCCCACTAACCTCCCTCTGCCTCTATTTGGCCAACTGCACTGTGGAAACTGGTTTTCTCCTGGGGCTGCAGCATTTTTTGCAAGAAAGCTAAGTTAGCCCTGGCCGGTTGGCTCAGCGGTAGAGCATCGGCCTAGCGTGCGGAGGACCCGGGTTCGATTCCCGGCCAGGGCACACAGAAGAAGCGCCCATTTGCTTCTCCACCCTTCCGCCGCGCTTTCCTCTCTGTCTCGCTCTTCCCCTCCCGCAGCCAAGGCTCCACTGGAGCAAAGATGGCCCAGGCGCTGGGGATGGCTTTGTGGCCTCTGCCTCAGGCACTAGAGTGGCTCTGGTCGCGACATGGCGACGCCCAGGATGGGCAGAGCATCGCCCCCTGGTGGGCAGAGCATCGCCCCTGGTGGGCGTGCCGGGTAGATCCCGGTCGGGCGCATGCGGGAGTCTGTCTGACTGTCTCTCCCTGTTTCCAGCTTCAGAAAAATGCAAAAAAAAAAAAAAAAAAAAGAAAGCTAAGTTAATCCTAAAAATTTGGCATGGGACACTGCTCTTTGCTCCTGACACAGAGACCTCATCCTACATTGTGCCTTAAAATTCCTCCAGGTGCCATGAAATGTGTTAGGCAGGTCTCCTAGTTACCTGCAATACTGCCATGTCCATCTTCCCTGTCCCTTACCTCTACTTGAGGAGGAAGAGTGAGGGGTCATGTCCCAAAGGCTCAATGATATGTTCTGCCTGCAAAGCTCTGTGACCTGCAGGGGCAGAAAGGATTGATTGACTCATCACTGCTGTCTGGAGCAAAGATATTGAAATGGCTCTTGGAATCACTCTGTTGCTGCTTTGGCAGATATATGCCATGAAGCTAACACACTCCTGGAAGAGGTGTGAGAGATAATGTTACAATAATCACCACCCCTGCTATCGTTTATTGAAGGCTTATTGTGTGGCAGGGACACAGTAAGTTATTAACACATGTATTTATTTCACTGAATTCTTACAGCAACTAATAATGTCAGAGTTATGAATACCCTCATTTGTATCAGTCATGGCTCTCTAGAGAAACAGAACCAATAGGATATATGTGTATCTATCAAGAGAGAGACATGAGAGACATGTATTTTAAGGTATTGGCTCACGCAATCTTAGGGGCCGCAAGTTTGCCTCTAGGCAGGCCAGCATGCTGGAAATGGATGCAGAACTGATATAACCTGTAGTCTGAAATCCTCAGGGCAGGCTGCCAGGCTGGGATCTCTGGCTGGATCTATGCTACAGTTTCTACTTTGAAGGCCTTCAACTGACTGGATACATCTAATCAGTATTCATGAGAATAATCTCCTTTACTTAAAGTCAACTGATTGTAGATGTTCATCACATCCACAAAATACCTTCCTGTTGCCTGACCAGGCAGTGGAGCAGTGGATAGAGTGTCGGACTGGGATGCCGAGGACCCAGGTTCGAGACCCTGAGGTTGCTTGAGCGTGGGCTCATCTGGCTTGAGCAAAAAAAAGAAAAAAGTTCACCAGCTTGGACCCAAGGTCGCTGGCTTGAGCAAGGGGTTACTCTGTCTGCTGTAGACTCCGGTCAAAGCACATATGAGAAAGCAATCAATGAACAACTAAGGTGTCGCAACAACAACAAAAAAATACCTTCCTGGCAACACCTAGATTAGTGTTTGACCAAACAACTGGTCACCAGAGTCTATCCAAGTTGATGCATAAGCTGGCCTGATAGCTCGTTTGTTGGAGCATCATCCCAAAGTGCAGAGGTCGCAGGTTCAATTCCTGGTTAGGGCATCAGTGTTCCTGTCTTTGTCTCTCTCTCCTTGCCTCTCTCTTAAAAATAAACAAACAAAAAACCAAGTAGACATGTAAGAGTTAACTATAACTTTCCACCTTTTGTCAATTTGACAGCCATATATGTCACTCAAACCTCACTTAATCTCCAAATAAAGACAATGAGAAAGTCTTTCTTCTTCCTAACATGATACAATCACCCTGCATACAATCAAACATTCACTAAGCATTTCTTCAGAAGAGGAAGCGGAGTGCTCTGGTGATCTCTCTTCTCTTTCATAACCTATAACTTAAATACACTCCTGTAAAGTTAATAAAATTTGAATGCAGTGATATATTTTATGTTATGTATTATAAGGAGATATGAGTGGGAAGAAAGCAAACATATTTGCTTTATGCACACAAACACAAAGATATTTGTAACAAAAGAAGGAAGAAGTACTAGTAACAATTACAGCCCTCATTTCTGCAACCGGTCACATGATTGTAGCTGACATTTACAACCTTTTTCAACTACCCATTCCATATTTCTTTTGCCCTCAGCAAACCTTCCAGTCAGCAGTTGTGGATCTTTGCCTGGTGAGGTGACCCAAACCTTACATCTTGTGATATTAGTAGTCCTGCCTGAATTGGGTTTTTGCAGTATTCTATTGACCTTAATCACAGGGCAGAGTTGTGCCAAGAAATGCCCTAAGGGAACTCCTGTGTTCCAGATACTCTTCCATACTTTCTTGTGTAATAGCAGTCCAGTCTCCCCTTGACATTCAAGATTAATCACTCCAGCCAGGGCTGCAACTCCCTTGGTGCCTGTTAATTCAGAAAAACGAGGCGCTCTAAGTGGCTCAGTGACAGTGTTCACTTCTAGTTCAATGGAATCATTATGTCTCTTGGTGAAGGCATTTTCCTTTGGGAACTAAGACTTTTAGATCAGCAGTGCATAAGGTTATGGGTACAGGAAACACAATTTTGCTACTGGACCATTATGGGTAATAACGAGTGTGTCACCCTTTTCCACCCCCTGACTCCTGGCCCATGAGCCCTGGCACTGGCAGAAGCAGCACCATGTATTAGATGCTGATTTGGAACCTACTCAGCTGCCTGTAGACCCTTGCTGCAGCCCTGCAAGGTACTGCCACCTAGCTGGTGCTGTACCGAGTTTCTAGAAGGCCATTTCCCTGTTCTGTAAAGCCAACTGCTTCAAGATGGGGCATGTAGCAAGGGCTGTGATTCCAGGGCCTGCTGCTGCACTTCATTCACCGAGAAGGGGGTTCTTTGATCAGAAGCAGTGTTGTATGGAATGCCACACTGGTGAATAAGGTGTCATCACGAAGTCCACGAATGGCAGCTTGGCAGATTTCAGTGCAAGGGAGGCAAACTTGTACCAGATTCAAGGTCTACAGCAGGGAGAACAAATCATTGCACTTTCTATGAGGAAGGCAGCCTCGTATATTCAGCCTGCAACCAGGTAGCTGACTGATCACTCTAGGAAGCGATGCCCAATTGAGGACTGGGTGTTGGTCTCACATTGGCCACTCTGCAGTGGTTGGAGACACACTGGTCTTGGTAAGAGGAAGTTCATGATGTTGAGCCCAGGCCTAGCCTCCATCCCTGCCCATTGGGCAAAAACAGGGGTGACTGGAAAAGAGACTGATTGGTACCCGCAGAGAAGGTCATCTATCCACTTGACCACTACAATCCTTCTCTGCTGAGTTCTCTCTTCAGTAAGCATTCCCATAGAACATGAATACTTTGACTTTCTTTGCTCATACAGAGAGGTTTCTCCATACCTCTTCCTTAGACCTTCTTGTCAGCACTTTTCCAATCATTCCTTTTAAGTCCTTGACCATTTCTTCAAGTCACTGGCCACAGCTGTGTTTTGGAATACAGTTGCAGCTCTGGCCATTTTTCCTTCCAAGTTAAAGGAAGCAACAGGTGCACTGCTTTAGGCCCGGTTTACTGGGAGGAGTTCCCGTCACCACTCCGCTCAGGTGTGGCCCAGAGAGGGGCTGCAGTGCTGCTGCTGTCCACTTTGCTGGTGTCCTTGTCATACTACATGAAGTCATCTGTGAACCAGGCCTGAGTTTTCTCTTCTTCAGTCAGCTGATCGTAGAGAACCTCCATGCAGACATAGGTGTGGGCCAGGTAATGTACCAGCTGTGGACCACTGGGTGGTGCTTCCTTATGTAACTTGTGCCTTAACTTGTGCTCAAGTCTGATCTTGTATATATCACTTCTATTTGATGATGGAGGCCTAGTGACCACACCTAACTTTGTGGCTAGGTGGTGGGTCAGACAGCACTCAATTCATGGGGGCTGCATCATAGTAAATCAGTGGCCTATGGTTTTGTGTTTAGTTTCTACTAAGGTCCAGCAGCGTTAGTAGAGAAAAGCTGCTTTCTTTGGAAGGATAGTAGTTATCTGCTGATGGCAGGGTTTTGTTCCAAAATCCCAATGTTTTGAGCTGTGATTCATTTACTGAGCCTGCCAAAGCCTCCAAATATGATCTGCCTATCACTGACAATCAGTCGCCACGGGATCTGAGGGGTTGCTGACCCTGCGGTACAGCAGCTTGCAAGCAGCCAGGACCTGTTGCAGGACCTTCTCTTGTTCTGAGCACCACTCAAAACTCGCAGCTTTTCTAGTGTGAAGGAAAAGCAGCAAAGTGCAGTTAATATTGTCAAGAGAGCAATCCAAAATGGAACTCGAGACCTCTGGGAAGCTGAGCTAACTCATCTCCTCTATGTGAAACTGAACATTTGAACGGGGTTAAACCTCAGTGGCTACACATCCTGACACAGTTTCTGGAACTGACTCAACATCACTGAAGTCTTCTATTAAAAAATAAATGTTTAATCTAGCAACAGACATATGCAATTAACCATGCATAGCATAGTGTAAATCCACTCGCCAACACCAATCACAACTTTTTCAAAGTGACTTATGCAATCCTTCTGAAAGCCCTTTGTCTGTCTTTATAAACTGTCTTTCTTTACCCCTCAGAACACAGTTGTGTTTCTATCTAAATCTGAATCCAGAATTTCAATTCCTAAGACCCCCGAATAAATGTTTTGTTTGCCTTGCATGTCAAAGTGACCTAGTCACTAAGGACATGGACTGAGTATTGCATCCAAATGAAGCATATGTTGCCTCCAAACTCCAGAGACTCCTGGCATTGTGCTTCATTTCTAGTTAGAGTAGGAACAAGGTCTAACAACTTATCCTTCACCTTAGAAAATATATCTTGATATACCCCACACCCAGAAACTTCACTGAGGTGGAAGGTTTCTGAATTCTTGTCAGACATGCAAATATGTTGTCAGTAAGTCTGGAATTGTTGTTACTTCTTGCTTGTAGTTCCAATCAGCATAATGTCATCAAGGTAAAGGACCAGTGTGATGTCCAATGGAAAAGGGAGGCAATCAAGGCCCTCGCAGACTAAATTATGACATAGGGCTTGATAATTGATATACCCCCGAAGTCAGACAGTGAAGGTGTATTTCTGGCTTTGCCTGCTACAAGCAAATTGCTTCCAACGGTCTTTACTAACAGGTTTGGAGAAAAAAAAACCCACAACTTTTTCCACCCATGCAATAGCTGCACACCAGATACTGGGATATGTGTTAATTTGTTCAAACAAGGTGACCACATTTAAAACAGCAGCTGCAATTGAAATCAGCACCTTATTGTTTGTGATAGTCCATTGCTATTCTCTAAGATCTATCTGCTTTCATCACAGGCCAAATAAGTGAGTTGAATGAGGATGTGATGGAAATCATTGCCTCTGCACCCTTCAAATCCTTGATGATGCCACTAATCTCTGCAACACTTCCAGGAATGCAGCATTGATTTTGGCCCCTTTATAGAGGTAGTTCTAGTGGCTTCTGCTTGACCTTTTCTACCATGCCCCACAGACCTGAGAAACAATGTGAGATTCTGCTGGTTGCTGAATATTTCTATTCTAGTTATGCATTTCAGAACCAGGGAAATAATCATAGGATGGATGCAGGAACCCACTGAAAGACAAACTTGAGCTAAGCCTCAATTGATCATCTGACCTCCATAAGCTCCTCCTCTGCTGGGTCATAGTGACATTGTGCGTCTCTTGGAATTAGTGTCAGTTCAAAACTAGTGTCCTGTCAGTGGAGCAATGGATAGAGCATAGGCCTGGGATGATGAGGACCCAGGTTCGAAATCCCCAGGATCACCCACTTGAGCATGGGCTCACTAGCTTGAGCACAGGGTCGCTGGCTTAAGTGTGGGATCATAGACATGACCCTATGGTCACTGGCTTGAAGCCCAAGGTCGCTGGCTTAAGTCCGAGGTTGCTGGCTTGAGCAAGTGGTCACTGGCTTGGCTACAGCCCCCAGGTCAAGGTACATATGAGAAAGCAATCAATGAGCAACTAAGGTACCACAACTATGAGTTAATGCTTCTCATCTCTCTCCCTTCTTTTCTGTCTGTCTCTGTCTCTCTTTCTCTCAAAAAAACAAAACAAAACAAAAACCCAAACACAAACAAAAAGCTACTGTCCTGTCATCCCTGAAAAGTCTAAATGTTTTCTTTTCTCTAATGCACTACTGTCACCCTTGTAAAGGGCTGTAGGTCTCTTTGGGGTGTTGGAGACCGAAAAGCCAATAGGGTTTTTGCAGTTTAGATTTTGGGGGGACAGAGGTGTGGGGAACTGGCCGTAAGCTGACAATCTGTCCAACCCCTCACCTCACTTGTTCTGTAAAGTTGCAAAAGGCTGTTCAGCTGTGGTGCTGGATTGTTTACACTACCCCCCATGTTCCCCAGAAAGACTGGAGGCAAGTTTCTCCTATCCTTTGTTTTGTGTAAAGTTAAGATGATATGTATGGTGGGGGTTTTCTGCACTTGGTAAAATTCTTGGCTTACCTTGGAAACATGATGAGAGATCTCATTGATTTGCTAATGGCCCACTTTGCTTTATAAACAAAACAAGAAGCGGTCATGGAGCATGCTCTGTTCTTGCCATCAGCAATTTCAAAGCCCTCTTGAGCCCATCCTTTTACTTAAGCCTATTTTCTTAATTCCATGCTGTTCTCACTCAGGACCTGGAATTACTAGCTGCTCTGGTTTGTGCCATTGGGGAAGGCCAGGAGAAAAATTACCAGGATAGATTTTTTGATAGTGTAGGGGGTCCTTTTCCAGGGAACCCTGTCTCCTCTTCATTTAAGGGGTTCTGGGTCTGTACACAGCTCAAGAAAGGATCAAGTTAATAGAGAATATATAAAAATCCCTTCCCTCTATATAAAAGGGCATGC
The DNA here is from genome assembly GCF_036850765.1 of Saccopteryx bilineata. Classification (NCBI taxonomy): domain Eukaryota; kingdom Metazoa; phylum Chordata; class Mammalia; order Chiroptera; family Emballonuridae; genus Saccopteryx; species Saccopteryx bilineata. Next base: position 138,820,206 of record NC_089494.1, read on the forward strand.
ATAAGGTATAATTTTCTCAAGAAAGACTCCACAAAAGGATTAAGGTAACAGAGAATATATAATATAAAAGCTATGGGTATTGTGAATCTAGAAACAAACAATTCGAATAAAGGTCTCTCCAGCGAAGAACAGGTGCAAATTGTCTTGTGCAATAGATGCATTTCTGGGAAATCAGGAAATTAGGGGAGCTGCCTATTTTCAAGAATGACTGTTTGAATTCTTTTGCAAAATGAGTAAGCAATTCCTGAATTATATTGCACAAATCTAGATTTTCATGAATTAAGTTTGCTTAAAGTAAGATCTCCCTGTGGTACCATAATTTGTCCGATCTGGATCCTAAAGACAAGCATTTCCCTCCAACCTCTGTGCTATCAGCAACCTTCATAACTCCTTTATAACTTGCACACTCTGAAAATGGTCTCTTTTTCATTTTATGATTTTGTTGGTATTTATATAAAATGTCAAACTAGTATTTCAGTTGGGAGAGAGTAGCATTTTTTCCCAACTGTTAATACAGAGAGGTTAATTCCTGCAGTACATGGAAACTTGGGGTTGGAAACAAAGGAGAGAAATGGAAACATACCAAGAAACCACAGAACAAACTTTTAATTGTGACCCTCTTGTTATTACTTTTCAGAGCATGAGCCCTCTAGACTACATTCTTATTTGCTTTGAAGTTTAATTTTAACTGATACCACTCTCCAGATGACTTGAGTTACCCAGAAACTTCTCTGTTTTTTCTTCTCTCTCTCTTTTTTCTTGAAGAGATATTGAAAGCCCTGTGTACTGAAGTGCACAAGAGAAAGTGAGTAGTGGGTGAACAAACTCCCAGAGAGTGCAAATCGTCTCTTTTAACTGCCCTTCCTCAAGTTGGCTTGTGTTTCTACTTCAACACTCAGTTCCACAGCACATAAATCCTGTCAGAACATCTTTTGGCAGAATGTTCTTAAGTAATTTGGAATCAGCCAAGTTCCATACATGTCTGAGGTTGTTGGGGTGGCAAAGAAAGGGAAGGGAGAAAAAGCTTCTTGAGGGCCAGCCATGTGCTACATTCATTATTCTTACAGGTTCCCTAAACCTTCTATTGGCACGACACTATAAATAAAGCTTGTAAGCAAGGAATATATATAAATGCATGGGGGGGTACCAACTGGCTTGTTAAGTCAATTAGGGTAGAGATTGAATCCAAATAGAGTTAGGGTTGGGATTAGGATTCAGTTTAGGACTAGGGTTTAGGGTCAGGATTATCTACATTTTCCAATAAGAAAACTGAATTTTAAAGAGATTAAATAATGTTTCCTTTGTCACTCAGTGTATTTTTTTTCCTGTAGCTGTTGTGACAAATAATTAAAATCTTAGTGGTTTAAAGCAATTTTAAGTGGCTTAAAACAAATTCACACAAATTTAGTGGCTTAAAACAATTTTACTCTGTTACAGTTCTGTAGGTTAGAAGTCCAACATGTGTCTCACTAGTTTAAAGTCAAGGTGTTTGTAGGGCTGAGTTCCTTTCTGGAGGCTCTAGGAGAAAATCTGTCTCCCTGTCTTTTCCAGATTTTGGAGGCTGCCGGTGTTCCCTGGCTCCTGCCAATGTCCAGAGCAAGCAATGACAGCTGGAGCCCTCACACTGCACCTCTGATGTTCTCTTCCACTTCCCTCCTCCACATTGAAGTGATTGCACTGGGCCTACCCCAATAATCCAAGAGGATCTGTCCATTTAACACCAGCTGATTAGCAACTTTAATTAACTACAATCTTAATTCTCCTTTGCTTTGCAAACTAACATATTCACAGATTTTGAGGATTAGGATGTGGGCATCCTTGGTGGTCATTATTTTGTCTACCCCACACAACTTAGGAAAGGTTTAGAAGCCTAACGTTTGAGATATCACCTTTTCAGATAGATTTCAGACTGAGATTTCATTTTCCAGAGAAGAACACTAAAATTTGGCAAGGTTAGGACACTCTCTTTGTACCATCCAGTTGTGTGTGTGTGGGGGGGGGGGAGGGTGCGGGGGGGGGGAGTGTGTGGCAATTTGGTGTTTTTTTTCTATTCTCTAGAAGGGTGAAAAGAGGAACAGAAATAACATTTAGCTGATGACTAAAGCCAACTTAAGCTTTCTGGGCTTCAGGTTTCTCATGCGGGAAATGAAGAATATAAGTTTACCTAACCAAAGTCATTGTACATTTAAATGGGTTAATACATGTAAGGTGTTTGGCACAGTGGTCAGTATCATATAAATGTTTTCCAGTTCCATTACAATGATGAGGATCATGAAGAAGTCACATTAAATATGACATAGCAATTTTGTTGAACTGATTCCATCTCTGGTCTAGATTTGAATATCAAAGTCCATTAAGCAGGTGGGGAGGAAAAAGGACCCTTGGCAACATTTAAAATAGGATCCTGATTATTCTTTCTGACATCTGTTCCTGACCAAAGCTGTTGGTTTGAACATTTATGACACATTTCTTTGCATTTTCTTAATCAAAATACAATCTCAAAAGAAATAAAATGGCTAAGTACCCAACCTAGCCTTAGAGAAGAAAAGAAAAAACTCCTTTTTAATATTAAATGAGAAACTATTGAAAAATGAATTATTTTATAAATAAATTATGATTGGTGAAATAGAGTAAAATTTATGGAGCATTGTCAGGAATTGACAAGTAAGTGTGTGTGTGTGTGTGTGTGAGAGAGAGAGAGAGAGAGAGAGAGAGAGAGCGCGCGCTAAGAAATGACTAAACTATGTCAAGGCAATACAAAAATTTATTGGGGGGGGATTATCACACCAAAGTATAAGGAGTAACTATAAATATGTAAAAGAAGAAAGCCATACAACAGAGAAGCATCGAGAAATAGCAATGTCATCTCTGAGAGAAATATTTATGGAAAATTTTGAAAAAGCCTGAATGTGTCAGTCAGAGTCCTCCCCCCAAGTAAACAGTATAGGGCTCTGTGTCAGGTAAAGGAGAGGCAGGCAGAGGACCCAGAACATGTCACTGCGAAGAGCCTGGAATAAGGTGAATCAGACTGAACTGCCGGGAAATTTTCAAGCATTCCAGCTCAAGAACCTTTTCCCCTTCAGTGTTTCCCAAATGGTATTGTTCATTCCTAGTTCTGAATAGTGAACTGAAAACTTGTTAAGTTTTTTTAAACTTTTATTTTGGTAGTATGCTTTCAATATTTACATAACTGTTTTTATTTCTTTTTGAGAGAGAGAGAGAGAGAGAGAGAGAGAGGGAGGGAGGGAAAGACAGGGACAAGACAGACAGGAAGGAAGAGACATGAGAAGCATCAACTCATAGTTGTGGCACTATGTTCATTGATTGCTCTCTCATATGTGCCTTGACTGGGTGGCTCCAGCCGAGCCAGTGATCCCCTGCTCAAGCCTGCGACCTTGGGCTTCAAGCCAGTGACCATGGGGTCATGTTTATGATCCCACGCTCAAGACAGTGATCCTGCCAAGTAAGCTCCCATTCAAGCTGGTGACCTCAGCACTCCAGGTCGACTCTATCCACTGCGCCACCACCTGGTCAGGCTCCATAGCTTTTCCCAATAAGCAGGTAATATGAGGCCTTTTGATTCCCACTGAAGGCTTTTAAAACTTTGAAATTATCCATAATGTCCTCAAACTTAGGAGGAACATTTATATTCGACATGGTTATCTAACTGCTCTGATTGTTGTGGCTGCATATAACATAACAATAAACCTACTTGAAAGTGTTTTTTGATGAAATAATAATCTTTTCCTTTCCTTCTTAAGTCCTCACTTCCCCTTACCTTCTCTCTTATACTAGTTTTCTAACTGATCTAGCTGCCCCTAGTCTCTTCCCACTTCAATCCAGTTCTGGGCTGCTCTCAAAACAATCCTTCTAATATATGACTTGATTATACCCTGTTTAAAGCTTTCCGTAGCCCCAGTACACCAAGATGAGGCTGTAATTAATGTGAGGCATGGTATGCGAGGCTCACATACCAGGCTTACATTCTCTCCCCTTCACACCTGATGTCTCTGCAGAATTTCTGCCTGGTGGACTTGCCCTCTCCATCAAGCCTTCTGACTCTCTCTATGACTCCACCAGAATCTCTACATATTACCACGGCAGTGGCTGGATATCCTGATGAGCCTGAATATTGCTGGATCTCTTGTTCATCTGAAGGTCATCATCATTGCTTAGCTGATTGCCTGATGTTGATAGGGGAGCTCAAAAGTGAGCAATTTGGCTTCAGTAATAGTAACTTTTTAGTGTAATGAATAGTAGATATGTAAGAGTTAGGAAATACTGCATTTCCCCATGTATAAGATGCACCCTAATTTGGGGGTCCAGAATTTGAAAAAAAAATGTATTACATAAAGTTATTGAACGCCAGTTTTTTTTTTAATTTTTTATTTATTTATTCATTTTAGAGAGGAGAAGGAGAGACAGAGAGAGAGAGAGAGAGAGAGAGAGAGAGAGAGAGAGAGGAGAGACAGAGAGAGAGAAGGGGGGAGGAGCTGGAAGCATCAACTCCCATATGTGCCTTGACCAGGCAAGCCCAGGGTTTCAAACCGGCGACCTCAGCATTTCCAGATCGACGCTTTATCCACTGCGCCACCACAGGTCAGGCCAACGCCAGTTTTATTCATTATAAAATTCATACAACTCCTCATCACTGTCAAAACTGCTATCCATGAGCTTGTCCTCGTGTATGTCTGATGATGAATCATTGTGTTTAACAATGAGTGCAAAAACAAGCGCACAAAAGTGGGAAATGCAAGTAAAAATATCTATAACCACTGTATAAGATGCACCCAGTTTTTAGACCCCAAATTTTTCAAAGAACTGTGCATCTTATCCAAGGGGAAATATGGAAGTCAATCTGCTTACTATTCTCTCTTAATGGCTTCCTGACCTTTACTTTGAAATGAAGGCAAGTTTACCTTTGCAGGAAAGTGGTGGTGGTAGGAGGGGGTAGAAGCTTACAGTGGGGAGGGACCTGACAATTAGGAGAGTTTAAATCACAATAGTTGTTGGTAAAAGCCTAGTCACAGGATTTACTGGGAAAAGTTAAGGCCTATAAACAGCAGTTCTCAACCTGTGGGTCGTGACCCTGGCGGGGGTCGAACAACCAAAACACAGGGGTCGCCTAAAGCCATCTGAAATACATATTTTATTTAAAAATGTATTGTATAATAAATATGTATTTCCGATGGCTTTAGGCGACCCCTGTGTTTTGGTCATTCGACCCCCGCTGGGGTCGCGACCCACAGGTTGAGAACCGCTGCCTATAAATCAAGTAAAAACTTAGTTCACTAATTTTAAACTTTTACTTTGTATCCTAAGAAAACAGGCAGTCTTTTCATAGATAATTCCCAGAGGCAGATGGTCCCAGAGGCACCAGGTCCTGACTGTTCCTGGGAGACACCTGACCCTGGCTGTCTTAAAGATTTACCAAGAACACCAGAAAGGACCATGCTTATTGGTCCTGTGTTACATCAGAAGACCTTGCAGAGAAGACATTACTGCAACTGAACCACCACCTCTTGCATATTGTTACATGAGTTACTGCCCTTTACACCATTACTAACAGACCCTGAACTCTATAAAAACTTCTAGCACCAAGAGAGTTATTAAGGCATTTTATGGACAACTGTCCCCTGCTTTCTCAGGCTGCCATCTTCTCTGAGTAAAGACGCTGGTATATCTAATCGGTTGCTTTCTCTCACAAAATTGGCAAAAAAAAAAAAAAAAAAAGGTGACAGACAACATAAATCTTGGCCTCTTCCCATCACAATGTGTGGGTTGAGTAAATTAAAAAAGGTAGCTGAATTAGTTCCTATTTGGTCAGAGCTTTCTTAAATCAAAACCATTGGTCCTAACAGGTTTATTGGTTATAAATGATTACCTGTCTGTTTGAGGCCACATTTGGCCAATGATATACTTCTATAGACAGGCAACATGAGGATCATGGGCACAGGTGTGCCCAAGCCAAAAGACACACAGGATTCCTTCTCAAGCTGGTTAGGGAAAATAAATTCAACTTTTGACAGATGAACACACAAATCACTTTCATATAAATACATTTTATTGCAGAGATGTTATAATTATTTACATGCTGCAACTTGTCACAACATAAATTTACCAAATATTTCATGGTAGGATGCTGTAGGTTTCAGATAATAGTTTCAGAAGAACCACAGATTAAGTGAAGAGACATTACAGCTTTATTGACTCTACAACACTTGGTTGCAAAATGCAAGAAGTCAAAAGGCAGTGTTTTTTTTTTTTTTCAGTCCTACCTGTCTTCACTTGCATGCAGAAACCTAGGAAGCAAATACAAGGGAACTGTAGAGTTTCAAATCCATATCGCCACCAGCATTTACAATGGGTCAAGTTATAGTTCATGTTGTAAAGCATTGAATTCTGGCACAAAATATACAGTTCTGTTAAACTGATATAAATCTAGTTATTTATAAACCCTGGCTTAACAACAAGGACAGCTGGCACATGCATGGAAAAGGACAATCTAGCACATATTTGTGACCTTATTCGTGTTTATTCACTTTCTTACTACCAATCTGGGAAGATAGCCTCAACAACTGTAGATTTCCAACTTGTCTTGGTGATACATGACGGCAATGGAACTCTAGGAGGGGCCCTAGGCATTCGCTGACGGATGCTGGTGGAGAAGTCTGTGGACTAGGGTGTAATTTGGCAAGTCTTCTTCAAGCCACCCCTCTAGCAGGAGTATCCTGAAGTGCAGTACAAAGTCATCGATGCTTGACTGTTGGTTTCTCAAAAAGTGAATAAAGTGCGAATGGATCTCAGACATAAAAGAAACAAGTAGGTGGGTCTGGGAACTACTACACAAATATACCTTAAAGTCATATTTCTAAGTTACCAAGTAGACAGGCCTTGGTTGAAAAGGAAGGGAAGAAGAAATAAATGAAGGGAACACACACAAAAATAGAATTTTTCTCTCTTCAGGCCCTACCCCACCAACCTGAGTAATGCACAGAGTGAGGAAGTAGATATGGACAATGCACGCACAGCTTTGGAAAACGGTGATGTGCTCACTTACTCCTGAATAAACATCGTTGAGAAAATTCTGAGGATGAATGAGGAGAAGTCCTAGTGTTTACCATCTGCTGAGAATGGTATTCTCTGCGACAGCCCTGCATCCACTGTCTAATTCTCTCTCTTGTCTTTATCCTCCTGGCATGTCCTCCTTGCTGCTCATGAAATAAAAAAGTTACTGATGCTAGAAATGTTCTGGCTAAATAAGCTGTTGAGACCTCCGTGTTTAGCATGGGAGAAAGGGAAATTTGGGTTCTGTGTTTAAGTGAGTCATCTTTAAACACAACGAGACGAGCTTTGGCTGGATTCTCCTTGCCTGGTTGCCTGGTCATCTGGTCGTATCAGTAGGGCTAAGTCAGCAGCTTAGGATTTTCACGCCAGGTGATCAGTGTGGAATGCAATAAGTTTTACAAGACATGCTTTGGGGGCTGTTGAGCCTCAGAAACAAATCTCTGCTTTTAAATATTGAGCTAAGTGGCTCACAATGGCAATTTGCAGGACTTGGGAGTCACAATATTTCTAGTACTTGGGAGAAGGATGAGCCCATACCACCTTTATAGGCTTGGAATAAATCAGGTTATAAATCTCTTTGGGATTTGAGTCCAGCAAGTTCTACCCCTAGCTGAAGCAATGAATAAGAGTTTATGAGAATAAATAATTTAAGGTCATCTAAAATATTATATATTGAGTATGCACAATAAAAATACATTCATACAATGATCTTGATGCTATCATAATTTTTCTCTTTAAAAAAATAACCCCTTGAAAGTGCTATCAGGAGCTCTCTTTCTTACTGTTTTAAAGGCAAATTTCTTGGCTCTACAGTACTGCTGTAATTTTCATGTGGTTCCTAGAGTCTTCCCTTTCCAATGGTAATAATAATGCACAGTATATTTTTCTAACTCATCCTTATGAAATGCTGCTGAGTATGAAATACTCAAAGAGTTAAAAGGGACAATGAACTGGAATGAAGGCATTATCTATCTCTGACTTTAAACAAGAGGTAAGTTGTCCTTAACTTATTGAGACGTAAGACTAAATAGAACCACTTGATCTCCAATGTTAACAAAGCTTCTGAGTCCTAACAAGTAGTGTGGAACAAGTAACTCAACCTGTATTAAAAACCCTGATTAAGACAGTATGACACACCATGAGGTGAAGTAGTAGAGTTAATTCAAATTTTCAATATATAAATCACAGCCAAAACAAAAAGATTTTTATCATAACAATTATGACTTCCCAAGCCAGAGAAAGCTTACTGTACTTTAGGAATCAACTAAAGTTGATATATAGCAGGTATTCTGTAAATTGCAAGAACAATTGAGTAGCTGCAGATTGCATAAATATGTGTCACATAATATCAAAGTTATTTGCAAAAATTATACAATCTGGAATGCTTGAATTTGAGACACAACAATGTACGGAAACATACATTTATAAGAAAATGAGAGCAACCAGCAATAGAAAAGGTATTTGGGATGCACTAAGTTAGCAGTGCTATCAGGTTATATAGGTAAGGTAAGTTCTTTTCAGCCAGCTACTTAGAATTTCGGTCATGTCTGTTTATATGTTCCTCTTTGCAAATCTTGCACCTCTTCTGTGTCTTCTGGTTTGCCTTGCTTAGGATCTTCAAAGTCCCAAGGGTAAATATTGATCAGGGGCACACTGAGGGCTACTTCCTCTGGACATGCTGAGATGCACGGACTCTCCTAGTGTTGCCGGGACAGAGGCTTCCTGGTCGGCCTCATTTCTCCACAACGACGTTTCTCTACCCTTAGTCTTTTCCAGCTATGCTTGCTGTGCTTCTCCTGACTGACAAATACTCCTTGGGAATTTTTGATCCTATCTCTTCTGTCTTATGTTGTTAAATTTAGGGTTTTTTCCTTTTCTTTCTGGGGATGCTACACTTTGAAGGTATCCCAGCCCTCTTATTTCTGAGGACCTGCCATCTTATTTGCATTTAAAGCCAAAGAGGCAGGTAAAGCTAGACTACTTTCAGCATTTGGTTGTTCTGGGATCTCAAACTCCCAAGGACACACCTCAGCTCGCGATGCTAAAGGCTGCTGAAAATTATTACTTGAATGATAGGAAGGTGTCTTTTTCTCCTGGTCTTCTGTTTGGTTGAGATTTGCATTCTCTCCTTTCAATGCTACCACATGGGAAGGCAGTTCTTCATACTGCCCAGCACACACACTGGTCGCTTTCTGCTGACAGCCGTTCCCATCTTTTGCTCTTCCTGAGGGAACCTGAGTCTTGAAAATCAAATGCTTCTCCTCTTCAAAAAGGGGCTGACCTTGGCTCTCCCGGGGGCAGACCTCAGCCTTGTCTATGCTCTTCTGATTGGAGTGCTGATGTAGTTCAGCTGCCTTAGGCTTGAGATGAGATTTCTCCTTTAAGGAAGAGGTTGGGTTTCTCTCCATTGAAGCTGCAATAGATACGTGCTTTTGAACTTTTGGTTCTGAAGGCACAGGACCAGGGGGCAGGTCATAAACCTCCCAAGGGCACACTTCCCCTATGTCAAAGCTGTCCTTCATCTGGTTGGTGCTTAGGCTCATGTCAGAATTGGCAGTGGGGGGGTTGGACCTCTGTTGCTTCATAATCCCAGGTTTCTGAGGTTTTTTTGGCTCCTCCAAATGACTGGAGTTTTGGGGGACAGAATCTTTAGTCTCTGCGCTATCTGAATTTGAGTATTTTCTGTTTGTCTCTTTATCTTTTGGCAGAGGTTTCTGGGACTTAGCACGCTCTTCCACAACCAATGTTTGGGTTTTTCCGGCTAATCCAAGAGTCTTCTCCTTGGCGCTGGCTATGACACTGAGAGACTTCTGTAGCATGGACGTTCGTGGGTGGCCTGGCTTCTTCTCGGAGCTGAGATTGTGAGCGCTGGCTGACTTACAAACCAAGGGCACGGACTCCGTGGATTCGGCCTCGCTGTTCTCCTTCAGCGTCTGTGTCAGCTTCTTCCCTGACAGGGACTCCAGGGTGGAGTTCTCCGTGGCCTCGTCGCCTGGGCTCTCCGTGGGTAATCTGCTGGACTCCTCCGACTGCTCTCTCACATGGTCGTAGGTGCTGTGAGACTTCTTCAGCGAGAAGACTCGGCTTTTCAGGGACTCCTCTTTGGGTTTCCCTGTGTTACCTGAAGGCTCTGGTGGGTTCCTCCTGGCGAGGGCAGCGCTCCTGGCTGCGCCATGTTCGGAAGCGTCCTTGTCCTCTTTGGAGCACTGTCTGCTGACCGTCTCCGGGATCTCGGTGATGCGCCTCATGATGGAGCGGCCCAGGCCCTTCTTGGAGCACCGCTTCTTCTGGAGGTGGGGGTTATTTGTGATCATCTTCTTCCTTTTATATATTTCCAGCTGGGCATAGAGTTTCTTCAGCTCATCCTGTTAGAACAAGAGGAAATTCACAGAGGTGCGGAACTTAGTGTGTCAGCCAGGGGACAGCACTGGCTGAGGGTCATTGGGTTCAATAAGCATGAGCTCTTTAAGGAAGTTGTTCTACAGCTCTTCCTCACATTTCTACTCATCAACTTTCTCCTCATTCTCACCTTCTGATTGCTTGCTGTTTTGTTTCACACAGAGTTGAAACTTTAAGACATGAGCCCATGCATTCTAGCCTTGGTTCATGGAGCAAGCACTTTGAGCTTGCAAGTTGTGCGGGCCAGACTGAGCCTGGGCCGTAATAAAACGCAGCATATTGTCTATTGATAAACCATATCCCTGGAGCAATACTGGAAGCGTCATGTAGCCACTGATAAAGTTATACCTAGTATTAGATTAGATTTAGGGCACAACAGACCATCACATACTAAAAGCATCCTCTTTCTCCAAGTGCTGACATATCATCACAGGTTAAATAATATGGGCTTCCTGTTCACAGACTGAGCCTATCTTTCCATCAGCAAAATGTCCTAATAAACCATATTATGGAACAGTTATAACAAGTTCATCGTCATGACTGCCAATAAGTCAGTCGAGACCATCAAGATCGGCCTGTGCATTCTAATTTACACCATGATCATGTTTTAGGACAGGATCAACTGCATTTGGTATCTTCAGTTCTCACATAGACACACATTCTCTTGTTTTCCTTCTTCTAACGCAAAGATGCACACATGTGAGCACACTTATACACCAAGTCATACATGCTTGCCTGTATACATGGGACTAATTTGAAATAGAAAAGAAGTAACGGGCGTTACCCGGATGTCCTCTGGGTCCAAGCTGTGCTCACTCCATGCAGAGTTGATGCTGCTGTTCAGGTAGGACCCAGACCGGCCCATGTCCAGCTCATCCTCATACGCTTCTGTGGCGATGTCGTCTCGTGGGTTATTGCTTGAATGTGAAAACTGCAACAAATATTCCATATGAGCTCTAGACATCACCCACTGTAAGATGCAGAATTGTAATAATCATTTTCTAAAGGTTCTACGGTTAATGTAATTTCTTCAGCTTTGACGCACTCGTTCACTGAACCCTTTACAAAAGTTTGCTGCTACATTAGTGATTTGCTTTCCTTGTTACACCCCAATGGGGTACTTGGCTCCCTCTCTGACTATTCTCTAGGCCCCCAGTGTCAATTTACACTATTCATCTGCCACAATAGTCGCACTTTGAAAATGAAAATAAGTATAAGACTCCAAAGAAAAGTTCTTTAGGAAAAGCAATTTAGACCCACTGGCAGATGGATGGGGATTTTTTTCCTGAACAGTGGGGTTCTTCACATGTTTATCATTTTGCTTCGCACAGGGGAGTCTGTATTCCATCTCTGGCACAGTTGGCTCTGATCACAGGAATGTGACTTTCAGTCTGCTACACAGAGCGTTTAAAAAACTCTACTTGCAGAAGGTGAAGGAATTAAGGAGTACAAACTGGCAGTTATAAAAATAGTCACAGGGATGTAAAGTACAGCACAGGGAATATAGTCAGTAATATTATGATAACTGTGCATGATGCCAAGGGGTAGTAGACTTAATAGGGGCATTGCTTCAGAAGTTATATAAATGTCTAATCACACTGTTGTGCAACTAAAACTAATATCATGTTGTATGTCATCTGTAATTGAAAAAAATTATTAAAGTATTTTTAAAAAGTCTACTTTTAAGAGTGGGGGAACAGAAGATCCAGATCCCAACCTGCACACTGTTGACAGTGAGATCTTGAATAACTCTCGGAACCTCTAAGCCTAAAAAGCTCTGGGCCAACCGTATTCAAGTTTAAAATGCAAAGATTCACTAAAAGGGCATTGTTTCTTTCCCAAGCTCATTATTCTCAAGTTTCTCCTTCATTACATTTTGACATATCTTTATTCTTTTCTGTGGTGTTTTGATAGTTTTCAGTTTTATGTCCTCTTACTATCTCTGTTCTTCAAAGGAAGTGAGGAAGAGTGGATTGGGTGAGTGAGGGAAAGCAGGGAGAAGCAACACAAACCAGCCACTCTTCATACAATAATAAACCAGGTGATTGTCCTATGAGGACTGAGAAAGCTGTTCTCTTCTCTGAGCTTGTCATCAGGCCAGATATTCCTTTACAAAATTAACAGATCACCCTTAGATGATAAAGGAATTTTAATGTCAGCGTTTATTAAAATATTCATGTGGGCCAGCGAACATAAATGTGGTATAGCATGTGAAATGGTAATTCTCTATTTAAGCAACAATGACTGCTTTGTAATTGGGACGGGCTGAGAGACCACAGATACTGACATATCTTTTTCTGCTGTTCTACTTATGTTCGTGGCTCCAACATGTGACATTCACTTAAGGCCATAAAGATGAATAGAGTCCCTGTCCTCCAAAATCTCACACACGTTTAGCTAAACTACCTGGAGCTTATTTACAAGAATGGAGTTGTGTTTTTTTTTTTCTTGAGCAACGTCTTAGAGGCTGTAATGAGTGTAAGAAACAGTTATTTGTCAGACCTTGTCCATTTCCTGCTTTCTTATCTTCCTTTGTGCTCATCTCTGTCTGAAATACTATTTCAAATATCTCTCTTACTTATCTTTTGTTTCCCCATCCTATCTTCCGGGATATAAGTACCACAACAGCACAGATTTTTATCTGTTCATTACTCTTACTCTAGGATCTAGAACAGTGCATAACAAAGCCCCTGGATAATTTTTAAAATTATGCTATTCAGATATAAATCACATACCATAAAATTTTCAATTTGAATTATACAGTTGCATGTTTTATGGCATTTCCCAAGGCTAGATTACAGAATATTTTCATCACCCAAAAGACATACTTTGAACTTACTAAGCAGTCACTTCCATTTCCCCCGTCACCCCCCTCCCATGACAATCACTGAGCTGCTTTCTGTCTCTATAGAGCCACATATTCTGGACTTTTTAAATAAATGGAATCATTCATTCTGCCACCTTTTGTGTCTGGCTTCTTTTACTCAGTATAATGTTTTCAAGTTTTGTACAAGTTTGTAGCATGTATCAGTGCTTCCTTCCTTTTTATTGGTTAATAATATTCTACTGTATGGATATACCACATTTATTTATATAATTACCAGTTGGTGGAAATTTGTCTTATGTCCACTTTTTGGCCATTATGCTGCTATGGACATTCATGTACAGATTTTAGTATGAACCTGTTTTCAATTTTCCTTAGACTTCAATAACAATTTATTGAATTAAAGAATAAATAGTCTGAACATATATATCCATCTGAAGTATGAAAATGATTAAGATAAGTTGCAGTAACAAACTCATCCATGAAAATGGTGGCTATCTGGTATAATTCAAATGAGGAAAAAAACTGGTATTTGCTTTGTTTGTAATCATCTGGCCTTTTCAATCAGGCCATGTTTAAGGCAGGGCTAAGCGTTGGCATAAACCCTTGGGTGAAGGACAAGAAACCACAGCGCTTGGTTCCACCGTGCTCACATACTGCATGGCAGTGATAGGTCCCTTCACAGGTATGCAAATATCTAACTACTGCATTGTACCCCTGAAACTAATATAAGACTATATGTCAACCATTGCTGAAAAGTAAATTTAGAAAAGAAAAAAAGGATATAGTGTTCTAATATTCTGGTTTTCTACGTGTAAAAGAAGAAAATAGTGATAATGATATAATTTGTCTTATCTGATTTTTCTCTGATATCATTTTCTTTTATTCCAGGGCAACCTTATTGCTATCATGTCATAGATGAGGAAACTGGGACTCAGAGAGATGATAAGCCTTGACTAATGTCATATTATACAGCTGGTTTGGGGTGGTTCCTGGCCATTTCCCCTACTTCATTGTACTGTCTATGAAAGTTGTTGTCATAATCTATCATTATTAAGCAAGACTCTTCTATATCCAATATTATAATTATTTATTTCTATTTAAATAAAAATTAATGTTTAAAATATTTCTCTGAATATGAATACAGAACAAGAGAATTCTTACAATAGTATAATTCCTTTAAATATGATTTTAATATTATAGCTACAATAAAAGTTACCATGAACCCATGATAATTAAAGCATAACTGGATATTGAAATACTTGGAAAGAGTCTGAGACAGATGGTGAGTTTTGTACAAATTAAGTCATTTAACAATTATGTAAGATGCTTAATACATTTCAAAAGAAAACAGACACCTACTTTCTTGGGGAGGAAGCTTGAAAACATTTCAGATGTCAAACAAATCTTCACACCCCCTCCTTTGCCTACACTGCCAGATATTTTTAAAGAAGAAACAACCTGAGGCTTGTGTAAAGAATTGTCTTGCAAGAGAAAAGGGATGCTAGAGAAATACCTTTGGGATCAAAAGCAACCCGATGGTGACGGTCACAGTCAAATGAGTATGTGCGAAGTACAGCATCAGCGTCCAATCAGACTGGAGCTTCGACGCAAGAACAAACCTGCAACAACAGGTCACCAAGTCAGCAAGGGAACAAGAGCTCTACTTAAAACACTAGAAACTTGGAAACTCTTTACAGAATAGTGAGGACCTTGGTACCCCTCATTGGATCTATAATATATGCATTCTTTATTACTTATTATTTTAAATTATCCATAGTCAGAAAGATAGCGTACACATATAGTGTACTAAACATTTCCTCAAATTATCATTTTGTATGTCAGTTGAATCTGCAAAGCAAAAGCAGCAAACATATGTTAAATTGATAAAAGAGTTGTTATAAATTGGTTGTTTCTGGCAAATTTGGGTTATAAGACATGTTCAAATAACTCTTGAGTTTAATATTCTTCATTTAAAAACATTAATTAGAATTAAGGGGAAAAAAAGAGTGGGTAATTATCTGTCTTTGTGAATCATCCCAGAGGTTTAAGTGGTAAACAATGTACTGAATAAAATAAATATACTGTACTAATGGTTTATAAATGCATCTTCTAAAATCCCAATTTTAGTCACTATATAGCATTGAAATGTTTTAATATAATTTATCACATAATATTTAAGATATTATTTTATTCAGTAATTTATTAAGTTGTATTCCAAAATAGTCTTGCAGGGAAAATTTGTAGAAAAAATTTAGTATTGGTATCTATTCTAGTAATTTTTGAATATTTTCATAAATCAATATGTACACAGTTTATTTTTCCATAAGCACAGACTAAAACTTATGTTTAAGGATTCATCTTTATGCAAAAACCACTTTTTGCTTTTATTAAAGTTATTTTGCAATTCCATCCTATTTTTTGCATCAATTATTATCCATGTAAGTTCAGTGAGATTTTGCTGCTTTTGAAGTTAGACAATTAGCATTTTTGTTTCAATGATATACATTATCAAATTTGAAAAGCTAACATCCTACGAAAAAGCTGATGATATGATCATAAAACAAACATATATGAATCTAAATGTAGTAGGAAATAATTTTTGTATTTGCATTATACATATTTGTGACAACTTCACTAAGTAAATCAATATTATAAATATTTTAAACAAAATTTTCCTTAAGGAATTTTCTCCCTCACTTTTACCTCCATTTGGTCCCCAGTTATATGCCTCCCCTAAAAAAACCCATCAAGTTAAAATGGAATGTAGAGATATTTTCCTTCGTGTTTGGAGACATAAAACAAAATAGACTCACAACATATGTAGAATTACAGAATACTCATGTTGTTCACACATAACCAAAATGGCATTTCTGAATTACCATCTTCTTCAATTCCTATGTGAGAATAGTGGCCTTACACCTGCCTTGAACATGACTTGCATTCATTTTGTTCAGGGATAAGAGAGGCTGTGCTGGGTCAGGTGAGACCGCCCCCCCCATCCCGAAGTGAGAAGCTGGGAGGCAGTCAGACACCTGCATGCGCCCCACTGGGATCCATCCGGCATGTCCACCAGGGGGCGATGCTCTGCCCACCTGGGGTGTTGCTCTGGGGCAATCAGAGCCATTCTAACGCGTGAGGCAGAGGCCATGAAGCCATCCTCAGCGCTAGGGGCCAACTCTGCTCCCATGGAGCCTTGGCTGTAGGAGGGGAAGAGAGAGACAGAGAGGAAGGAGAGGGGGAGGGGTGGAGAAGCAGATGGGTGCTTCTCCTGTATGCTCTGACCCGGGATTGAACCCAGGACTCCGCACCTGGGCCAACGCTCTACCGCTGAGCTAACCCACCAGGGCTTAGGTGATAATTTGAGATTCCTCAAATTTTGTATGTCAGTTGAATCTGCAACTGACAGATTTTAAGCACTGAAATAGAATCATCACACTCTGTAGCAAGTTACATGTTTAAAGCATAGTACTGAGGCATAGAAGCCACGTCAACTGTGCCCCAGAAAAAGAATATAATCCTGATCTGTTGAGACCATTGCCAGTACTGGGGCAGATAGTCACATCAAAGGAGATAGATTTGCAGCCCTAAAACCTCCTCATGTCCTAGAAGTTTCTATCTCAAATGTGAATATAAGTGAACTTGAACTAGCCTGACAATATCCAAAAGAAAGGATGAATGCATATGCTTTAAATTATAATGGTGAATCTCCCCCCCCCCAATTTTTGACATATACTAACATCAAGTATCTTTAAATTAATCAACTTTTAATCACTACCAGGGTTTTTGGGTTGCAGTTCTGACTAGAAATATCTTTTAAAAACTTGGGGTTTGCAGTAGTTTTAACGCTTAATTAAAAAAAGTATTTCAATTAAAAAATAGGTTTAAAAAAATAGGTTTAAAAGTCAAAAGCATTGAAATATTTAAAAATCGAGCTGAATAATAAAAGCAAAAAAATATTTTTTAAATCTTGTACTTTCTCAAAGCTTTGCTTTATGCTTAGTACTAAAATAATTAAAGGATCAGAACAAACTGGACAAAATGCCCTCTTCCTTACTTACCCTCCTAGACTTAATCTTTGCTTATAACTTACATTTGTCCAATCTGACAATTTGGCAAGAATGAGAGTACATGTGTATATAATAAATAGTCATAATTTTATTTATTTATATATGTATATATGTATACATATACGTATACATATGTGTATATATAATTTTATATCTTAAGTAGGCAAGAAAGAGTATATATGCCCTTTTGATAAAGAATACCTTTACTGAAGTCAGAAGTCCTGTTTAATATTTTATTCCAGGAGAAAATTACCAAAATGGATCTACCTGATTTAAATTTTTATGTTAGTTTTTCTTATACTTGGACTCTATGGATATTGGAACCAAGCATATATGAATTCAGTCCATGTGTAAATAAGAAATTGTGCATACTTGATTTAATTATTAATGCCTATTTCTTATTCCTTATTCATTCCCCTACATTCAGGGTTCTATAGAGTTACTGTTTTAACTATAATTAGATCCTTGTTTCTTTATGGTCATATAAATTAAATTTCCAAAAGAGAGTAGCTAATATATATGGTGGGGCAAAAGTAGATTTATAGTGTGAGTATGCAAAACACAGCGTTTATTTTTCTATTAATATTTATTAATTATTGTATTATTTTCTATATGAACTATAAACCTATATTTGCTTTCCTTGTAAATGATTCTTTGAAGCCAACAAGCAACAATGTAATCAAGTCTGGTTTTTATGGAAAAGTAAGGCAAATATAGAACTCAAAATGTTGGGCTCTTCATCAGGGTTGCTCAGGTTTGCCTAAGAAAATACCAAACCCTACTGAGCCTGGTCACTCTGCTATCATTGGATGTCCTCCCTGTTCAAAACTGATAGGGGATCACATAGTTGTTTGGAAGGAAAATGATCTTGTGAGAATGTTCTTTCTAGTCAATACCAAATCTACTGGGTGAAGCAGCATAAAGAATTCAATAAGAGTTTTGTATCCATAAACCCAGCTCATAGTTTATATGGTTCTTCTTCCTGAGCCATGGGTCATTTGGGAATCTATAGGAAAGATTTAAGTCAAGCAAGGAAGTTATTTTCAATGAGTATTTAACATATGTTTCCTATCACCTTGGCTCAATATTAAAACAGTATTTTCTGATGTGTGGATAACAATCTGATATCAATTGAGGGGTAGGGGATTCCATGGTAAACTAAGTTTGGAAATTGCTGGTTAAACGAAGTTAAATAAATATCCTATGTCAGAACGTCTCGATATGCTTGTTTATATGTGACATTCCTAAAAGGGAGCTACCAAATGCAATGTATCATAAACATATACATGCACATAAGAACATCAGGAAGTGATATACTAGTATGCTAACAGTGTGTATCTTTGGGTGGGTGGATTATAAAGCTTCTTTTTTGTTAATCACTTTATAATATTTATATAATGACTATTGCCTTATTAAGAGATCTTAAAGTTTGTTAAAAAAATAATTTATCTCACCTACTTCTGAAAGGATGTAGGCTACATGAG
The DNA here is from genome assembly GCF_036850765.1 of Saccopteryx bilineata. NCBI lineage: Eukaryota > Metazoa > Chordata > Mammalia > Chiroptera > Emballonuridae > Saccopteryx > Saccopteryx bilineata. Next base: position 138,839,051 of record NC_089494.1, read on the forward strand.
AGATTAAAATCCACTGATGTGCTTGCTTCAGCAGCACATATACTAAAATTGGAATAATACAGAGAATACTAGCATGACTCTATGAAAGGATGATATACAAATTCATGAATCATTCCATATTTTAACAGAGAGATGCTGATTTCAGGGATTCTTGGACTTTTATTGATTTGCCCTTAGTTCAGAGCTTCAGGAAGCTGATTCTGATACACAGCTTGGCCCCTCACACACACAACCAGAGCCAGTAGACAGAGCCACAGATAGTGAATAGTACATTAGCTTCAGACAGGTAGCCCAAAGCTGGTTACACCCAACATCTGACACTGACCTACAGGAGAGCCCTGGCTGAGGGGCCCAAAACCAACACAACTAGTGCTGGGCTTCAAACTATACCAGAACTTGACCCAACTAGCCACACAAACAGCACAGACTAAGGGGAACTCTGGCAGACACGAGACCCTGCTGGGAACAACACTGCCTCAGGGGGCAGCCCCTTGAACAGCAACTCACACATGGTAAATAAGGTCTATCCTTATAGTCAGCCATCCTGACAGTTACCTCTACCCATGAATAGGCCAATAGCATTCAAAACTGAACTACAATAGGAGAGGGAACTTAACCAATACAAGAATTATTGCTGGAGAACCTAGCTCAGGTGATATGGAAGACTGCATCACTGAAACCCGCAGGGCAACTATATCAGAAAGCCTTCATAAAAAGCTTGGGAGTCACAGCAGATCTACCTAATATAATATACAGAGACAATCACAAAATGGCAGACAAAATGGGGAAACCAAAAATATGCCCCTAATGGAAGAACAAAAGAAATATCCAGAAAAAGAATTAAATGAAAAAGAAGCAACCAAAATACCAGATGCAGAGTTTAAAACAATGGTTACCGGGATGCTCAAGGACCTTAGGGGAAGAACAGATGATTTCACTAGAACTTAAACAACAGATAGTAAGCACTAAAAGGTATATAAAAACCATAAAAAAGAATCAGTCAGAAATGAGGAATACAACATCTGAAATGAAGGATTACAAGGGGTAAACACATACATCTTGTAAACATATATGAACAAACATAAAAGCACCTAAATATATAAATAAAATCTTGGTGGACATTAAGGGAGAGATTGACAGCAATATAGTTATAGTAGGGGATTTTAACACCCCACTGACATCAATGGGTAGATCTTCCAGACAGAAAATCAACAAGAAAACAGTGGCCTTATATGTCACACTAGATCAGATGCATTTAATTGATACTTCAGAACATTTTACCTCTAAGCACCAGAATGTACATTTTTTTCAAGTGCACATGGAACATTTTCTAGGATAGACCACATGATAGGACACAAAACAAGTCTTAGTAAACTTAAGAAGATTGAAATCTTATTAGGTATCTTCTTTGACCACAATGCTGTGAAACTAAAAAATCAATCACAAGAAAATACTGAAAAACACTAAACACATAGTAGCTAAATTGCATGTTATTAAACAATGAATGGATTAACAGTAAGATCAAGAAAGAAACCAAAAGGTACCTGGAATCAAATGAAAACAAACACACAACAACCAAACATCTATGGAACTCAGGGAAAGCAGTCCTGAGAGGGAAATTCATAGCATTACAGGTCTACTTCAAGAAGAAGAAAAAAAAAAATCTCAAATACACCTAAAAGATTTAGAAAAAGAACAACAAACAAAGCCCAGAGTAAGTAGAAGAAAGAAAATAATAAAAATCAAAGCAGAAATAAATAAAATCAATTCTAAAAAAATATAAAAGATTAATAAAACCAAGAGCTGGTTCTTCAAAAAAATAAACAAGATTGATGAACCTTTAACTAGACTCATCAAGAAAGAGAGAGTGAGAGAGAGGGAGGGAGAGAGAGAGAGGACCCAAATAAAGAAAATCAGCAATGAAACAGAAAACAACTGATACTACAGAAATACAAAGGATTGTAAGAAAACACTAGGAGCAACTACATGCCAAAAAATTATCCAACCTAGGTGAAATGAATAAATTTTTAAAAATATACACTCTTCCAAAACTGAATCAGGAGGAATAAAAAACCTGAATAGACCTGTTACAACCAATAAAATCGAAGCAGTAATAAAAAAACTCCCAGCAAACAAAAGCCTGGAGTGCATGGATTGACAGGTGATTTTTACCAAACATTCAAAGAAGAACTAACACCTATATTTCTCAAACTATTTCAAAAACTTCAAGAGAGAAGACTTCCAAGCTCAATTTATGAGGCCAGTATTATTCTAATTTCAAAACCAGATAGAGGCACTACAAAGAAAGAAAATTAAAGGCTAATATTTCTAATGAATATAGATGCTAAAATCCTCAACAAAATATTAGCAACCAGATCCAGCAAAACATTAAAAAGGTCATACGCCATGATCCAATGGGATATATTCTAGGGATGCAAGGTTAGGACAACATCCGCAACTCAATAAATGTGATATGTCCCATAAACAAATTGAAGGATAAAAATCACATGGACATATCAGTAGATGCAGAGAAAGCATTTAATAAAATCCAGCACTCATTTATGATAAAAACTCTCAGCAAAGTGGGAAAAGAGGGGTCAGATCTCAACATGATAAAGGTTATGTACTACTCACAGACAACATCATATTCAATGGGAGAAAAGTAAAAGCATTTTTCTTAAGACAGGACAAGACAGGAATTTCTGTTTTCCCCACACTCATTTAACATAGTACTCGAAGTCCTAGCCAGCAGACAATCAGAAAAAGTAAAAAAGTATTCAAATTGGAAAGGAGGAAGTAAAACTGTCGTCATTATTCACAAATGACATGATATTGTACATAGAAAATCCTAAAGATTTCATCAAAAACATACTAGATCTAATAAATGAATTCAGCAAAGTAGCAGGATACAAAATTAATACTCAGAAATCAGTGGCATTTTTATACAACAATAATGAACTATCAAAGAAATTAAGAAAACAATCCCATATACTATTGTAATACAACAAAAGATAAGGTACCAAGAAATAAGTTTAACTAAGGAGGTATAAGACCTATACTTGAAATATGATAGGATACTGAAGAAGGAAATTGAAGAAGATATAAATAAGTGGAGGCAATACTGTGTTAATGGATAGGAAAAATCAACATCATCAAAATGTCCACACTACCCAAAGCAATCTATAGACTCAACACAATTTCTATTAAAATACCAATGGCACACTTTACAGACCTAGAACACATATTCCAAAAATTTATATGAAACCAAAGAAGATCCCAAACAGCCTCAGCAATCTTGAGAAAGAAGAATAAAGTTGGAGTCATCATACTATCTGATATCAAACTACACTACAAAGCCATTGTAATCAAAACAGCCTGGTACTGGCATAAGAATAAGTATATAGATCAATGGAACAGAACAGAAAGCCCAGAAATAAACCCATGCCTTTATGGTCAGTTAATATTTGACAAAGGAGGCAAAAACATACAATGGGGTAATGACAGTCTATTCAAAAAGTGGTATTGAGAATGTTGGACAGGAACATGCAAAAAAAATGAAACTAGGCCACCAACTTGCACCACACACAAGAATAAACTCAAAATGGATAAAAGACTTAAATGTAATTTGCAAAATCATAAAAATCCTAGAAGGATGCATAGGCAATAAAATTTCAGACATCTCTCATACCAATATTTTTGCCAATATATCTTCTCGGGCAAGGGAAACAAAGGAAAATATAAACAAATGAGACTATATCAAACTAAAAAGTTTTTGCACAATAAAAGAAACCATTAACAAAATGAAAAAGGAACCCACTGAGTGGGGGAATATATTTGACAGTGATACATCTAATAAAGGGTTAATTTCAAAAATATATAAAGAAATACAACTCAACATCAGGAAGACAAATAATACAATTTGAAAATGGGCAAAAGACCTTAATAGACACTTCTCCAAAGAAGACATATTTGATGGCCAATAGGCATATGAAAGAATGCTCAATGTCACTAATCATCAGAGAAATGCAAATTAAAATCACAGTGAGATGTTACATCACACCTTTCAGAATCAATAAATCATCAATAAATAAACAATTGGCGAGAATGTGGAGAAATGGAAATCCTCATGCACTGTTGGTGGGAATGCAGACTGGTTCAGCCATGGTGGAAAACAGTATGGAGTTTCCTCACAAAATTAAAAATGTATCTGTCTTTAGAGTTAGTGATCCCACTCTTGGGACTATATCCTAAGAAATTTGAAACATTGATTCTTTGCAGCATTACTTACAATAGCCAAGATCTGGAAACAGCCCATCAGTGGATGAGTATATAAAAAAGCTGTGGTATATTTACACAATAGGATACCACTTGGCCTTAAAAAAGAAAGAAATCTTACCTTTTGCGATGGCATGAATGGACTTGGAGATTATTATGCTAAGTGAAATAACCCAGTGAGAGAAAGACAAATACCATATGATCTACCATATATTCTCATGTGGAATCTAATGAACACTATAAACTGAAGAACAAAATAGAAACAGAGGCAGGGTCACAGGGAACAGAGGGACAGCTCTGTCAGAGGGGAGGGTGGTTGGGGACTAGATAAAAGAAGGTGAAGGGATTAAGCAAAAAATCTCATATATATATAACACAGATCCAAACAACAGTGTGTTGACAGCCAGAGTGAAAGAGGGTGGGGCAGGTGGAGGAGGGCAGAGGGGTTGGAAAGAGACTCTGCTTGGGGCAATGAGTACATGATGTGGTGTGCGGATGGTACTTTATTGAGTTGTACATTTGAAACCTGTATGGTTTTGCAAACCAGTGTTACCCCAATATATTCAATTTTAAAAGCATTAATAAAATAAAATAAATAAATAAAATCCATTGAAAGAAACATTTAACAATGAAAACTGAACAGGGTAAATCAAGGTAGAAAAGAATATAGTTCAATTAAGGTAACGCTTTAAACAGATTTAATTTTTTGGGCAATCAAGTTGGTAATTGTGGGAAACCCTTTGCATGGCAGTTACATTCTGATAGTAGAAAATATTTAAACTCATATGGATAAGCCTTCTTGAATCATTATAACTCTTTATTTGGTTTGTGAACATTACAGTTAATTTATAAATGGTTTTATAGAGAAGTATGGTTGTTAAATCTTGAAACATATGTGCTGTGCATTCTGGAAACAAACCACCAAAATGCAGCTTTTCCTGGGAGACTGAGGGGAAAGCAAGGTTACGGAGCTCAGGCATGCAGACCAGCATCCTCTGGTGCTCACTGCATTTAGGACTAAGGGCACTCGCTCTTAGAGCTCCTTAGAGCCTTGACTCTAGTCTAGGTGGAGTTGAGAGAGCATTCTTCTCCTTGTCTATTTATAATTTCATATTTTACTTCTCATCTCTCCTCCCACTTCTATTCTTTCTTTCCTTTCTCTCTTTAGAGGGGAAAAGACCAAGCAAGGAGGCAAATTCCCTATTTCCTGGCCCTTTGATGGAATTTCCAGGGCTGTCTTCATGGACACCTTTTTCTTACTAAAGGTTTAGAAAGTATAGGTTATGTCTGTGGCCCAACTGCTCTCTGGCATCATCTATTCTTAGCAGTGCAAGATATCATGTTATGATTATTTACTAATGTGAAAATGATAGTTATCCTACAAAACTGCCACAGATCCACAATCTGCCTCCCAACTCCCACTATTACTGTTTCCATTTTCCATTGAGGACAAAATCAAATATTCAAAGTTTCTAATTACATTGTTCAGCATTTCCTAATATTTAGTAATGTTGAGAAATTAATTTACATCTTTTTGTTTCTTTTCAAATTATAGTGTTTCTTTTCTTTTCATTTTTCTTTTGTTCTCACTGAGGTTTTTATTTCATTTTCAAATATGAATCAGGGAAAAATTACCAGAAGTCATACATATTTCATTTTATTCACTTTTCATAAGCCACCTTCTTCTTCCTTTGTACTCATTGGCTAGAGAAATACATATGACATCAGAAAACGGCAGGCCAGGCCACACAGTCTTACTACCAAATGTTCTTGCTAAAGTGTGACAATAGCAAAATCCCACCACACACAGAAATACAGCCATCAGTCCTTTTGGTTTTGAGTTCAGCGGAATTCAGACACATATGTTGTCTGACTATTACAATTTTGAAAACATAAATCATCCCATTAAACATGAATAAAAACATAGACAATTTATATCTACTTTATAATGTATGTGTGACATTATATCTCCAGAGCAAAGAGGATTACATATCATAAATGATATCCAATGACATCCCCATAAGTGTCTTAAGATAACACAGTAACAGTGAGTTAACCTTCAAAATAAACAAAGGCAATGAACAACCCATCAGATGGAATTAAGAACAGTAGAGTTAAGAAAAAACAAAAACAAAAAACTATATATTTATTTGATATTTCTGAGACAAAGAAATTAATCACTTATAAAATGCCATTCTCCCTAAATCTTTTCATTATGCATCTTATCTAGTTTTGCTATTTAAATTAAACTGCAACACATCAATAAAATGAAAGAGTATGCACTACTCTACAGAGCACTTGCCTAATTGTATGGAATATGGCAGAGATGATCAGCTCATTGTGAACGGCAACAGCCATATAGCGTGGCTCGTGAAATGCTGATGGGACTGTCCTCACCGCATAGCAGAGGTAAACACCCCACAGGAGGAATAAAAATTCAGCTGTGAGAACAAAAACAAACAAACAAGTTCTCATTAGTTTTGTAGGTAAAGAAAAGAGTAAAATTTAAGTTCTTCAGCATGCAATCTGTTTCTATGATAGAAATATAAATTTAGAAATAGATGCATATAAAATATCACTCCATATACATTCCTTATGTCTACTTTAAAATTTTATTCAGGATATTGAAGATTTTTTTCAAAAGTATACTTTTATTATTATTTTTTTAAAACAGCATTCAGTGTCTTAGAATTCTTTTTTATTTTGTTAATCCCTGGCTTTTTCCCTAAAAGAATTATAAAATAATTTTCCACATTGCCAGCTGAAGTTTAAGATGTTCATAAAGCATCACAGTCAAAATAAAGTCATCAAGGCAACAAGTGACTTGTAATGAGTATAAATGTAGCTTCTAGAAATTTAAGTTCTTACTGCATTGAATCTACTCTAGTCCAATACATAAAGACATCCATTGCCAGAAATGTGAAAAAAACAGCTTTTTAAAAGTCAGTGGCATGCTTTATACAGAAATCATTATTTCTTCACAGATGACAGCCATCATATCTTCTGTGGGTGGAGTGTTGGTGGCTTTGTAAAATTCACAGCCACCTGTTTGCTGCCTCATGCCAGCAGAGACAAGCACATTGTAGCAACCAAGGAGAAGGGCTTTGGAATCTCACTAGACCTGAGTGGGAAGCCTAGCTCAATCCCTAATAAATTCTGCACAGTCTGAGGCAACTTAACCTCTATGGCCTCAGTTTTCTTGTCTGGAAAATGAGGACAATAAAGGTACATGTTTCACGAAATTATATGCTAATGAGATCAAATAATTATATAAAGTACTTAACATAGTTTCTGACATAGTATGTTAGATAAGTAAGTGAATTAAAAACCATAAATGTTAAATAAATGGTTCTTATTGTTTCACATCTCATTTAACATTTTTTTCAAACCGAACATTGCTATTTTAAATCATTCTGACCATTAAGTGTTATAACCCATTTTATCTGTCTTACTGACATTACCTCATTAAAAGATATCTCTAATTAATAAGAAGAAAGCTCTAATTTGGAGAAAACATTTTATCATTTTGTCTAGAGGTAACCTACTTATACACTGAAACACTGATTTCTATTCTCATGTGTATTACCTGCCCAAGTAAATAGGTTTTCTAAAAAAAATCTCTTAAGACACAACTCTCAAGAGTTATTCTAAAATCTTGATGTGGTCAGAAGCCAAAGGGGAAAGACAAATCTCACTCAAAGATTTTCATAGAGGGTTTTTTTTTCATTTTGGGGTTTTTTTTGGGGGCAATGGTTTGGCCTCCAGAACACAGGTGTTGTAAAAACCTGTTAAATCTAAGCCAAACTGGTACAGGAAAAAACTCCTATCAACAGCATCATCACTGGACACATAGATTCTGGCAAATGTACCACCACTGGCCATCTGATCTAAAATGTGGTGGGATAGACAAAGGAACCATCAAAAAATATGAATAGCCTGTTGAGATTGGGGAGGGCTTCTTCAAGCATGCCCGAATCTTGATTCACTGAGAGCTAAACATGAGTGTGGTATATCACCACTGATGTCTCTGTGAAAACTTGAGACCATTAAGTATTATGTGACCATTATTGATGCCCCAGGACACAGTAATGGTCACATAATGGTCACTTTATCAAAATCATGATTACGGGCACATCTCAGGCTGACGGTGCTATTCTGAGTGTTCCTGCTGGTGTTGGTGAGTTTGAAGCTGGCGTTTCCAAGAATGAGCAGACCCGCAAGCATGCCCTTCTCTCTCACACACTATTGGGTGTGTGAAACAACTAATCATTGGCATTAACAAAATGGACTCCACTGAGCCACCTAAGAGCCAGAAGAGATATGAAGAAATCATTAAGGAAGTCAGGATCTACATTAAGAAAATTGGCTACAACTCTGACACAGTAGCATCTGTGCCAAATTTTGGTTGGAATAGTGACAACATGCTGGAGCCAATGGCTAACATGCTTTGGTTCAAGGGATAGAAAGTCACCCGTAAAGAGGGCAATGCCACTGGAACCATGCTGCTTGAATCTCTGGATTACATCCTGCCACTAACTTGTCCACCTGACAAGCCCCTGCATCTGCCCCTATAGGCTGTCTACAAAATTGGTGGTATTGGTACTGTCCCTGTGGGCCAAGGGGAGACTGGTGGTCTCAAACTTAAAATGATAGTCACCTTTCTCCAGTCAATGTTACAAGTGAAATAGTTTGTTGAAATGCACCATTAAGCTTTGAATGAAGCTCTTTCTGAGGATGACATGGGTTTCAATGTCAAGAATATGTCTGTCAAAGGTGTTCATCATGGCAATGTGGCTGGTGACAGTCAAAATGACCAAACAATGGAAGCAGCTGGCTTCACAGCCCAGGTGATTATCCTGGACCATCCAGGCTAAATCAGTGCCAGATGTACACCTGCGTGGAACAGTACACAGCTCTCAGCATTGGCAAGTTTGTTGAGCTGAAGGAGAAGCTTAATCAGCATTCTGGAAAAAAGCTGGAAGATGGTCTGAAGTTTTTGAAGTCTCGTGAAGCTTCCATGAATTGATATGAGTTCTGTCAAGCCCATGTGTGCTGAGACTTTCTCTGACAATATGCCTCTAGAACATTTTGCTGTTTGTGACATGAGACAGCTTCTGTGGGTGTCATCAAAGCACCCTGGAGCTGGCAAAGTCACCAAGTCTGCCCAGGGAGCTCAGCAGGCTAAGTGAATATTAACCCCAATACCTGCTTCCCCAGTCTTAGTCAGGGGTGGACGACCACTCACAGAACTCTTTGTCTCAGTTGGCCATTTAAGTTTAATAGAAAAAGGCTTGGCTAATGATTACAATGCATTGTAAAATCTTCAGAAGGTAAGGAGAATGTTTTGTGCCCCATTTGGTTGTGTGTGTGTGTGTGTGTGTGTGTGTGTGTGTGTGTGTGTGTAAGTTCTTAAGTTATTAGTTTTTCTAAACAGCTCGACTAAAAATCTGTCACAGAATTTTGAGACCCATTAAAACAAAGCTTAATGAGAAAAAAAAAAAGATCTCCATGGGACTTAGCGGAGGTCCCAGTTATTCAATATGTTAGCAACTGGCCCAGCTGAGCTCCACTGGGTCGGGAGATGCAAACCAGGAGGTGCCGAGCATTCATGTACGTGTCCACTCCTATCTCTCATACTTCTGTCCATCTACAGTACTACACCTATACCTTTACCAGGGTGGAACCTCAGAGCCACCTCTCCTGAGCACATTTCTACTTCGAGTTTGTTTTCATCTATATCATTCCTTTCACGACCATAATTACAATCCTTACCTAAGTCCCCATCGGTTCACTCATTTGTTACAACTATTTTTCAGTGGCTCTATCGAAACCTGGCTTCACCCTGTGTCAGTCCTTTCTTCCTAACAGTGACAGGTTTGTTTTTTCAAAACTCCTCTATGATCATATCAGAATTTGTTCAAAGTCTGCAACTCCATTATGGAAAACTGATTCACATTTCTATTAGAATATTCACTCACACCCACTTAGGACCCTAGAAATGATTTCTGACCCCAAAGTAGGACTACAAGGGGGGGTCCTTCCAGGGCGGGCACAGCCTCACTGTCGAGACTTCTCAATGCTCAGGCTTCACATTATTTGCCAACATTGCTTGGCCTTTTTCTTTTGTGCTTTATATTTCTTAGACTCTGACTTCTGGTCTAGTTTCTAACATTTGGGCCAGCTTTTGTGAGCTATTGCAGGCATCTTCATTCAGAAATCTTTAGTGACTCACTATTATTTTGCAAATGCTTGGTTCTGCCCTTATAGGCCTCTCTGAATTTATGTTATGTAACCAGTATGCTCTCCCAGTGCCCCAACACGAGCTCTGAGCTGCCGTGGAAGACTCATTGTTCACTGAAGACTCCAAAAGTCCTTCTTGTTTCTGAGTCTTTGTTCAAGCTATTACCCACAGTTCAAATCTTAATTTTTCAATGTCCAGTTAAGGTGCCACTTTCATTATAAGGCCACTTGAAATGATTCTGACTTACATCAAATTTTCCTTACTCTAATCTCTTACAGTTTTTAACTATCTATACTACACAACACAGAGAAAAAGCCACACAGTATACAGTGTGTCCGTAAAGTCATGGTGCACTTTTGACTGGTCACAGGAAAGCAAAAAAAGACAATAGAAATGTGAAATCTGCACCAAATAAAAGGAAAACTCTCCCAGTTTCATACCTATTCAGTGCAGTTCAATGTGGGCTCCATTTGTTGCCGCAATTTGTACCCCATAAAACAGACATTTCTTTAACGCCTTATGAACTGTAGTCTTGCTTAGGTGTAATTGTTGAGCACACGCACGCACAGATTTTTTAAGGCTCCTTAGGTAGCTATCCCGTATAGCCTCTACAGACTCGTCACTGACTGATGGCCTACCAGAACGGGCTTTCTCCACCAAACTGCCGGCTTCCTTCAACTGCTTTTCCCACCGAGTAATGTTATTCCTATGTGTGCTTCGTTATAAACACGCTGATATTCACGTTGCACTTTGGTCACAGATTCAAATTTAGTGAGCCACAGAACACACTGAACTTTCCTCTGTACCGTCCACATCTCGACTGGCATGGCCGTGGGCTGCTCCACTGTATACACGGTGTTACATCATCATCTGTGCATGCGCACATGCTGCTACATCATCCTACAAAAACTGGGAAGGTTTTCTTTTTATTTGGTGCAGATTTCACATTTCTATCGTCTTTTGTTGCTTTCCTGTGACCAGTCAAAAGTGCACCATGACTTTACGGACACACTGTATAATTGGGAGAATATTGTTCATGGAGACAAAATCTCTTCCACTCCTCAGCTCCAAAGATTGATGACCTCCTTCAGGGCAAAAATTGAGTCTCTCAATTATTTTTCCTACCTTTACCCACACAGAAGAGAGCACCAGTACTGAGAACACATACATAAGATTTAACAAATATTTGTTGAATTGAATAACTAAAAATGTTATTGGTTTCATGATGTTGGAGATGTAGACTTTGTTATCTTGCTACTCTATCTCACATTGCAGGGCCCATTCATAGTCTGAAGATCATATTGGCATTATTATTAATAATGGCAACCCTTACTTATGTATGGACCACTTAAGTGTGTGTATGAGGCCACGCTTCAAGAATGGTGAACGCAAAAAGACTATGAAACAGCACTAGCACAAAAGTATGCTGTAATTGAAGGATTCATATGTAGCTAAATTACTGCAGTGCTTTTATATAATGTTATGCTGAAGATTTAAGAAAAAGGAAGGTAGTATTCAGGTTAATTAGAGTGCTACAAAGGAGACTTATATTGAAAAGTATAAAACAAAATAAGATTCTTCATAATAGCTAAGCCAAACATTAAAATCATTTCATTAGCAATATCAAACAATACATTCTAGCTAAAAGGCAATTTGTATTTCAAAGTACCAATTAAACTAAATGTGATATATAAAAGTTGTGTTTGGAGAAAAAAATCAGTTTCATATAATTAACCTCAGACTAGCATCGCAATTAGTAAAGAAAATATGCAGATATTACCAAATTTTGCAGTGTTGTTATGTGGGAGGTGAAAAATGTGTTGTGCTTCTGCTTTAGAAAATGATTTTTGGTGTTAAATTATTTTGATGGAAGGCATGAATATAGTTAGAAAAGGAATTGAGTTTATATTGAAAGAGCCAAATAGGACTCAGAACTCTGAGACATTTTATTTTTAATTTATAAGGGATAACACTCAGTTTAAAAGTTAACTACCATAGCCTTTTAAAAATTAACATTCCATAATGAAAGTAATCTCAAGTTATCTTTCCAAAGGGCTGGGTCAAGCAGAGAAATGAGAATGAATATTAGACACTGAAGATGTCCCAGCTCTGCGATCTTAAGACCACCCACGAGGGCTGAGAGGAAAACAACTTCCAGTGCAAATGTTTCTCAAGCTGTGCTACCCTGCTTTGCCATGTTACAAAATCATCTTTTGTTAATAACATTTTATCCTTGAAAATCACCTTTACATGGCATAAATCAATGCATAAATAAAGAAGCTTTCAGTTGTCATTTTCTGTTTTTTCTATATGCTTTTCTATTTTTCTCTAAATCCCATCAACTTAAAATTTTCAGTGTCAAAGTAAACTTAATATTGTGATAATATGGTGGGCAGTGCAACGTTGTCACTGAATATTAAATCAAACAACTTTAATAATGCTTGCAAACAGCTCAAACTCCAGTGTTCTAGTATTCAACCTGCATACAGAAGCCTTGGTATTCTGGAAGTTTTTTTTGCCTTCTCTTTGGTTAAAATAAGGACAATTATGAGAGTTACAATGATTAAAATGGTGAGAATGATACTTCTGAAAGGATTTTAACCTTGAAAGTGACTTTATTAGACCATGAGGTCTGGGGATATATTTCTGAGTGTGTATATGGCCACGAGTGGGGTAGAGGGTGGTGCTTGGTGAGTTACTCTTCCTCTGCTTGTTATAAAGTTGGTTTATTCAGCATGGGAGAGAGGAGCATGGAGGATAAGGGTTGCAGCCTATTTCACCACCAGGACAATGGTGGCTGGAGTGTCTGTTTCCTTCTCGGCTCTCTGGGAGCAGTGAGCCCAGGGATGGGCAGAGCTGGGCTCCAGGACATACATGAAGAGAACCTCATCCCAACCCAGCTGGGCGCACTGCACTGGCAGCAGAACAGGGCTGGGACTCAGGGCTCCTTGGTTCCTGATTGCTGTTCTCTAAGTCACTTCCTTGGGCTCTGTTAAGGTGTGAACAAAACCCTACCAAGTATTTTTATCCTATTGAAAAAACAAATATTTTTCCAAGCAACAAGAGTTTGCATTTTAAATAATATGCAAATCACAGTCAGTGGTTCTTAAAGAAGTTCTATTTAGAAGTAGTTTCTGTCCTCTTAATCTGACTTGATAGATGGCATCTGTTAAAGATGCCAGGCACTGTGCTAAATTCATTTTGCATATTATCTGCATTTATGAAGGATTTATTGTAGAATCTGTGACTCCTTTAAAATATCTGGGAAAAATTCTGATTGCTGAAATTTCAAGCTTGTGTCAAAGATACTGTGTGGTAATATTAAGAAATAATACTGTTAATCACTAGAACTTTACTGGTCATCTAGCACCTTGGTGACTCTCTTCCCCGCTCCTGGCTGGGGCGTGAGTGGGGGAGAGTGACCACGCCCCCAGTGCTCACACCCCTGCCAGCTGTCTTCTTTTTTATTGCTTCCTCTAAACTTGGGTTAAGTTCCTCATAATCCCCTCTGCATCTTAAGTGGGAAAGGTAGAGAAAGTATACTTTTTTCTCCATTTATGGTATATATACTTAAGATTTTTAAAGTTTGATATGGGGTTAACAGACATTTAGGGAAACCCAGACACTTCAGAGCTATGAACCCACCCAACTTAAAGATTATGAATGTGAGAAGGGTAAACAAACAATAAGATGAGAGACCTCAGGGCATCTTGAGTTAGTGTCAGGGGAGCAGGCCGGTATCTCCTAGTAACTTCCGTCCATTTCCTTCTTCCTTTTATTTGTATGTGTATTGTTTGGGGAAGGGGTTGGAATTGGGCTTATTAGTTAACATTTTAAAAATGTATTTTAAACTCCAACATTTTATGCAAGGTTGTCAGCATTGGCATGATGCACCTCAGCTTGGGCTAAGTGACTAGAAACTCATTCTTTCTGAAAGGCTTTAGAAAGATTGTAGTAGGGGTTATATTTTTGTTTAATTATATTTTACCTCCGTGGAAAAATAATTTCCTTCCTTGTGGCATAGTTATTTGTTTGATGGTAAAGGGCAAAGAGAAAGAATAAATTAATTTAGACCTTAAATGTATACTTATAGTACCATTTTCTCTTTTGGAAGGTTAAGAAATTCTAACTTCTTTGTTAAATTTCTAGCTTGTGAAATCTTTGAGACACTGTTGCTGAGTTAGGCTTGGCTTGGGACATTGCTTGACCCCTGAGTAAGGATTCATGTGGTCATGACAACTCTTCTGCTGCTCTGTTGGCCAAATTGTCTCTGTGAGAGTCCTTTTAATTTAAGAAAAAGATCTGCCCAGATCTTCTTGACAATTAAGTTGTTCAAGTAACCAAAGAGATCTTTGTTTCTTCTTAATGTTTTCCCCCCTTTAAAATCCCAGGGTTCCACAGGGGACCTGAAATTCCATAGAAGAAAACAGTAGTCATCACAGATACTTAATGTCTCTTGTAAGGACCAAGAGAAGATCAGAAAATAGGCAGGGCACTAATGGAACAGGGAACTTAAGGGTTACAGGCAGGTCCTGCTCCTGTTCTGTTAGGAATAACATGCCCAAGGTCATTCAAGAAGCAGAGACAGATAGGGACACTGTGAGGCTGAGGAAAAAAAAGAAAAGAAAAGACAAACGTTTGCATTCTATTGGTTAAAAGACCCTTATCAGAAGTTTATGTTTGGAATTCACCAATGAGCTAGACCCCAGCCCCTGTTGCTATGCTATGTGCAACCCCTTAGCAAATAGGTTACCACCACATCTGCTTCTGTATTATGCTTGCTTGCTTAGCTTATAAAAAGATTTAGCTGTAAGTGCTAGGTGCGATTCCCATCTGCAGCTCCTTGTGAGCACAGTGTCTCCGGACACCTCGGGAATTTGCCCCTGCGCAGGTAAAACTGGCCAATAAAGTTACATCTATACTCCTAAAAGTCTCCGATGTTTGTTCTTGTACCAGGTGGATGTTACATCTCTTACCCCATGTTCCTCACATGCTGTCCCAAGCCAATCGCCATGTGTTTGTTTGTTTGTTTGTTTTTGTGGTTTGGTTTTTTTTTTTACAATTTCACATTTATTGCCGAATTTCTTGAACGTCCAAAGGGGAAAAACGGCACTACAGTATAAAATTAAGATATACCATAATTTATCCTCTGCCTTTTAGCATCAAATAGATACTTTTTCAAATAAGCAAGCTGTTTTTCAGAAGTGGCAGGTTTATAAATAAACAGGAAAACAATCCCCACTTCAATCTTTCTGAAAACTGAAGCAAGACCTTCAAAAAGTGTGTGTGAGTTTCTGGCACTCCAGCCCAAGCCAAGACAACTGAACTGTCAACAGGGTCAGTCTTTTACCCTTTGATTACAAATTAAAAATGCATGTGTATAAACTGTAACAAGTGATGCAGCATGGATGAAGGCACAGGACATATTAGCACAAAAGTAGATTGATGTAATGACCCTAAATAATGAACGTTAATCTAAGTCAGATGGAGCAGAAGTCTAACTCTATTCTATCTGATAGTCATTAAGTGGGGCTTCTGTCACATTTCAACTGTCATAACACAGCCTAATCTTCTGGGGTCATTAAGTATTTAAATCCTTAGAAACAATTGCTATTTTAGAATCTACCTGCATAACTCACTGAGTTGCATTTTCTTCTCAGTTCCTTCTAAACATTGATATACTACTAATTAAGACATTGGCCCTGGCCGGTTGGCTCAGTGGTAGAGCGTTAGCCTGGCGTGCAGAAGTCCCGGGTTTGATTCCCGGCCAGGGCACACAGGAGAAGCGCCCATCTGCTTCTCCACCCCTCCCCCTCTCCTTCCTCTCTGTCTCTCTCTTCCCCTCCCGCAGCCGAGGCTCCACTGGAGCAAAGATGGCCCGGGCGCTGGGGATGGCTCCTTGGCCTCTGCCCCAGGCGCTAGAGTGGCTCTGGTCGCAACAGAGCGACGCCCCGGAGGGGCAGAGCATCGTCCCCTGGTGGGCAGAGCGTTGCCCCCTGGTGGGCGTGCCTGGTGGATCCCGGTCGGGCGCATGCGGGAGTCTGTCTGTCTCTCCCCATTTCCGGCTTCAGAAAAATACAGGAAAAAAAAAAAGACACTAAACACATTTTCTGTTTTGCATTTTAAAAATATTTTACCAGGAAGCAGAAGAACAAGGGAGGAGAGCATGTCAATGAGATGAGAAATGTAAAGAGTTAACTTTCTGTAGTATAAATATTTCATGTAAAATCCATGAAAATAAATGAGTACTTTTGAATAGTGGGGTGATCAATTTTGTTATATACTGAAAGGGATGAAATATTTTAAAATTCGAACCTAAGCCTACCATACCTGTGTAATCATTGCTTAGATTTTCTCTCTGTCTTTATTTCAAACTTGGTAAACACAATATATAGCAAGGGGTGTTAAGCCTTGAGGAGTTTCTAAAACCACAAAAACTTCATGTATTACTCAACTTCTCAACCATGAAGAGTTGAGGGGAGGTCTTAATTTATAAAAGAGTCCTTGTCAGGGAACAGTCATTTGATGATATACATGTCGTTGAGAAGAGCTGGGTAAAATCAGGGTTATAGGGAGATCTAGTGAATAAAGGAGATAAAGGAAACAACTGGAAACCCGGATAGAACTTTTTGTTTAAATCCTTGTGCTAGTTTAGAGAAAGCAGCAAAATAGCTTTATTCTCAATTATATCCCTTTTCATTCATATTAGAATATCATCACCTATCTTCTGGAAACTGAGGAAATATTTCAGTGCTTGCCTACATCTTTACTGAAGTTTAATATGAAGATTTAGCCATGGAAGATTTAGAATGGAAGTCCTAAATGTCTTTGACATTACCACTTACCTATCACTTACTTTCTGCAGCCTCGTGTTGTTTCTTTTAAGCAAGTTAAGAATCTGTCCACTTATTCTAACTTATCTTGCTCACTGGTCAGTATATTCAGTTTATGTTCTGAATATGTATTCAGAAACTGGCTGCAACCAACTCCATTGTATTGCCTCATCTACTACTAAATTCCTATATTACAAATGTGGAACCCTATACTCAAGGATCCTGCAGGCAACTCTAAATCTGGCTGTCAAGATGTGGTCTTCCTAAATCTAGGGGTAAAATTATAAAGGGTCTGACTGGTGATTGTACAATGGATAGAGCACCAACCTGGGACAATGAGTCCCAGGTTCAAAAGCCCAAAGATCACCAGCTTGAGCATGGGGTTGCCAATTTGAGTACAAGGTCACCAGCTTGAACACAAGACAATTGATTTTTTTTAACTTTTTATTTATTTATTCATTTTAGAGAGGAGAGACAGAATGAGAGAGAGAGAAAGGGGGGAGGAGCAGGAAGCATCAACTCCCATATATGCCTTGACCAGGCAAGCCCAGGGTCTTGAACCGGTGACCTCAGTGTTCCAGGTCAACACTTTATCACTGTGCCACCACAGGTCAGGCAAGACAATTGATTTGATTCTAAGGTCACTGGCTTGAGCCCAACGGTCGCTGGCTTGAAGCCCAAGGTTGCTGGCTTGATCAAGGGGTCACTAACTTGGCTGGAGCTCCCCGGTCAAGACACATATGAGAAAGCAATCAATGAACAACTAAAGTGATGCAACTGCAGGTAGATGGTTCTTATCTGTCTCTCTTTCTCTCTCAAAAAAAAAAAATTAGCAAGGTTAATTCAG
The DNA here is from genome assembly GCF_036850765.1 of Saccopteryx bilineata. Taxonomy (NCBI): domain Eukaryota; kingdom Metazoa; phylum Chordata; class Mammalia; order Chiroptera; family Emballonuridae; genus Saccopteryx; species Saccopteryx bilineata. The sequence goes on from NC_089494.1 coordinate 138,857,247, forward strand.
ACGTGAAAGCTTAATTCTACTCATTTATCCATTTGTATCAACCAATTGTTTTAAAATTTTTAATATGATAAATTTTAATACTATTGTAAAATATCCTGAACTTGGACAACTGATTACCAACTTACCAACTAGGGTAACTCAGTTATAAAAAAAAAACAACACAAAACCTGGCAATTCTAAAACTAATAATTTTCAAACTGAGTATGATTTGGGTTACTTGCTTTCTCTATTAGCATGTTTCCCTGCCCCAACCCCTTTATTCTTTATAAAGCTCAAATGGTGAAATAATAAACATATTTTATAAAAAGCAAATATGTTTTATTTTACTTCAATATTTATCAATGCACTACACAATATTTAAAAAACGATAATTCTGATCTGTCATGCCAAATTTGTACCAACCTCTTATTTTGACTATTGGATAAGTCAGAGACAAAATTTTATAAAAGGTATGGGGCTTGCCAATTCAGTTTATATAATTTTCTCAAAAACACTTCCCCAAATATGAACATACACTTTTCCCATTAAAATGAAACTGGGAATGGCTTGGTTGCTGAGCAATGGAGCATCAGCCCCAGATGGGCAGAACATCGCCCCATAGAGGGCTTGCCCAGTTGATCCCAGCTGGGGTGCATGTGGGAGTCTGTCTCTCTGTCTCCTCTCCTCTCATTTAATAAAAATAAAATTAAAAATTAAATAAAATGAAACTGGGCACAAATGTGCAACTCCTGGATTTTTAGAGTTAAACATGTTTCCTTACACTGGTCTAATCCCAACCACAGAAAATATCACAACATAAAGGGAATTGAACTCATTCTTTACTCTCAACAAATACTTACCAAGAGCCTCTGACTGACAGACACTTAATTAGGTGTCAGGAGCACAGTGAGCATATAGGCAATGTTGCTGAGGAGCACATAGCTACCAGACTGGGAGAAGAAAGAGGATTGAGCAGATATAAAAATACTTTCTTTTGTCTTCAGTGGGCGACAAATACTATACTAACTAAATATACTCAGAAAAATTCAAAGTGCTGAGTTACATGATGATGAATAGTATAAGGACAACAATTAAGTCTCTATAGGGATTGTAGTCTGATCTAGAAATACTCTGATACACCCAAATTTTGAAATTCTCTTTCCATCAGATAAAAGAAAACCATTAAAACAAACAAACAAAAATACAAACAGAACCCCCAGAAAAATAGGCTATAAAACACTTCTCACATTGTCCAATATCCATCTGTCTTCCATGGTTGCAATGTTCATATGCGTATTTGTTTTCTATTAAAGCTTACCTCATATTTTTTAATACAGGACAAACAATGAATATTAAAAATTATAGATAGACACAAAAAACAATGGAATTCAGACAGATTTTTTATTTATTTTTTTTATGTTTTAAAATATTTCCTTAAAGAATAAACTGAGGTTCATAGAGGCTCAGAGATTTTTTTCCAAGCTGTTTTTTGTTTCTTCCATCTGTAAGAATTGTGGTAGAAAAAAAGCACTGTTTGAGCAGTTTTGGAGCAGTAAGCAAAAATAGAATTAACCTATTCTTTAAAACTATTACCTTAAACTTATACTCTAACTGATCAGTCATCTCATTCATTTTAACTTCTAAATTAAAAAAATTAATTATTACTCATATTTCTAACTAGAGTTCTACTTCAGTAGAAAAATCAGTACTGCATTCTTTCAAATGGCTCTTCATTTTGTATTTGAAAAAAGGAGCTGATCTGGAATGCACGATCTAGAATGCATGTTTATCAATAAGTTATTAACAATAGCTTTTTCTTTCATTCTAGACTGGCATCTGCCACCAATATAAGCATATGCAGCTTCCTGACAAAAATTCCCCACAATCTTATGGTACAACCCACCGCCTGCCTCTCTACAGCATCTCCCACAGGGAAACTCTGCTGCTTAGGAAACGGAATAACTCAGCTTTCAGTGCAGGTTGCTTTTTGAATGACTAAAGATGCATGAATTCACTCTTGAGTAAGAGCTAGAATATAAAAAAATCTAGTGGTAAACATGCTACTTAAAGAAATATATATATATAAAACAAACTGCAAAGAGGCATATGCTGCACATTAGAAAACATTAAATTAAGCACAACTAAATATAGAATATCAAATGTAACATGCTGAAAGATTAATAAAATCTCTAGGGCTGTGTAAAAAAAATTACAGCAACCACATGTCTTTGATTTTTCAAGACAGTCCTCATTTCAAAAAGCTGTTACCACTGTTAAATCATGTGTCTTGATTTTTCTTTAGAAAATTTTGTCACTGTAGGAAAAGCATATTATTGAAACTAAGGTGTCCCTGTAGTTAGGACACAGACAATGACTGGGAGATAACAAAAAAAACGCCACCCTCAACATTTAACTTCCTCTTACCCTTTGGTCTCTATCTTATCACTAGCCTTTTATTTTCTAGGAGACTCTAATGTTATCATTTAACGACTTTAACTCCTGTCTCTCAAGTCTGGCTACTTCTTATTCCTAAAGCCATGACCTAGATCTTCTCCGCATACTCCTCTCGGGCTTCTCTCTGCCTCCTTACTTTAATGGACCTTGGTATTGTCCAAGGAACTGTGTTCGCAGTGGCCCTCTTGGCCTACGGATCTCCATCCTTTCTCGTCTAACCCATCTCAGGGTCTCTAGAAAAGTGGGCTCAGGGTCCTCCTTTCCCTTTATGTCCCCTTTCCTGGCATTATCCAGAAATATTAAAAAGTGCCTATTTTTTTTCCACATTTTTCTCCTGGCAGGTAGGAAAAAAACATTGCTACTTGGTAAGCTTTCTCTCTGGAGAAAGGCAGAATTTAGTGGCAGCAAAATACAATAAAAATAGCCCATGACACAAAAGATCTATTGTAGAAGGAGTAGTTAGATAAGGTAGGAGAGAAAGTTGTGGTCAGATGGAATTCTTCAATGACTAATTTGGGAGGTAGGGGAGTCTCAGTTGACAGAAAAGTCATGAAAAATGAGAAAGGTCACTGGAAATGAGCTTCAATATTGGATGAAAATGGCACAGGAGTTAGCTCAGATAGTAAGAGGGAGAAAAAATAAGACTCAGTAAGAATATAGGAAGATTTTTAGATATGTAGTCAAGAATTAGGAGACACTCCCATCTGATGTCTCCTACTTGATTTTTAAGGAGGGATCCTCTTGGAGAAAAGAGAAACATGGGTCATTTGGAGATATGAAGACAGGATACAAGACAACACTTGAAATAATCATTCTGAAGACTGTTCTAGTGGTTGATCAGCGATATGGAAAGTGTGTTCTGAAATACACAGAGCACAGCTGAAATAAATGATCATTACACTCTATGAAGTTCACCTGATTACTTTTCTGAGTCAGTATTCTATACTTTAGTAACATCAGAATCACCAGGTGGGCTTGTCACACAGATTGCCAGGAGCCACTACCTCAGAATGAGGAAGTCTGGACACTGGCCCAAGGATTTGCATGTCCAGCCCATTTCCAATGCTGCTGCTGCTCCTGGTTCTGAGACCATACTTTGAGAAACATTGCTCTAAGTCCTTTTCCATTCTAATAATTCCAACTCCAAAATCCCTAAATGTGGTATATTTCACTTAAAAATATATGTTTTAAAAGCAATCTAGACTGAACTCTCCTGGTTCTCTGAATTCTCATAGCAGGTTTTCTAAAACGCACAATAAACCTAACCATTCATCATTATTCACAATGGATTCCAACATAATCCTCTTTTCTCACTAGGCATTTCCTTCATGTTTCACACAATTCTTACACACCTTCACCACTATTCCTATCAAAGGGAACGTTCTCTATACCTCTTTACAGGAATCTAAATCAGCAATTTTAAACTGGTTAAAATTTTTTTCAAACACGTAGTACCTGACTATTTATTCAGAGGCATTGACCTCTGTTCCCTTAGATCAGGGGTCCCCAAACTACGGCCCGTGGGCCGCATGTGGCCCCCTGAAGCCATTTATCCGGCCCCCGCCACACTTCTGGAAGGGGCACCTCTTTCATTGTTGGTCAGTGAGACGTCGCAAAGTGCGGCATCACTCACGTACAGTACTACTTCGGGTAACACAGGATGCACACGTCACGGCCCCGGAAGCACATCATATCACTTGTTACAGCAAGCAGTGACAAATATGGAACCGGACATTGACCATCTCATTAGGCAAAAGCAGGCCCATAGTTCACATTGAAGTACTGGTCAGTTTGCTGATTTAAATTTACTTGTTCTTTATTTTAAATATTGTATTTGTTCCCATTTTGTTTTTTTACTTTAAAATATGATATGTGTAGTGTGCATAGGGATTTGTTTATAGTATTTTTTATAGTCCAGCCCTCCAATGGTCTGAGGGACAGTGAACTGGCCCCCTGTGTAAAAAGTTTGGGGACCCCTGCCTTAGATTGTAAAAAAAAAAAAAAATGACAACAGCCAAAACAACAGTAGCTGTAATACCAGTACTGAGGCCAGGCAGGCTCACTTTGGATTCAGGCAGATGGTAGAAAAACTGCGCAGCTGGAAAGGGTTGGGCGGACACACGGCCGAGAAACCACCTCTCAGGCAAAAAAGAGCACAGCAAAATGGCCCCTCACAGTGCTGGGCATACAATCCACCATCGCAATCCCCTTGAGCACGAGCCCCCAGAGCCTTATATAGGCCACACACACTTGGCGCTGCCATGTGCTCATGCACTAATTAGGCAAAGGGCTTTGAGCCTGTAAACCAGCAAGCAAGCCTAGCACAGCTGCCCCACAATAGCCATCTGGTATAAATGAAAAAAAATTATACTGAATTTTTTGTGTCAAATCAGCAAAAAATATATATATAGTTTTGGTGTGCTGCAGAATTTTAGTAATTAGTTTATGTGTGTTATCAGATGAAAAGGGTTGAAATCTGCTGATCTAAATATCACCCATGGCTCAAAGAACTTCTCTTTTATGAAGATTCCTGGGTTCTGGTCCAAAGTGCTATTTTCCTTATTGAAATACTATTGAGCCTAGAGTCTTTACCACCTAATTTTGCTTTTTACTATTTTTTAACAATTCTCATTTATCTACATAAACCAATAAGCTAATTGATGAGCACTAAGGCATTTATACATTTTACACTTCCTGCAAAGCAAAATAGTACAAAATAGTACTACAGACTCTATAGGCACTCAGTGGATCTTGTTCATTGTATAAGATTCTCACTTATATATATATATATATATATATACAAGAGATTTTATATAAAATGAATTTCAGATTATCATAAATTATATATCTTTATTTCTACATATAAATCACAAATGTGATCTTCTACAGAGTACAAAATAAATTTTTAAAGGCCTTGCACACATCTCCAAACCAGTATGTACAAAAGTACAAGAATGCTAGGTAAACAGACAATGCTTCCTACTTATTTATTCTCTACCCAATGACGCCTCACCATGTATTGTGATTATTATATTCTTTGTAAAACAGAAAAGAATATAGTGAGTTTTCTTCATAGAAATGCAGGCAAATGATTTTTCTTAGTTTGGCTAACTTGGATTGAAGAATGTAAAATACCATTAGAGGTTTCCATTGAGTGAAAATTTTATGTCTATATAATTTGTTTAATTTTAATATTCAAACTAAAGTCAGAATCAGAGTTGTTTCTTACCTTAGTTCTATGCTTTTCCTTCTGCTATAGATATTGATATCTAATGATATGGATCTTTTAACGTCTTCTTTGATATTGCTCAAAATAATGATTGGCTTTATATATTATCATTATAACTATTTCCTACCTTGCTTTATTATTATAAATATCAGGCCTACAAGATTCTTAAAACATCTAGCCCATAAAAATATTGTTCTGGTTAAATTGTAAACTAAATATATTTTATTAGGTTCTAGCAAAATACTAAATAGTCAACCAACAATTGCCAAATATGGGGAAGAGAGAAAATGGAAATTAAACCTGTGTTTATTCTTGATATATGCCAACTAATATAAGATTTGTCCCATGACTTATTGTGGGGAATGGAAACAACAAAATTATAAAGGTATGGTTTCTTTTATTTTGTATCTTTGGAGTCTTAGCTTAAAACAGCCTAATAGTAACAAAAGACAGATTCCTATGGGATTTTCTTCTTTGTTTTTCAAAAAACTAAGGTGTCAGAAAAATAATGTATGGCTTTGGTCCAAGCCATTATGTGGTTCTTCCAAGTTCTCCAGTTTCTCAGTCACATAACTCTTACTATTCCCAACTAGCTTGGCTTTGCTATTGGGTCATACTAAGTCCTAATAAATAATCTTCATAGGAAAGACAGATTAATTAGAGATCTTGCAGAGAAAATCTCTACAAAAAGAATGCCCTTGATATCAAGTTTGATATATCATAGAACCAAACCTATGTAAAAAAATACCAGCATGTTTCCATTTTTCTCCCAAATAAAGAAATAACTTAAGAGAATAGCTACTGTTAATAAATGGAAACACACTGATAGAATGAAAAGAGAAAGTCTTTCTATACAAAGAAGTTGCCTTCATTAATTGCAAATCTTCTTCCTCACTTACTTGACATTTTTACAACAAAGCTCCATACCTTTGAAAATCTTCATTAATTGCAAATCTTCTTCCTCACTTACTTGACATTTTTATAACAAAGCTCCATACCTTTGAAAATTAATGGAAACTTTCAGGAATAGTTTTCATTCCACATATAATTATTATCCTTTTCATAATAGTGTTTTACCAAAACCATATGAGGTGAAATTCCTTTAGGTTTCGTGAAAGGGTTGGACAAGTTTCTAAAGAAGTCTATTTTAATGCTACTGGAAAAGGGGCACAAACACACAAAACAAGTGACCACGTACCAACTGCTGTCATGTAATCCCAGCGCTCAATGAGGCACATGTTGAAGGTGAGGTGATCAGATGTTTTCCCTTGGCCAATGAGAGAAATCTTCCTCTCCAAATTCTGGCAAACAGATGAAGTCCAGCCAGCAAGAAACCAAAATACTACTAGGAGTATGACAGCCAGCATCCTCATAACCCGTCCGCCAGTCATATACGGAATCCGTTGGGCTGTTCGTGAAAGGAACACTTTCAAAACCCTGGAAAAGCAAGACATCATCATGTTAAGGGAAACCTAAAAGTCAGTCAAAGTGTGAAATATCATATTTTTCTAGGTGAAGTTTAAACCTACCAAAATCTATGTATGTAGAGTTTTAAAAGGAAGAAAAAACAGAAAGAATAGGGCTTTTATTTTTACTTAGTTTCATTGTTTTATCTTCCAATGGCAGAAAAAATACCCTACATTAGAGATTAAATAAATTTGCATAGAATGGAATTCTTTTGAAAATGTAGGAGAGTGACGTCACGGAAATGGCGCCGTGAGCAGCGCGTCCGACAGATCTCCCCTAAATCACAACAAATTTATCAACTAGAAACAGAAAAATTTATCCTCGGAGCATTCCGGAGTTCCACACAAACTGAAAGCGAAAGGACTGTTATCACCTGAATCTGAGAGACGAGGGTGTGGAGGAAGCTACCGCAGGGACGTTCATTCAAGCCGCGAGGGAGTGCGCCTGTGGTGAGTCAGCCCACACTCGGCAGCCGCGGGCGCGCGCCCGGTCCAGTTGCAGAGCGAGCACCGCCCACACTCCGGAGCGGCGAGCAGCCACCGGCGTGCCCGGTCCGGTTGCAGAGCGAGCACCACCCACACTCGGGAGCCGCGAGCAGCCGTGGGCGCGCGCCCAGTCCGGTTACAGAGCGAGCACCGCCCACACTCCGGAGCGGCGAGCAGCCGCTGGTGCACCCGGTCCGGTTGCAGAGCGAGCACCGCTAACGTTCCCAGCGGCCCGCGCACTGCGAGTGAGAGTTGCCAGCCACCGGTGCCCGGAGCACCCCATTTGCGCACGTGCCCTGGGCATTCCACACGCCCAGAGCGCCCTACTGGCCCGCACACCCAGGGTGCCCCATTATCCTGTGCCTGGTGCGATCCAGCCGCCAGCGGCAGGGCGAGCGGGAGAGGCACCAGGGTGGTCTTCTACTTGGGAGATTCTCTCCGTGGGCGGGTCACGTCACCCAGCCATTCAAGCTAACAATCAAGCATTGGGGGAGGGGTGCACGCAGGCAGCCTAAAATACCTTCGGGAGCACAGCTGCGACCCAATCACTGAAATTAGCTTAACCCATGAAATCTGTGCACCCTCGGTTCTAATTGATAAGATCTCTCTCAGTTCAGCGACCCAAGACAAGAGCCGTGATATTTTTTAGTGCCTCTTGCTAAAGGGGCGGGGGCAACTTCTGATTGATAGAGGCTCCATATTAAGGGATAAACGCTAACAAGAAGGACTTGGCAGATAATAAGATCTATACTACACTAGTCGCAAGCAGAGACTAGTGCCTCTTCTTCCCAGCCAAAACAGGCTACAAAGTGTGGAAAGCCTGGTTGAGAGGTCCAACTGAATGCTAGGCGCTGAACAGTCACCTTGACAGCAATTGACTCCCACCCCCGCCTGATTACACTGGAGGCCCTGACTGCCAGAGCCTTTCCCAAAGCCTTGCACTGAGTGGGGATAGAGTGGGGATTTGCCAGCTCTTTGAGCCTCTTACTACTCCCCAGGCAGAAGCAGTTGCAGCCTTATAGCTGGATCAGCAGGCTGCTAATTCAGGAAGGGGGGACTAGGAGAGAGAATCCAGGAAAGCAAACTCTCTCATCGTTGGACCCTGCAAACGCCAACAAGCCTTGACTACCAGCAAGACTAAAGCCAATTATATGACATTGCCATAGAATCCCATCAACTGCAAATCCCTACCTAAGTGTGACACAAGGGCAGAGCCTGGGGTACAGAGTCACCGACCAGGAAGAGGGAGAGAAAAGAAAAAGGAAGAAGTTAACCTCTCAAAATCAAGAAAAATCCACAGACTTTACAACTTGTTCCACTAATTTTTTTTTGTTGTTGTTTGTTTCTTCTATCTTATTGCCTTTAATTCCTCCACCTCGGTCCTTCTATTCTCTGCCCATCTTATGCTTCCCTTTTCTTGAAATACACTACCCATGAGTGGTACATTTTATTTCTCTTCTTCATCCTCACCCTCCTTTAAGGTTATCCTCCAAAACACTTAACTCTCACTCTCTCCTCTTTTGTTTTTTTTTGTTTTGCTTTATTTTGTTTTTTTCTCTTCCTTTTTTATTTCTTCCTTCATTTTTCTCTTTTTCTTATTTTTTCCTTTCTATTCGTTTTTTCTTTTCTCATTTTACTTTCCTCCCATTTAATCCTCAATCACGAACAAATTAGTTAATTTGGGACTCAAGGCTTTTTTTGGCTTTATTTTGCTTTTTTGCTTTTGTTTTTGTTTTTTTCTTGTTTGTTTATTTTTGTGGCATTTTGGGTCCTCCCAACCCAAGGTCTCCATTGTATTTAGTCTTCGCTCCACTTAATACAACAGATTTTTACTTATTATTTTATTTTTTTCTTCTTTATTATTCTTTTTTTGGTCCTTTTTGCTGGTTCCCTCTTATCCCTCTCATTATATCTCTTAGTTGACCATCACTTACAAACAAATCATCTTATGCTTGTCTAAAATTTTCTTTTTTTTTTTTTTTTGCATTTAGTAGGTCCCTACTCCCTTTTTTTGCCCCTTGAACTCTTCACCCCAAATCAGGCCCTCCATTATAGGCATGATATTTCCCTGAGGAGGGGAGAGGAGGGAAAGAGAAGAAAGAAAAAAGGGGGAAATAATAAATTATTACTGTTTTTTTTGTGGGGTGTTTTACTTTCTTTTTTTTTTTAATTTTTACTCTTTATTAATTCTAATTAGTGCTATCAACAAGACCACCCTCAGATGCCAATAAGAAAGAGGAAATCGAATATTATGGATACAAAAGAAAGAGAGGTAACACAAATAGATGTGGAAAAATCTATGGAGAAAAGACTTAACATATTGGAAGCCTTGGAGCTAAATGACAGAGAATTTAAAATATAAATCTTAAAAATACTCAGAGATATACAAGAAAAGACAGAAAGGCAATATAGGGAGATCAGAAAACAACTCAATGAACACAAAGAATATATTACCAAGGAAATTGAAACTATTAAAACAAATCAAACAGAAATGAAAAACTCAATTCACGAGCTGAAAAATCGAGGTAACAAGCTTAGCTAACAGAACAGCCCAGATTGAAGATAGGATTAGTGAAATAGAAGACAAACAACTTGAGGCACAACAGAGAGAAGAAGAAAGAGACTCAAAAATAATAAAAAACGAGAAAGCCCTACAGGACTTGTCTGACTCCATCAGAAAGAATAACATAAGAATAATAAGTATATCAGAGGGAGAAGAGAAAGAAAATGGAATGGAGAATATACTCAAACAAATAATAGACAAGAACTTCCGAAGCCTGTGGAAAGAACTAAAGCCTCAAAATCAAGAAGCAAACAGAACACCGAGTTTTCTTAACCCCAACAAACCCACTCCAAGGCACATCATAATAAAGATGACACAAACCAATGACAAAGAAAAAATTCTCAAGGCAGCCAGGGAAAAGAAGAGTACAACATATAAAGGAAGGCCTATTAGATTATCATCAGATTTCTCAGCAGAAACTCTACAAGCTAGAAGAGAGTGGACCCCAATATTTAAAGCCCTGAAAGAGAGGAACTTTCAGCCAAGAATACTATACCCATCAAAGCTATCCTTCAAGTATGAAGGAGATATAAAAACATTCACAAATACAGAAAAGATGAGAGAATTTATCAACAGAAAGTACCCACTCCAGGAAATACTAAAGGGGGTTTTCCAACCAGATCCAAAGAACAAAAGAAAACAACACCACAAGTAACAGCTCCACCAAGAACACAATAAAACCAAACTTAAACTGTGACAACAAAGGAAAAAAAGGGGGGAGAGGATGGAGATTAACAGTAGCAAAGGACGATGAAGTGCAGAAATACTTATAAGATAGGGTACTACAATGAATATGGTAGGTACCCTTTTCATTACTTAATGGTAACCACCCTTGAAAAAACCACCACAAAAACACTTGACTTAAAAAAGGTAGCAACAGAGGAAAGAAGTATGGAACACAAACAAACAAAAACAAATGATAGAAAAACAAAAGAGAAGAATCAAACTAGATACAAAACTAACAGAAAGCAATTTAAAAAATGGCAGTAGGGAACCCACAAGTGTCAATAATTACACTAAATGTAAATGGATTAAACTTACCAATAAAAAGACACAGAGTAGCAGAATGGATTAAAAAAGAAAATCCAACTATATGCTGCCTATAAGAAACACATCTAAGCAACAAGGATAAAAACAAATTCAAAGTGAAAGGCTGGAAAACAATACTCCAAGCAAACAACACCCCAAAGAAAAGCAGGTGTAGCAATACTCATATCTAATAATGCTGACTACAAGACAGAAAAAGTACTCAGAGACAAAAATGGTCATTTCATAATGATTAAGGGGAAGTTGAATCAAGAAGACATAACAATCCTTAATATATATGCACCAAACCAAGGAGCACCAAAACATATAAGACAGCTACTTATTGACCTTAAAACAAAAACTAACAAAAATACAATCATACTTGGAGACCTCAATACACCGCTGACGACTCTAGATCGGTCATCCAAACAGAGAATCAATAAAGATATAGTGGCCTTAAACGAAATACTAGAACACCTGGATATGATAGACATCTACAGGACACTTCATCCCAAAGCGACAGAGTATACATTTTTCTCTAGTGTACATGGAACATTCTCAAGAATTGACCATATGTTGGGCCACAAAGACAATATCAGCAAATTTAGAAAAATTGAAATTGTACCAAGCATATTTTCTGATCATAAAGCCTTGAAACTAGAATTTAACTGCAAAAAAGAGGGGGAAAAACCCACAAAAATGTGGAAACTAAACAACATACTTCTAAAAAATGAATGGGTCAAAGAAGAAATAAGCGCAGAGATCAAAAGATATATACAGACAAATGAAAATACGACATATCAGAATCTCTGGGATGCAGGAAAAGCAGTATTAAGAGGAAAGTTCATATCACTTCAGGCCTATATGAACAAACAAGAGAGAGCCGAAGTAAACCACTTAACTTCACACCTTAAGGAACTAGAAAAAGAAGAACAAAGACAACCCAAAACCAGCCGCAGAAAGGAGATAATAAAAATCAGAGCAGAAATAAACGAAATAGAGAACAGAAAAACTATAGAAAAAATCAATAAAACAAGGAGCTGGTTCTTTGAAAAGATCAACAAAATTGACAAACCCTTGGCAAGACTCACCAAGGAAAAAAGGCACAGGACTTAAATAAATAAATACCAAAATGAAAGAGGAGAGATCACCACAGACATCATAGATATACAAAGAATTATTGTAGAATGCTATGAAAAATTATATGCCACCAAATACAACAATCTAGAAGAAATGGATAAATTCCTAGAACAATACAACCTTCCTAGACTGAGTCATGAAGAAGCAGAAAGCCTAAACAGACCAATCAGCAGGGAGGAAATAGAAAAAACTATTAAAAACCTCCCCAAAATAAAAGTCCAGGCCCAGACGGTTATACTAGTGAATTCTATCAAACATTCAAAGAAGACTTGGTTCCTATTCTACTGAAAGTCTACCAAAAAATTGAAGAAGAAGAAATACTTCCAAACACATTTTATGAGGCCAACATAACCCTCATACCAAAACCTGGCAAGGATGGCACAAAGAAAGAAAACTACAGACTAATATTTCTAATGAATACAGATGCTAAAATACTAAACAAAATACTGGCAAACCGAATACAACAACATATTAAAAAAATAATACATCATGATCAAGTGGGATTCATCCCAGAATCTCAAGGATGGTTCATCATACGCAAAACGGTTAATGTAATACACCATATCAACAAAACAAAGAACAAAAACCACATGATCTTATCAATAGATGCAGAAAAGGCTTTTGATAAAATACAACACAATTTTATGTTTAAGACTCTCAACAAAATGGGTATAGAAGGAAAATATCTCAACATGATAAAGGCCATATATGATAAACCATCAGCCAACATCATATTAAATGGCATAAAACTGAGGACTTTCTACCTTAAATCAGGAACAAGACAGGGTTGTTCACTCTCTCTACTCTTATTTAACGTGGTGCTAGAAGTTCTGGCCAGAGCAATCAGACAAGACAAAGAAATAAAAGGCATCCATATCGGAAAAGAAGAAGTAAAGGTATCACTTTTTGCTGATGATATGATCCTATACATCAAAAACCCGAAGGACTCCACAAAAAGATTATTAGAAACAATAAACCAATACAGTAAGGTCGCAGGATACAAAATTAACATACAAAAGTCCATAGCCTTTCTATATGCCAACAATGAAATATTAGAAAATGAACTCAAAAAAAGAATCCCCTTCACGATTGCAACAAAAAAAATAAAATACCTAGGAATAAACATAACAAAGAATGTAAAGGACCTATATAATGAAAATTACAAAGCATTGTTAAGGGAAATCGAAAAAGATACAATGAGATGGAAAAATATTCCTTGTTCTTGGATAGGAAGAATAAATATAATCAAAATGGCCATATTACCCAAAGCAATATACAAATTTAATGCAATTCCCATCAAAATCTGTATGAGATTTTTTAAAGAAATGGAACAAAAAATCATCAGATTTATATGGAACTATAAAAAACCCCGAATAGCTAAAACAATCCTAAAGAAAAAGAATGAAACTGGGGGCATTACAATACCTGACTTTAAACTATATTATAGGGCCACGATAATCAAAACAGCATGGTATTGGCAGAAAAATAGACACTCAGACCAATGGAACAGAATAGAAAGCCCAGAAATAAAACCACATATATATGGTCAAATAATCTTTGATAAAGGGGCCAACAACACACAATGGAGAAAAGAAAGCCTCTTCAACAAATGGTGTTGGGAAAACTGGAAAGCCACATGCAAAAGAATGAAACTCGACTACCGCCTGTCCCCGTGTACTAAAATTAATTCAAAATGGATCAAAGACCTAAATATAAGACCTGAAACAATAAAGTACATAGAAGAAGACATAGGTACTAAAATCATGGACCTGGGTTTGAAAGAACATTTTATGAACTTGACTCCAATGGCAAGAGAAGTGAAGGTAAAGATAAATGAATGGGACTACATCAGAATAAAAAGTTTTTGCTCAGCAAGAGAAACTGATATAAAAATAAACAGACAGCCAACTAAATGGGAAATGATATTTTCAAACAACAGCTCAGATAAGGGCCTAATATCCAAAATTTACAAAGAACTCATAAAACTGAACAACAAACAAACAAACAAACAATCCCATAAAAAAATGGGAAGAGGACATGAACAGACCCTTCTCCCAGGAAGAGATACAAATGGCCAACAGATATATGAAAAGATGCTCAGCTTCATTAGTTATTAGAGAAATGCAAATCAAAACTACAATGAGATACCACCTCACACCTGTTAAATTAGCTATTATCAACAAGACGGGTAATAGCAAATGTTGGAGAGGCTGTGGAGAAAAAGGAACCCTCATTCACTGTTGGTGGGACTGTAAAGTAGTACAACCATTATGGAGGAAAGTATGGTGGTTCCTCAAAAAACTGCAAATAGAACTACCTTATGACCCAGCTATCGCTCTACTGGGTATATACCCCGAAACCTCAGAAACATTGATACGTGAAGACACATGTAGCCCCATGTTCATTGCAGCATTGTTCACAGTGGCCAAGACATGGAAACAACCAAAAAGCCCTTCAATAGAAGACTGGATAAAGAAGATGTGGCACATATACACTATGGAATACTACTCAGCCATAAGAAATGATGACATCAGATCTTTTACAGCAAAATGGTGGGATCTTGATAACATTATAAGGAGTGAAATAAGTAAATCAGAAAAAAACAAGAACTACATGATTCCATACATTGGTGGAACATAAAAATGAGACTAGGAGACATGGACAAGAGTGTGGTGGTTACCAGGGGTGGGGGGAGGGAGGACATGGGAAGGAGGGAGGGAGGGAGAGAGTTAGGGGGAGGGGCACAGAGAACTAGATAGAGGATGGCAGAGGACAATCTGACTTTGGGCGAGGGGTACGCAACATAATTTAATGACAAAATAACCTAGACATGTTTTCTTTGAATATATGTACCCTGATTTATTAATGTCATCCCATTACCATTAATAAAAATTTATTTAAAAAAAAATGTAGGAGGACGTCATAGAAATGGCGCTGTGAGGACACGGACTGAAAAATCTCCCCAAAATTTCAACAAGTTCAACAACCAGAGACAGAAAAACCTATCCTTGGGAGCATCTGAGAGAGTTTCACACCCTGAAGGCGAAAGTAGGATCGAGCAAAAAAATGGCTAAATATATGATCAACCCTGAGGGAAATAAGTCGGACAAAGAAACTCTGCCTTCCTCACTAACTTGAGCAAAGGCTGCTTTCACTTGGAACTGAGAGTCGAGAGGACCATAGGTGTGGAGGTACCTAGACTGTGGCGCGGACATTCGTTCAAGCCTAGTAAAGAGTGTGCCTGTGGTGAATCAGCCCACGTGAGCAAATGCCAGTGCGCCACACACCGAGCATCCCAGCCTCCGGCCTGCACTGAAAGCGACCACCCAAAGCCCGGGCTGCGGGCAGCCCAGCCCCCTGCGCGCCAGGCTGTGAGCAGCCCAGCCCCCCATGCGAACCAGGCTGCAAGCAGCCCAGGCCTCCATGCAAACCGGGCCACGAGCAGCCCAGCCTCCCGCGCCCGGTCGCAATCAGCCCAGCAACCACCCGCATGTGAGTAATAGCCCGCCCCACGAGCAGCAGCTACCAGCTGCGCATGGAGAGTGGCCAAAGTGAACTTCCCTATACCCGAACTTCTCTAAGTAGGACGGGCGCCTCACCCAGCCATTCAAGCTAACAATCAAGCGTTGGGGGAGGGGCACACGCACAGCTTGCAGTTTATTCTGGAGAAATTCCGTGGATCCAATTGCTGAAATTAGCCTAACCCACAGGCTGCTCACCTCCCAACTGACCTACGCAGCTATAATTGACAAGATCTCTTTCAGTCCAGCTATCCAAGACAAGAGTCGTGATATTTTTTAGTGCCTCTTGCTAAAGGGGTAGGGGCAACTTTTTTTTTTTTTTGTATTTTTCTGAAGCTGGAAACGGGAAGAAACAGTCAGACAGACTCCCGCATGCACCCGACCAGGATCCACCCGGCACGCCCACCAAGGGGCAACACTCTGCCCACTAGGGGGCGATGCTCTGCCCCTCCGGGGCATCGCTCTGTTGCGACCAGATCCACTCTAGTGCCTGGGGCAGAGGCCAAGGAGCCATCCCCAGTGCCCTGGCCATCTTTGCTCCAATGGAGCCTCGGCTGCGGGAGGGGAAGAGAGAGACAGAGAGGAAGGAGAGGGGGAGGGGTGGAGAAGCAGATGGGTGCTTCTCCTGTGTGCCCTGGCCGGGAATCAAACCCGGGACTTCTGCATGCCAGGCCGATGCTCTACCACTGAGCCAACCAACCAGGGCGGGGGCAACTTCTGATTGGCAGAGCTTTCATACTCTGGGACATACGCTAAAAAGAGGGACTTGGCAGATGTTAAGACCTCCTGTATTGCAGGCAGCGACTAGGGCATCTTCTTCTCAGTCAAAACAGCCTACAAAGTGCGGAAAGCCTGGGGACAGTGGTCCCACACAGTGCTGGGTGTGCTGAACAGGCCTAGAAGCTCAGAGAACATCACCTTGAGAGCAATTGGCTCTCAGCGCCGCCTGATTATGCTGGCTGCTCTGACTGCCAGAGCCTTACCCAGAGCCCTGAATTGAGTGGGGATAGAGAGGGAATTTGCCAACTCTAAACCTCTTTCTCCCCAGGCAGAGGCAGTGGCAGCCTCATAGCTGGATCATCAGGCTGCTAATTCAGGAAGGAGAGACTAGGAGAGAGGCTTCAGGAAAGCGGACTCTTTCATTGTTGGAGCCTGCAAACGCTAACAAGCCTTGACTACCAACGAGATTGAAGCCAAATATATGACATTGCCGTAGAGTCTCATCAACTGCAAATCCCTACCTAAGCGTGCCACAGGGGAAGAGCCTGGGGTACAGAGTCACTGACTAGGAAGAGGGAGAGGAAAAAAAAGGGAAGAAGAAGTTAACCTCTCAAATTCAAGAAAAATCCACAGACTTTATCATTTGTTCCACTACTTCTTTTGTTTGTTTGTTTGTTTCATCCTCTTGCCTTTATTGGTATTATTTCTATTTCCTCCACCTTGGTCCTGTTATTCTCTGCCCATCTTACTCTTTCCTTTTCTTGAACTACACTACCCATAAGTGTTTCATTTTATTTCTTTTCTTCTTCCTTACTCTCCATGAGGGTTATACTCCAAAACCCTTAACTCTTTCTCTCTCTCTCTTTTTTTTTATCTTCCTTTCCTTTTCCCCTTATTATTGTTTCTCCCTTTCTATTAGTTTCTTCTTTTCTTCTTTTAATTTTCCTCTCATTCAATCCTCAATCACGAACAAATTATTTAATTTGGGACTCAAGTTTTTTTGTGGCATTTTGGGTTCTTTTTACTTTGCTTTTTAATTCATTAGCATTCCTCCCAACCCAGGATCTCCATTCTATTCAGTCTTTCCTCCACTTAATACAATAGTTTGTTTTTTCCCACCCTTTTTCTGGTTTCTCTCTTATCCCTCTCATTATATCTCTTAGTCGACTATTACTTACAAGCAAATCATTTTATACTTGACCCAAATTTTTTCCTTTTTTGCATTTTGTGAGACCCTACTTCCTTTTTTTCCCCTTGAAGAGTTCCCCCCAACTCAGGCCCTTTTTTATAGGCAGTTTTTATTTCATTTAGCATAATATAATTCACAGTTTATCACAATATTTTCCTAAGGAGGAGGGAAGAGGAGGGGAAGAGAAGAAAGAAAAGAGGAGGCAAATAATAAATTATTATTGGGTTTTTTCCCAAATTTTTTTATCTTTTTTTCTATTTTTTATTCTTTATTAATTCTCATTAGTGCTATCAACAAGACCACTCTCAGATGCCATGAAGAAAAAGGAAATCAAATATCATGGATACAAAAGAAAGAGAAGTAACACAGATAAATGTGGAAAAATCTATGGAGAAAAAATTTAATTTATTGGAAACCTTGGAGCTAAATGACAGAGAATTTAAAATAGAAATCCGAAAAAATACTCAGAGATATACAAGAAAACACAGAAAGGCAATTTAGGGAGCTCAGAAAACAACTCAATGAACACAAAGAATATATTAGCAAGGAAATTGAAACTATAAAAACAAATCAAACAGGAATGAAAAACTCAATTCATGAACTGAAAAATGAGGTAAGAAGCTTAGCTAATAGAACAGGCCAGATAGAAGGTAGGATTAGTGACATAGAGGACAAGCAACTTGAGGCACAACAGAGAGAAGAAGAGAGAGACTCAAAAATTAAAGAAATGAGAAAGCCCAATAGGAATTGATTGACTCCATCAAAAAGAATAACATAAGAATAATAGGTATATCAGACGAAGAAGAGAGAGAAAATTGAATGGAGAATTTATTCAAACAAATAATAGACGAGAACTTCCCAAGCTTGTGGAAAGAACTAAAGCCTCAAATTCAAGAAGCAAACAGAATACCAAGTTTTCTTACCCACAACAAACCTACTCCAAGGCACATCATAATGAAAATGGCACAAACCAATGACAAAGAAAAAATTCTCAAGGCAACCAGGGAAAAGAAGAATACAACATGTAAAGGAAGGCCTATTAGATTATCATCAGGTTTTTCAGCAGAAATTCTACAAGCTAGAAGAGAGTGGACCCCAATATTTAAAGTCCTGAAAAAGAGGACCTTTCAGCCAAGAATACTATACCCATCAATGTTATCCTTCAAGTACAAAGGAGAAATAAAAACATTCACAAATACAGAAAAGATGAGGGAATTTATTATCAGAAAACCCCCACTCCAGGAAATACTAAAGGGGGTTTTCCAACCAGATCCAAAGAACAAAGAAAACAAAACTACAAGTAAAAGCTCCACCAAGAACACAATAAAGCCAAATTTAAACTGTGACAACAAATGCAAAAAAAAGGGGAGAGGACAGAGATTAACAGTAGAAAAAGATGATGAAGTACAGAAACACTCACAAGATAGGGTACTACAATAAATATGGTAGGTACCCTTTTTATTACTTAATGGTAACCACCCTTGAAAAAACCACCACAAAAGCACATGACTTATAAAAGGTAGCAACATTGGAAAGAAGTATGAAATACAAACAAACAAAAACAAATGATAGAAAAACAAAAGAGAAGAATCAAACAAGATACAAAACTAACAGAAAGCAATTTATAAAATGGCAATAGGGAATCCACAACTGTCAATAATTACACTAAACGTGAATGGATTAAACCCACCAATAAAAAGACACAGAGTAGCAGAATGAATTAAGAAAGAAAATCCAACTGTATGCTGCCTACAAGAAACACATCTAA
This sequence comes from Saccopteryx bilineata, assembly GCF_036850765.1. Lineage (NCBI taxonomy): Eukaryota > Metazoa > Chordata > Mammalia > Chiroptera > Emballonuridae > Saccopteryx > Saccopteryx bilineata. Next base: position 138,876,788 of record NC_089494.1, read on the forward strand.
GCAACAAGGATAAAAACAAATTCAAATAGAAAGGCTGGAAAACAATACTGCAAGCAAATAACATCGAAAAAAAAGCAGGCGTAGCAATACTCATATCTAATAATGCTGACTACAAGACAGCAAAAGTACTCAGAGACAAAAATGGTCATTTCATAATGATTAAGGGGATGCTGAATCAAGAAGACATAACAATCCTTAATATATATGCACCAAACCAAGGAGCATCAAAATATATAAGACAGCTACTGACTGACCTAAAAATAAAAACCGACAAAAATATAATCATACTTGGAGACCTCAATACACCGCTGATGGCTCTAGATAGGTAATCTGAACAGAAAATCAATAAAGATATAGTGGCCTTAAACAAAACACTAGAGAACCTGGATATGATAGACATCTACAGGACACTTCATTCCAAAGCAACAGAGTATATATTTTTCTCTAGTGTACATGGATCATTCTCAAGAATTGACCATATGTTGGGCCATAAAAATAAAATCAGCAAATTCAGAAAAATTAAAATTGTACCAAGCATATTTTCTGATCATAAAGCCTTGAAACTAGAATTCAACTGCAAAAAAAGAGGAAAAAAACCCCACAAAAATGTGGAAACTAAACAACATATTTTTAAAAAATGAATGGGTCAAAGAAGAAATAAGTGCAGAGATCAAAAGATATATACAGACTAATGAAAATGACAATATGACATATCAGAATCTCTGGGATGCAGCAAAAGCAGTGATAAGAGGGAAGTTCATATCACTTCAGGCATATATGAACAAACAAGAGATAGCCCAAGTGAACGACTTTGCCTCACACCTTAAGGAACTGCAAAAAGAAGAAGAAAAACAACCCAAAACCAGCCGAAGAAAGGAGATAATAAAAATCAGAGCAGAAATAAATGAATTAGAGAACAGAAAAACAATAGAAAAAATTAATAGAACAAGGAGCTGGTTCTTTGAAAAGATCAACAAAATTGACAAACCCTTGGCAAGACTTACCAAGGAAAAAAGAGAAAGAACTCATATAAACAAAATCCAAAATGAAAGAGGAGAAATCACCACAGACATCGTAGATATACAAAGAACTATTGTAGATTACTATGAAAAGCTTTATGCCACTAAATTCAACAACCTAGAAGAAATGGATAAATTCCTAGAACAATACAACCTTCCTAGACTGAGTCATGAAGCATAAAGCCTAAACAGACCTATTAGTAGAGAAGAAATAGAAAAAACCATTAAAAACCTCCCCCAAAATAAAAGTCCAGGCCCAGACGGCTATACTAGTGAATTCTATCAAACATTCAAAGAAGACTTGGTCCCTATTCTACTGAAAGTCTTCCAAAAAATTGAAGAAGAAGAAATACTTCCAAACACACTTTATGAAGCCAGCATAACCCTCATACTGAAACCTGGCAAGGACGGCACAAAAAAAAGAAAACTATAGACCAATATCTCTAATGAATACAGATGCTAAAATACTAAACAAAATAATGGCACACCAAATACAACAACATATTAAAAAATTAATACATCATGATCAAGTGGGATTCATCCCAGAATCTCAAGGATGATTCAACATACGTAAAACGGTTAACATAATACACCACATCAACAAAACAAAGAACAAAAACCACATGATCTTATCAATAGATGCAGAAAAGGCTTTCGATAAAATACAACACAACTTTATGTTTAAGACACTCAACAAAATGGGTATAAAAGGAAAATATCTCAACATGATAAAGGCTATATATAATAAACCATCAGCCAACATCATATTAAATGGTATAAAACTGAGGACTTTCCATCTTAAGTCAGGAGCAAGACCGGGTTGTCCACTCTCTCCACTCTTATTTAACGTGGTGCTAGAAGTTCTGGCCAGAGCAATCAGACAAGACAAAGAAATAAAAGGCATCCATATTGGAAAAGAAGAAATAAAGGTATCACTTTTTGCTGATGATATGATCCTATACATCGAAAACCCGAAAGACTCCACAAAAAGATTACTAGAAACAATAAGCCAATACAGTAAGGTTGCAGGATGCAAAATTAACATACAAAAGTCCGTATCTTTTCTCTATGCCAACAATAAAATATTAGAAAACGAACTCAAAAAAATAATCCCCTTCATGAAGACATAGGTACTCAACTCATGGACCTGGGTTTTAAAGAGCATTTTATGAATTTGACTCCAATGGCAAGAGAAGTGAAGGCAAAAATTAATGAATGGGACTACATCAGACTAAGAAGTTTTTGCTCAGCAAGGGAAACTGATAACAAAATAAACAGAAAGCCAACTAAATGGGAAATGATATTTTCAAACAACAGCTCAGATAAGGGCCTAATATCCAAAATATACAAAGAACTCATAAAACTCAACAACAAACAAACAAACAATCCAATAAAAAAATGGGAAGAGGATATGAATAGACACTTCTCCCAGGAAGAAATACAAATGGCCAACAGATATATGAAAAGATGCTCATCTTCTTTAGCTATTAGAGAAATGCAAATCAAAACGGCAATGAGATACCACCTCACACCTGTTCGATTAGCTGTTATTAGCAAGTCAGGTAATAGCAAATGTTGGAGAGGCTGTGGAGAAAAAGGAACCCTCATACACTGTTGGTGGGAATGTAAAGTAGTACAACCATTATGGAAGAAAGTATGGTGGTTCCTCAAAAAACTGCAAATAGAACTACCTTATGACCCAGCAATCCCTCTACTGGGTATATATCCCCAAAACTCAGAAACATTGATACGTAAAGACACATGCAGCCCCATGTTTATTGCAGCATTGTTCACAGTGGCCAGGACATGGAAACAACCAAAAAGCCCATCAATAGATGACTGGATAAAGAAGATGTGGCACATATACACTATGGAATACTACTCAGCCATAAGAAATGATGACATCGGAACATTTACAGCAAAATGGTGGGATCTTGATAACATGATACGAAGCGAAATAAGTAAATCAGAAAAAAACAGGAACTGTATTATTCCATACGTAGGTGGGACATAATAGTGAAACTAAGAGACATTGATAAGAGTGTGGTGGTTACGGGGGGGAGGGGGGAATGGGAGAGGGATAGGGGGTGGGAGGGGCACAAAGGAAACAAGATAGAAGGTGACAGAGGACAATCTGACTTTGGGTGGTGGGTATGCAACATAATTGAACGACAAGATAACCTGGACTTGTTATCTTTGAATATATGTATCCTGATTTATTGATGTCACCCCATTAAAAAAAAAAAATTAAAAAAAAAAAAAATAATCCCCTTCACGATTGCAACAAAAAAAATAAAATACCTAGGAATAGACATAACAAAGAATGTAAAGGACCTATATAACGAAAACTACAAAGCATTGTTAAGGGAAATTGAAAAAGATACAACGAGATGGAAAAATATTCCTTGTTCGTGGGTAGGAAGAATAAATATAACCAAAATGGCCATATTACCCAAAGCAATTTATAAATTTAATGCAATTCCCATCAAAATTCCTATGACATTCTTTAAATAAATGAAACAAAAAATCATCAGATTTATATGGAACTATAAAAAACCCCGATTAGCCAAAGCAATCCTAAGGAAAAAAAATGAAGCTGGGGGCATTACAATACCTGACTTCAAACTATATTTTAGGGCCACAACAATCAAAACAGCATGGTATTGGCAGAAAAATAGACACTCAGACCAATGGAATAGAATAGAAAGTCCAGAAATAAAAGCACATTTATATGGTCAAATAATTTTTGATAAAGGGGCCAACAACACACAATGGAGAAAAGAAAGCCTCTTCAACAAATGGTGTTGGGAAAACTGGAAAGCCACATGCCAAAGAATGAAACTCGACTACATCTTGTCCCCTTGTACAAAAATTAATTCAAAATGGATCAAAGATCTAAACATAAGACCTGAAACAATAAAGTACATAGAAGAAGACATAGGTATTAAACTCATGGACCTGGGTTTTAAAGAGCATTTTATGAATTTGACTCCAAAGGCAAGAGAAGTGAAGGCAAAGAGAAATGAATGGGACTACATCAGACTAAAAAGTTTTGCTCAGCAAGAGAAACTGACAAAATAAACAGACAGCCAACTAAATGGGAAATGATATTTTCAAACAACAGCTCAGATAAGGGCCTAATATCCAAAATTTACAAAGAACTTATAAAAGTCAACAACAAACAAACAAACAATCCAATAAAAAAATGGGAAGAGGACATGAACAGACACTTCTCCCAGGAAGAAATACAAATGGTCAACAGATATATGAAGAGATGCACATCTTCATTCGTTATTAGAGAGAAATGCAAATCAAAACTACAATGCGATACCACCTCACACCTGTTAGATTAGCTATTATCAACAAGACAGTTAATAGCAAATGCTGGAGAGGCTGTGGAGAAAAAGGAACCCTTATTCACTGTTGGTGGGATTGTAAAGTAATGCAACCATTATGGAAGAAAGTATGGTGGTCCCTCAAAAACTGAAAATAGAACTACCTTTTGACCCAGCAATGCCTCTACTGGGTATATACCCCCAAAACTCAGAAACATTGATACGTAAAGACACATGCAGCCCCATGTTCGTTGCAGCATTGTTCACAGTGGCCAGGACATGGAAACAACCAAAAAGCCTGTCAATAGATGACTGGATAAAGAAGATGTGGCACATATACACTATGGAATACTACTCAGCAATAAGAAATAATAACATCGGATCATTTATAGCAAAATGGTGAGATCTTGATAATATTATACGGAGTGAAATAAGTAAATCAGAAAAAACCAGGAACTGCATTATTCCATACGTAAATGGGACATAAAAGTGAGACCAAGGGACATTGATAAGATTGTGGTGGTTACGAGGGGAGGGGGGAGGGGGAGGGGCACAAAGAGAACTAGGTAGAATGTGACAGAGGACAATCTGACTTTGGGTGATGGGTATGCAACATAATTGAACGACAAGATAACCTGGACATGTTATCTTTGAATATATGTATCTTGATTTACTGATGTCACCCCATTAAAAATAAATAAATAAATAAATAAATAAAAGAAAAAAAAAGAAGATGTGGCACATGTAAACTATGGAATATTACTCAGCCATAAGAAATTATGACATGGATCATTTACAACAAAATGGTGGGATCTTGATAATATTATACGAAGTGAAATTAGTAAATCAGAAAAAAACAAGAACTACATGATTCCATACACTGGTTGGACATAAAAACGAGACTAAGAGACATGGACAAGAGTGTGGTGGTTACTGGGGGTGGAGGGGAGGGGGGGCACGGGAGGGAAGAAGGAGAGGGGGAGGGGGAGGGGCACAAAGAAAACTAGATCAAAGGTAACAGAGGACAATCTGACTTTGGGTGATGGGTATGCAACATAATTGAATGACAAGATAATCTGGACATGTTTTCTTTGAATATATGTACCCTGATTTATTGCTGTCACCCCATTAACATTAATAAAAATTTATAAAAAAAGAAGAAAAGGAAATGTATTAATATTTTAAGAAAAATTCCCAGGACCATAGAAAGATCCATAGGCAATGGTGCTCAAACAGGGTTCATGCAGGATCAAAATATAGTCTTAAAAGTAGTAGTCAGATTTTATAACATTATACTAAGTATTTTGTTTTCACAGTAAAATGTTATAAAAGATTTTCTGAAAATAATTTTATCTGACTCCTTTAATAGTCATTTGATCACATCACAAAAAATAAAATTGAAATAAGTTTGAAAACAATTATGGGGTATTTAAAGATGAGGGTAATTGAATATGATCACTACATTAAGGAAGAAGATTGGCATGACCTATTTTCATGTAAATATGATTCAAATGAATAGCTGGGGTTGAGGTGAATTAGATAATATCTAAGAATTTTCCATATCTAAATATTACATGATGATGAAATCTAGCCTTATCATAGTGATTCATCCACCCACCCTCTCTTTAATTTCACCTCCAGAATATTCTTAGCTAATTTTAACTCCCACTCTCATTCTGATATTTTGTATTACAAAATCGTCACTTAAATAAAGCACCATGAGTGACTTATAATACTATGAGGGCATCTATAATCAATTCCCAAAAGACAAAAATAAATTCATTTCTCCAACTTTTCTATCTCCTACTGTATCTCATTCTTTTAACCTTATTAATGAAGTATTCATATGAATTCTTTATAAAAATTGTTATAAATCTAGGAATGAAAAAATATACCTGAAATAATCTGCAGGAACTATACTATATATTTTTCTCTCCCTGTAGACCTTGGGTAGCTCTTTCTATTGATTGTTTTTTTTGTTGTTTTTTTTTGTTTTTTTTTTTTTTTAGAGAGAGAGAGGAGTGAGAGAGAAAGGGAGAGAGAGAGAGAGAGAGAGAGAGAGAAGGGGGAGGAGCAGGAAGCATCAACTCCCATATGTGCCTTGACCAGGCAAGCCCAAGGTTTTGAACCGGCAACCTCAGTGCTCCAGGTCGATGCTTTATCCCACTGCGCCACCACAGGTCAGGTGCTCTTTCTAAATTAACTCAAAAGATATAGTAAAATAAGTTATTTCCTGTCAGATTCTTATTTATCCCCCACCCACTCCCATACCTTAAACTTCATTTTCTTTCAGCTAATACACAGGATTAAGTTTTTTAATTCTAAATGAAACACATCCTTGATTGTTCTGTGGAATGATGTCAGAAAGATATTAGTATGAAATTAAACTTTACAAGAAGATCTCTTTATGCTCCATTTAACGAGTTCACTAGATGAGCAATTATCCTCCATTCTGCGGGCGGCCACAATGAGTGCGCCAGGCCAGCCCTGCTGGCGCGAGTGCCACCTCTCTCTAGTGTGCTTCAAACACCTCTGCTCCGACCAGTGCAATTGCTAGTTCCTAAGAATCAGTTTTATTTGCCCCCATTTTGTGCTCATTGTTACCATCTTCTATAATTTAATTGAATCATAAATAAAATAATTACACAAGGCTGTGAAACAAAAGGAGACTTATTTGTATAAAATCTATCTTGATTACTTCAATAAGACTCCATGAAAGTAAGTTAGTAGTATGAGCTGTTAACTCAGGAAAAAGTAAAGAAATTTTAATATATTGGGGTGGTCAATAAACATAAAAACTAGAAAGAGGCTACACTTTAAATGACTTAAAAAAAACTCTTTAGAGTCTCACTACTATTTAAAGAACTAACGGCGTGGACAGTAAATAATGCACCGTGGTGATATATGCTAGAAAGAGAAGAGTGAGCTCCAAACATCAGACCCTCAGTCTAACAAAAGGCCTTATTTTGAAAATATTGGGGAATGATTGTTTGTGTTTTCTAAATTATAGTATCTGCATACTTCTTTAATGTCTTTCTGCTTTAAATGTTATCAGTTAATTGATAACTGATCAATTATTAACTCCATAAAAAGGCTTCTGCTATCAGCAAATCAAAAGCTTCAAAGAACTCTGTCTTAGAAATGAGAAATTTCTTAGGAAATTAACATTTTGCCAGTGTCAATCTTATTTCATGTAGAAGAAACTTGCAGTCACTATACACACTATACACACATAATTGTTTCTGGTTGCACTTGGATGAATTCTAAATGTTGAGTGATTAGGATCTCAAAAGAGGGATTCTGAGCTGTTTTTCTTTGGTCTTCCATATTTTGGAGAGGGAGAAAAAAGAGAGCATTGTTTCACATTCTAGCTTGACTCAACTTTGAATACATGAAGTGTAATTTTAACAAACATTTATGTAGTGAGAACCATATGCTAGTATCATGCTAGGCAACACGGGAGATATAAATTGTGGTTCTTGTCTTCTAGAAGTTTACAATTTAAATAGAAATAAGTGTACAAATACATACTTAATAAAACAGCATAAGTTAGATGTTATATGTAGCTTGCAAGTCTAGTAAACTAACAGAATAGATGGTGTTTCTCTGGGCCTATGGGTATAAGTAGATGAAAATGGAAGAAAGTGAAGAAGACAAAAGGAGATATTCTAGTTGAAGGGAAGTGACATGAAGTAAAAAGCAGGGAAGTTTTAAGTTGTCATTGAAGAATAGTGGGTGACGCTGTTTGGCAAGAAAGGAAGCTGTTTTCCTCAGCTGCAGGAACTCCGAGCACCTTCTCAAGCTGCTGCGAGGGGTTTCCAGCAGGCTGAGAACCACCACTTTAGAGAAAATGATTTTTCCCCATGGCCAAGGTGTGGAAAATCATTTGTTTTGTGATACTTGAAGATTTTTACTATCCACATTGGAACTCTAAACCTGAAACACTTACTAAGGCATTTTAAAAATAACTTAAAAGTAGGCCCTGGCCGGTTGGCTCAGCGGTAGAGCGTCGGCCTAGCGTGCGGAGGACCCGGGTTCGATTCCCGGCCAGGGCACACAGGAGAAGCGCCCATTTGCTTCTCCACCCCTCCGCCGCGCTTTCCTCTCTGTCTCTCTCTTCCCCTCCCGCAGCCAAGGCTCCATTGGAGCAAAGATGGCCCGGGCGCTGGGGATGGCTCTGTGGCCTCTGCCTCAGGCGCTAGAGTGGCTCTGGTCGCAACATGGCGACGCCCAGGATGGGCAGAGCATCGTCCCCTGGTGGGCAGAGCATCGCCCCATGGTGGGCGTGCCGGGTGGATCCCGGTCGGGCGCATGCGGGAGTCTGTCTGACTGTCTCTCCCTGTTTCCAGCTTCAGAAAAATGCAAAAAAAAAAAAAAAAAAGAAAGAAAAATAACTTAAAAGTATTTCTTAACTGGATGAGTTTGTCCTTTGCAGAGGAAATCTATATGATCCCATTTGGTGATCTTTTAATCAAGAAATTCCACTTCTAGTATCAGAAGTTTTTATGTCTTCAGATGACCCTTTGGATATTTATTGGAAAGTCTGAGAATTTAAGATTGTCGAAGATTCCACAATCTCAGTTTTAGAGAGGAAAAATCAAGGCAAAAGTCCTCATGAGTCTCCTGTTTTATACTATATTACTGGCGTTCAGATACTGGAATACACAATAACACAACTCTGCACTTTGATCTAAGTATCTCAGGATATTGGCTTTTGTGAAATGGAATAAGATGCATTTGCTTGTATTGCCTTAAAATATAATGAGAAAACTTTGCTATATCTTTTTGTAAAAAATGAGCTCTTGTTAGTTTATATTGGCTAACTCTTGAAAACGAAGTTCTAAAAATGAAATCTTTAGGCATGCATTTATATGAAATACAGCTATATAAAAGATATAATCATTAAACTTCTTATATAGGTTACTTTTTCTACTACTTTTTCATAGCTTTTTTTAGGCTACCATCTGTTGATAAGGTTTCACTATTTCTGAAGGATAGCAGTAATGTATACAAGAAGACTGCAAGAAATTTCCATAATTTATTATAAAAAGACATATTTAAAACATATATTCAATTCTTATTATTAATAGTAGATAAATTCATAGAAATTATATTGAAATGGTGAAAAAAAAGGGCAGCCCAGGAATTGGCTGTCACTGTATGCCTGCCTCTATGTTTTCACTTCCTAAACACATCTGCTTTGAGTTTATAATACTCCCTGGCAAGAACTTTACTTAGTTATCGATTACTGTCTTCAAATACAGTCCCCAACTGATATTGATCCTTCTTATTTTACTTGATCCTCCTCTAGCTTTTGGCATGGTTTCTACCATGTTCTTGATGTTATCACATTCTCATGATTTCTTTCTACTGCTCTGACAGCTTTTGTCTCTGTTTGCAGACTCCTCTTTCTCAGTCTTCCCTTAAATGGCAGCACTCCTCCATGATCTCCTGAATGCAGCCATGTTCTACTCTTGCCTTACATACACACTGTTCCCAGGACACCTCACCTACTCTCCTCTCAGTCATCTACATGCTGGAGAGGCTCTTCAGGTTAGACCACTGTCCTACTGGAAACCAGAAGGTCCCCAGATAAAAATCACCTTCCTTCCCTCCTACCTCCTTTAACCCATGTTGCTTTTGTGTTATCTGTCTCAATGACTAGGACCACCTAATTGCTCAAAGCAGAAAGCTGAGAATGAACTTTTATATTTCTCCCTCATCCATATTTTAGACATTGAAAGAATGAAGGAGAATTTAATTTCTCTCTCTTAAATATCTTTCAAATCCTCCTATTTTTCTTTACCTTCACTGCCAAGACCACAGATCCTAGCATCGACCTGCTCCTCCAGTGCTCACTGCATAATCAGTCTCCTTATTGGTCTCCCCTACCTTCAATTCACACTCTACAGTGAAGCCACAATGATCTTTCTAAATTGCGATTCTGATTATGTTGCTCCCATTTACTGTTCTTCAGTGGCTCTCCACTCAAATCCTCAGTCCTTGGTAAGATAAAAGACCCTTACAGATTGGCTCCCCCTTGCGTTAACAGCCTCATCTCTAACCACTCTCCTCTTCCTAAGGATCTGCTGGTCTCTTTGGATGATATGCAGGTGCCCTCTATTCAACCTTTTGCCCTCAGCTTTCCTCACCACCCTTCCCCCTACACACAACACCCAATTTAGATAATTCCTGCCTATTCCTTTATGGCTCAGTTTAGATCAGGGGTCCCCAAACATTTTACACAGGGGGCCAGTTCACTGTCCCTCAGACTGTTGGATGGCCAGAGCATAAAAAAAAACTATGAACAAATCCCTATGCACACTGCACATATCTTATTTTAAAGTAAAAAAACAAAACGGGAACAAATACAATATTTAAAATAAAGAACAAATAAATTTAAATCAACAAACTGACCAGTATTTCAATGGGAACTATGGGCCTGCTTTTGGCTAATGAGATGGTCAATGTCCGGTTCCATATTTGTCACTGCTAGCTGTAACAAGTGATATGACACGCTTCCAGAGCCATGATGCATGCATCTCGCGTCACCAGAAGTAGTACTGTACGTGAGCGACACTGCGCTTTGCATCACTGACCACCAATGAAAGAGGTTCCCCTTCCGGAAGTGTGATGGGGGCCAGATAAATGGCCTCAGGGGGCCACATGCGGCCTGCGGGCCATAGTTTGGGGACCCCTGGTTTAAATGTTGCTTGCTCTAGGCCAGCAGTTCCCAAACCATTAGTATCAATATCACCCAGAAACTTGTTAGAAATGCAAATTCTTGGGTCTCATCCAAACCCACTGAGTCAGAAACTTGGGGGGAGGTTAGGGCCCAGAGATCTGTATTTTAACAAGCCTGTTAGCTAAATTCAGATGAAGGCTACAGTTTGAGAACTGCTACTCTAAACAGTTTTTCACAACAGGACTAAGACTGGTGCAGGTGCCTTTCCCAAGGGCTGACTACTCTAGACTATCAGATAAATGTTTGAGTTTTTATTATGCTGACATTAAAATTTAAAGCCTCTGGTCATAGAAAGTCTTGATATTCAGAATATTTGCATTTGTGATATCGCATCTCACAAAGCTGTTCAATTCTCCACAAAAGAGTCCTGAGGGTGAACCGCACACAAAACGCTGAGTCATTGTCTATCAATCTGCTTTCACAGCTCACAAGTCCTCCTGTTGATTAGCTTTTCATCAATTTCTCAGAATTTTATTTTCAGAAGTAAACTAAAGCTATTTCTTGGTTAACCTAGATATAAATAGATTCTAACATGTATCAGATATGAAGTTCAGCAAGATTAGTGGGTATATGTGTATATTTGAGAGGAAGATTGATTTAAATGATAATACATTTAAATGATCAAATACTTGTATAGCTTCTTAAAGAGTGATATAATAAATTGTGCACTAAGAGGCAAAATTGTTGAAGACAGTTTAAAAAGCAAAATTATTGTGAGTATATTAAGTTATTGCTATTATAAGAAAACTCACAAGAATTTTTGTCAATTTTAGTGGCTTGAGCTCTCATCTTTCACATTGATCTTCCTTTCTTTTCACCTGATTGTAGGTAGATAAAGAAGAATGATGAAAAAAGGAAGGAAGGAAGGAAGGAAGGAAGGAAGGAAGGAAGGAAGGAAGGAAGGAAGGAAGGAAGGAAAGAAAGAAAGAAGGAAAGAAGGAAAGAAGGAAGGAGTTGCAAGACTGATGTAAGTCAAGTATTCTATGGTCAGAGCTAGAAGAAACTCCCAGTGACGGGAGTCATTTGTCCAATGTCACACAGTCAGTGAGTAGGAGAACCACTACAAAACTCATCTCTTTCTCTCACTTGAGTGCTTTTTCAGTTATATCTGACCAAAATAGAACATTCTATTAGCTAGTTCTTGGGGAGTGCCGTCAGCAAAAATGTTGGAGTAGAATCCTCTAAAAGTCCACTCATCCATGAATAAACTGGCAGAACCGATGAGAATCAACATTTTTTGGACCCTGAAAACTAAAAATAAAATGTTTATAGCTTTTATGCTTAACCCAGGGAGATGTTTAAGCAAGAAAAAACAGCTGAACTTGAGTAACAGCTCAAGGGGGGCCTTGAAGACACCATCCCATATTCTCAGCACGGGTACCTAGTACTAGAAAACATAATGAACCTTATTCGCAAAGAACTGTGTTCATTCCTGTTGACCTCTCTGGTGGTTTCCTACAGGACTAATTCAAAGAGCCTGACTTTATTTTACCTAAGTGGAAATTCTCCCAGGGCTGAAGTAGCTACCAGGGGTGGGGGGTGGGGTGGGAGTGGGGGTCATTTGTCTAAAACACTTAAAGGAAATGAATTAGTTGATGCCACCTGGATCAGGGAGTAATGGTTGGGACAAATAGTAGACTGCACAAAAAACAGGAGGAATGGCTAGGGAATGAGATGCATTGGGGAATAAGGGCTTTGAAAAGCTACTATATATCCTAAATAATTAGATGTTTGAAAAATGTTCAGAAATGACCTGAGAAGGCACTCAGCTCCCATCTGTTCTTGACCTGAGACTCTGCACAAACAGGAAGTAGGGTGTAAACCAAAGTTGTAAAGTGTTTGGCTGAGTGTTGTAGGCATGTCCCAATATACACAGATACACACACACACACACACACACACACACACACACACAATCCTTATGCAAAGAATGAGACAAATTTAAGTAACTTTTTGTTCTAGGCTTTAAGGAAATCTCTATTAAATCACTAGCTAAGCACTAAGCCAACAAAACAGAGACTTCAGTGACACAAAAATTGTATTTCCAAGTTATGTATCATAAAACAAGTAAAGTAGGACATCTAAAATAAGACAAAGTAAGTAAAGCTTTATGTCTCTTTAGTTTTCTCAGTGAGCTACACTTCTGTTTTTATTTATGTCTAATAGGTAATAAAATACAATTAAAAATAAATTTTGCTTTTATTTTCATTCTATAAAAAGGTACTTGGTCATGTTAAAGGTTTTATCTGAAGACCTCTAGCTAGTAACTCCTTCTTAAGAGTTAAATGATTTTGGATCTTTCCTGTCTCATTAAAAAAATTTTTTTAAGCCCTGGCCGGTTGGCTCAGTGGTAGAGCATCGGCCTAGTGTGCGGAGGACCCGGGTTCGATTCCCGGCCAGGGCACACAGGAGAAGTGCCCATTTGCTTCTCCACCCCTCCGCCGTGCTTTCCTCTCTGTCTCTCTCTTCCCTTCCTGCAGCCAAGGCTCCATTGGAGCAAAGATGGCCCGGGCGCTGGGGATGGCTCTGTGGCCTCTGCCTCAGGCGCTAGAGTGGCTCTGGTCGCAACATGGCGACGCCCAGGATGGGTAGAGCATCGCCCCCTGGTGGGCAGAGCATCGCCCCTGGTGGGCGTGCTGGGTGGATCCCGGTGGGGCGCATGCGGGAGTCTGTCTGACTGTCTCTCCCTATTTCCAGCTTCAGAAAAAAAAAAAAATTTTTTTTTAATAGTAAAATATCTCTAGGGAAATTGTTTAATTCTTAATCTCACAAAGCCCAGGTTGATACTTAATGAGATATTAAAAAAAAGAGAGAAAGTAAAGTTACTTACAAATCTATCTTTTTAAAATATCTTCAAATGCCATCATTAGAGATAGATAATTCTGAAACACAAATTTTTTGTAGTGACAGAGCTGTTCTGAATCTTTTCAAAAATTTTTTATTAATTTTAATTTATTGTGTTAACATGGATTCAAGTGTTCCACTCAATATAACACCATCACCCCCCACACCCGTGTCCCTATTTAAACCCCTTTTGCCCCCTCCCCCTAACTCCCTCTCCCTTCCCTCTGGGATTTGCTGTCCTGTTATCTGTATCTCTGTGTTATGTATATATAATTTCACTAATCCCTTCAGCTTCTCTGATCCCATCTCCTAATCCCCCTCCCCTCTGACTGCTGTCCCTCTGCTCCCTGTGACCCCACCTCTGCCTCTTTTCCATCCCTCAGTTCCCTTTGTTCATTAGATTCCACATACAAGTGAGATCATATGATATTTGTCTTGCTCTTCCTGCCTTATTTCACTTAGCATAACAATCTCCAGGTCCATCCGTGCCATCGCAAAAGGTAAGATTTCCTTCTTTTTCACAGTCATGTAGTATTCCATTGTGTATATATACCACAGCTTTTTAATCCACTCGTCACTGATGGATGCTTGGGCTGTTTCCAGATCTCAGCTATTGTAAACAATGCTGCAATAAACATGGAGGTGCATTTCTTATTTTGAATCAATGATTTGGTATTCTTAGGATATATTCCTAAAAGTGGGATGGCTGGATCAAAAGGCAGATCCATTTTTAATTTTTTTGAGGAAACTCCATACTGTTCTTCACAGTGGCTGCACACGTCTGCATCCCCACCAGCAGTACAGGAGGATTCCTTTTTCTCCACATCCTCGCCAGCACTTATTGTGTGTTGTTTTGTTGATGAGCACCATTCTGACTGGTGTGAGGTGATAACTCATTTTGGTTTTAATTTGCATTTCTCTGATGATTAGTGACGAACATTTTTTCATATGCCTATTGGTCATCTGTATGTCCTCTTTGGAGAAAGTGTCTATTCAGTTTTTTTGCCCATTTTTTGGTTGGATTGTTTACCTTCACGGTGTTGAGTTTTAGAAATTCTTTATAGAGTTTGGTTATTAACCCCTTATCAATCATGTTGGTGAATATGTTCTCCTATTGTGTGCTTTGTCTTTTTATTTTGTTAATGGTGTCTTTTGCTGTGCAAAAGCTTTTTAGTTGGTATAGTCCCATTTGTTTATTTTGACCTTTATTTCACTTGCCTGTGAAGATAAATTGGCAAAAATATTGCTACGAGAGATATCAAAGAGTTTACTGCTTATGTTTTCTTCCAAGATGTTTATGGTTTTATAACTTACATTTAAGTCTTTTATTCATTTTGAGTTTATTTTTGTGAACAGTGTAAGTTGGTGGTCTGGTTTCATTTTTTTGCATGTACCTGTCCAATTTTCCCAATACCACTTATTAAAGAGACTGTCTTTACTCCATTGTATGCTCTTATCTCCTTTGTCAAATATCAATTGACCATAAAGGCGTGGGTTTATTTCTGGGTTCTCTGTTCTGTTCCATTGATCTGTATGCCTGTTCTTATGCCAGTACTAAGCTGTTTTGAATACAATGGCCTTGTAGTATAACTTGATATCAGGAAGTGTGATACCTCCCACTTTATTCTTCATTTTCAAGATTGCCGAGGCTATTCGTGTTCTTTTTTGGTTCCATATAAATTTTTGGAACATTTGTTCTATATCTTTGAAGTATGTCATTGGTATTTTAATAGGAATTGCATTGAATTTATAAATTGCTTTGGATAACATAGACATTTTAATGATGTTTATTCTTTCCATCCATGAACATATAATATGCTTCACCTTGTTTGTATCTTCCTTGATTTCTTTTTTCAATGTCTTATCATTTTCTGAGTACAAGTCTTTAACCTCCTTAGTTAAATTTACTCCTAGGTACTTTATTATTATTTTTTTGTTGCAATAGTGAAGAAGCTTGTTTCCTTAATTTCTCTTCCAGACAGTTTATTGTTGGTATATAAAAATGCCACTGATTTCTGAATATTAATTTTATATCCTGCCACCTTGCCATATTCATTTATCAGGTCTAGTAGTTTTTTGACTTAGACTTTAGGGTTTTATATGTATAGTATCATGTCATCAGCAAATAATGATAGTTTTACTTCTTCTTTTCCAAATTGGATGCCTTTTATTTCTTCTTCTTGTCTGACTGCTGTGACTAGGACTTCCAGGACTATGTTGAATAAGAGTGGTGAAAGGGGACACCCCTGCCTTGTTCCTGATCTTAAGGGGATTGCTTTTAATTTTTGCCCATTGAGTATGATGTTGGCTGTCTGAAACATGAATTTGAAATATTTATTCTCTACAATTTCATCTTAAGCATGTCATTTTTCTCTAGGGTACCTCATTATTTTCTAGTATACATAAGGCATGGGTATATGCTGTTAAGCTGAGATGCTGTCATAATTTACTCTGAAGCTAAGTAATATTCTTTGGCTTTCGAATGTACTTAGCTTCTTGTTGACAAAGATTCTCTCCTTGAGCAGATTTGAGTCAGGCTTCTCTGAGCTTTCTTCTTAACTGGGCCCAACCTTTGTACTTCCCTGTCTTTGTACTGCCCAAGTTTAACAATAATCTTGCTAAATAAGTCAGTTTAGTGAGCATCTCCCACCCCTGATATCTGAGATCACCCTGGCATGTCTTCAGCAAGAACTTGGTCAAGTTGGTTTAGCCCAAAATTTTCTTTTATACCAGATGTTTTCACTCAGTAATTTTCCATCCATGGAACTGCTCCTTGCTCCTTGACTAGAAATCCCCAGTTTTCCTTGTTGCATTCAGAGTTGAGCCCAATATCGCTCCCCTACTAGAAAACCCCATTATTTTATCCTTCTGAATTCCTTAAGAATTCTATAAGAAGTGTCTGAATGAATTTTCCTTTAATACTGTCCCAACAGTACACTTGTTGGCACACACAAAAAAGACCTTCCTCAGAAGATGAAGAATAAAACCCTTTTCTCTGGAACAATGTTATTCTTAAGAAATGTCATGATTAGTATTTCTCTACTTGCAAGTGAATATGAGAAATCCCAGAGAGTTCAATAGAGTATACCTGAAATGCACAACACTACCAGCATCCATATGGCAAGGACTTCTTATTTCTTGGTCAAAATGCAATGTACATTCTTAACATATTATTTTGACAAAGATGGGTAACTGACAGAAACAGTTTTAAAATTGTTCCATGTTAAAACCCTTTGGGTCATGATATGAGGCCTTAAACACTATTCATCTGTGTGCTGGGATGAACGCAAGAAGTCTTTCAGAAGAATCTTGTGTGTGCCCATATGCATGTGCTGAGCCACCTAAAAGCAACAGTAATTCTTGTTTTGGCTATCATAAATAAGGGCTGACCAACGCCTTGATCAGTGGTTGGTCAGGGCAGATGGGTCTATATTTAATAGACAAAGCCTAATAACTATACTCCAGGCATTTTCCTCAGGCCCCATCTCAAATCCCCTGCCACCCAGAAGTCCTCACAAGTTAAGGTAAAGATAACAGTCTTCATTTTGTTAAGGGATTTTAGCTTTTCTATATAGTGGCATACTTGCTTTTCTTTATTCTGTTCCTTTAAAAATTTAGGATATCTTAGGCCCTGGCCGGTTGGCTCAGCGGTAGAGTGTCGGCCTAGCGTGCGGAGGACCAGGGTTCGATTCCTGGCCAGGGCACACAGGAGAAGCGCCCATTTGCTTCTCCACCCCTCCACCGCGCTTTCCTCTCTGTCTCTCTCTTCCCCTCCTGCAGCCAAGGCTCCATTGGAGCAAAGATGGCCCGGGCGCTGGGGATGGCTCTGTGGCCTCTACCTCAGGCGCTGGAGTGGCTCTGGTCGCGACATGGCGACGCCCAGGATGGGCAGAGCATCGCCCCCTGGTGGGCAGAGCGTCGCCCCTGGTGGGCGTGCCGGGTGGATCCCGGTCGGGCGCATGCGGGAGTCTGTCTGACTGTCTCTCCCTGTTTCCAGCTTCAGAAAAATGAAAAAAAAAAAAATTTAGGATATCTTACTGCATTTTATGTATTGTTAAAGAATATATTCAGTACATAATACAAATATCTTTCAGTCACTTTTCAATATTTATTAGAAAACACACACACACGCGCACACACACACACACAAGCTTCCCACAAAGTGTGAAATATTTGGTGTTAAAAATAGTAGAGAAAGCTGCTACGTATTGTGCTGTATGCAGAGTGCAGACTATTGAGTAATGCATAAAATAAAAATCCCTAGTTCAGCGCCAGAAGAAGGCTTGCTTGCAGCTTGCTTAAATATTTGTTTTAAATATAGTACAAAAAAGTCTTCTGTTTTTTTCCTTGATTAGCTTTAGAAAAGGAAAAGAGAATCTGTTTTCAAAAACCATATTAAAAAAATAGAAAAATGGCCTGACCTGTGGTGGCGCAGTGGATAAAGTGTCAACCTGGAAACACTGAGGTTGCTGGTTCGAAACCCTGGGCTAGCCTGGTCAAGGCGCATATGGGAGTTGATGCTTCCTGCTCCTCCCCCCTTCTCTCTCTCTCTCTCCTCTCTATAATGAATAAATAAAATCTAAAAAAAAAAAAAAAAAAATAGAAAAATGTATTTTAGCATAAAGTTTCTTAATCTCTTCCTTCACCCCCTTTCATTTAAAACATTTCCTCATTTTGCCTCCTGAAAATATATATGGCTTTCCTGAGCCTAGTGATATTGCCTTACCAAGTTTCTTAAAATAACTGACAACCAACCAACCAATTAACCAGCCAGCTATCCAACCTACCCACCCACCAATCAACCAATGAACTGACCTAGCTGAGCACGTATTTTGTGACCCCATATATCCATGCAGGTGCTAAATATTCTTTCAGATCTGTCCTACATCATTCAGGTACTATCTCAGACATAACTATGGCAACTGAATGAAATTCCCTTTTATAAATGAAACGTCTTCATTTTTGCCTACTTTAGCTCTATTTTTCATTATTATCCACACTGAGCTGCTAAAACCTATATCATTCTTCCTTCTTTTTTTTCCCATAGAGGAACAAACAGTTTAAGATTTGAATAAATTGTTTTGCATTAATGGCCTGATAATTAGGTAGGCCAGTGAGGCTGATATGCCCTGAGTATAAGTAACAAAGTGGCCCATTTACCTGTAAAAAATTTAATGTAATAGGAAAGACAATTAAAAGTTGGTTTGTCAGCCATAAGAAATGATGACATAGACCAGGGGTAGTCAAACATTTTATACCTACCGCCCACTTTTGTATCTCTGTTAGTAGTAAAATTTTCTAACTGCCCACTGGTTCCACAGTAATGGTGATTTATAAAGTAGGGACGTAACTTTACTTTATAAAATTTATAAAGCAGAGTTACAGCAAGTTAAAGCATATAATAATAATTACTTACCAAGTGCTTTATGTCAGATTTTCACTAAGTTTGGTGGAATGAATCTTTATAAAACAATTTACTATAGTTAAATCTATCTTTTTGTTTATACTTTGGTTGCTCCACTACCGCCTACCATGAAAGCTGGAACACCCACTAGTGGGTGGTAGGGACCAGATTGACCACCACTGACATAGACCCACTTGCTCTGCAACCCCTGCACCGGCGCCAGGGTCTGCACTGCGTGCGGCCCCAGCAATAGCATGAGGGGCGCACGTGGTGCAGGCTGGGTGGCGGTGCGCCTGGTCCTCCACCAGCATCTGCTATTGCGTTTAAAGGCTGATATGGGGCCAGCGGCAAGCTGGCCGAGGGCTTTGGCTGCATCCCTCCTGGTCTGCTAAAGATTCAACCAGTGGTTCATATGATGATGTGCTGGATGCTGAACAACTTCAGAAACTCTTTTAGCTGCTGAAGTCAACTGAGGATCCTATCATTTTTGAAAAAGTTTTGGTCACTCTGGGTAACAATGCAGCCTTTTCTGTTGATCAAGTAATTATTTGTGAATTGGGTCATATTCCATTTGTTGGAAACAGTCCCAACTACAGTATTAAAGAGAAAGCTTTAAATGTTCTGATTAACCTGAGTGTGAATGTTGAAAATCAAATCAAGATACAAGTATACATCGATCAGGTCTGTGAGGATGTCATCTCTGGTTCCCTGACTCCCGGTGCAGCCGGCAGGACTGAGATTGTTAATAAACATGACAGTTACCAATAACACCACTAGCACCTGCTTACCAATTGCATTACAGACCTGTTCCAGGTGTTGCTTATGGGAAATAGAGGCAACCAAGGTCCAAGTTTTGAAACTGATGTTGAATTTGTCTGAAAATCCAGCCATGACCGAAGGACTGTTTGATGCCCAAGTGGATTCATTGTTTCTTTTCTTTTAAGACAGCCATGTGGCAAAGGAGATTCTCCTTCGAGCTCTTATATTATTTCAGAATATAAATAATTGCCTCAAAAAGGAAGGCCATTCAGCTGTTCAGCCTACTTTCCCTAAGGCTCACTGTTTTTACTGTTATATAGGGAATAGTGTGCCCAGAAAATGAGAGCGTCAGCTAATCACCATGATGCAGACATTAGGAAAAGGTAACAATACCCAAATTCTAACTGGCAGGTCATATTTTCCCAGATTAATACAGTCAGAAGTAATGCATGTAAACTCTCAAAGGGATTCAGCTGCTGAATTCAAAGTTAACCCCAGGTTTCATCATTGATATAGCTATCACTTGCCATGGTCTTCTGGTTTACTATGGACCACTTTATTGGTACCAAATGAATGCAGTATAACAGGTTATTCTGAAATATTTATTTTTATGTTGCTATTTGCTGAACTACTTCAATTACTTCCTCGACATAGAATGACAGTGACCTTTTTGTGTAAGCTACTCTTCTACTCTTTGCTGAGATTTGTAGCTACTCATGGAGAGAGCACTAGCATGTCACTGTTACAGAACCTCCACAGGAATGGCCTTGTTCTAATCATAGCAATGAGATCCTAGGCGATTGAGTCCACCTGCCAGCATAGTCATACTGCTTTCAAAAGTCTGTTGCAATCATTAAACTCTGTTCCAGTCAAAGCAAATTGTAAGCTTTCAGAAGTGTTTCCTGTACTCACCCACCCCCATTCAGTTGCCAGTGTGAAGATGGTGTGTATAACATACTGGGATCAGTCCAAATGTCCAACTACAGACATTGGTTCATCATTAATCTACTCTTAAAAGAACTAACCAGGTCTGATTGTGCCAATGTGGAAAGGCACCCATAAAGTATGGATGCATTTTTTAAATGAAAAATATTGATGCTTACATATGGTCAGCATGCTTCTAAAACAACACCTGGACTCCAGAGAGTGGGCCTCTGGAGTGAGGAAATGACTTTTCTATGTACACCTTCTAATGTTTGAATATTTTACTATAGCATAAATTTTATAACAATTTTCTAAATAAAAAGGACAAATAACTCACACACAAAAAAGAAATGATGACATAGTGTCATTTATGACAACATGGATAGACCTTGAGAACATTATACTGAGTGAAATAAGTAAATCAGAAAAAGTTAAGAACTGTATAATTTCACACATAGGTTGGATATAAAACTGAGATTCGTGGACAGAGATAAAAGTGCAGTGGTTACCAAGGGGATGGGGACTTTGGGGAGGGGGTCATGGGAAGGGTGTGAAGAGGGACAGATACAAGGTGACGGAAAATTATTTAACCTTGGGTGATGGGTACACAACATAATCAACTGTTCAAATGCTATAGTAATGTTTACCTGGAACCTATATACTCTTATTGATAAATGTCACCCTGTTAAATTTAATTAAAAAAAAAAGTTGGTTTGTTTTTTATCATCACCATGCAATGGTGATTCTAAACATCAGTAAGAAAATACCCCACCCTGAAGGGGAGGACCACTATCACCCCTCCCCCAACTCGTCATACTCCTGTACTGCACTGTCAGTAAACAAGGGGCCCACTCGTCATACTCCTGTACTGCACTGTCAATAAACAAGGGGCCCACTCGTCATACTCCTGTACTGCACTGTCAATAAACAAGGGGCCCGCTCGTCATACTCCTGTACTGCACTGTCAGTAAACAAGGGGCCCGCTCGTCATACTCCTGTACTGCACTGTCAATAAACAAGGGGCCCGCTCGTCATACTCCTGTACTGCACTGTCAGTAAACAAGGGGCCCGCTCGTCATACTCCTGTACTGCACTGTCAGTAAACAAGGGGCCTGCTCGTCATACTCCTGTACTGCACTGTCAGTAAACAAGGGGCCCGCTCGTCATACTCCTGTACTGCACTGTCAATAAACAAGGGGCCCTTTTGCATTTTTTCTTTAGCTGTATGATTCTCAAATGTGAAAGATTTGGTAAAAGTGAATGAAACTTTTAAGTTCAGATGTCTAAAAGTATTATTTGTGTGGCAGAGAGAGATCCTGTTCTTTTTTCATATTTGTTTGAAGTTTTTAGAACTACTGGAATTCTGTAAACACCACAGTCAGTCAGTGAGAGACCGGGCAATGAAGAAAGAAATGTTCCATAATTTTACCAAGGCTCAGTGAATTGGCTAAAATGAAACAAAAATTCAAGTCTTTCTTGCCTATCCTATTCTCAAGGGAGTTTAACAGTCACTCATATATCAGTACTGATAATTTCCTTAGAATTTTATGCCCAGAGAGGTAGAATTCCCTTTTTAAAAAAATTTTGAAATGAAAAATGAAGTTTCTATGAAAACAAGTCTATGGAATTCAAGGAACTTTATCCCTTAGTCCAGGCTCAATCTACCTTGGGTCAGGTCCTCTACAACCTGGCTCTTTTGGTTTCCTTTTAATTCTGTGACTTCCTCATATCCTTCCAATGAATTTGTTTTTTACTTGATTTAGCCACAGTCAGTACTTGTGGTTTGCAATAAAAAAACCCTACTTGATATAATTATATATATCCAAACCAGGTTTAACCTTTACAACAACTTTAGAGGTGAGGTGAAAAAAACACATTTCTAGATGTTAAAGTTATTGATTTTGGGTTGTATAAATAGTTAATGGCAGAATTAGAATACACATTTGAAAGTGTTAGAATTTTTGTCTTCCTATCATGTAGACAAAATCATAGAAGACCATTCTTCAGGGCCACAAGTTGTTTGACTCTAAGAGATAGCCCAACCAAGAACCTTCCTTGTAGTCCCACTCACTACAACCATCCACCCCTTCGTTCACTTCACAAATACCAGAATACAACTGACGCTTGAACAACATGGGTTTGTACAGCGCGGGTCTACTTATAGGTAGTTTTTTTTCAGTAAATACTATAAATGTATTTTCTTCTTATGATTTTCTAAATAACATTTTCTTTTCTCTAGCTTATTTTACTGTAAGAATATAGTACATAATAAATCTAATATACAAAGTACGCATTAATTGACTGTTTATGTTATTGGCAAGACTCCAGTCAACAGTAGCTTATCAGTAGTTAAGTTTCTTTGGAGTCAAAAATTATATATGAATATTTGACCTTCTGGGGGTCAGCGGCCCTACCCCCAGCAATGTTCCAGGTCACCTGTATGTAACAGGTGCGAGGTAAGCACTAAGAGAATAAAAGCTGGTTCAGCTAGTCATATCCCTCAAACTGCTCACATTGCTCTGAAAGTTGATCATTCAGTTAATAGACTTAAACAATGCTGGAATCAGTTAAATTTAAGCAATATGGGGGAAAAACCCCCAGAATATAATATAAAGCCATATAGTTCAGACAGAATAAGAATAATTCAGCTCATTAAATTAGAAACAGTTTCTATTCAATTGAAACCTTCAGTAGGGTAATTCTTCACTGCAATGAGTTCTAGAAACACACAAAGAGAAAATAGTTGTATTTCCAGTCTTTAAAATAAACAAAATAAGGATGAAATAATCTGGTTTCTTTTTTTTTTTTTTTGTATTTTTCTGAACTTGGAAACAGGGAGGCAGTCAGACTCCTGCATGCGCCTGACCAGGATCCACCTGGCACGCCCACCAGGGGGCAATGCTCTGCCCATCTGGGGCATCGCTCTGTTGCAACCAGAGCCATTCTAGTGCCTGAGGCAGAGGCCACAGAGCCATCCTCAGCGCCCGGGTCAACTTTGCTCCAGTGGAGCCTTGGCTGCGGGAGGGGAAGAGAGAGAAAGAGAGGAAGGAGAGGGGGAGGGGTGGAGAAGCAAATAGGCGCTTCTCCTGTGTACCCTGACCGGGGATCAAACCTGGGACTCCCGCACGCCAGGCCGATGCTCTACCACTGAGCAAACTGGCCAGGGCCTAATCTGGTTTCTTAATTCCAATCCTTGGCTCACCTCCCTCAAGAGTTCTTTCTATATCTGCATACCAAACAAATATATTCTTTAAATTAACTTTTATTTATTACTTTTAAATATTTTAAATATATTGCTACTTTCAGTGAAAAACTGGTTACCTATAAATAGAAAGTGCTATGAAAATAAACACAGTGATACAAAGTTTAATCGGAAAGCTGTGAGCCTGACTTGATCTGCTCCTTGTCACAAAGGAAGATAAGAACTACTCAGCAGGTGTTAAAGACCTACTAGTTCTGTGCTAGTTTTTTTCCTGGAAATAATCCAAAGGATGGAAGGAGAACCTGAATAGAAGTAGTTTTCTCATGACATGATTCAGTGCTATTTAACAATGTGTTGGTGTCTCACCAAACAGCCTCTTGCCAACCACAGTGTTTCAGAGACTGGAAGGCACACAGAGAGCAGGGTAATATGAGTGTATTATACGTGGAAGCAGCTTTGAGGTCTGCATCTGCCATTTTTATTCATTCACTCATCAACTAATATGCACTAAATACCTCCCATGTGTCAGTTACTGTGCAAAACTGGGGGATCCACTGTTAACACCCTCACTTCAAAAAGATAGTAAACTAGGTAAAAATGAAGATGATCATTAAATAAGCAAACCTAATAAATGCTAAGTGTTAGACTCACAGGGAGAGAAGCCATTTTCTGGTCTGAAGAGGCCTTCCATTCATTCAGAATTTCTAGAAGTCTAATTGTCTACTTTGAGTTGCCAATGAAAACTACTTTGAGTTTTCATTTCTCTTGCTGAGTGAGCATCAGTTGAAACATAGCTATCATGTAAGGAATGGCAATCAATAGGGACTTGAAGAGCAGAGAACAGCAGAGCGAAGTGTGCTGGGACTTGGAAAGAACACAGGTGTCAGGAAGAACACTGGGGACCACTCCACTGCCTGGCTCTTTCAGAAAACCGAGGCCCATGGTTCTTCAGAGTTAGAAGCTAACAGATTTAAACTGCACCCCCTGAAAGCCAGTCCAAGATTCTTTGTACTACTTGATATATTAAGAGTTAATAAGCCCTGGCCGGTTGGCTCAGCGGTAGAGCGTCGGCCTAGCGTGCGGAGGACCCGGGTTCGATTCCCGGCCAGGGCACACAGGAGAAGCGCCCATTTGCTTCTCCACCCCTCCGCCGCACTTTCCTCTCTGTCTCTCTCTTCCCCTCCCGCAGCCAAGGCTCCATTGGAGCAAAGATGGCCCGGGCGCTGGGGATGGCTCTGTGGCCTCTGCCTCAGGCGCTAGAGTGGCTCTGGTCGCAACATGGCGACGCCCAGGATGGGCAGATTATCGCCCCCTGGTGGGCAGAGCGTCATCCCATGGTGGGCGTGCCGGGTGGATTCCGGTCGGGCGCATGCGGGAGTCTGTCTGACTGTCTCTCCCCGTTTCCAGCTTCAGAAAAATGGGAAAAAAACAAAAACAAAAAAGAAAAAAAAAAGTTAATAATATTTATAGTTTTCCCAAAAAGATAATCTGAAGTATTCCAAAGTAAATAACTACCACTGCTCCCAAAGGAAAATGAAATGGAGATTATGGAGTAGACAGTACAATGATCACATTTTAGTTTAAAAAATTTTTTTTTAATTTATTTATTTTAGAGAAGAGAGGAAGAGACAGAGAGAGACAGAGAGAGAGAAGGGGGGAGAAGCAGGAAGCATCAACTCTCATATGTGCCTTGACCAGGCAAGCCCAGGGTTTCGAACCGGCGAACTCAGCATTTCCAGGTTGACGCTTTATCCACTGCGCCACCACAGGTCAGGCCAATGATCACATTTTAAGAAAGGTTGAAAGGGGATACATTTAAAGACCAATATAGCACATATTATGGCAATGGAGATAAATTGTTGGAAGAGCCATATTCAAATACTTTTAATAAGAAAAACTTATGGCCAGATTAGCATGAAAATATGAACGGCTTATTGTGATTCTCAAATCAGCTTTAAAGCTGATCAGCGTAGAGGGCTTCCACTATAGAACTATATTATGTGGCAGGAGAGACTTATATTTCTCTCTTAGGCTCTCTGGGACCACTACATTGAGAATTCTTGGTAAAAGGAGAAAAGGGAAAGCCCTGGAATCATTTCCAGCCATTTCTAGTCTTTATGGATAGTAATGTATTAAAGTGGCTCTTTTGTTCTAATATTGATCATATACATTTAAAAAAGTCAATGGTGGCCCTGGCCGGTTTGCTCAGTGGTAGAGTGTCGGCCCGGCGTGTAGAAAGCCTGGCGTGTAGAAGTCCTGGGTTCGATTCCCAGCCAGGGCATACAGGAGAAGCGCCCATCTGCTTCTCCACCCCTACCCCTCTGCTTCCTCTCTGTCTCTCTCTTCCCCTCCCACAGCAGCCAAGGCTCCATTGGAGCAAAGTTGGCCCTGGGCACTGAGGATGGCTCCATGGCCTCCACCTCAGGTGCTAGAATGCAACGGAGCAATGCCCCAGATGGGCAGAGCATCGTCTCCTGGTGGGCATGTCAGGTGGGTCACCGTTGGGCGCATGCGGGAGTCTGTTTGACTGCCTCCTCTCTTTTAACTTTGGAAAAATAAAAATAAAATGTCAGTGGCTTTGAAACATTGTATAAAAGGTAATTTACAACATTCTCCAATTTGTAAAGTTGATAACTACTGGAGCACATTGGTTAAAGAGGAAATCCAGAAACATTGTTTGTTTATTTGTTTTCTTGTTTTAATTTCTCCCACAGAATATCATCAGGATTACTCTGGGTATGAAATTTGGGAATGGAGGACAGTGATTTTAGTCAAATAAGCATATGACTAAATTCTACTGTATAGGATTTTTTGGTAGCTCTGGACCTGGATTATTATTTAAATTATACTGTCTTTGTATTTATTCCTGTCCTTGGCTGGTCAGTACTGTTTTGCATTCATTCTAAACTTACTGTTATTTAGAATTCACTTTTCAATAACAATGACACATTTTATTAAAGTATGACATTCAACTCAGTTGTATTAAAGATTTTCCTAGAGAATCCTAAAGATATTGTGTTTAAAGTAAAAATATAGGTCATCTGGCTATCTAGATTCTTGAAATGAAACCATTTAATTGGCTGACCCAGCTTGCAATGACATGCTAAACTAATAACGTTGATCCTTCCATGAGAATGAAAACTAATAAAATGTAACATACCTGTGAAGCTTGAGAGTGACAGTTCCATACACAGTAGCAAAACCAAGCAGACGGACCCATCGTAGGAGAACACAGCGGAATGTGCTCGGCTCAAAGTAAAGAATAACAACCTGTGGGACAAGAAGAGAGAGAACCCTTGAGCATCAACTGAGGACTCAGAGACTAAAATCAGTATTGCAGAATCTGATGTTCAATACACAAAAATTCTAACACAAGCACACATCCATTTGATTAAAACTTTAAAATATTATTTTGATCATTCATTGTTTGAATCAGAGAGCTATAGTGCCTCCCTATGTTTTTCAAATCAATTCTAAATTCTCAAATTCTAATTTTCAGGAGTTGTATCAACTGTCTCTAAATCTTGGGTATGCCCAAACTTAGTTCTCTTTATTCCCCAAGATGGGCCCACCAGGGAAGCTTTTGTACCTTTCCATCTTCCTTGTTCCCACCTCCACACTCCTAGCAACACCTATGCCCTGCCCGAAGTAACCCAGAGAGGATATCTTGTAATGCACACTCCCCAAACAATCTAACACTCCATATTCCTTCACTTAGTACTGGTTCAATTACCTCACTAACTTCTTGCCTCTTACTCCAGAGCTTTCATCCAACAAACAATAATTAAGCATTTACCATGCGGCAGGCACTATCCCAGATGCTATGGGCTTAAAAGCCAGTAAGAAGGGGAAGAAAGACACATACACAGAAGCTGCGATAAAGTGCCGTGAGAAACCCCTGTGCAGGTTCAGTGGGACACAAAGGAGGAGCGGCCAGCTCCGGGGGAATGGTCAAAAGGCATACGCGGGGTGGGGCAAAAGGAGGCTTATATTCCTATAGACAAATAATAAAAATAGTAATGCAATTATCAATAAATGATAATCCAGGAATAGACTTGGTTTATGTACTCACAGCTGTAACCCTCCTCTGCCCCGCCCTGTGCATGCAGGGCGCTGGATGTAGGACTTTCCAGAGCACGCTGTGTGGTTTGGAGCGAGCCCCCATGGACTAGGAATGGGCGGCCCTGCGCCGGGAACCTGAGCCACTGCCAAAGGATGAACGCTCTGGGCAATGTACACTTAAGACTGTTCTGCTTGGAGCAGCTGGTCTGAACTGATTCTGCTGAAAGCAAGGGCATCATGACAGAAAAATACACCCACTCCCCAAACCCAGAGAGTTTGTTTGGTTTCACATCCCAAAGTATTTGAATTTAAAAAATCTTTTTTTCACTTTGAGAGAGAGATAAGGAGAGATAAAGAGAGAGAGAGAGAGAGAAAGAGAGAGAGAGAGAGAGAGAGAGAGTAAAAGGTGGGAGAAGTGGGAAACATCAACTCACAGTAGTTGCCTCCCGTACGTGCCTTGAGCAGGCAAGCCCAGGGTTTCAAACCTGTGACCTGCGCATGCCAGGTCGATGCTTTATCCACTGCGCCACCACAGGTCAGGCCCAAAGATTTGAATATTGAGAAATATGAAGCACAAGCGGGGGACCCGGGGTGGGTGCTGATAGCTTCCCGCTGATACCTTACAAACGACGCCCCGGTCTCCAGCAGAAACAGGAATGGCATTACCTAAACTCTGGGCTGGTGTGGCTCATATATATATGAGACTAAGTACTGTCAACATCATGAGCATTGAAGCCTCAAGGAGTGAGGACACTACTGGACAAAAGTGTCAAGAGAAATAAAAGAAAGGTAAAAAATAAGAATGGATAGAAGATCATGTTGCTTTGTGTACATGTAGTATTTTTCCTTAATTTTCTAATTCGCTAGCTCTGTGCTTAACATACATATAAAGATTTGATTTTGGAATTTAATCTACCAGAAAATTGTTTGGGTTTATCCCAAAATTGATATAACCTCCCACTTTTTTTTTTTTTTTTTACTATTTTCACAAAACAAGTTTAAATTCTGCACCTCTGTATTGTCTTAGCTCATATGTTTCTGACAGAGTTCCTTTTCACAAGAGCCCACTAGTAATGATGGGCTCTGCAAAGTAAGCTGTATTAATCACTAAGGAGTCTGGGCTGAAGGAAGAAGAGAAAACTTTGGGGGAAAGCAAACAGAAAAGGTGAGAGAACTGTAGGGGCTGAGGGAGCACAGGCACTCCTCAGCACAGCAGAGAGAAATGACCGAGTGTAACTAGGGAGACAGGGACACACAGCCGAGAATGAGAAGTGGCATTAGCACAATGGCTGCCTGGGGACTGTAATATCCTGGGACTTACTGTGAAGTTTTCTACTGCACACCAACCAGTGAATATGGGAAGGTGAGAACTACAATACAGAAATTGGCATATATATATGTTTTATTTTGAAAGAAAGAATTGCTCTTGAACTGTTCGAACCACAATACAGCTTCCAAGTTTTATTTCACAGATGCTAGAATTAGAGGACTTCTTACTGTAGATGAAAGAGTGAGTTGGTCAGAAGTGAAATAATTGTTTTTTAGCATCCATGGATGAGATGTACATTTAAAAAGTAAAAAATAAAAATAATAAAATTCTAGTGAGCTTAGTAAAACACAGCGTGAGAAACAGTTCAGCAAACAGTAGAGCAGAAACTCTGATTTTGCATTGTGGGGGGTCAATGCCAGTTCTGGATGCAGTCTCCCTGGCTTCCAGTCCTGGCTCTCTTCTGTATTAGCTGCGCGACTTTGACAAATTGCCTGACCCCGCCTTGCTACGCCTCAGTTTTTGAACTTATAAAATGAACATAACAATACATGGAACAGTTTTGAAACTTAAATGCGGTAAACACAGTGTTTGGTGCAATGAGTATTCAATAAGTGTTGGCCAATATTATCAGGAGAGCTGATTTATGTATGCTTTGCTCTAAAAGCCCCATTCTCACTACAGTATAATTACATAGCAGCTCAATAAACTCTTTTCTGATCACTGAGGTCACTCCTTTTGTATTTCTATAATAATTTTTTGACTGCCTACTTTTTCAACCTTACCTTATAGTTGTTTGTATGAGTGTCTCCTTAAATCAAATGTAAAACCAAAGTAGGCATATTTCATATATTCTATGTGCTTTACACACAAAATTTAGATACATTAAATTTTGGGTCAATGATTTATTTTAGCTGATTTAATAAAGAAAATGTTATCTTTAATATGAACTATTTCAAAAGTCCAGTCAGGGTTCACTAAGCACTGTGATTCTAACTCATACATTCACTATTCATTTACTCTATGAGGGCAGTTTCAAGACTTAGAAGCCATAAAAATAAACCAGAAGTTATAATTTAAAAGAATCAATACTACACGTAAATGACAAAAAATAATGGCATGATCAGACCAAATATTTATACTGCTTAGACACTAAATTATTCATTTTTTTTGAAATAATATTCACTTAACTCTCATAATCTCTTATGAGGTAGGGATTTTTATTTTACAGAAAAGCAAGAAAGCATGAAGAATTTAAGTGACATGCTCAGGTCACACAGCTAAGTGTCACAGCTAAGATTTGAATCCAGGCAGTTTGGCCAGGAGTTAATGCTCATGAAGAGCTCCACCGTTGTCCCTCTATGAATAGTTCTACAAGGTAGGGGAGATGACAAAGCCTCTCAGACTGTGAATCTGATCATATTGAGGATTCAGAAAGGAAACTATTCTCAGTGGGAAAAAAAGTTAACCTGGAAGGTTGGGGTATTTGGGCAAGAGCATGAAGGAGAGACAGATTTAAGTTTATAAGAAGGGGAAGGGAGCCCAAGACAAAAGTCTAGTTGTGAGAGAGCATCAGCATGTGGAGTATGTATTTGTATAGAAAATAATACAATAATAAATAATAATATAAAAGTAAACTGTGTTTCAGGTACTCACAACTGTAAACCTAGTTTTCCTCACCTTGTATTTAGGATCTAAATACTTTACTACACACATTTTAAATATTAAGAAACTAATGAGATTAATTAATTTGTCCATGGTTATCAAGATAGCAAATGTTTATTTTTTATTTTATTTTTTTCATTTTTCCAAAGCTGGAAACGGGGAGGCAGTCAGACAGACTCCCGCATGCGCCTGACTGGGATCCACCCGGCATGCCCACCAGGGGGCGATGCTCTGCCCCTCTGGGGCCTTACTCTGTTGCATCCAGAGCCATTCTAGCACCTAAGGCAGAGGCCACAGAGCCATCCTCAGCGTCCAGGCAATCTTTGCTCCAATGGAGCCTCGGCTGCAGGAGGGGAAGAGAGAGACAGAGAGGAAGGAGGGGGGAGGGGTGGAGAAGTAGATGGGCACTTCTCCTGTGTGCCCTGGCCGGGAATCGAACCTGGGACTCCTGCACGCCAGGCCGACGCTCTACCGCTGAGCCAACTGGCCAGGGCTGATAGCAAATGTTTAAACCAGAACTCATAATGCATTCCTTTGCTGAAAGGGCTGCCTGAGGTTTATTTTCAAAGTACATATTTCAAAGGGAATCTTCCCCCATTCTCTCTCCAATACTAGAGGTTAATAACAGATATAAAAATATTTTACCTAATGTATGAGAAGCAGGATATAAGGGTAGCACATCTGTCAGTAAGAAACCTGAGGACCTAAAGCATGCAGCATTGCAGAAATAATGAGAACAAGGTACACATGGTAGGTAGGTGGAGGGCGTAGGGAGTGAGAGAGAAAAAGAGACTGATTGAGGATCATCCGGAGAAAGTGTGTCATACCCAAACCACCAGGTTTCTTTTGTCTTTCACATCCCTGTTGGGAAGTCACCATACTTGGCCTGAAGGTTTGCTTCCCTTTCTCCTTGAGAGGAAGGCTCCAGTGTGGAGGTCCATGGTGGATGAACCCCTACATATGTTTTAAGGATTTGGTTCTTCAATTCTGGAAATCTTTTCAGATGCTTACAAAATACAATCAGCTGATCTTAGCAGTGGAGTTTGTCTTCTTAGTCTTTGCCTCACTGCAAACAAATTTGTACAGATTATCCATCTATTTCATCATGTGTAATTTTTAAAGCTAATTCTGAAGACAGCTTGATTGCCTGTGTTCTCTGGATACTGAATACAGCTCATGGGGCAGAAGAGAGAACCACAAGTGAAAAGAATATTAGGTTTTTAAATATACACAAAATGGAACATTTTTTTTAATAGAATAACTTTCTTTTGCAAATATAGACACAACATCAACAGATAGAAAATTAACCTCTACTGTGGCTTCTCATTATACAAGGTCCAGTGATTTTAGAAGAGGAATGTTTTGAAGGTAAAATAGTTGAAAGCCAGCATAATCTGAAGCTGCTTTCAACCCTCGGAGGGTAAAAGGTCTGAGGCTCTTATTTCTGGCCTGATACTGCTAGGATCTCAGCCACAGTTTGCAGTGGTTTTGAATACTGCTGTGCCACCTTCCTAACTGACTTGCCAAGAGTTATTTGTCTCAGGTCAGTGAAATTGGTTGTGAGTTACACCACTTTTATAGGTGGATGAGGTAATGTCTGCTTTGCGGTTTCTATTAGTATGTGTGTATGAACAGTTTTATTGGCTAAAAAAAAGATTACTGGATAATGGGAGCACAGTGATGAGACTTTTAGTGATGAAGTGGTCCTTCTATAAGGATCTGAAGGACTTCTGGGACTTTACAAACTCTCTCTGCTACATCTACAATATTCTTCTGCCTTGTACAAGGAGAAGTCTCACTATTAAAATATTATCCATACCACACATTCCTCTAAAGTTCACTGTGCTCCCACCAATTCTTAATTCAAAAATTATTTTTTATATTTGTCACATTTAAATCAACAATTTGTTTAGTCCTCTTATACATGTGTCTTCAAATACCAACAGAAAACCAGCGTCTGAATATTGTGAAGTTGAAAATGGGGAATATAGAGAGAGGGAAAGAAAGAGACAAGGTGAACTGAGTGTCCTTAAAGCAGTAGAAGAGCTACTATCATGATGGGTAACAGCAGGGGGAGCCTGCTAGATTAGGTAGCTATTGCTAGATAACAAATCACCAGATAACAACACACATCTATTGTCTCATGGGGTCAGCAACCTAGGTATTGCTGGTCTCATGGTCTCTCACAAGGCTCTAACCAAAGTATTGATCAGGGCCGGGGTCTCATCTGAAGGTTCAACTGGAAAAGAATAGTACATTTCCAAGCTCATGTGGTTGTTGATGGGATTTGGTTCCTTGAGGGCTGAGGACACTGAAGCCACTAGTCCTTCTTGGCTCTTGGTTGGAGGCCACTGAATAATGTTGTTCAGAGGGTAAAAATAATTTGAGTAAAAAGAAATGAAAAATATACCTAAAAATAAAGAATGCAGTTAATAAGTGGAAAAATGAATGCTAAAAAACAAAACTGTAATGATTCATGAAAATAGTAAAAGTAAAGTATGACATACAGGTACCAGAGATTGAACAACTACGTCAGACAGAAGACACAGCCATAATTGTGGGGAAAATTAGAAGCCAGGACCCAGACCAGTGGTCTTCAACTCTGACTTAGCATCAGAATCACCTGGTGGGGAATTAAAACCTATGAAAGCTCAGGGGTTCCTATTGAAAACTGGTTCAGTTGTTTCAGGGCTCAGCCTGAATAATCTTCCTTTGCAAACGTTCTAC
Source organism: Saccopteryx bilineata (assembly GCF_036850765.1). Lineage (NCBI taxonomy): Eukaryota > Metazoa > Chordata > Mammalia > Chiroptera > Emballonuridae > Saccopteryx > Saccopteryx bilineata. The sequence continues at coordinate 138,910,741 of NC_089494.1, forward strand.
TGGTGATTTTGATTTAACAAGGTTTAAGAGCGGTGGATACTATACAGTTTACAGCCCAGAAGCAAGCCACCCACAGAGCTGTTACAGCCACAGCTCAGACCAAGGCGAGGTGAGGAGAGTATCTGAGAACTAGTTCAAATGCAGTAAGAATTCTATTTCCAGAAAAATGTTCTATATATCCATGCATACAAAATATGCAGATATATGTCCAAGAATATTTGCTATAGCATTCTTTGTCATAGCAAAACACACTCTCAGCCTGGAGGGGATGGCTTCAATAGCAATTCATGCTATATTCGTACAAAATAGAAAACCATGACATTTAAAATAATTAAGTGGATCTTATTCTTTTGCTGTAAAAAATGTCTTTAAGAGAAATTGTTAAATAAAAAGAAAGTTTTAAAACAGTAATAAAATGTCATTCTATTTGTATATGTGGAATAAAGGAATTGCTGGCTGAACACTCAATGGACCTTTAAGATATTTACCTCTGGGGTGGGTGGACTGGAGATAGAGGAGGCAGGGAGGGAGAGGGGCACTGTTACTGTTAACATGCATACTTTGGTGCTATTGATTTTATTTTATTTTTTACAATAAAAATATATTTCTTTTATAATAAAGGAATGATAAACACATGAAAAGATTCTAACTCACTTATTATAATCAATATAAATGCCTTGCTCTTAAAAGGGGGTGTGGAGGGTTGTTGCTGATAAGTATTGGGGATAGAGCAAAAATGTAGAAAGTGGCCTGACCTGTGGTGGCACAGTGGATAAAGTGTTGACCTGGAAATGCTGAGGTCGCCAGTTCGAAACCCTGGGCTTGCCTGGTCAAGGCACATATGGGAGTTGATGCTTCTAGCTCCTCCCCCCTTCTCTCTCTCTGTCTCTCTCTCCTCTCTAAAAATGAATAAAAAAATGGAGAAAGTACCATAGCTAATATCTACAAAGTGACATTATATGAAGGTGACAAGATATAAAAGAAAAAAAATGACAAGAAAGAAACTAGAGGATCTAAGAACCCAAGACCTCAATAAAGAAATAAAGGTGTGGTCCTGTCTGGTGGCTCAGTGGATAGAGCTTTGGTGGCATAAAGATGTCCTGGGCTCAATTCCTGGTGAGGGCACACAGGAGAAGGGAACCATCTGCTTCTCTTCTCCATCCTCTTCCCCCTTCTGTCCCTCTTCCCTTCCCACAGCCAGCGGCTCAGTTGGTTGGAGGATGGTCCAGGTGCCGAGGGCAGCTCAGGTGGTCTGAACATAGGCCTCAGGTGCTAAAAATAGCTTGGTACTTGAGCATCAGCCCGAGACAGGAGTTGCTGGGTGGGTCCTGGTCAGGGTACATGCAGGAGTCTGTCTCACTATCTCCCCTCCTCTCACTTAAAAAGAAAGAAAGAAAAAATGAAACAAAGGTGCAACAGAGGTCACAAAAAGAGATTTGAAGTATAGCATTTTGAGAAGAAAGGAGAAAAAATGAAGAGGAGACATAATACATAGTATAAGATGATTGCAAGCAAGAGCTTTTTTAAAAAAAAGCCAAGAACAGAATACACAAAACACTTGATCAGTGTGCCATTTCCTGGTCCTGAGGTGTTCCTTGTCCCTTGGTAACAGTCCATCTGTTTATCTTAGCTTTTTGGACCATCCTTTTCACTAAAAGTCTTGCATAGACTATTGTCTTTCTATTTAGAAGTCAAAGATTCTTCCCAAATTGTTGGGGGTTGGGAAGGACGTGTACAGAACATACAAAACAATAGGTTCTATAAACCACAACTTAAACTTCAAGTTTTAAAAAGTAGTTATTCCAGCTATAGTCATAACCCAGTTTCAGAATTGGCCTGTCAGTCTTAAGCCTCCCTCTGTAGAGTGACTACTCCAGGATCAGCCCTCAATACCCTGGGCAGACATGAGCACATTCTTCCTGAGAAGCAGAGGTGAATGGTGAAAGATTACAGTATTGGGAGACACGATGATTGCCGCGCCCCTTCATAACTGCTGGGCCTTGAGAAGAGCATCTTGCCATCTCCTTCCATCCACAAAGCTAAGTTAGTGATTCCTACTCTCCCTTTCCCAGCAGCATGGAAAATGGGTTGAAAGAACGAAGTCAACTAAAATAGTCTAATCATTTCTCTATAGTTACGTCTTAAAGAGTGATGCAAAATCCTTTTTACTTGTTTTAGGTAAGCATTCTGTGATTCTCCCCAGCCTCTTTAAATGCCCTTTCAATGGCAAATGAACATAAATCACATCACACTCCTGAGGGAGTGCTTTGCCAGCCTGATTCAGTGTGAGTCAGTTGTTGCCTTGCCCCTTTAGAGAGGATGGCGTTCTCATTATTCAGTTTCCAATGATAGGGCTGAGCATATCTTAAAAACCCCTGGGATGTGTCAGTGAGCAATAACAGAGGGATTTTCTCACCATATTTTTAATCCTATTTCTACTCAATTTCTGCAATACTGTGTTGACCATATAATCATTACCAATAATACAATCAATCTGTCCATGGGAGTTTTACTGCTTATCACATGCTTAATTATTTTCCTGAAGTGAGAAACTTAGGCAGTTAAGTTACTTCACCAAGATGACACAGTTTAAATATGATAAAGGTGAAATTACTCTAAATTGTCAACATTTTCAAAGAATGTTTCCTCTTCTCTTTAATGAAAAATTGTATGGTCTTCAAAAGTTGCATTTCTTCTTAATTTTTCTTTTTAAAGATTTTATTTACTGATTTGAGAGAGAGGAGATAGAGAAGGAGAGTGGAGGAGTGGGAAGCATCAACTTGTAGTGATGTGAGAGCAAGCCCCCTCCTCCCTTGAGAGGGGAGACACCAGCAGAATACAAGGGAAAGGAGCCAGCAGGATAACTGAGTCGCCAGTTATAAATTTACTACATCCCATAGTTCCCTAAATGATTACTTGGAGCCACTTGCAACACCAAGCAAGAAAAGTAGGATCTGTATGTAGCTATGATCAGTGATCCGGAAACCCCTTACCCCTTGCTGACTCCACTGAAACTCCCCTTCCCCTCTCCTTTAGTCCTGGGAAACTTTAAACAAAGGAATCATGTGACCATTGCTTGGATACTGTAAAGGTATATAACCTGTAAGAAAATCTAATTTGGGGAGCTTGTGCTTTGGTGCTATTAGTCTCACATGCTCTCCGAATACTAATAAATTCTCCTTCCTCTATTAAGTTGTTTGAACATCTACTGATATCCTCTGTCAGGTGTCGCTTCCTGCAACAGCAGTAGTTGCTTCTTGTATGTGCCTTGATCAGGCAAGCCTGGGTTGCAAACTGGCAGCCTCAGCATTCCAGGTTGATGCTTTATCCACTGCGCCACCACAGATCCGGCAAAAGTTTTTATTTTTATTTTTATTTTTTTTTAATTATTTTAAAAATTATATTTAAAGAGGTGACATTGATCAATAAGAGCACATAGGTTTTAGGTAAACATTTCTATAGCATATGAACTGTTGTTTATGTTGTATACCCATCACCCAGTCATATCATTTTCTGTCACTATATGTTTGTTTCTCTTTACAGCTAGTGCTCGACTTACGATCACGATTGGTTCTGACAGACTGGTCATAACACGATTTGGTCGTCAGTTGAGTAGGCTATATGTACAGTACTGTGAAATGATGTTATAAAAATCTTTGTTATATTTTATCATAATTTTCTTTCATTATTGTTATATATCATAATTTTCTTTGTTCATTTTATGCCATTTGTATCATCTCTACACCATTTTGTTTCTTATTTTTACATTCATCAGGTTTAAGTAAAACACTGCATTACCAGTACAACTGGTTTAATATTTGCAAAGACAATTTCCTCTTGGTAGACATCTTGGGAGGAGTTTGATGAAAAATATCCAAGACACAAAACACAAATTGCTGTACCGAGTCTGGGATAACAGTTGAAATGGTGCACGTGGAGGTGGTAGTGCTGCTGGAAGCTGGTCTGCACTGTCGTTTGCCCAGCTGGGCAATGCTTGCGCTGCCAGACGCGGAGCAGTCATAGCTAGTGATTATGGTCGTAAAGTTGAATTGTTGTAAGTTGCATAGGTCGTAAGTCGATCAATATTTGTCTTTCCTTTTCCCGACCCCTCTCCTATCCTTCCCCTCCCCCTAGTAACCACTTCACTTTTATCTATGTCTGTAAGTCTCAGTTTTATAACCCACCTATTTGTGAGATCATATAGTTCTTAGCTTCTTCTGATTTACTTATTTCACTCAGTATAATGTTCTCAAGGTCCATCCATGTTGTCATAAATGGCAATATACTACTCAATCATAAGAAAAGTTGCATTTCTTTATTAGTAAAAGTCAAGTTACTAATTACCCCGAAATCTAAATATTTCAAATTCAGTGTTTTTCAGACAATTATTCTTCTATATGTAGAGACAGACCTTTTCCCTTTGAAATTCTTGCAATATACCCCCCACCTACCTATCTCTACAAGAACTGAGTTCTAAGGTATTTCACATGCACAGAACCTTCTTCTGTCAACTCTCGCCATCAACCTCTGCATTTCCATGCACTCTACTCTCACAATTCCTCTCCCTCCTATACTCCATTGTCTTACACCTCTAGTTTTGCTCAGACTAGAGCAAAGATATAGAACACATATTCTAAAAATTTATATGGAACCAAAAGAGAACACGAATAGCCTCAGCAATCTTGGAAAGGAAGAATAAAGTGGGAAGTATCACACTTCCGGATATCAAGTTATATTATAAGGCCATTGTACTCAAAACAGCCTGGTACTGGCATAGAGCAAATTTACATGGCATGTCTGAATCACCTGGAAAGTTGGTATCACCCAGAAAAGTCATCTTTTGGATTGTAATCGAAAGGTTCAAGGCCATGGAAACTAAAAGGTTTTTTTTATCTTAAGTGAGAAGTGGGGAGACAGAGAGATAGACTCCCACATGTGCCCCACCAGGATCCACCCGGCAAGCCCCCTATGGGTGATGCTGCCAATCTGGGGCTATTGCTTCATTGCTTGGCAACCAAGCTATTTTGGCACCTGAGGTGAAGCCGTGGAACCATCTTCAGCAAGGGCCAACTTACTTCAACCGAGCCATGGCTATGGGAGAGGAACAGAGAGACAGAGAGAGAGGGGAGAGGGGAAGGGTAAAGAAGCCGGTGGTCACTTTTCCTGTGTGCCCTGACTGGGAATAGAACCCAGGACATCCACACACCAGGCCAACACTCTACTACTGAGCCAACAGGCTAGGGCACGAAGAAGTTTCTAAGATTGCTATTTGCTTGCTACTTTAAGAACACCTTCATATCAGTGAATGCATGTTAGACTACATATTTTGCTAATGGTTTTCTATCAAAATACAAATATAGTATCTCATCTTGCTTAGATACCACTTTTGGCTTTCTGTTTTTTTATTATACACTATTTACATTGCTCACAATGGCATACAAATTCCCCTTCTTATATGCCCTCACCATCCTTTAACCCTCTCTTCCAATACCATCTAATATGTATCCATGTTCTAGCCATGTGGAATTTAGTAGTCTTAAACAAGCACAAACTTCCCTAACTCCATGCCGGTGTTTGTGCCATTAATCCTGGAATATTCTTCTCCTTTTTCGCCCAACCTCCCTACTAGTTATTCTTGAGAGCAAATATTTACTTCTTTCTGTAACCTTCCCTGAATTACAGGGTAGTAGTCCCTGTGCTTACAGAGCTTTTTGCTTATACTGTACCTTCACTATGGATTATGATACCATTTTTAGATACCTCTCTCCTCCTTTGGGCAGGATACTCGATTTATGCTTGTTGAATAAATGGAGTAAAAGTGTTTTCCATTTAGGAATCATCAACTCCAAATATAGATGCCTACTTAGGTTTAGAGAACCAAATGAACTAAGATAGACTCAAAATTCTAAGAATATGTCCAAGTCACAAAGGAAAGGAAGAGCTGTTGGAATAACCTTTGGTAAAAGTTGCTGCATAAGATTTGCCACTACATATTCATAAGGCAGATGAAACTAGGATGTTTTGCAAATATTACAGTTTCGTTTTAAAGGTGTCTTTAAAAGATACATTATTAAAAAATATTTTTCTTACTAATTGTCAAAATGCCTAAAATATCTACCATTAAAATAACTTTTTACAGCTTCTAAAGATTCCTACTAAAATTTCTATGAAAGGGTTAGAGTGATGACAAGGGACTGAAAGCCACTTAGGACAGGATAAGTTCTTGCAGGAATAGGGTGGGGTGGGAGTGCTTTGTTGGAAAGCAGAAGGGAAGAAAGAAATCACTCAGGCACAGTCTAGTGCTCACATGGGGAGAACACAGTGAGACAGGCTTCCTGATGCCGTGAAGAACTGGCACTGAGTTTGGAGAAGGTTTGGTACTGATGCAGGAAGAGGTGCTGGAATGAGCCTCGGAGAGAGACTGAGGAAGGGGAGGGGCAGAGCCTTGTCTGTTTCCTATAACGATGTCTCACCTTTTTAGGAGTGTTGTCACATCAACATTGCTTAATTTGATCAAGACCTCACACAGGCTTTAAATATGCATTTACTTCCTCTGAATAGGTGCGTATTTATATGAATAACTCAGACACACAGTTTCTTCTATGTATGTTTTTACCTTTCCTGCTTGTTGCTGTCTCCCTAACAATAAACAGAGTGTACTTGCTGCAGGGTCTGTCTGTGGGGAGGTGGGGCCAAAAGCTTCAAAGGCCTGTTAGATGGGCCTCCTACTTTCCACAGTGTCTAGTCACATGCTAAATTCTGTGGATTCTACATTTGTAATAACATTTCATGACTGTACATTAATTTGTGCTGTTCTTGAACTCCATAGAAATGGCATCATTAAGTGTGCTGAGACGTGTGACTAAATGAACATCAACCCTTTGGTGTAGTAACCAGCTTCACATTGCATGATAATAATCCAAGGACTCAGGAAAGCCTTTCCAACTTTTCAAAAAATTTCCACATGTGTTATCTCATTTTAGAAGCTACACAGTTACCGTTCCACCATGGTTCAGAGAGGGAGATGGCCCAGAGGTGAGGAGAGAAGGCGTCACAGATCCACAGTTGCCACCCAGCCTCCTGACTCTCACCCTACAACCTAAAATGGAACTATGGAGATGCTAGAGCTGTCTTTAGGATAGCATCCTACGTGTGCTATCGCAGTAAGTGACTAAAGGCTTGATTGTTACTTACAGTTCGGCTTGTTGCCTTAATCAGATGTCCTGACAGCCAACGGCCCTACTCTTTCCTGCTCAGCTCAATGTTTGGCAGGACTCTTTAGTACCATGTATCTCTTTATCTTGTGAATGGTATTTAAAACTACAGACATTGACTGAAAATAATAAAAACTTTGCCATTTGCACACCACACAAATTAATAAATGTGATAGCTTTAGCTTTCTTATCAACTTCCCTGGGTTTTAAATAAAACTTAAAACTTTACCCATATCGATAGAAGCTTCCCAACTCCCCTCTAGAGTCCCAGTGTCTCTGGCCTTCTCCAGAGGCAAGAGCTAAAATGAATCTGCTGTGTGCACATCCAGGACATGTTTTCCCACTTTGGTTCCACTTGTGTGTATTCATAAAGAATATATAACCTTGTTGTGTATTTTATGTATTTGTAAAAACTCCATATAAGTGCTAAATTGTATGTTAGCTTTTGCATTTCACAGGTATGCCTTTATAGTGAATTAAATTAAACTAGGCTAATTCCGCCAAGGCAAAGTTAAACTCAGATCTCTTTTCTAATCATTCATTTTCCCTCAGCTGCTTTATCTCATTACCAAAGCCAAGGAGAACCTGAAAAAAGTTGGCATTATCCTCAACATGGCTACAAGAAATAAGGAGGCCTTATCTCTTTTGGACACTCTCTTTTAGTGCAAAAGTAAGTATATAATTTTCTTGAAAACAGGACTCATGTGGATTTTCAGAGCTCTTTAAAATCCGGTAACCTGTTAGATACCTGGACCCTGCCAATTCTGGCCTCCAAGTTACAGAATAACAGGATTAACAAGAAATAGTTGTAAATGCTCATTTAAATATTTCAGGCAGTTTCTTAAAACTGAAAAAGAGTTACAGAAGTGAGATACCCTTATACCAAATGTCTCAATTCACAAAGTATAAAACTGAGACTCAAAAAGATTAAGTGACTTGTATAAAGTCAAGCCGTTAGCCAAACCAGGACTATATTCAGGTCTTCTGGTTCCTAGTTCATGCTCTTTACACACTAGTTACTGATTACTAAACTGGGTTCAGTGGAGGCATCCCAGGGGCTACTGGAGAAGAGTGAATATGTTAGTCTCTGGGCCCCTTATCTCCTTTCACCCAGGGTGCCTCAACTTTCAGGAGTTGTTGCCATCTTCTCACAGTTGTTACTAGTCTATATATGTGGGAGACTACAAGTAGCAAAGCTCTTAGCAAAAGGCTAAGTTCTTTCCCCCACTCCTCCATATTGGCATTAAGCTGAGTATTTGCACTCATCCCATTCCCCCACTTCACTTGCTTAAGTTGCTAGAAGCAATTTACATGCTCTTCCTCTCACCCTTTGTTTGTTCTGATGTTGATTGATTTCAGTTATGTAGGGTGGAGGGTTTCTGCACTTGGGAGAATTCTTGGGTTGCCTTGGAGATGTGTGACTTTGTATCTGAGACTTTCTTATTTGGATATGGCTATATAATAAAGCAAACCGGGGGCTGTTTTGCTCTGTTCTTGCCATCAGCTTGCAGAGGCCTCCTGATCTGATCCTATTTCTCTTTAAGTTTATTTTCTTCATTCCGAGTTGTTCGCTTTCAGGACCTGGAATTACTAGTTGAGCTGGTTTGTGGCACATATAGGATACAATCACTCTTTAAATGCATGCTGGGAACAGTTTTCACATGAGCTATAATTAGTCTGATGGTTGCTGCCATTGCTTTCACATCATCAGCAAGACATCATTATTTTTGCTAAGTTCATTTGGTGGAGTCTCAAATATACATCTAAACACCTGAATTATACTGGGCCAAGTTACCAAGTAATGTTATCACCTTTGTATTCATTTATGTATCATGCTACAACAAGTAAGGAGGAATTTATAACATGACTATTTTGGTCTAGTTAAAAATGTAAAGCCCTGGGTAGAGCACTGAAGTCATCAGTACGAGGCCAGGGTTGCCAGTTTGATCCCAGGGCACCAGTTCCTCCAGGAGGGCACCAGTTTGAGCCCTGTTCAAGGTTCAACCCTGGAAATTCCCTGGTTCCAGCCCCGGTTAGGGCACATATAAGAAGAAATCAATAGCACAACCAGGTGGAGAAGCTGGTTGATGCTTCTCTCTTGCTCTCTCTCACTCACTTTCCCCACTCCCTCTCTCCCATCTCAAAAAAAAAAAAAGTAGAGCTTCTATATAACATTATCTTTGGAAATAATTTACCTTTATTGAGCCCTGGCTGGTTGGCTTAGTGGTAGAGCATTGATCCAGCCTGTGGGTGTTCCGGGTTTGATTCCTGGTCAGGGCACTCAGGGGAAGCGTCTATCTGCTTTTCCACTCTTCTCCCTCTTTCTTCCCTCTCTCTCCTTCCCTCCTGCACCATGGCTCGATTAGAATGAGTTGACCCTGAATGCTAAGGATGGCTCTGGTTGCAATGGGGCAAGGGACCCAGATGGGCAGAGAATTGTCTCCTGGTAGGCTTGCTGGAATTCGGGACACATGTGGGAGTCTGTCTCTGCCTGCCTCCTCTCACTAAAAAAAATTTTTAAAATTTACCTTTATAGGATATACATTTTTTAAATTCTCCTTTGGACTATTTTATCAAATAATGGTACATTAGCGAACACTCTTCGTTGCCCTTCCAAACAAAACTCTATTCTCCATTACCAAAAGAACTCAGATGCTATTTAAGGACCTGTGGCAAACTGCATTTTCCAAAGATGAGTACATTGATCTATGTCCCATTCCACATACTCTTCTTACAATGTGATGTTTATATGTCTCCTCAAACCTTGTAACTACTTTGACCAATAGAATATGCTGGAAGTGATGTTATGGGACTTTAGAGATTAGGTCATAAAAAGCAATTAATTCAGCGTACACTTGCCTCTCTCTTCCTTTGGATGTTTGCCTTTGGAACACCATCACCATTTTGTAAGGAAGCCAAGCACCCACTTGGAAAGTCCAAGTGTAAATGTTTCAGTCACACCTCCAGTTATTATAGTCACCTAACCAATACTGAACATCAATGCTAGACATACAAGTAAGAAACCTTCAAAATATTTTCTCCAAAGCCTTTAGGTTTTCAGCAGAGGTTGCAGGCATTGTGGAATAGAAAGAAACCTTCCTGCTGAACCCTGTCAGAATTCTTGATCCATGGGTTCCATAAGCATAATACATGGTTGTTTTATGCCACTAAGTTTTGAGGTAATTTGTTATGCAGCCGAGCAACTGGAACAACACTACACAGTAAAGTCCATGATATTCAGGAGCACTGACTCTGTATTTACCACCAGTGATGGGCTGTAATTAAACCAAGCAAGGGGTTCTTAATCAGGGGCAATTATGCCCACATGTGACATTCAGAAATGTCTGGAGACATTTTTGTTGTCACAACTTGGGTGGCAGTGCTAATGGCATCCAGTGAGTAAAGGCCAAGCATGCTGCTAAAATGCATAGGACAGCCCCTCCCTTCATCCAGCAAATAATTATCTACCCAAAATGTCAACATTGCCACAGCTAATTAAGTCAACCAATAGCTTTGGGTATGTAGACCTTATTAATTGATAGTTACATGTAAAAAAATTCTTAAAAGACTGGTCAAAAGAAAAAAAAGATGCTAGTGTTTTATTAAAGGGGGTTAAATTCTTTTTTATTATTATTATTAATAATTTTATTTTTTTAATGGGGTGACATCAATAAATCAGGATACATATATTCAAAGATAACAAGTCCAGGTTATCTTGTCGTTCAATTATGTTGCATACCCATCACCCAAAGTCAGATTGTCCTCTGTCACCTTCTATCTAGTTTTCTTTGTGCCCCTCCCCCTTCCCCTTTCCTTCTCCCTTTCCCCCCTCCCCCCTAACCACCACACTCTTATCAATGTCTCTTAGTTTCACTTTTATGTCCCACCTACGTATGGAATAATGCAGTTCCTGTTTTTTTTTTGATTTACTTATTTCGCCTCGTATCATGTTATCAAGATCCCACCATTTTGCTGTAAATGATCCGATGTCATCATTTCTTATGGCTGAGTAGTATTCCATAGTGTATATGTGCCACATCTTCTTTACCCAGTCATCTATTGACGGGCTTTTTGGTTGTTTCCATGTCCTGGCCATTGTGAACAATGCTGCAATAAACATGAGGCTGCATGCGTCTTTACATATCAATGTTTCTGAGTTTTTGGGGTATATACCCAGTAGAGGGATAGCTGGGTCATAAGGTAGTTCTATTTTCAGTTTTTTGAGGAACCACCATACTCTCTTCCATAATGGTTGTACTACTTTACATTCCCACCAACAGTGTATGAGGGTTCCTTTTTCTCCACAGCCTCTCCAACATTTGCTATTACCTGTCTTGCTAATAATAACTAATCGAACAGGTATGAGATGGTATCTCATTGCAGTTTTGATTTGCATTTCTCTAATAGCTAAAGAAGATGAGCATCTTTTCATATATCTGTTGGCCATTTGTATTTCTTCCTGGGAGAAGTGTCTGTTCATATCCTCTTCCCATTTTTTTATTGGATTGTTTGTTTGTTTGTGGTTGAGTTTTATGAGTTTTTTGTATATTTTGGATATTAGGCCCTTCTCTGAGCTTGTTGTTTGAAAATATCATTTCCCATTTAGTTGGCTTTCTGTTTATTTTGTTATCAGTTTCTCTTGCTGAGCAAAAACTTCTTAGTCTGATGTAGTCCCATTCATTAATTTTTGCCTTCACTTCTCTTGCCATTGGAGTCAAATTCATAAAATGCTCTTTAAAACCCAGGTCCATGAGTTGAGTACCTATGTCTTCTTCTATGTACTTAATTGTTTTAGGTCTTATGTTTAGATCTTTGATCCATTTTGAGTTAATTTTAGTACAGGGGGACAAACTATAATCCAGTTTCATTGTTTTGCATGTGGCTTTCCAGTTTTCCCAGCACCATTTATTGAGGATGGCTTTCTTTTCTCCATTGTGTGTTGTTGGCCCCTTTCTCAAAAATTATTTGACTATATATATGTGGTTTTATTTCTGGACTTTCTATTCTGTTCCATTGGTCTGAGTGTCTATTTTTCTGCCAATACCATGCTGTTTTGATTGTCATGGCCCTATAATAGAGTTTGAAGTCAGGTATTATAATGCCCCCACCTTCATTCTTTTTCTTTAGGATTGCTTTGGCTATTCGGGGTTTTTTATAGTTCCATATAAATCTGATGATTTTTTGCTCTATTTCTTTAAAAAACGTCATTGGAAGTTTGATGGGAATTTTATTAAATGTGTATATTGCTTTGGGTAATATAGCCATCTTGATTATATTTATTCTTCCTAACCAAGAACAAGGTATATTCTTCCATCTCATTATATCTTTTTCGATTTCCCTTAACAATGGTTTATAGTTTTCATTATATAAGTCCTTTACATTCTTTGTTATGTTTATTCCTAAGTATTTTATTTTTTTGTTGCAATCGTGAAGGGGATTATTCTTTTGAGTTTGTTCTCAATTGTTTCATTGTTGGCATATAGAAAGGCTATTGACTTCTGTATGTTAATTTTGTATCCTGCGACCTTACTGTATTGGCTTATTGTTTCTAGTAGTCTTTTTGTGGATTCTTTGGGGTTTTCGATGTATAGGAGCATATCATCTGCAAAAAGTGATACCTTTACTTCTTCTTTTCCGATATGGATGCCTTTTATTTCTTTGTCTTGTCTGATTGCTCTGGCTAGAACCTCTAGTACCACATTAAATAAGAGTGGAGAGAGTGGACAACCCTGTCTTGTTCCTGATTTAAGGGGGAAAGCCTTCAGTTTAGTGCCATTTAATATGATGTTAGCTGATGGTTTATCATATATGGCCTTTATCATGTTGAGATATTTTCCTTCTATACCCATTTTGTTGAGAGTCTTAAACATAAAATTGTGTTGTATTTTATCGAAAGCCTTTTCTGCGTCTATTGATAAGATCATGTGGTTTTTGTTCTTTGTTTTGCTGATATGGTGTATTACGTTAACCGTTTTACGTATGTTGAACCATCCTTGAGATTCTGGGATGAATCCCACTTAATCATGATGTATTATTTTTTTAATATGTTGTTGTATTCGATTTGCTAGTATTTTGTTTAGTAATTTAGCATCTGTATTCATTAGAGATATTGGTCTGTAGTTTTCTTTTTTTGTGCCATCCTTGCCTGGTTTGGTATGAGGGTTATGTTGGCCTCATAAAATGTGTTTGGAAGTATTGCTTCTTCTTCAATTTTTTGGAAGACTTTGAGTAGAACAGGAACCAAGTCTTCTTTGAATGTTTGATAAAATTCGCTGGTATAGCCATCAGGACTTTTATTTTTGGGGAGGTTTTTAATGGTTTCTTCTATTTCTTCTCTACTAATAGGTCTGTTTAGGCTTTCTGCTTCTTCTTGACTCAGTCGAGGAAGGTTGTCTTGTTCTAGGAATTTATCCATTTCTTCTAGATTGTTGAATTTAGTGGCATAAAGTTTTTCATAGTATTCTACAATAATTCTTTGTATATCTACAGTGTCCGTGGTGATTTCTCCTCTTTCATTTTGGATTTTGTTTATATGAGTTCTTTCTCTTTTTTCCTTGGTAAGTCTTGCCAAGGGTTTGTCAATTTTGTTGATCTTTTCAAAGAACCAGCTCCTTGTTCTATTAATTTTTTCTATAGTTTTTCTGTTCTCTAATTCATTTATTTCTGCTCTGATTTTTATTATCTCCTTTCTTCGGCTGGTTTTGGGTTTTCTTTGTTCTTCTTTTTCTAGTTCCTTAAGGTGTGAAGTTAAGTGGTTCACTTGGGCTCTCTCTTGTTTGTTCATATAGGCCTGAAGAGATATGAACTTCCCTCTTATCACTGCTTTTGCTGCATCCCATAGATTCTGATATGTCGTATTGTCATTTTCATTAGTCTGTATATATCTTTTGATCTCTGCACTTATTTCTTCTTTGACCCATTCATTTTTTAAAAGTATGTTGTTTAGTTTCCACATTTTTGTGGGATTTTTTTTCCCTCTTTTTTGCAGTTGAATTCTAGTTTCCAGGCTTTATGATCAGAAAATATGCTTGGTACAACTTTGATTTTTCTGAATTTGCTAATGTTGTTTTTGTGGCCCAACATATGGTCAATTCTTGAGAATGATCCATGTACACTGGAGAAAAATGTATACTCAGTCACTTTGGGATGAAATGTCCTGTAGATGTCTATCATATCCAGGTGCTCTAGTGTTTTGTTTAAGGCCACTATGTCTTTGTTGATTCTCTGTTTGGATGACCGATCTAGAGCCGTCAGTGGTGTATTGAGATCTCAAAGTATGATTGTATTTTTGTCAGTTTTTGTTTTAAGGTCAATAAGTAGCTGTCTTATATATTTTGGTGCTCCTTGGTTTGGTGCATATATATTAAGAATTGTTATGTCTTCTTGATTCAGTGTCCCCTTAGCCATTATGAAATGGTCATTTTTGTCTCTGAGTACTTTTGCTGTCTTGTAGTCAGCATTATCAGATATGAGTATTGCTACGCCTGCTTTTTTTTGGATGTTATTTGCTTGGAGTATTGTTTTCCAGCCTTTCACTTTGAATTTGTTTTTATCCTTGTTACTTAGATGAGTTTCCTGTAGGCAGCATACAGTTGGATTTTCTTTTTTAATCCATTCTGCTACTCTGTGCCTTTTTACTGGTGAGTTTAATCCGTTTACATTTAGTGTAATTATTGACACTTGTGAGTTCCCTATTGCCATTTTATATCTTTTTTTCTGTTAGTTTTGTGTCTTGTTTGATCCTTCTCTTTCATTTTTCTATCTTTTGTTTTTATTTGGTTGTATTTTATCTCATGTGCTTCTGTGGTGGTTTTTTTAATGGTGGTTACCTTTAAGTAATGAAAAGGGTTCCTACCCTGTTCATTGTAGCAAACTATTTTGTGAGTACTTTTGCACTCCATCATCCTTTGCTACTGTTAATCTTCATCTTCTCCCCCCCTTTCTTTTTGTTGTTGTCACAGTTTAAATTTGGTTTTATTGTGTTCTTTTTGGAGCTTTTACTTGTGGCTCTGTTGTTTTTTTTTATTCTTTGTATTTGATTGGAGAACCCCCTTTAGTAATTCCTGGAGTGGGGGTTTTCTGATGATAAATTCCCTCATCTTTTCTCTATCTATGAATGTTTTTATTTCTCCTTCATATTTAAAGGATAGCTTTGATGGGTATAGTATTCGTGGCTGAAAGTTCCTCTCTTTCAGGACTTTAAATATTGGGGTCCACTCTCTTCTAGCTTGTAGAGTTTCTGCTGAGAAATCTGATGATAATCTAATGGGCCTTCCTTTATATGTTGTATTCTTCTTTTCCCTGGCTGCCTTGAGAATTTTTTCTTTGTCGTTGGTTTGTGCCAATTTCATTATGATAGGCCTTGGGGTAGGTTTGTTGGGGTTAAGAAATCTCGGAGTTCTGTTTGCTTCTTGAATTTGAGACTTTAGTTCTTTCCACAGGCTTGGGAAGTTCTCATCTATTATTTGTTTGAGTATGTTCTCCATTCCATTTTCTCTCTCTTCTCCCTCTGATATACCTATTATTCTTATGTTATTCTTTTTGATGGAGTCAGATAATTCTTGTAGGGCTATCTCATTTTTTTTAATTTTTGAGTCTCTTTCTTTTTCTCTCTGTTGTGCCTCAAGTTGCTTGTCTTCTATTTCACTAATCCTCTCTTCTATCTGACCTCTTCTATTAGCTAAGCTTGTAACTTCGTTTTTCAGCTCGTGAATTGAGTTTTTCATCTCTGTTTGATTTGTTTTTATAGTTTCAATTTCCTTGGACATATATTCTTTGTGTTCATTGAGTTGTTTTCTGAGCTCCCTAAATTGCCTTTTTGTGTTTTCTTGTATATCTCGGAGGATTTTTAGGATTTCTATCTTGAATTCTCTGTCATTTAGCTCCAAGGTTTCTAATATATTAAATTTTTTCTCCATAGATTTTTCCTCATCTAGCTGTGTTACCTCTCTTTCTTTTGTATCCATGATATTCAATTTTCTCTTCCTTAATGGCATCTGAGGGTGGTTTTGTTGATAGTATTAATGAGATTTAATAAAGAATAAAAAGTTAAAAAAATAAAAAATCGAAGAGTTGGTTTTTTAAAAAAATTAATAATGAAATAAAGAAAAATAATATAAAATAAAAATTAAAAAAGGAAATTATTCCCCCCTCCTTTTTTCCTCTCCTCTCCTCTCCCCTCTTTCTTGAGAAAATCTAGTGGTGAACTGTGAATTTTGACAAACTATTCTTGTAATGGAGGGCCTGAATTGAGAAAAAGTAATAAAGGGGCAAAAAAAAAAAAAAAAAAAAAAAAGAAAAGAGAAAAAAAGAAAGAAAAAAGAAGGGGGTATGGACCCACAAAAAGCAAATAAGGAAAAAATTTGGGTCAAGAATAAAATGATTTGCTTTTAGGTGTTGGTTGACTAAGAGTTATGATGAGAGGAATAAGAGGGAAACAGAAAAATGGGGGGACAAATTAAAAAATTACTATTGTATTAGTGGAACAAGAACTAAATAAAATGGAGAGCCAGGGATGGGAGCACTGCTAGTGAGTTAAAAAGGTGAAGTAAAAAACCCCCAAAATGCCACAAACATAAGTTTGAGTCCCAGATAAGATAATTTGTTTGTTATTGAGGTTTGAATGAGAGGAGATGTAAAGGAGAAAGGAAGAAACTAATATAGAGGGAGAAAAGAAAGAGAGAGAGAGAGAGAGAGAGAGAGAAAAGAGGGAACCCCTAAAAGAAGAAAAAAGAAAAAAGAGGAGAGAGAGAGAGACAGAGAGAAAGGGGGTTAAATTCTTAATATTGAATTCTAAACATTAAGATAAATTTGGAGACCAAAAATTTTCAAAAAAATACCAATTCTACTCCCTTGTCTGACATGGGAATTTGGGTGAAAATTTGTAGCTGTGATAATACTGTTTTCTATTTCTTTAAAAAAAATCTTAAAAATTTCTGTAATAAAGAAGATTAGAGAAACCTATACATCAGAAATTATGGCCACATTCTATGGATATACAGTGGTACCTTGAGATAAGAGCAGATCAACATAAGAATTTTTTTTTAAGATATAAACTGCAACTTGGTCCGTATTTTTGTTCGAGATATGAGCGAAATTCCAAGATACGAGTCATGATTTGCGAAGCTGCCGCTAGTTGGCGTGTTGGTGCACGGGCCCAGTATCAGCAGCACAACACCAGCATCTTGTTCTTTCTCATATTACCTGCAGAATTAAGTCGAATCTCCCGCGCTGTACTCATTCTTCCATCATTTTTACATTTTTTACTAACTTTTTTTGTGTGCTATCATAGACCAAAGAAAGTAGGTATAAAGGGCAATGGTGAGAAGAATAATAGAATGATGTCGATAGAAGTAAAGCAAGAAATAATAGAAAAACATGAGCATGGTATATGAGTGATTGAACTGGCAAGGCTGTACAACCGCAATACATCTACAATTTGTACCATCTTTAAACAAAAGGATGCCATCAAAAGCACAAATCCAGCGAAAGAAACTACAATTCTGTCCCAATTAAGGACAAATATTCATAAAAGAAATGGAGAAGCTTCTGCTGGTGTGGGTGAAAAAGAAAGAGCTGGCAGGAGATACAGTGACAGAGACTGTAATATGCGAAAAGGCATGTATTATTTATGGCGACTTGAAGAAGAAAGAACCATCAACCTCAAAAGAGGCAGCAGAAGATACATTTAAGGTAAGTCACTGCTGGTTTGAAGATTTCAAGAGGAGATCTGGCATCCACTCGGTGGTGAGGCATGGTGAAGCTGTGAGTGCTGACGTTAAGGCAGCTGAGGAGTACATCACACGTTTTGCTGTGCTTATTGCAAAGGAAGGCTACATCTCCCAACAAGTGTTCAACTGTGATGAAACAGGATTGTTTTGGGGGAAAAAATGCCCCAGAAGACTTTCATCACCACAGAAGAGAAGAAGCTGCCAGGCCATAAACCCATGAAGGACCATCTGTCGCTTGCATTGTGTGCAAATGCTAGCAGTGACTGTAAAGTAAAGCCACTGCTAGTGTATCATTCCAAAAATCCTCGAGCCTTTAAGACTCACAAGATTCTTAAAGAAAAACTGCAGATTATGGGGTGTGCCAATGCTAGGGCATGGGTTATGTGGCAGTTTTTTATTGATGGGTAAATCTCATCTTTGGTCCTGCAGTGAAGAAATATCTTCAAGAAAATAAACTCATGAGGAAAGCATTACTAATCCTTGATAATGCTCCAGCCCACCCACCTGGTCTTGAAGACGACATTCTTGATGAGTTCAAATTCGTGAAAGGCCTCTACCTCCCACCCAACACAACTTCAATCTTGCAATGTATGAATCAGCAGGTCATTTCCAACTTTACACAAGGCACTTGTTCTGCCGCTGCTTTGAGTTGACCGAGAATACAATTCTAACCCTTCGAGAGTTTTGGAAAGATCACTACAACATCGTGATATGTTTACGCATTATTGACTTGGCATGGCAAGAGGTTACAAGAAGAACCTTGAATTCAGCATGGAAAAAGTTATGGCCTGATGTTGCTGCAGACAGGGACTTCGAAGGATTCTAACCAGAAACCGAGACCGAGGTAGAAGCGTTGGAGGAGATTGTGTCTCTCGGAAAGTCGTTGGGTCTGGAGGTAGATGAGGGTGACGTAAATGAGCTTGTCGAGGAACATGAGGAGGAACTCTCAACTGAGGAGTTTAAGGAGCTACAGATGATGCAACATATAGAGCTTCTGCAAGAGATTAGTAGTGAGGAGGAGGTAGAGTCAGAGGAAGTGATTTCTACAAGTGAAATTAAAGACATGCTGGCAATGTGGGAGAAGCTTTCAAGTTTCGTTAAAAAAAAACACCCAGAAAAAGTTTCAACTGGTCGTGCTTGAGCACTTTTTAATGATACTTGTTTGTCACATTTCTGTAACATTTTAAAAGGCAGGCAAAAGCAAACCTCTTTGGATAGCTTTTTATTCAAAAGTCCTGCAAGTGAAAGTGCTGAAAGTGCAGCCAAAAAGACAAAAACAGGTGATGATTAAATGAAAAATATGTAATGTTAAGCTTAGGTTAAGTTTAAAGTTAAGAAAGTGCATTTTTTTACAATTAAGTTTGTGTGGTTTCACTTTAAGTAAAGAAAGTGCAGTTTTAGTTTTGTTTAAAGTAAAGAAAATGCAGTTTTAGTTTACATTTAGTGTTAAGAAAGTGCAGTTTTAGTTTACGTGTCTACAGTGCCTGCATCCCTTCCTCTGTCCCTCCTCTTCCACCATTCACCTTCGTTAGCTGCACTCGGCTGTCTCCAAGGTAAACTAAATAACACACCTTTTTCTTTTATTTCATATATTTTGTTATGCTTTGGTAAAGTATAAATGTGTGTTTCTTAATTAAAAACATGTCTTTTTTCATAATTTAGGATGGGTTGGAGATGTTTCACAGGGCTGGAATGGATTAAATATATTTCAGTTATTTTAAATGGGAGAAATTTGTTTGACATACAAGTTGACTGACTTACAAGCTCGGTTACAGAACGAATTAAACTCGTATCTCAAGGTACACTGTAATTTTAGTATTTTAGGTTATTTTTTTCTGTGTATTTAAATCAACTGATCTAGGTAATAATGTTTAGATTGGAATTTGAGATTTCTGAAAGTAATATTTGAATAATTTTGTTAGATGAAAAGCTTTAAAATTTCCCTTTACCTTTTTGACATAACAAAATGACTCTAGTAGTTTTACCTTAAAACATGTGTTTGGGTAATAACTATCATGTCAAAAATTGTTGCAATGTAGCATTTAAAAAGATTTCCCTTGATAGAGTGTATCTTTTCCTCATTTGTGATATATATAACTTGCCTTAAAGAATGCTATAAACATTTTTAGTCAGATTTATGTTTCTATTTTTTTGTTAGAATTTGTAAAGCATGTAATTGGTTTTCTTGAATTGAACAAAAACAGAACATGAAAATTATTGCTTTGTAGCATATGCATTTGGCCTCTCAATGACTCATCTATAGAAGGTGTTAGACTCCACACAATTTTATAGAGAAATATTAGCTCTGAGTGTGTGTATTTCCTGGCTTCATCTTCACTCTGAAGGGAGGTGACTTTTTAACCAGGCTCCTCAGCTTAGTGCAGTAATCTTTAGCTCTGATCACACATTAGGCCTTTTTGTCCTTCATGCAATGGTCAGGTTACCCCTGCACTCTCTCACGATATTAGGAATGTCATGTGACATTTGGTCAGGAACTCTAAGAGCCAGGATGCGTGCTTTGCCACATTCTTGTCTCCATCTGTCCTTATGGCCAACAATGTTTCCTGTAGTTACCTGGGTCCCAGAATGGGGACATAAAACAAGCATGTGGGCCAGAGTCCCTGTCTGATGCACAACAGATGTAAAGCATTAAAACCAAAAGAGATCTTTTTGTTTTAAAGTATGGAGAGTTTGGGGTTGTTCATCACCACAGCATAGTCTAGTCTATCTCATGTGATACACTTTGATAAAATGGACATTAGCCAAACATCTTTGTGATAATCACATCTTAAAATGATAAAACATAACATCTGTACTTTGAGGGTTAGAGTACAAATTCTTAAATTCTGTGGTAACCAATATGCAGAAAAAGCTAAATTGTAAGAAATAATAACAATGAGTAATAATAATAATAACTCTTCACGGCATTCTTAAGCATATGAATCAAATGATACTATCAGAATACTGCATACTCATGCTACACTGGTCGGGCCCTTACAGATTTTGCTGAGCTGCATTTTATGAGCATGGTATCTTCCCTGTCAGGTAAATATGAGCTGCATTTTAGTGTCATACTATCAGTCTCACTAATGACCTCTTAGGAAATACCTGTAAGGAACTTGTTATTGCATTTGTCAGAGGAACATCAAAATACAACACGCTTTCTCTTTATGAGAATCTCTGAAATTCAGGATGCTAAAATTGTGGTTTTATTTATTTATTTTTTAATCTCAGGGATGATGTGTTTCCCGCTTTGTGTTACCTGTTAGCAAGTTTTCTTTTTTTTTTCTTTGTTTTTTTAACAGAGACAGAGAGAAAGTCAGATAGAGGGATAGACAGGGACAGACAGACAGGAATGGAGAGAGATGAGAAGCATCAATCATCAGTTTTTCATTGAGACACCTTAGTTGTTCACTGATTGCTTTCTCATATGTGCCTTGACTGTGGGCCTTCAGCAGACTGAGTGACCCCTTGCTCGAGCCAGTGACCTTGGGTCCAAGCCGGTGAGGTTTGCTCAAACCAGATGAGCCCGCGCTCAAGCTGGTGACCTCTGAGTCTTGAACCTGGGTCCTCCACATCCCAGTCTGACGCTCTATCAACTGAGCCACCACCTGGTCAGGCTGTTAGCAAGTTTTAAGTCAGATTTGTGGTCCATTTCCAGTCAACCTATAAAACCACATGAGTCTTAAGAGACAGGTGGGAATTATCCAGCTGGAGAAAAGAAAAGGACTATCTGCATGAGGCAAGTGCAAAGGCATGAAGGCATGGGATAGTATTAGGATTGCAGGACAGTGTAAGCACTCTCTTATTGCTGATGCACAAAGTGTGAAGTAGAGAGGCTAGATCTGGAGACAGGGCCAGGTCACTGAGGGTCTCACATACCACATCAAGGAACTGAACTTTCATCCTAAAATCCATCAAAAACCGCTGATGAGTTTTACAGAGTAGAGTAATAGTTGGATTTAGGATTTTGAAAATTCTTCCTGGCTATTGTGTGGAAGATAGATGGAACTGAAGCAAGAGAAGCAAAATAAATCCAGAGATGAGAGAAACCAAAGGAACTTGGAGATGAAGACACTGAGGTAGACCATGAGACTTAGAACTTTGGTAGGCAGAGAGCAGAGTACCTCTCTTAAGAAGAAACTGTCTTATTCAAAGCAAGAGGAAAGTGTAAAAATAGCTTGTTTACCAGAAAAATACTGTTTTGAATTTATCTTTAGTTCATGTTAAGAAGCTATCCCACAATTTAGAATTCTATGCTTAGAAAAAGAGCAGCATAGACTCTTGAATCTCGTTGGACCTCAAAAGACTTCAGAGCTTCTCATACACCTCCTTTACTTTAGAAATAAAAAAAAAACAGACTAGAAAATACATAGCAAGGCTGTATTTGTTACCATCACCAACAAAATGAGAGCTAGTGTTTATATAACGTCACTTACGTGTTAGACAATGCTTTAAGGTTTATACATATCATCTCATTTAATCTGCATTACAACCTTGTGAGGCCAATACTATTATTCCCATTTTACAGATGAGGAAACAAACAGTCATATGAAGATTAAGTATTTTCCTAAATTTGCACAAGTAGTAAGTGGTAGAGGTAGAATTTCATTCCAGATAGTACTAATTTAGAGATTGTGTTCTCAATTTTATATTTAATTACATCTAAGCAACATAGCTAATGATTTATCCAGAATATTCAGGTTTCTAATCCAGAGAAGATTACATGTAATAGAATAAAAACTATCTTATTAAAATATAAAAACATTTTTATATGAATAGAGACATATCAACTCTTACTTGTAGGAATATGGCCTTTCTGTACTAAGCCAACCCTTTCTTATCACTTTGTATGTTATATAAATGTCTAGTCACTGGGTTGTACATGTAAAACTAATATAATATTGTATATCAACTGTAAATAAAAAAGTAAATATTAAAAATAAATATAATAAAATAAATAAACAAATAAAGTTCATTAAAAAAGAGGTAGGTCCTCAATAACATCAATCACTCTGGGAAGAAGACCTTGCCACAGAGAGCAAAACTCAGTAGGACACCCTAGATAGACACAGAGTGACATCTGCCTTTGCTGGTCTTGACTCTGAAGGTATTAAGGCGTTATAAGAATTTAAAAGCATCCTAAGATGGTGTTCAGCATGTGGAAGCTGACCAGGGCTCAAGAGTAGGGAACTTGGCAAGGCTGAAATCTGGGTCCACTCTGGGGCCACAGGACTAAAGCAACAGATTTCTTGGAACTAATGAGGATCAAAGCAAGTTAAGTTGGGGATTCAACATATTTAGAAGGAGAAAGTACTTTGTCACGTTAGTTCATTTATTCTGTCATTCATTCACTCATTTATTTAACAAATATGAGTTCATGTGACAGGCACTGTGTGAGGCAAAGGGTAACATATTAGTAAATAAGAATGTAGTCCCTGAACTCATGAAGTTAAAACCAAATGAAGGAGAGACCCGTAAATAAGTAAACAAAACAATGTCAACTATAAAAATATTGTAAATGTGACTGAGAAAAAACAGTATGCAAAGATCAGTGGTGGGATTTGGCCAGTTTGCACCTGTTCAGCAGAACCAATACCTAACTTTTTTATTGAGTTTAGTGAAATGATTGTTAAAATGACATTTTTAAACAGGGTTCTCTCTAAGGTGGGTGCCTGGGCAGCCACCCGATGTGGGAATCACAAATTTATGTTCCTTACTCTTTTTTAATGTTCATGTGCACAACAGCATATTCTAAGTGCCTGTAGTAATGTTCTTTCCGTCCATAGGTGAAAAAAATTGCAAGGTAGGATGCCAATCAAGAAGCAATATGGAAATATTTTAAATAACAGTTTTATTCGTTTTTGTCGGGTATTATTTAATATTTTTTTCATTAATATTTTAAAACTCTTATAATCTAGTTTTGTGTACCTCTTTTATTGTTCTTATTTAAATATCAAATAGTTGAAATAATAACCTATCTTTCAGTATACTGTTTTTTAATACTTAAAATGGTCATTAGGGCAAGGAGTGGTTGTTAAATTATTTGAATCCCACCACTGGCAAAGATAGATAACAACAGTGAAAGAGGTTCCTGGGAGAAAGTCAACCAGAAGGCTTTGCTGAAGTGACCTTAAGGCAGGTCAGGAAGTTGGTCCTCAGTCTTGTGATGAATAGTAAACAATGATTCCAGGCAGAGAACATAGTATGTCCAGTTTTGCAGAGTTTGGTGTGTTCTGAAGCAATAAAAATGCCCACGTAGTTTCTTCCTACCACTAACATATTGGAGATTTTGCTCTAGTAAGGGAGCTAAATTCTTTTGCCCATGCTGACTACATGGATACGAACTCTACTTATAGATTTCTTCACTTTAATAATGTAGGAGTCATTATAAGGACAAAGTACCACATGTCCATAGATACTTAAATATCTGTGGTAAAGATTGGATTTCTGCACTTTTGCAAATCAGTGGACAACTTTATTCTGAAACAGTCAACTTAAAATCAGCTCAAAGACTAGAATTATATGCCATTATCATGGCTTTTCAGCATTTGCCATATTCCCCCTTTAATCTATATACAGACAGCAAATATTTACTTATGGTTGTTTCCACTATAAAGACTGCTGTCTTAGGGATAACTGCTGATGAACTATTTCAGCAGTTCCTCCTTCTTCGAAGACTTGAATTTCAACGTAGAGCTTCATGTTTTATAGGACATACTCGAGCTCACTCCATGCTCCCTGGAGCTTTAGCACAAGGGAATGCCCTTGTTGTTCAAGCTACCCAAAAGAAAATTATTTGGAGCAACCATGACAGATCGAGCAATTCACTCTCATACTATTCATCACCAGAATGCTGCAGCCCTGTGTAAACAGTTTTAACTTTCTCGGGAAGCAGCACAGCAGATTGGTAAATCCTGTCCAAGGGGTCCTATACTACAATCTGTCCCTTCATTTGGAGTTAACCCTCAAGGACTCCTACCAGGACAACTTTGGCAAATGGATGTTACTCATATACCTTCACTTGGCAAACAGTCCTATGTCCACGTTACAGTGTATACTTATTCTGGATTTATAGTAACCTCTGCCAGAACAGGAGAGGCTGATAAGCATGTTATAGCTCATTGTCTGTATGCATTTTTCTATCATTGGATTTCTATCAACTGACAATGCTCCTGCATATGTAGCAAAAGCATTTACTGTATTTTGTCAAACCTTCGAATTATGGGTATTTCTTACAATCATTAAAGTCAAGGTATTATTAAAGTGTACCCAGCAAATATTTTAAGGTCAATTTAAAAAAAATTAAAAAGGGGGAGTCATAGCCTGGAACCTATGGGTCTACCATATCATGCTTTTTACTTAAAAAATTTAAATTTCTTTTGAATACTGATGAACAGGAGACGCCAAATCTTTTTCTCCGGCAAACTTCTACCTTCTTTTATTTGATCCAGCTAATAACACTGTTTTGTCTTTTTCCAAATAGCTCCAGAAATATGGAAAAGGTTTATATAGGCAGATGGGGATCCTCAAACCCCTCAGCGAGATCTTCTGAGCATGGCTTTTAAGGTACCAAGAGGCAGAAAAAGCCCAATAGAGATCAGGTGAACTACCAGCTTTTAGGATACACCCTTAAAGGCTCCAATGCCCGAAAGGGGTCTCATAGAAATTCATCTGGGTCCTGCTTCAATAGTGAATAGGAAGGTCATTGAGCTAAAGCCTGCCAGGCTTACATGCCTTTTCTGAGAGGAAAAAGGGACACTGGAAGGTAGGCTTTCCCCTCGCTCCTCTAAGGGAGGGTTCAGTCTCTTCCAGCCCTGCTCCAGCCACCTATGACCTAACCTTGCCCAGAAAGCTGGGGTTTGCCACTGAAGGCTGAAGGTGCACAGGGCCGTTGGCCCCATCTACGACATTGTGGACGAGCCTAGGGTATTTCTTCCAAGAAGCAGGTAAACTGATCTCATTTGCACAAGGGCCAGGTAACTATGTCTTGCCTGAATAGTCAGGTTTTTTTATTCTTCCCTCGAAGATCTCTGTTGTGGGTGGTGACAGTCCTATTTTCTGCTGCTTTGTTTAATATATAGTGTTTCCTTTATTCCTCCTACCTCAATGCCCCACTCATATTTCAGGCTGAGACCTACTCCTAATTTAGAGCTCTCTCCCCTTTTTGCCAACTTCTATTATGAATCTACCTTTGCCACCCAGCTTAGTGTATCCCAAGGTTCTCTTTACCATGCCACAGTTGCAGAGCTCCAGAGAAAAGCAACCTGGTCTCATCTCTCCAGGCAGAGGAGAACAGAGGCTCCATCTCCACACATGCTGCAGATGGCTTTTCCAGTCTACCTGAATCATTACCAGCTAGAAGCAGTGGTCATTGGGACTTGGACGTGAGCTGCAAAGTATAGAATTGTGACAACAATTACAGTGCCATGCAGACTTTTCCTGGATGTGGACTTTTCCTGGACTCCTTTTCCTTGTGACAGCTCCTAAAGGACTGAACTGGGGTTGGGTTGCATTTGCAGGGATTTGGAATGGTGTTGGTGCCAACTTGGACTTGGTGAACACATTAAGGACACTACTCTTTTATGGATTCTTGTTGTATTGGCCAAGAGTTTTCTTAAAGGCCTTAATCACTGTAAAAAAAATAGAAGATTGGATAAAGAAGATGTGGCACATATACACTATGGTATACTACTCAGCCATAAGAAATGATGACATTGGATCATTTACAACAAAATGGTGGGATCTTGATAACATTATACAGAGTGAACTGAGTAAATCAGAAAAAAACCAAGAACTGCATGATTCCATACATTGGTGGGACATAAAAACGAGACCAAGAGACATGGACAAGAGTGTGGTGGTAACGGGGGTGGGGGGGAAGAGGGGAAGGGGGAGGGGGAGGGGCACAAAGAAAACTAGATAGAAGGTGACGGAGGACAATCTGACTTTGAGTGCTGGGTATGCAACATAATTGAATGACAAGATAACCTGGACATGTTTTCTTTGAATATATGTACCCTGATTTATTAAGGTCACCCCATTAAAATTAATAAAAATTTATTTATAAAAAAATAGATTGGATTTCTGATTAATGTTAAAATAGGACTGAATTAAATTTGAACATCATATATACCTGCCTATAAACCATGTGCTTGGATGTTACCATCTCTTGGCCTTAGTTTGCACAGTATACTTTTTGCAGGCAAGACTCCTTACTGAAAACCTATGAACTAATAAGGCATCATGCCCAGCAGGTGCAGGGAAAAGAAGCCAGGTTCTTTTCAGTGTCTGGAGGACTGCCAGACTGCAGTGTGGTCCTCTCTATCCTCAGGCATGAAGCCAGTACAGAGCACTCTATAAATATGCTTCTAAATTAGAGCATCACTCAGAGTTTTGGTTGGATCCCACACGTACCTTGGTTCACCTTCTATGGGATTATCTATGTAAAGTGCCTTTCATGGGGCAGGTGCTCAGTACATGGTAGTGTTCTCCCCTGTGGAGAGTTCTAGGGAGGGGAGTTTACTGTGGAAACACCCTAGTTATATCGACATTAATTTACTCTGCAGTTAGCTTTGAACATCATGACTGCTCTGCAGTTATATAAGCTATCTCTGTCTTAGGAGAAGCTTAAAATAGTCTTAGACTCAGGCATTCCTTCTTTGGGACTAGCCCTGGGCTCCACATCTCTTTGCAAGCAGCAGTAATCAGTGTTGGTCATCTTCCAGGGCAAAGGCTGTGGGAAACAGCAGTGCCTGGGGTGAGTCAGGAGATTGGCTTTAGAGCTGAAAGCTTTACAAAACTCAGGGACAAGTCCCTGGCACTCGGTGCAGAGAAAGATAGTAGTCTGCAGCTCTTCTGAGTGCCAAGAGTATGAAGAGCAGTGTCAGCAGATGAGGTGGAAGGGAATACAGGGCCCGGTCTTGGAGTTCAAGTTCTGATTCTGCTATTTATTAGCTATGCAAGTTGGGCAGCTTCTTTTACATTTGGCCTTGTTTTCTCAATGCTAAATCGGGAACTATGATATTTCCCTAGTTTATTTCACAGCATATTAGGAGGTCTTATGAAGTAGCCTCAAAAATCTCACCAAGGGAACATTTGCAGGTTTAAGTCTGATCATCTCAGGCTACTTGAATGTGGCGTTTCCATGCCCCTGCATGTACCCTAACTAGAGCTGCCTTCCCGAGGCTGCTGCACAAGCGATGCAACCCAGCCCCAGTGTTATCAGACTGTTTCCCTCCAGGCTCTGTACAGTCACCCGACAACCATGTCTTACCTGCCTACTGTCCGCCAGGCTGAGTTAAGTGCTGAATTAATTGCTGGTAATACACCGACAGAGATAACATGACCCTGCCCTGGGGCAAATTATGGTTGATTTAGTCAGAGGGAGAGACAATAAATATATAAGCACATAAATAAACATATAATTTCTAATTATTATGAGGGAAATAAAAGCTAGTTTCTATAGTAGAAAATCATGAGAGGGTTTTTTGTTTGTTTTGTTTTAAGAGGTTTTTGGTGAGATGGTCCTTCTGAAGAAGTACCAGTCCTTCTGAAGAAGTGGGATTTAAGCTGAAACCTGGATGCTGTGCCCCTCTAGCAGGACAGTGCAGGGTCGTCTCTCTGTGAGGAACCTGTGTGTTGTCTGGTATGAATCTCCCTTCTTCCCCATAGAGTGATTCGCTTCCCAAAGCTGCCCTTGACTTTCTCTGTTCTGAGCCATGGCCTGGAGGATTTCTCAAGCCCAGTTTTCTCAAGGCAGGTCTGTGTCCCTGCTCTTCCCTCTGACCCCTTCTGGCTCCTGCCTTCAACCAGAAATAATTTCCATAAAGTATCCATCAATTTATGCAAGTGACAGACTGTAACTGCTGTGTGCTGTGTAAGTTCAGGTCTTGGAGCTCATTCTCTTTCAGCGTGTATGTGGCATGATGCCAAACACAGCTGGAGACCTTCAAGCAAACTATTTTGGCAGAATAAAGTGTCAAAATGATTCCTGAATTAATTTGCTCTCACCCAGCAAGCTAATGTTTCTCCCATTTTTCTACCCTGCAGCAGTTTAACTTATATGCCAGTAAGCTGCAATGTGCAATAACAGTAATTGTGAGCCCTGCTCACTGATCAGTCATTTCACTCTCTATACATTCACCCTCTCCCAGATTTTAGTGCCTGCATCTGCCTCAGTGTAATCCCAAATAGTTCTGTGTCTGCAAAGGAAACATCCAGAGAAAAGGTTTCATCAGCATGGATGCTTCCATTCCAAACAAATAAAAACTTGAGTAGTCATTTAAGATGGATCATCTCAAATAAATCACTGTGTAAAGGTCATATATGTTGCATTGTAAAGTAACTTAATAAGGGTCCTGTCTGACTTTCTTTTAGGATTTAAAAGTGATAGGAATCCAATCTGTGCTTTTAATTTTTTACTTTTTTTCTGCCAAAAGGTATGGAGTGATTCCTGGGTGTTTTGAAAAAGTCAAAGAGGACCATCAAATTAGAAGCAAATATAATTCTAAAATCTAATGAATGTCTCACACTAGCCCTTCCATATTTAATCAGCAGTACATAGAGAATGTAATTCTATAAAATACATGTTTTCAAGAAAACTTCAGGTTTCAGCAGACCCAGTTTGATTAAAGTCATAACTCTCACAGACCACAAGCTCAGTGGTTACCAGGATAAAGGAAAAGAATAGAAACACACGTCTCTCTCATGTCTTTCTTTGAAGTCATGGTACTAATCCTCCTGAGGTTACCATGGGACAGAAAAGAAAATTCATAAATATCTGATCTTCTGAAAAAAATGGTTATATGCTACATAAAAAAATAACAACTTGGTTAATTGTATGCTGAAATCAGAGCCAGTGGAGGCAATCCACTTGGAGGTGCTGGCAGAGGCCATTGTTTCTTTGCCAAGGTCTCCCTTCACAAAGCCTGCAGGCGGGTGCCAGATATCAGTCTCCATTGACCTAGCTCACACTGTTAGTCCTACCCTGGTGATTCCCTGAGACCCCATCATATCCAACTTTCAGGCCGACCTAAGCAATGGCTTTTCCATACAAATGGCCTGTCTTGGCTCATGCTTTGGACTTTCCTAAAATCTCTCAAACAAGCAGCGTCTGACCTTGGGGTGCCACATACCTCTTACTAAGTGGCCCTAGACCTGGCAATAGCAGAAGCCAGCTTTGGTTCACAGTTTGGCCTCTCCTGGGTACCTCTAAGCCCAGCACATGTAGCAGCTTTATAGCTCATGCCAGGTGACCCCAAGATAGGGCACAGGTGGCAGCTGACCTTGGCCTGCTCTTCCCAGGAGACCACAGAACCAATGCACAGCTTCAGACCACATCTAAGTGCCACCCAATCTCCTCCACAAGGGACACTCTTAAGGGGTGGACTCAGTGGGCACCAGAGCCCTGCTGAAGTAAGTCCTGCTCCAGGGAGTGGGCCTCTGCACAGCTGATCCTCCATGATGATTGCAGCTGGTTCATTCAGTCAATTACCATTGGGGTAAATTCCTCCCATTGATCTGCCAACACAATTAAGGCTCAACTACAACAGGTGGGTGTATATGGCCCTTACAGGTGTGGTGCACTTGGAATGACCAGTTTGGGTGATCAGGCAGTCTGTGCCACACGACCTTAAAGGATACTTACTACATAAGGCCACTACCTAGTAGCTCTACTTAATACATAGAAATGAACACAGGGTGGCAGCCAAAATGACAAAACAAAGAAATGTATCCCAATGAAAGAACAGAACAAAATACTAGCAGACAGAATTCAACAATACATTAAAAAAATAATACATCACAATCAAGTGGGATTCATTCTTGGAGCACAAGAATGGCTCAACATATATATGTAAATCAATCAATGTAATACAGCTCATCAACAAAATAAAGGACAAAAATCACATGATCCTATCAACAGATGCAGAAAAGGCATTTGATAAGATACATCCATTGATGTTTAAAACACTCAATAAAATGAGTATCAAAGGAAGTACCTCAACATAATAAAAGGCCATATATGACAAACCATCAGCTAATATCTTATTAAAAGGTGAAAATATGGAGCCTTTTCCTATAAAATCAGGAACAAGACAAGGATTCCCACCCTCCCCACTATTATTCAACCTAGTACTAGAAGTCTTAGCCAGAGCAATCAGGCAAGATAGAGAAATAAAGGGCATCCATATCAGGAAAGAAGATGTAAAGGTATCACTTTTTGCAGATGACATGATCCTGTAATATAGAAAATCCCAAAGACTCCACTGAAAATTATTAGAAACAATCAACTAATGCGGTAAAGTCTCAGGCTACAAAATCAATATACAAAAATCTATAGCTTTTCTATATGCCAATGATGAGACTTCAGAAAACAAAAGCAAAAAAAAGCAATTCCTTTTATAATTGCTACAAAAATAACAAATGCCTAGGAAAAAACTTAACAAAGTATGTGAAGGTCCTATGTACTGAAAACTATGAAGTGTTATGAAAGAAATAGAAAAAGATGCAATCAAATAAAAAAATAATCCATGTTCATGGATTGGAAGAATCAACATAGTAAAAATTGGCCAAAATACCCAAAGAAATATACAAATTTAATGCAATCCCCATTAAAATTCCAATGTCATTTTTTAAAGAAATAGAACAAAAAAATCACCCAGTTTGTCTGGAACCATAAAAAAACCCAAATAGCCAAAACAATTCTATGAAAAAAAAAGTGAAGCTGGAGGTATCATACTACTTCACTTCAAACCATACTACAGAGCCATTATATCAAATTATACTACAGAGCCACTATAATCAAAACAGCATGGTACTGGCAGGAGAAAAGACACATAGACTAATGAAACAGAATCAAGAATCCATAAATAAAACCACATATATATGGATGAATAATCTTTGACAAAGGAGCCAAAAACACACAATGGGGAGAAAAGAATGCCCTTTGAATAAATGGTCCTGGAAAAATTGGAGAGCCACATGCAAAAGAATGAAATGACTACAGGTTGTCCCCATGCACCAACATTAATTTAAAATGGAACTAAGACCTAAATATAAGATCTGAAAGAATAAATTACATAGAAGAAAACATAGGTATTAAACTTATGGACTTTGGCCTTAGAGAACATTTTATGAATCTGACTCCAAAGGCAAGGGAAGTAAAGGCAAAGATAAATGAATGGGACTATATCAAGCTAAAAAGCTTCTGTACAGCAAAAGAAATCAACAACAAAACAAAAAGACAGCCAACCAAATGGTGATATTTGAAAACAATAGCTCTGATAAGGGTTAATATCCAAAATATATAAAGAAGACACAAAGCTCAGCAAGAAACAAGAAAACAATACAATTTAAAAATGGGAAGAGGACATGAACAGACACTTCTCCCAAGAGGACATACAAATGGACAACAGATATATGAAAAAAATGCTCATCTTCACTAGCTATTCAAGAAATGCAAATCAAAACTACAATGAGATACCACCTCACACCTGTTAGATTGGGTATTATCAACAAGAAGGTAATAACAAGCATTGGAGAGGCTGTGGAGAAAAAGGAACCTTCATCCACTATTGGTGGGAATGTAAACTGGTACAGCCATAGAAGAAAGTATGGTGGTTTCTCACAAAATTAAGAATAGAACTACCATATGACCCAGCAAGCCTTTTACTGGGTATCTACCCCCAAAAAACTAAAAAAAACCACTGGTATGCAAAGACACATGCACCCCCATGTTCACTGCAGCATTATTCACAATGGCTAAAACATGGAAATAAACAGTGTCCTTTGATAGAGGATTGGATAAAGAAGATGTGGTACATATATACAATGAAATGCTACTCGGCCATAAGAAATGATAACATATTGCCATTTATGACAACATGGATGGACCTTGAGAACATTATATTGAATGAAATAAGTAAATCAGTAAAAGCTAAGAACTGTGTGATTTCACATAGGTGGGATATAAAAATGACTCATAGACACAGATAAAAGTGAAGTGGTTACCAGGTATAGGTGGTTGTGGGGGACAGGAGTAAAGAGGGACAAATATATGATACTGGAAAATGATTTGACTTTGAATGATGGGCACATAACACAATCAGTCAGATCAAAAGTTATAGAAATATTTACCTGAAACCTATATACTCTTATTGACCAATATTACTCCATTAAACTAATATATATATATATATATATATATATATATATATATATATATATATGAAAGAAAGCACACACACAAAAAAAACTCCAGAGAAAGAACTAAACAAAATGGAGACACATAATCTACTAGACACAGAGTTCAAAATGCTGGTTATAAGGATGGTCAATGAACTTAGGGAAAGAGTAGATGAACTGGGAGAGAACTTCAACAAAGAGGTAGGAAACATAAAAGCAGAGATAGGAAATATGAAAAAGAACCAGTCAGAAATGAAGAATATACTAAC
Organism: Saccopteryx bilineata; assembly: GCF_036850765.1. Lineage (NCBI taxonomy): Eukaryota > Metazoa > Chordata > Mammalia > Chiroptera > Emballonuridae > Saccopteryx > Saccopteryx bilineata. Next base: position 138,944,140 of record NC_089494.1, read on the forward strand.
TAATAGGAAGAATATATTACAGGAAATCAACAGTGAAATAAATTAAGTAGAGAATCAAATCAAAGATTTGAATAATAAGGAAGCAGAAAACAACCAATCAGACCAGAAAAAAGAAAAAAAGAATAAAAAAATAAGGATAGCATAAAGAGCCTCTGGGACAACTTCAAGTGTACCAATATTCACATTATAGGAGTGCCAGAAAGAGAAGAGATAGAGCAAGATACTGAAAACTATGTAAAAAATGATGGAAAACTTCCCTAACCTGGTGAAAGAAATAGACATACAAGTCCAGGAAGCACATAGAATCTCAAACAACTTCAACCCAAAGAGAACCACAGTAAGACACATCATAATTAAAATGCCAAACATTAAAAACAAAGAGAGAATCTTAAAAAGAGGCAAGAGAAAAGCAGTTAGTTACCTAGAAAGAAGCTCCCATAAGACTGTCAGCTGATTTCTCAACAGAAAATTTGTAGGTCTGAAAGGACTGGCACAAAATTTCCAAAGTTATGGGAAGCAAGGACCTACAACCAAGATTACTCTACACAGCAAAGCTATCACTTAGATTCAAAGGATAAAGAGCTTCCCAGACAAGAAAAGTCTAAAGAAGCTCATTACCATCAAACCAGTATTACAAGAAATAATAAACACAGACACAGACAACAATGTAGTGATAGCCAGAGGGAAAGGGGGTTGGGTGGAGGTAGGCAAAGGGGGAAAAATTAAGACAGAAAGACTTCACTTGGAGTGATAGGTACACAACACAGTGTGCAGATGATGTTTTCTTAAATTGTACACTCAAAACTTGTATGACTTTTGTGAACCAAGGTCACCCAATAAAGTCAATAAAAATAAAAATTTAAAATATAAATAAAATGGCAATAGACACATATCTATCAATTCAAATGCAAATGGATTAAATGCTCTAATTGAAAGACATATGGTGGCTGAATGGATAAGAAACCAAGACCTTTACATGTGCTGTGTATAAGAAACTCACTCTAGTTTGCAATACACACAGACTGGAAGGACAATTTATCTTCCCTGAAAAACATTGGGATCTGCAGCTCCATAGACAGAGGCTCTGATTCATTTTAACAGTCTCCTAATGAATGCTTAGGGTTACATTTCTGTCAATGCACCGGGCCCTATATTGGTCTCTGGTAACCTCTTTTCATCCATATCCTGGGTGACGGCAAGAATTCAGAAAAGTCTTCTAATGCTGTTTCTTCTGTTTTGTATTTTCCAAAGCATCCATCAGTATCTCAAATCCTGAAGTGTCACTAGTTAACTCTATTTTCAGTCTCCTCAATTAGACTATAAGCTCCTTGAGTGCAGAGGTCTTATCTCTAATTAACTACTATATCCTCAAAAAGCAGAGATGACCAACTCAGACCAAAGGAAATACAGCAAGGCAAGGAACAAGCAATGCATGATATTCAGAGAACAGGAAGGAACATCCTAGGCTCATGAGTGGCTGAGATTTGACATACCACTGCAGTCTAAAGACAGTCCAGGCTGGCACAGCACCAGCTCTGTGGAATGGTGGAGGAAGCGCTCATTAGCTGACAGTGCATAATAAATTGGATCCTCTGGCTCTGGAACTGCAGGTCCCAATGTATTTCAGGGAAGGTAAATTGTCCTTCCATGGAATCTTAATGAACCTCTTCTGGACTCCTGAAATTGCAACTTATCAATGTAAAATAAAATTTTAAAATTTCACTAACATCAGAAAACGTTTGGGTAAAGATGAAGAAAAAGAAATAAAATAGAACCATTTTTATCAGCTTGCTGCTGAGTTAGTCTTTAGGCCAAAATAAAAATTTCCTAGAATTCAGATGCCTCTGCATTTCTGGTTTATGCAGATTCCTATGGACTCAATTCTGTATTCTTCCAAGTATGAAATATCTAAGTCACCCTAAAAGCTTTCTTAGACCCCCCCCCAATATTTCCAATCCCCAGGGCCATCCCCAGGCCCTGTAGGCTTCCAGGGGCCCTTAAAGCTCCCAAGCAAATAATTCACTGCTCTCTGGCCTCAATGCCTTTAGACACAAATACAACAGTTCTACAATCTGCTACGTAATGACATGCCGACATCTTAAAAGCAGAGGCTGTTCTAAAACCAGGCAACCCTATTTACCTCCCACACTGTTCCCAGATTAAAAAATGGTTTGCTGCCCAGGTGATAGTTTGTGGGAGGGTTATTAGTCACATATACTATCTACTTCTTCTGCCAAACTACAACCTAAAATCTAGACACAGAAAGCCCAGGTTTACAAATATTAGTCAAACAGTTGAGCATAAAACTAGCTCCAATATTATGTAAACATCTAAGGCTTTACTCTCAACAAATTACAGTAGTGATTCTCAACCTTAGGTGCACATTAGAATTCTCTGGAGAGCTTTTAAAAAATGCTGTTGCCCAGACTCAGACCAATTACATTTAAATATCTCTTTGGGTGGGACTTGGATGTGAGTAATTTTTTAAGCGCCTAGGTATTTCCAATGTGTGACCAAGTTTGAGAACCACTGAATTACAGGAAGATCTATATTTAGAAACAAATGTGCCTTCTTGGCTTATTTTAAAACTCTCCATATAATGAATGATTGCGTTTCTACACCAACACACACATACACATACACCGCAAGCACACTGAATCTGCTCTGAGACTGCTGGGACAGTGGTTACTCTGGTGGGCAGGGACGGTCATAACCGGAAGGGAACTGAGGGGGGCTTGAGGGGCTGGTAATACTGCTTTTGTTTTCATTACATAGGTCTGCTCAGTTTACAGAAATTAATCAAGCTGCAAATTTATCTAGCTGCATATATAATATATCAAACAAAAGTAAAAACAGAAAAAACTCCTCCTCTTTTTCTCCTTTCTATCTCTCTCTCTCTCTCTCTCTCTCTCTCTCTTTCTCTCTCTCTTCATGATCAATATTTTAAAATCATATTTCCAAAATGCTAAACTGGCTCAAAATTAAATAAAGCTACATGTAAATATGGAATTCAACAATGTTAGAAATTACTTTAACAAGGTTTAGTGATATTACTAATATTAAAATAGATATTTCTTGATGACATATTTAAGAGGAAATGAAAAGGCCCCTTCCAGCATTATTGTTCAATAAAACAGTAGGGCACTCTTTCCTTTTTCTTTCTTTCTTTTTTTGTAAACAGGGCTTCATTCATAAAAATTTAAATCTACATCTGTTCTCTTCTTTCAGATTTGAAACTCCATGACGGCAGGAACCACTTTTTTCTTCATCACTATTTTATTCACATTGCTTAACATTCAGTATATAGTATTTACTTAATAAATGTTTGTATAGGAATGAAAGAATGAGAAAACCAATTAATGCATATCTGGAACAGAGCTCTCTCACGTCCTGTTTCACAAACATGGTTAAAGCTTTCCTATTATCAAATTGCAAACTCTAAGTTGTTCCATGGACTATTAATAGACACGTTTTTTCTTTTTCCTCATAACCTTCCCCCACACCTACCTTGCTAGCAAATGCATTTGCAGATGCTGGCTTAAACAAAGCCAATCATGGCCTTTAAACACCAACGTGCATTTGAAGTCACCAAGTGCATCACACTTAGCATGTAGCACTTCATCATTTATTTAACCACAGACATATTAATCAAAGGGCATCTCCTGGGATTATTGTTCCATGGAACCCAGTTTGGGAAACATTAACTCCCACCATCTAATTAAAATTCCTTAATCTGATATTCAAGAACCTTAAAGGTCTGGCTGAAGCCCCACCCTAGCTGAAGCCCCACCCTGGCTGGTTGGTTCAGTGGTAGAGTGTCGGCCTGGTGTGCAGGAGTCCCGGGTTCAATTCCCGGCCAGGGCACACAGGAGAGCACCTATCTGCTTCTCCACCCCTCCCCCTCTCCTTCCTCTCTGTCTCTCTCTTCCCCTCCTGCAGCTGAGGCTCTATTGGAGCAAAGTTGGCCCGGACACTGAGGATGGCTCCATGGCCTCTGCCTCAGGCTCTAGAATGGCTCTGGTTGCGACGGAGCAATGCCCCAGATGGGCAGAGCATGGCCCCCTGGTGGGCATGCCGAATGGATCCTGGTCGGGCTCATGTGGGAGTCTGTCTGACTGCCTCCCTGTTTCCAACTTCAGAAACACACACACACACACACACACACACACAAAATTTTTTTTAAATCTTAAAAAAAAAAAATTGTAAAAAAAAAAAAAAAAAAAGGTCTGGCTGAATTTACCCTGTCATGGCTTTATTTTTCAGTTCTACACACCAAATAAGCTTTGCGCTCTCTTATCTCAGTCTCTCAACACACGTCATTTTCCTTAACTGGGATTCTTTTCCTTACCTCCTTCACCCATCTCTACTCCAAGCTCAGACCTAGGCTTTTCCAATCCCACATTTTTTACCTCTCTCATCTTCAGAGTTCCTAACCTCCTGCTGTTACTGTCTGTATGACTCCTACTGTTACTATCTGTACAACTCACTTGGCTACTGATGAAATACTGCCAATTGGTGAGATACTGTTTCTCATTGGTAGTAATGTTACCCAACTGTAAAAATGTTTGTGCACAATTTCCCCAGAGACTGAGCTCCATGAGAACCACTCTGCTCTCTTCTTCCCTCCCCCCACAAGTGGTTTGGCACAGTGTGTTTTGCACAGTGACTGTTGGACAAGGGGTAGTAATTGTTTCTAAGGTATGTATTCTCACTAGCTTCCCTTGGAAGAAAATCCTTATCTAACCCAGAATGATAATGAGGACATTAGTTCAGCTGTTCAAATTCTTCCTCTCAGATGCCTCCTTATTATTTCAAGCATTCTTTCTCAGGGTGCTGGAAAAGCACCAATGATTTCTACTAACTTGAAAATTCCTCAGAGTCCTTTATCTTTAACCTCATTAAACATTTATAGATGTAGAAATAAGTCTGCTTCATTTGTTATGAATAAGATCTAGCAGAGAGCCATGTACAGTTTGCCTGCTATAAAGTTGTGAGGAGAACTGTGATTGTGCCTGCAAAGCATCTCTATTTCCCATGGACCAAGAGAGAGGCATTCTAAAAGGTGCCCAAGCTCAGGCGATCTTCAGAAGTGATTGCGGTACCTATGGATATAGGACAGCCAAGTCCTCTCAGAGTCTCCCTCACTAATTGAAAATCACAACAGGACAGAAAGGCCAGAGCCTAATAATCAAAGAATACTCAAGTGACTGAGGGGGAGAAATGTGTATCAAGGAAGTACAGATAATGCAATGAACTCCTGGATTATCTTTAAGTCAGTAGTTCTCAACTAGAAGTAATTTTGCTGCCCAAAGTACATTTGGTACTATTGGGAGATATTTTTGATTGTCAGAACTGGGGCTGCGATGTTACTGGCATCTAGTGGGTTGAGGTCAGGATGCTGTTAAACATCCTACAGGGCACAGGACAGCTCCCCACAATGTGCCAGTGGTGTGGAGGCAGAGAAGCCCTGTTCTTAGATAAATAATGGAAGCCAGCGAAACATGGAAATTCTTCAGCTGAAGAACAGAAACAGAAGTTATTGCTTAGTTTAAAACCATATAAGTAGTTTATAATGCAGGTTACTAACAATTTGAGGGAATCACCACTGTTTTCTCTACTGTGCCAGCACAGGCCAGAATCATCACTGCTTTCTGTAATAGAGATCAGAGCTGCAGAAACACCAAGAAATGGACTCACTTAACATCATCATTTGGCAATTCCTCCTTACTGTTAAATAACATAGCAGCACACTATATTTAAAACAAATATTTTTTAAACATCAGGAAAAAAAATGATAGCTTAAAACAGGGGTCCCCAAACTTTTTACATAGGGGGCCAGTTCACTGTCCCTCAGACCATTGGAGGGCTGGACTATAAGAAAAAACTATGAACAGATTCCTATACACACTGCACATATCATATTTTAAAGTAAAAAACAAAACAAAACGGGAACAAATACAATATTTAAAATAAAGAACAAGCAAATTTAAATCAACAAACTGACCAGTACTTCAATGGGAACTATGGGCCTGCTTTTGGCTAATGAGATGGTCAATGTGCTCTTCTCACTGACCACCAATGAAAGAGGTGCCCCTTCCGGAAGTGCGGTGGGGGCCGGATAAATAGCCTCAAGGGGCTGCATGTGGGCCGGCCGTAGTTTAGGGACCCCTGGTTTAAAATAATCTCAAAAATAGCAAAAGCGGTAGTTACTCATAAAATCTTGCTGGCTAAGTCAACAAACCCAACTAAACTGAATCCGTTTCTCATATGTGATGTATCTAAAAATAGTATGTTATACAAATACCAAAATGGTAAGATAATTTCCTTCTCTTTGTTTATCTATACTCTCTAAATTTTCTACAGTGAATCATTTCTCATCATCCGCCTCTGGCTCCAGGTAACCCCCACTTCCGGGGACTGCCTGTGAGAGCCCTCTCGCTGAGGGGTCCAGGTAAAGGAATGTTACAGTGTACACTCTTTCGGGGACTGCCTGTGAGAGCCCTCTCGCTGAGGGGTCCAGGTAAAGGAATGTTACAGTGTACACTCTTTCGGGGACTGCCTGTGAGAGCCGTCTCGCTGAGGGGTCCAGGTAAAGGAATGTTACAGTGTACACTCTTTCGGGGACTGCCTGTGAGAGCCCTCTCGCTGAGGGGTCCAGGTAAAGGAATGTTACAGTGTACACTCTTTCGGGGACTGCCTGTGAGAGCCGTCTCGCTGAGGGGTCCAGGTAAAGGAATGTTACAGTGTACACTCGGGTGGCAGTGTGCTCATGGCGGTGAACACTTCAGTTTCCCATTTTCAGCTACTACGAATGAATAAAAAAATAAACTTATTTTTATAATAAATAAATAAAACTTATTTGGAAATAGTAAATTAGTTTTAAAATATTTACTCTTTTTAATGTAAAAGAGTGCATATTCTTTAACCCACTCATACAGTAACATACTTTGCAGAAACAATTAGCAATGCAGATAAGTAGTCACATACAAAGTACCTCACTGTGGAATGGTTTAAAATAGCCTCAAACATTAAAAATAAAAGAAAACAAAAGAAAAAGAAAGAAAGAAAAACTAAAGGTCTAGAAATACCTAAATAAGTTTGGTACAAGAGCACATCCATTCAGTGTGCCACTGCTAAAATTATAATGTTGCAAGCACCTACTGATACAGGCAGATGAAAAACGTAAGATAAAAGCATGGTCTAAAGCAGGATTCTAATTTTTCCACTTAGAGAAAAACACTCTTGACCAAAATGCACGATTATGCTAACAGTTACCTCTGAGTGAGGGGGTATGGCGTGATCACTTTTTTCTTCATACAGCTTTACACTTAATAGATTTCTTAGCAAAGCATAAGAATTTATGATTAGAACAATTGAAACATTGACATTTTAGTGAACACATAATTGAATTCAAATAAATTCATGAGATTAGTGAGTTATTTTTTGTATATTGGTTTATACTACGTGACACAAATATTTAGCAATGCCATTACACACACAAAGATTTAAAATGACTTAAATATTATTTAAATTATTAACCCTAAAACAGTCACTTAGAGTTGATTTAAATATAATAAGCAGCCATGTAAAAATGTAACACAAAAGCAAATGTTATTTAAGTTACAGACTGTTTTAGGGTTCAAAGTCATTCATAATAAAGACACAAAGTGTTGCACACTATAGAGGAAGGCTGCCTTCTGCATGGGGGGAGGGTCCTCAGCAGGTAGGGTGCTAATTTGAGGGATTGGGAAGCCAAGGATAAAAGCCATCAAGATATCCTAAGGTAGAGGGAGGAATTTTTGTACATGCAATGGTACTGCTAAATACAATTGTCAATATAGCATAAATCAATATACAAAGATGACTCACCGATCCCTATTACAAATTACTTTGAATAAATAAATAAAAATCATCTTGTTTTTTGTTCCTAAAAACAAAAGCCCTAAAAGATAGTTTCTTTTCTTTTTTTTCAATTTTGGCTAAACAATCTAAATCTGACCATACTGTCACAAAATAGTTATTTTCACAGCTTTGAGATTCAAATTATGTCATATTATCAACATCTAATTCACTAGTCTAAATGGTTAACATTGTTTGAATGATTTCCCAATACAGATACTGATTAGCTGTGACAGAAAAGGGAACCCTCCTGCACTGCTGGTGGCAATGCAGACTGGTGCAGCCTCTGTGGAAAACAGTATGGAGATTCCTCAAAAAATTAAAAATCAAACTGCCTTTTGAACCAGCTATCCCACTTTTAGGAATATACCTCAAGGACACCATAGCACTGTTCCAAAAGGAGAAATGCACCTCCATGTTTATGGCAGCATTGTTCACAATAGCGAAGATCTGGAAACAGCCAAAGTATCTGTCAGAGGACGAGTGGATTAAAAAGCTTTGGTACATATATACTATGGAATACTACTCAGCCATAAGAAATGATGACATCGGATCATTTACAATAACATGGATGGACCTTGATAACATTATATGGAGCGAAATAAGTAAATCAGAAAAAACTAAGAACTATATGAACCCATACATAGATGGGACATAAAAATGAGACTCAGAGAGATGGACAAGAATGTGATGGTAATGGGGGTGGGGGGGTGGGGGGGTGGGGAGGGGGCGAGGAAGGAGAGAGAGGGGGTGCAGGGAGGGGAGGGGCACAAAGAAAACCAGATAGAAGGTGACGGAAGACAATTTGACTTTGGGTGAGGGGTATGCAACATAATCAAATGTCGAAATAATCTGGAGATGTTTTCTCGGAACATATGTACCCTGACTTATCAATGTCACTGCATTAAAATTAATAAAAATAAGATTAAAATGTGGAAAAAAAAGAAAAAAAAAGAAAAACCCGAGTCTGCATCAGATGCTGCAGCTGCATCTCCTCATCTATTCTTTCATGTTAGCCACCAAACAAGGTTAGAGAGCGGGCTGCCCGCTCTGTTCCAGATGCTGACCTGAAAGGTAAAATAAAACAACACAAAAACAACAAATCCCCCCACAAAGAACAAAAAAGCCCCCTACCTAAACTAGCCTTCAGAATGAATTCAGTCCGTATACCCTTCATAAAAAAAGAATTCTTAAAGAAAACACCTTAAGACTATCTTCTTCTAAGTGTGACATTTACCAAGAGCAGCATGGGGCTTATCTGAGTGGTGCAGAGATCAACTTGGCTACAACAGAATGGCACTGGGTTATATAAAAGGGAGAGAGGGATTGAGTGAGTAATGTTGAAGTCAGACCAGAGGAGACAAAGGCAGGACACAGGGCTTTGGCTGCAGTTGTATTTAAGGTTACCCCATACTAGGGGACCTCTCAAAGTCCAGCTCTTCGATGATGCTTGAACAAAGGCAACTATGATTCAATAATAAACACACCTAGACCTCTCTTTTTGTGAAAAGGGCTCTATGTTAATATTTTTTTTTTATCTACCAGGAAATATGATTTTCTCTTAAGTTGTAATTCTGTAAATGAAGGTTTTTATAGTCATTGTGACTTCACTCTTTGTAAATGATGATTTTTACTCAAATCCAATAAAGAATTTTAAATAAAAACCAGAAAAAGAAATTTAGAAAGTCTTTTTATGTACAAATTTACTGTATTGAATATCATTAGTATCAAAATAGAAAAAAGTTCATGTTTCATTGATTGGATAGCTTGAATTGACTATCTTTTGTTGCAAGGCCAATAAAATGAGCTTATTATGATGTTTTCATTTTTATACTTTCATGTGAAATGTCTTTGTTTATTGCTCTAGTCTTTTCTTAAGTGTGGGCGGTCTTACCACTGAATGTGGAAAGAGCCTATGCCATAGGCAGATAAAGCAAAATCAAAAAGTTTATAATGTTTTAATTTATACTATAAGGAAAGAGCTTAGAGTCCAAATATAAAAAACATTTTTCTTTCAAGCTAGTGTTTAATCTGAGATTAAAGGATGAAAAATGAGTGAACTAGGAACCAGTCTTCCGTTACTTACAATGCATTCACAGTAGGCATGTGGCGCATTTAACAGTGATATCTTCTAAATAGCATGTGACAGAATTAAAAAAAAAATAGTGTCACTGAAGAAGCCAGAGTTGGTGAAGAAAAGTTGGTAAGCAAGGAGTAGTTTTTATAGAAGAAATCCACCATCCTCTTTTCTGTTTGAATAGTGGTTTTGACTGCCTGACCAGGCAGTGGCACAGATAGAGCATCGGAATGGGACGCGGTCACCAGCTTGAGCATAGGGTTGCTGGCTTGAGCATGGAATCATAGACATGACCGCATGGTCGCTGACTCAAGCCCAAAGGTTGTGGCTTGAAGCCCAAGGTCACTGGCTTGAGCAAGGGGTCACTCACTCTGCTGTACCCTCCGTCCTCCCCATCAAGGCACATATGAGAAAGCAATCAATGAACAACTAAGGTGCTGCAATGAAGAATTGATGCTTCTCATCTCTCTCCCTTCCTGTCTATCTCTATCTGTCCCTCTCTCTGACTCTCTCTCTCTGTCACACACACAAAAAAAAGGAATAGTGGTTTTGGTTCAAAGCTCTTTTTATAGCAGTAATTGCAATGAGAAATATATGAAACCACATAAAGTCCAACAATTGGAGATGTGTTAAATGCATTTTTGGTAAATCCATATAATGGTAAGCTAAATAGTTATTAAATAGAATGTTTTTCAGTGACATGAAGAACATATATATACAGTATTTAGGAAGACAAAATAATAATGAGATTGTCAATAAGTTATCTCTATAGCAAAATTATGGGTAATTTTATTATATTTACATGGATCTCAAATTCCTAACTTTTCTAAGGGTAAACACTTTTATTTAAAAAGCATTAAAATTGCATTAAAAATTAGAGAATAAAATGAAATACTTTTTGGGACATAGAAAAAACTCTCATGGATTACAGTGAGTGAGAAATGATCATTTATCTCAAGAAATGTATATTAATTTGGAGAGAGTTATTAGTCGATGTTTAATAAGGCAAGGCTACAGTAGTAAATAAACTCTGAAATCCCAGTGACTTAAAGCCTGTATTTCACTCTTAAAAGTCCAATGAGAAAGAGAGGAAAGGCACTGGCTCTGAATCAATTTTACAAACCATTGTGCACATTTCATTGTAACATCTACTCATGTGGCTCTTGCACCTACTGCAAGGCAGACTGGGAAATTTAAGGAAATACACAAGTGTTGGGTTAACAGTAAAGTTTCTGCTACAAGGGTTTATAGGAAACTAAGTAAAATCATTGAGTCATGGTAATTTTTGGTGAACAAATTGTGCACATATTATACATACCTATTTTGAAACTCTATCTTGAATTCCACAAAGCTCAAATTTTTACATGTTTGCCTTTTTTTTTTTTTGGTTTACAAATTTTCTAAAATTAACATATATTTATTTTCCAAATTGGTGGATATTTAGGACCTCCCCCACAAATTTTCATAGGAATATCCTTTTTTTGATAGAGACAGAGAGAGACAGAGGGAGGGACAGATAGGGAGAGACAGACAGGAAGGGAGAGAGATGAGAAGCATCAATTCTTCATTACAGCATCTTAGTTGTTCATTGACTGCTTTCTCATATGTGCCTTGACTGGGGGGCCACAGCAGACCAAGTGTCCCCTTGCTCAAGCCAGCGACCTTGGGCTCAAGCTGGTGAGCCTTGCTCAAACAAGATGAGCCAGCACTCAAGCTGGTGACCTCAGAGTTTCAAACCTGGGTCCTCCCCATCTCAGTCCGACGCTCTATCCACTGCATTAGGCTCACATAAATATCCTTAAACATGTCTACTGATAAACAAGTATGACTCTGTCTCTAAAGTATACATTTAGAAAAAGTATTCTGATGTTGTATGTTATATGTATAGTATTTTTACATATGTAAAAATATATTTATATGTATTTTATTTTTAATTTGTATAAATGCTGCCAATGTGCATTTCCAAGTGGCTGTTTATACACATACTAGAATTTTGTGTTTTGTTTTACACATATCCCCATAGCTTATGGATATGAACTATCTCCATTTTAATTTGCATTTCTGTAATTGCACTGAAGATTGAGCAGCTCTATATAAGTATATTGCTTAATTGGGTTTATTTTTCCATAAATTTCCCTTGGATATACTTTTCTTTGTCTATATCTTTCTTTACATAGAAGTTCTGAATTTTGATGACAAAAATTTGCCTTTGTGATTTTTGTGTTTTGTGTTCTAGTCAAGAAATCTTTCGGGTGACGTCACGGAAATGGCGCCGTGAGAAGCGCGTCCGACAGCTCTCCCCTAAATCACAACAAATTTATCAACTAGAAACAGAAAAATTTATCCTCGGAGCATTCCGGAGTTCCACACAAACTGAAAGCAAAAGGACTGTTATCACTTGAATCTGAGAGACGAGGGTGTGGAGGAAGCTACCGCAGCGACGCTCATTCAAGCCACCAGGGAGTGCGCCCGCGTGCTATCAATAAGAACACCCTCAGATGCCGATAAGAAAGAGGAAATCGAATATTATGGATACAAAAGAAAGAGAGGTAACACAAATAGATGTGGAAAAATCTATGGAGAAAAGACTTAACATATTGGAAGCCTTGGAGCTAAATGACAGAGAATTTAAAATAGAAATCTTAAAAATACTCAGAGATATACAAGAAAACACAGAAAGGCAATATAGGGAGATCAGAAAACAACTCAATGAACACAAAGAATATATTACCAAGGAAATTGAAACTATAAAAACAAATCAAACAGAAATGAAAAACTCAATTCACGAGCTGAAAAACAAGGTAACAAGCTTAGCTAACAGAACAGCCCAGATTGAAGATAGGATTAGTGAAATAGAAGACAAACAACTTGAGGCACAACAGAGAGAAGAAGAAAGAGACTCAAAAATAATAAAAAATGAGAAAGCCCTACAGGAATTGTCTGACTCCATCAGAAAGAATAACATAAGAATAATAGGTATATCAGAGGGAGAAGAGAAAGAAAATGGAATGGAGAATATACTCAAACAAATAATAGACGAGAACTTCCCAAGCCTGTGGAAGGAACTAAAGCCTCAAATTCAAGAAGCAAACAGAACACCAAGTTTTCTTAACCCCAACAAACCCACTCCAAGGCACATCATAATAAAGATGACACAAACCAATGACAAAGAAAAAATTCTCAAGGCAGCCAGGGAAAAGAAGAGTACAACATATAAAGGAAGGCCTATTAGATTATCATCAGATTTCTCAGCAGAAACTCTACAAGCTAGAACAGAGTGGACCCCAATATTTAAAGCCCTGAAAGAGAGGAACTTTCAGCCAAGAATACTATACCCATCAAAGCTATCCTTCAAGTATGAAGGAGATATAAAAACATTCACAAATACAGAAAAGATGAGAGAATTTATCAACAGAAAGCCCCCACTCCAGGAAATACTAAGGGGGGTTTTCCAACCAGATTCAAAGAACAAAAGAAAACAACACCACAAGTAACAGCTCCACCAAGAACACAATAAAACCAAACTTAAACTGTGACAACAAAGGAAAAAAAGGGGGGAGAGGATGGAGATTAACAGTAGCAAAGGATGATGAAGTGCAGAAATACTTATAAGATAGGGTACTACAATGAATATGGTAGGTACCCTTTTCATTACTTAATGGTAACCACCCTTAAAAAAACCACCACAAAAACACTTGACTTAAAAAAGGTAGCAACAGAGGAAAGAAGTATGGAACACAAACAAACAAAAACAAATGATAGAAAAACAAAAGAGAAGAATCAAACTAGATACAAAACTAACAGAAAGCAATTTAAAAAATGGCAGTAGGGAACCCACAAGTGTCAATAATTACACTAAATGTAAATGGATTAAACTTACCAATAAAAAGACACAGAGTAGCAGAATGGATTAAAAAAGAAAATCCAACTATATGCTGCCTACAAGAAACACATCTAAGCAACAAGGATAAAAACAAATTCAAAGTGAAAGGCTGGAAAACAATACTCCAAGCAAACAACACCCAAAAAAAAGCAGGTGTAGCAATACTCATATCTAATAATGCTGACTACAAGACAGAAAAAGTACTCAGAGACAAAAATGGTCATTTCATAATGATTAAGGGGAAGTTGAATCAAGAAGACATAACAATCCTTAATATATATGCACCAAACCAAGGAGCACCAAAATATATAAGACAGCTAATTATTGACCTTAAAACAAAAACTAACAAAAATACAATCATACTTGGAGACCTCAATACACTGCTGACAGCTCTAGATCGGTCATCCAAACAGAGAATCAATAAAGATATAGTGGCCTTAAACGAAATACTAGAACACCTGGATATGATAGACATCTACAGGACACTTCATCCCAAAGCGACAGAGTATACATTTTTCTCTAGTGTACATGGAACATTCTCAAGAATTGACCATATGTTGGGCCACAAAGACAATATCAGCAAATTTAGAAAAATTGAAATTGTACCAAGCATATTTTCTGATCATAAAGCCTTGAAACTAGAATTCAACTGCAAAAAAGAGGGGGAAAAACCCACAAAAATGTGGAAACTAAACAACATACTTCTAAAAAATGAATGGGTCAAAGAAGAAATAAGTGCAGAAATCAAAAGATATATACAGACAAATGAAAATGAAAATACGACATATCAGAATCTCTGGGATGCAGCAAAAGCAGTAATAAGAGGAAAGTTCATATCACTTCAGGCCTATATGAACAAACAAGAGAGAGCCGAAGTAAACCACTTAACTTCACACCTTAAGGAACTAGAAAAAGAAGAACAAAGACAACCCAAAACCAGCCGCAGAAAGGAGATAATAAAAATCAGAGCAGAAATAAATGAAATAGAGAACAGAAAAACTATAGAAAAAATCAATAAAACAAGGAGCTGGTTCTTTGAAAAGATCAACAAAATTGACAAACCCTTGGCAAGACTCACCAAGGAAAAAAGACACAGGACTCAAATAAATAAAATCCAAAATGAAAGAGGAGAGATCACCACAGACATCATAGAAATACAAAGAATTATTGTAGAATACTATGAAAAATTATATGCCACCAAATACAACAACCTAGAAGAAATGGATAAATTCCTAGAACAATACAACCTTCCTAGACTGAGTCATGAAGAAGCAGAAAGCCTAAACAGACCAATCAGCAGGGAGGAAATAGAAAAAACTATGAAAAATCTCCCCAAAAATAAAAGTCCAGGCCCAGACGGTTATACTAGTGAATTCTATCAAACATTCAAAGAAGACTTGGTTCCTATTCTACTCAAAGTCTTCCAAAAAATTGAAGAAGAAGCAATACTTCCAAACACATTTTATGAGGCCAACATAACCCTCATACCAAAACCTGGCAAGGATGGCACAAAGAAAGAAAACTACAGACCAATATCTCTAATGAATACAGATGCTAAAATACTAAACAAAATACTGGCAAACCGAATACAACAACATATTAAAAAAATAATACATCATGATCAAGTGGGATTCATCCCAGAATCTCAAGGATGGTTCAACATACGCAAAACGGTTAACGTAATACACCATATCAACAAAACAAAGAACAAAAACCACATGATCTTATCAATAGATGCAGAAAAGGCTTTTGATAAAATACAACACAATTTTATGTTTAAGACTCTCAACAAAATGGGTATAGAAGGAAAATATCTTAACATGATAAAGGCCATATATGATAAACCATCAGCCAACATCCTATTAAACGGCATAAAACTGAGGACTTTCTACCTTAAATCAGGAACAAGACAGGGTTGTCCACTCTCTCCACTCTTATTCAACGTGGTGCTAGAAGTTCTGGCCAGAGCAATCAGACAAGACAAAGAAATAAAAGGCATCCATATCGGAAAAGAAGAAGTAAAGCTATCACTTTTTGCTGATGATATGATCCTATACATCGAAAACCTGAAGGACTCCACAAAAAGATTATTAGAAACAATAAACCAATACAGTAAGGTCGCAGGATACAAAATTAACATACAAAAGTCCATAGCCTTTCTATATGCCAACAATGAAATATTAGAAAACGAACTCAAAAAAATAATCCCCTTCACGATTGCAACAAAAAAAAATAAAATACCTAGGAATAAACATAACAAAGAACGTAAAGGACCTATATAATGAAAATTACAAAGCATTGTTAAGGGAAATCGAAAAAGATACAATGAGATGGAAAAATATTCCTTGTGCTTGGATAGGAAGAATAAATATTATCAAAATGGCCATATTACCCAAAGCAATATACAAATTTAATGCAATTCCCATCAAAATCCCTATGAGATTTTTTAAAGAAATGGAACAAAAAATCATCAGATTTATATGGAACTATAAAAAACCCCGAATAGCCAAAACAATCCTAAGGAAAAAGAATGAAGCTGGGGGCATTACAATACCTGACTTTAAACTATATTATAGGGTCACGATAATCAAAACAGCATGGTATTGGCAGAAAAATAGACACTCAGACCAATGGAACAGAATAGAAAGCCCAGAAATAAAACCACATATATATGGTCAAATAATCTTTGATAAAGGGGCCAACAACACACAATGGAGAAAAGAAAGCCTCTTCAACAAATGGTGTTGGGAAAACTGGAAAGCCACATGCAAAAGAATGAAACTCGACTACAGCCTGTCCCCGTGTACTAAAATTAATTCAAAATGGATCAAAGACCTAAATATAAGACCTGAAACAATAAAGTACATAGAAGAAGACATAGGTACTAAAATCATGGACCTGGGTTTGAAAGAACATTTTATGAACTTGACTCCAATGGCAAGAGAAGTGAAGGCAAAGATAAATGAATGGGACTACATCAGAATTAAAAGTTTTTGCTCAGCAAGAGAAACTGATATCAAAATAAACAGACAGCCAACTATATGGGAACTGATATTTTCAAACGACAGCTCAGATAAGGGCCTAATATCCAAAATTTACAAAGAACTCATAAAACTCAACAACAAACAAACAAACAATCCAATAAAAAAATGGGAAGAGGACATGAACAGACACTTCTCCCAGGAAGAGATACAAATGGCCAACAGATATATGAAAAGATGCTCAGCTTCATTAGTTATTAGAGAAATGCAAATCAAAACTACAATGAGATACCACCTCACCCCTGTTAGATTAGCTATTATCAACAAGACGGGTAATAGCAAATGTTGGAGAGGCTGTGGAGAAAAAGGAACCCTCATTCACTGTTGGTGGGACTGTAAAGTGGTACAACCATTATGGAGGAAAGTATGGTGGTTCCTCAAAAAACTGCAAATAGAACTACCTTATGACCCAGCAATCCCTCTACTGGGTATATACCCCAAAACCTCAGAAACATTGATACGTGAAGACACATGTAGCCCCATGTTCATTGCAGCACTGTTCACAGTGGCCAAGACATGGAAACAACCAAAAAGCCCTTCAATAGAAGACTGGATAAAGAAGATGTGGCACATATACACTATGGAATACTACTCAGCCATAAGAAATGATGACATCAGATCATTTACAGCAAAATGGTGGGATCTTGATAACATTATAAGGAGTGAAATAAGTAAATCAGAAAAAAACAAGAACTACATGATTCCATACATTGGTGGAACATAAAAATGAGACTAAGAGACATGGACAAGAGTGTGGTGGTTACCAAGGGTGGGGGGGGAGGGAGGACATGGGAGGGAGGGAGGGAGAGAGTTAGGGGGAGGGGGAGGGGCACAGAGAACTAGATAGAGGGTGGCGGAGGACAATCTGACTTTGGGCGAGGGGTTTGCAACATAATTTGATGACAAAATAACCTAGACATGTTTTCTTTGAATATATGTACCCTGATTTATTAATGTCATCCCATTACCATTAATAAAAATTTATTAAAAAAAAAAAAAAAATCTTTCAATGCCACAAAGGTAGTCTTCCCTATTTTCTCCTAATAGTTTAATTTCTTTATTTTCATATTTGTATCTCTAATTTATCTAAAACTTCTCTGTGTATGCGTGTGGTGTGAGGCTATGATCTGATTTTATTTTCTCTATTAGCAGTCCTTATCTCAACAGCATTCACCGAAGACTCTCCTTTTCCCACTGTTTTTAAATGTCACCTTGTATATATTAAGTTCTCATTAGGTGTGTGTGTGGGGGGGGGGAGAAGTGAAGAAAGAGGAGGTGACTGAAGGGAAGGCAGCAGTTGAAGAGGGTCTTCCTTGGGAGCTGAAAGCTGAAGTTGAGAAAGTGAAGGAGGTGAAGAGGGTGGAGTGCAGAGAGGTGGGAGGTAGTGGGGAGGGGGAGGGAGGTACAAAGGTGGCTTCAGAGAGCTACTGCAGTGTGGAGTCCTCGTATTCTCTGAAACCTTAGTGCTGTGGTGGGCAGTTAGACAGATGTGAGCAGAGCAAGGACTACAGGCCAGGCACAGAAGGTCACCAGGACAGAAAGCCCTGGTGCCCAGCAACTGGGAAGACAAGGATTTTGCCACGAGGGTGACTATTCTTCCATTAACATATTGCTGGTTTAGACCTTCTGATGACCTTCCCTCCCCTGGCATGTTGCCAGTCATGCTGGTTAGACCCCCTTAGAGGGAAGTGAAAAGGGGACCAGAGAGTAGCCCATAAGCCCCCAGGACAATGAGGTTCTGACCCACATCAAATACATCTAGGCCTCAGTTGTGCTTCTGCTCCAGGCCCAGAAGAACAGCAAAACCAGACAAAGGATGCCATGGCTGGCCTCAGGATCAGCTGCAGTGACTAATGACCCTGCCCTGGCACCGACTAGTCAGTGGAGCACATCTGGAGAGCTGATGAATATTCTATTGAAATCCTCTAAGATTTCCACACTTAAAAGACCTTAGTACAGAGGACTCAGTATGTTCTCCCTCCTGGGAACACTCCCTGCTCCCTTTCCTTCTCCCTTCCCATCTTCTTCCCCCACACGCGTGCATCTCCTCAATCCTAAGGGTCCCCAAGAGACTTGCAACCAGAGGGGCAGTGGGCGGTGCCAGCTCGTCCTGGACTAACCCCCTGAACTTGTCTCTGTGGCCCCCTCTTCTCTGACTTCAGTGAGCCAAAGCAGCCCCACTCAGGCTCTCCTGTTGCTTCTTCTATTCTAGGCCCTTCCTCGTCTCACTGACCTCACCTTTATTAAACCTACTTTCAAAATCACCTGACTCGTGTTGTGACATTTTTCTAGCATGAAGTTAAGAACCCACACATTACCTGCTGGCCCTAGGTAGACCCAAAAGGCCAGGTCCCCATATGATAATTGTTTCTAATTTGGCATTCCACAATGTCTGAATTCAATTTGTCAATGGCTTCTCAGAATATGTCCTTTTCATACTTTTAAAATTTCTTTTTTTTTTTAATTATTTATTTATTCATCTTACAGAGGACAGGGAGAGACTGACAGAGAGAGAGAGAGAAGAGAGACAGAGAGAGAGAAGGGGGAGGAGCTGGAAGCATCAACTCCCATATGTGCCTTGACCAGGCAAGCCCAGGGTTTCAAACCGGCGACCTCAGCATTTCCAGGTCGACGCTTTATCCACTGTGCCACCACAGGTCAGGCTCATACTTTTAAAATTTCTATCATCACTTTATAAAGTATGAAACTTTTCCACTGCAAACTATTAGTGAATACAAAATAGAAGTCTGGGAGGTAAGTAGAAATAGAGGCAACGGCTAACTACATATGATAATAACCACCACTTGTCTAAAGTTAGTTTTAGCCCTAGCTCATACCTAATTTCCAGTCAAATAAGAAACTTCCTTAAAAAACTTCTTTAGCAACTTTTTCCATTTCAGAGAGCACTTAATTTCTATATATGCAGAAATTTCAGTAGGTATTTATCTTGTTTTATTTTAGAAAAAGCACTTGGAAGAAATATTGGGTTCATCATTTCCCTTACACCTAGGATCTCAGGGACAACAAAAGTTTCGGTCTCCTTTTCTTTTCTGACTTTGAAGACATTCTAAGCATTTTAGCAATTTGTATCAATATTGTTGTTTTTTTAAAAAGTACTCATAATAAAGGAATTAAGCTTAAAGTAAAACTATAGGGGTTTTTTTGCCTCAATTTTAACACACTATAATTAGTGTGCCTACACTATAGCTTAAAATAACTTCCAAATGTTTTTAAGCCACTGAAATTAGTACAACCGACAAAGAATTGAGCTGTCAGTAGAAAAACCCAGATAAGAAAATCCATCTTAGTTGAGTCCCTCTTTAATAGTTATCGAATAGCTCCTTCGATTAAGTCAGGACTTCTTTCCTGTTTGAATCACATCTATTACATAATTATTTTCCAAGCAAGTGAAAGGAATGAGAAGAGCTATATAACGATTCCAGTTAATAACTACAGGCAGTTCTCCATCAGATGGAGTCTGTAATGGGAGCCGCATAAGCAGTGCCCCAGCAACCTGTCTCTCTCCAAAAGCCCCAGCTAAGCAGAGAGAGGGCTTCCTCCCTAGCTCCCTTCCTCTCTTCCTTCTTTCCTTCCTTCCTTCCTTCCTTCCTTCCTTCCTTCCTTCCTTCCTTCCTTCCTTCCTTCCTTCCTTCCTTCTTTCCTTCCTCCTTTCCTTTCATCCTCTCTCTCTCTCTCTCTCTCTCTCTTTCTTTCTTAAAATAAAGATAATAAACACACACTGAAGAAATGCAGAAAATACAAATCATCAACTAGAAGAAAATATAAATCACGTGCATGGCAGAGTTAAGATCTCACAATAAGCATAATTTCTGTCTCCCAGTTTTTTAGTTGGGCTCAGGGCCACCCAGACAAAACACTATTTCCCAGGCTCCTTTGAAGCTAAGAGTGATCATGGAATTAAGTTCTGACTGATAAGGGTACATGGATAAAGAAGGAATGGTTAGAAAGGATGCAGGTACTGAATCATCCAGGATCCCTGTAACTGAGAAATACAATTTAGCTTTAAACTATTTACTTCCATACAACTTTTTATGGAAGAAAGAAAGTTTGGCACTTTAAAAAATATTTTTAATTGATTGATTTTAGCGAGAGGGGAAGGGTCAGAGAGAGAGAGAGAGAGAGAGAGAGAGAGAGAGAGAGAGGAACATAGATCTGTTCCTGTATGTGCCCTGACCAGGGATGAACTAGCAACCTCTGTGCTTCAGGACAACTCTCTAACCAACTGAGCTATCAAGTGAGGGCAGTTCAGCTTTTTTAAAGCTTCTATTTTTATGTTCTTCAGTACTTACAGCTAACCCTGCTCCTGACACCTATCTAACCTAGCACCACCATAGTTTGGTTGCTACCTTTTGAGCTTTTAAACATTCAGACTTATGCATTATCTCTTTAAAATTTTATTTTTAGTTTATTGATTTATTTTAGATTGGGAACTAACAGAGCATATGGGAGACTTCCTTAATTTAAATATAGTTTTATTCTTTTGAATGGGGGTTTTAAGTAGGTGTCAAAAGAAAAATGCTTTTTTTCTCTTCTTGTCAAAACTTCCAATTTCAGGGCCATCAAACTCAATGCTCTACTGAAATGAAAGCCAGGCAGATGTTACTCCACATGGACAAAGCAGGCAGGACTGTGAGACACAGCACATCCTTAACTGGGATAGCTACTGTGGTTAGGAAATGAAGGCTCAGTTCTTTTTATGTGAGTATTGTCAATTTTTAAATGGTTTTAGCAAGTAATCATGGGCAAATATATTAATCCCTAGGCAGAAGAGCAAACTTCTCTGAGGGACCAATTCACAGTGCAAGCTCTGTTTTCTGTCCTGCAGGCTAATCTCATTTAAAAATAAAGCTTTGGATATTAGAGTGTCTCAAAGATTTTTGGTAGCTCTGGTTGGACTGGGGTTGCCTGAATGATACATTAAATTCAAATACACAGTGATAAAAAATGATTTGACTTTGGGTGACGGGCACACGACATAATCAACAGTTCAAATGCTATAGAGATGTTCACCTGAAACCTATGTCCCCTTAGTGATCAGTGCTACTCCATTAAATTTAATTTCTAAATAATTGTTAAAAAATTTTTTTAAATTCAAATTTTTAATAATTGGTGTGGTAGGCAGAATAACAAAGATACCTATGTCTTAATTCCAGGAACTTGTGAATTTGTTATGTCTTGGTCTTCGTTTAAAGAGTGTCAAAGAAAGGATTGCTACAATGCCAGAAGGGATGAGCCTAACATGGAATATAAGGGTGTATATTCACTTTATTTGCTATATGAATTCTCTCCCTTATTGAGGTATAAAGAGACAATTTCAATTTACCTTGAAACAAAATCAACTGAAAAACTTAAAGAATACCTTTTTTTTGTTTTCATTTCACGTTCTTGGTAATTCACATTTATTATATTTTACTAAAGAATTGTCTATGACAGATTAAAATAAACAAAATAAACAAAGAAGAAAACAACCATTCCTTCACCACATGTAGTTTGAAAAGATCTGCTGTAGGCAGATGGCTTTCAAAGTGTAGTCCAAGGACCATGGATTGGCAGTATCAGCATCTCTATGGAATTTATTCAGAATGCAAATTCTCTGACCCTATCCAAGACTGACCCAATCAGAAGGGCAGGAATGAGGCTCAGCAATCTGGAACTTAACAAGTCATAGGCACTTCTGATGCTTGTAGTGTTAGAGAGCCACTGCTTTAGAACATGCTACTTTGTTAGCTAGCATACATCTCATAACATGTGTCAGGCTCTACTGTAAGCATTTTGCAGGTATACAATAATTCAATCGTTCTTTATTACCCTCATTTTACAGATGAGGCTGTGGGGGCCCAGAGAGGTTAAATGATTAACCTTAGGACACACAGCAAATAAGTGTCAGTTACAGGAGCTCCACAGTCCATGCTCTTAACCACCACACTGTGACAGATTGGTCAGACTAGTAAATAAGAGACTAAATGTTCACTAGCTAGTGTATTAAGCTTTTCAGGGAACAACTGCCTTCACACAATTAAATCCTATATCTCTAGAGAGTTAAGAACAATTCTAATTTTGATAGCTTGTAAACCACAGAGATGCTTTTGGCAATATGGTTCTGACAGACCTTTTTATATTATATCATCATGTGGCAACTTTTTATCATGTTAAAGCTCTACATTGTTGATGTATTTAATTCCTTGTCTACAAATAACTAGAAAAATATTTATTAAATTCTTACTATATGCCAAGCACTATGCTATACTTTGGGCAAAGATGTATAAGACATAATAAAATACCCATAAAACACTTAGAGGATATAAATGTGGTATGGCAGTGGTCCCCAATCATTTTTGGGCCACAGACTGGTTTAATGCCAGAAAATATTTTCACGGACCAGCCTTGAGGGTGGGACGGATAAATGTATCATGTGACCAAGACAAGCGTCAAGAGTGAGTCTTAGATGGATGTAACAGAGGGAATCTGGTCATTTAAAAAAAATAAAACATCATTCAGACTTAAATATAAATAAAACGGAAATAATGTAAGTTATTTATTCTTTCTCTGTGGACCGGTACCAGTCTGTGGCCCCGGGGTTGGGGACCACTGTGGTATGGGATGAAAATCACACAATGAATCTCAGCTCTTGTTATCATTAATCTGATCCTTCTGGTGTTGCTTATAATGGTGAAAGAAAGCAGTAATTCAACTATAATGCTCATAAAAATTAGGGTATATTTTATAGCTTCATATTCATTTTGAAACATCCCCTAATTTTTGTGAGCAGTATATAAAGCCAAAGAGAACACTGTAATACTATCGTAGAGGAATGAGAGTTATAACACTAGTTATTCTGTAATAATAACATGTTGCCTTAATTTTGTTAACAGTTTTAATAAGAGAAATAATCTTTTCACTCTCTTTCTCTTTTTCTCTTTCTTTCTTTTCTTCCCTAAGGTTCAGGATTCTGAATGCAGACTGCATCTCTTAATATTTTTAGGATGTCACCAGAAGATTTTTTTCTAGAACTGAATCATGGGCTCATCCTCTCAAATACAAAGGTGCAGAAATAAAATATACCTTCCTAGAGAAGAACTGAGAAGGCACCCAGAGATAAATGAGCCACTTCGTCAAAGCCGAGATTTCCAAGGTGGAAATAATGTCATTTAAACATTGCCTAAAAATCATACTGTTTGCTAAATTTCAGTATTCAACTTTTACTTTAAATATTCTGTTGAAACAGAGAAGGACAAGAAGGTGAAAAAAAAATGGCAAAGGTTGATCAGGTGAAGGAAAATATTCCAGCACTATCAGTGTTGGCAAGAGCTTCCCCAAAGCCTAAGCTATTAAGTGTTCAATCCATTTTTTAGCTTAAAATTTTTTTATTTAGACAATTAAGTTTAACAGGGTGACATTGGTCAAGCAGAGTATATAGATTTAGAGAAAACATCTCCACATCATTTGGATAGTCGATTATGCTGTATACCCATCACCCAAAGTCAAATCATCTTCTGTCACCCTATATTTTGTTTCTCTTTATAACAACCTTCTCCCACCCCCTCTCTCTCCCCCTCCCTTCCCCCTGGTAACCACTGCACTCTTATCTATGTCCATGAGTCTCAATTTTGTGTCCCACCTATGTATGGAATCCTACAGTTCTTAGCTTTTTCTGCTTTACTTATTTCTCTCAGTATAATGTTATCAAGGCCCATCCATGTTGTTGTAAATGATACTATGTCATCATTTATTATGGCTGAGTAGTATTTTATTGTATATACGTACCACATCTTCTTTATCCAATCCTCTATGGAGGGACACTTTGATTGTTGTGACAACGCTGTGATGAACATGGGGGTGCGTGTGTCTTTAAGTACCAATGTTTCTGAGTTTTGGGGGTATATACCCAGTAGAGGGATTGCTGGGTCATATGGTAGTTCTATTCTTAATTTTTTGAGGAACCACTATACTTTCTTCTATAATGGTTGTACTAATTTACATTCTCACCAACAGTGAATGAGGGTTCATTTTTCTCTACAGCCTCTCCAACACTTGTTATTACCTGTCTTATTGATAATTCATTTAAATTTTTAATTAAAACTTTATCTGAACTGATATCACAGATCAATTCATTTTTAGTCTTGAAGATCTATAGTGTCTGTCCACATAGATCAGAATAACTAAGCAACTGTCAAATTTTCAATTTGCTTTATAAAAGAAGAAATAGCCTAACTAATAGAATGGCTGGTACAGCGACAGCCTGTGAAGACTGTGTCGATCCAGGCAGGTCTAAATCTAGACTGAATGGACTTGACAGACAGTTCCATCATCTGGAGTCACTATTCCATCAGACAGTCATTTTGCCATTGAATGCACAATTGTTTGGAGGACAGACACAAAGTCAAATCACTGTGAACTATGAAATAGTTGTCACAAAGAAGTAGTTTACTCATAAGAGCTCCCAATCTCAGCTGCACTGAGATACTGCCTGATTCTAGTATGAAGTCCTAACAACAGGAAAATGAGATAAATGGCCAAAATCACACTTTCTCAAAGATGTCCCAAGCTCTAATGTTTGCCCTGACCCCAGGTTTTCATCTGACGTGTGCGGAGAAGTCCTGGTGCCTCCTTTCCTATCACAACAAATGAGCTGGGTGCGCTCCAGTCTCCGTCCAACCTCTCCACTTACTCACTGACCCTGTGCTTTTGTCTGTGTGAGGGCTTCCCTCCTGACAACATTCACTTGTCTCCTGCACCATCATTTTCCGTTTCTATGCGGCCATTCCCCATGTAAACATGTAGTACTTCTCATTGAAACAGAAATCTCACTCGATTTATAACTTCCTCCAGTATTCCCAAGCTCTACTTCCCTTTACTGCAAAATTTGGGGAAAGAGTGATTTGTATTTGCTCTCTCTATTTCATCTCCTCCCATCTCTCTTTGGAAATACAGTGAGGCTTTTATCACCCACCACTGCCCCAAAACAGGGCGCAGCAATGTGTCCATTCAATGATCCTTCTCCCACGTTGCTGCTAGGTCATTGCCAGTCTCCTCTGCTGGATCCGCTTCACCTTCAGGACCTCTACCTGTTTAGAGCATCTATGTGTGTGTGTGGTGTGCATGTGTGTGTTCATGACAATTTTATATATAGAGGCAATAACTAGCCATACCCATTTACCCACCACTCAGTTTAAGTAAAAGAATATTACTATTACTAAAAAGTTCCCTTTATGCCCTTCTCCTCTTTGAGCCCATCCTCTTTCCTTCCATCTCAGAGGCAACCATGATCTTAAATTTTGTATTTGTTATTCTCCTGTTTTCTTACAGTCTACCTCATAGGCTGACATCACTCACATACACACACACACACACACACACACACACACGCACAATTTCACTCCCTATAAAAGGAATAATATTTCTGTGGTCTTATTGGATTTTTAGCATGTATTTTTTAAGGAAAACATTATGGGAATTGTATTATTAATTATAAGTATTTCAATAGATGTTATGTGCAAAGGATATAATAAAATCAAGGAGGTTGCTGAATATCTCAGAGCCATTAATAGGTAATGTTCACTGTGACTCCCTGAGTCAAAGTATTTGCCAAGTATACTTGACCACTTGCTTTTTTAAAGTGCCTTATTTTAGAGCATCTAATGAGATGCTGTGTTTCATATCAAAAGGCAACATGTACAACGGTGCTGAGAAAAACCCATATACGCAGGGAAGCCTCTCAGCTCCTCCTCACTAAGAACAGAACTTGCATGGGGGCTGCGGTTTGGGTCATAGCCACACTCTCATGACAAGCTGTGGCAAGTGAACAAGACCTCCAAGCAGGACATGTATTATTCCACATTCCTGTAAGCACGATGAAAGCAGAGAGTTGTTACAGAAATAAAATTATGAAGACTGAAAAAAGCCAAAGTTGAATTGAAAGTAAGGTTTAGATGAGAATGTCATCTGAACATGTCTATATTTGAATTAATCATATATATATATATCCTTTATCATCTCTAAAGGATAGAGATTACATTCAAAATAAATCTTAATTTGGAATACTGGAGGATAGACAAATCAGAGAGATCATACATATCTAATCATACATAATATTTACTTTAGATAATTTATACTAAGTATTTCCAAAGTTCTATCACTAGTGATTATATTTCACAAAATACATCTATTTCCTTCACATCACAGAAATTATACAGTAATATCAGCTTTCAGGTAAACAAATGACTAAAATAGACATATTAACTGACATACTTCTCTGATATATTCTAGGAAAGCAATCTGTTCTTTCTCCTAAAAGTTCACATTGACCTATCTAATTTCAGCTACAGCTCCAAATGCTTCCTTCAGTCACACTTTTACCAGGGTCTGGATATTCTTAAGTTGGGTTTTTATTAATATGATTACAGTAAGTATTATGCCTTTATAGTTTTCCTCTTTTGTTATTTTCTCTCTTTTTCCTTCCTTCCTTCCTTCCTTCCTTCCTTCCTTCCTTCCTTCCTTCCTTCCTTCCTTCCTTCCTTCCTTCCTTTCCTTTCTCTCTCCCTCCTTCCCTTCCTTTCTTTTGTTATTTCTTTCTCTCTCTCTTTGTTTTTAAAGTGAGAGGAGGGGAGATAGAGACACAGACTCCTGCATGTGCCCTGACTAGGATCCACCCAGTAACCCATGTCTGGGGCCAATACTCAAATCACCTGAGCTATCCTCAGCACCTAAGGCTGATGCTCGGACCCACCAAACTATACTCAGCACTTGGGGCCATGTTTAAACTAATTGAGCCACTGGCTGCGGTAGGGGAAGAGGGAGAGAAGGGGGATAGAGAGAGGGAGAGAGGAAGATGGCTACTTTTCATGTGTTCCCTGACCAGAGATTGAACCTGAGATGTCCACATGCTAGGCCTATGCTCTAGCTACTGAGCCAACTGGCCAAGGTCTGCTATTTCTTTAAGTAATACATCTACTTTATTGAATTGTGGTTCTTTAGCAACATTGTGTAGCCTCTGACTTTTAAGGTATAATTGGATAAATCAAACCGTCATCTTTTTGTCATTTTTATAGAAATACTTGTTACCATTTTAAATAGTAAAAAGGTTGTTTCTGTGTTTTCCACAATGTTTTTCTTTTTCCAATAGATTTGCAGAGGAAACTATTTTTCAGGAGACATAGCTACTTCCTACTCTAAAAACTATTTTTCCATTTGTAACTATTTTCTTATTTATCTCTTTAACATCTCTAAGTGTCTTTGTATCTTAGGTGAAATTGTTCATGTACAAGGTCCCTGAGCCACTGAAACTCTCTAAAATCACACATTTACATAAAATACATATAACCTAAAGCATATATTTGTTGGTCTTTTTTATTAACTATAACTGACTTACCAAACTTCAGTAATAGCAAATACTATGTGTGCTGGGCCTGGGCAGAATAAGTCAAGATATGTTTTTATAACTGGGGAGAAACAGAGCCATTGAAAAGGAGATAGAGCTCCTGCCATGTTTTTCCCCTCAGCATAGAATTAGCCCACGAACTCTAACAAGGGAACTAGGAATGAAATGATACTTTACCCGTTTCATATTTTTTCACTAGAGAGCTAAAACATGTTAGCTACAACATCGCCACACAAAAGTACAATTTCTTATCTTTCAACTCAAAGCACCTGTCAAATTTTCTGTCCCTGCCAGAGCCAGCATCTCCTTATTTGTTCCTGCAAAGGCCTTCTCAGGATAATTTATAATGTCCTTAGGCTACTGCCAAATTGTGACATTTCTGCCTCCCTGTCATCACTGAATCTGTCTCCATTTGGTCCCATTAGTAATTCTCTGCAACTGTAGTGGCTTCTTCTTACTTTAATGTCTTAATCTTTAAATTAACCTCTCTCTGTTTACTCCAAAATAATATGTTCTTTAGCTTTCTTTCATGGAAAAGTTGATATTGGAGCAAAGATTTAAAGAAAATGAGGGAGTTAGCATGGGTCAAAAGTGCTCCAGGAAGAAGAACAACCAATGCCAGGTGCAGGGTGGGCATGCTCCAGGCTTGTTCAAGGGACAGCAACAAAGCCAGCATTGTTGTGGTAGATAGAGGGGCAGAGGGCAAGGAGTCTGAGGTTAAAGAGGTAGATAGTAGCCAGGTCATGTAAGACTATGTAGGCTATAACTCAAGTCTCTTTATTTTTGGTCTAGATTCCTATCTCCCTACAGAAAAATTAGAGGTAAAACAGATCTAGAAACAGAGAGACAGGTATACAGCTATATGTTTATATAGCTGTATGAGCATGAGAGCAATTGCTTTAGAGTTATATTAAAATACAACACATTTTTAATATGCTGTGATGGGAATAGATACAACAGACACAGTCCAGCTCTTGAAAGAATTACAGTATAAGTATGATTATAGCTAAAAACATAAAGAATTTTTTTCTTTTTAAAAAGTGTTCCATTGATTTGAGAAAGAGGGAGAGAAAGGATGGGGAGGAGGGAAAGAGGGAGGGAGGGGAGGAAGGAAAGAGAGGGAAAGAGAGGGAGAGAGAGAAAGAGACAAGCACCAATTTGTTGTTCCACTTAGTTGTTCCATTTAGTTGTGCACTTATTTGTTGCTTCTTGTATGTGCCCTGACCGGGAATCAAACTCGTGATTTCAGCATGCAGGAATGACACTCTGTTTTTTAAGCCACCAGGCCAGAGCCAGAAAAAATTATTAAAAGGTAAGATAATTCATCATTCATAATACAAGGGAAAACTCATTCTCTATATTAATGTAGGAAGAATGTCTGGATAGTATTCATTTATGCAAAAAAATATTTGTTCTATATGCACTAAGTGCCAGGCGCTGTTCCAGGTCTTGAAACACATACATGACCTTAAAATTAGTTGGGAAGATAAAAAATAAAAATAATAAATTTGTGTAAGAAATAAAAATAACAAAAGTCATATGGTATATGTCAAATAATAAATTCTATGCCCCCCCAAAAGTTACCAGGGTGAAAGCAATAACTACTAGGAAGAAGATAGTAGGCAGTAATTTAAACAGGGGGAATTTCACTGAGAAGATGATACTCAGCACAGACGTGAAGGAAGTGGGGAAGTTGTTACATAGATAATGGGAAGGGTGAGGTTCAGGCAAAGAAAACAGCCACTGTAAGCTTTCTAGGATGGGAATGTGCCTGGCCTGTTTAAAAACAATAAAGAACCCTGTATTATGTGTTATTGAAAAAGGAGTGAGCAAGGAGAAGAGATTAAGTGAGCAGTTCACGCAGATCTCTTAATTATAGGTATTACTCTGAATGAAAGGAGGAGCCATTGTAGGCTTTGAGCAGGAGTAATATTGGCTAACTTAGGTTTAAAAAGAGATTTCTGACTGCTGCATTGAGAATAGATTAGGAGGTCAAGAGTGAAAAAAGGGAGACTAGTTAGAAGTTTACTACAATAATTTTATGCTTAATGATGGTGACTCAGGCCAGGGTAGTAACAGTGGAAGTGCTATGAAATGGGTGAGCCTGGAAACATTTTTAAGATAGACACTACAGAATTCCATGATGAGTTGGATATGAGATGTGAGAGACAGAGGGAAGTAAAGGATGATTCTAAGGTTTTTGTCTTGAGTAAATGGAAGAATAGAATTGCTACTGATTGGAAAGGGGCATTATTCTGGTGGTGCTGGTCTGGTGGTGGTATTTTATTAAAAAGTTAAGGTTTGGTTTTATTAAGTTTGTGATGTCTATCACACATTCAAGTAGAGATGTTGAATAGAAAGATATAGAAGTCTGGCATTCATAAATGCCAAAGTTTATGATATAGAGATATAAACTTAGAGGTAGAGAGTAGTATATTAAAGTATGAGAATAATTTAGAATTACTAATGAATAAAATAGAAAAGAGAAGAATCAAGAACTGCAGTATAGTTGCACCAAATGAAGACACGGAGAGTGGTCACATTCCTATCTCAGAGCTCAGGCAGGAAGCCTTATTCCAGTTCTAAGGTAGCAATCTGTTAAATAGAAAATAAATTTTTGGACATGGGAAGGCCAAATGAGAACTAGAGAATTTTCTATAGAAAATTAGTGTCATCCATGTTGAAGAGAGATTAGGAAGCATGCCATCTTTCTTGATGTAACTACACAAAACCCTAGCATAGAGAAAGAGCCAGAGCTAAAGTATGGTGAAAGAGAAAGGCAGAGCCCAGATTATAACAGAGCTTAAACATGGGGCTTTATGTAATCTTAAAACAAGGAGGTAGCTTGCCTTAAACTATTCCTCTTGCCCTGCACATGATTCTTCATAAAACAGCTACCTGAAAAATTACTTTATTTCTTCCTGCTGTATTGCCCCCTTTATTATGTCCATTGCAGCATTACTCACAATAGCCAAGTCATAGAAACAACCGAAGTGTCCTTCAGTGGATGACCGGATAAAGAAGATTTGATACATATATACAATGAAATGCTAATCAGCTAGAAGAAAAGATGCAATACTTCCATTTGTGACAACATGGGTGGGTCTTGAGAGTATCATGCTAAGTGCAATAAGTCAGAGGACAAAGGACAAGGCCCATATGATTTCACTTATATGTGGCAAATAAAACAGAAGGCAACAACTGAACAAACAAACTCATAGACACAGATAACAGTATAGTGGTTACCAGAGGGGAGAAGGGTGGGGAAGGTTGAAGAGAACAAAAGGGTCAAATATATGGTTATGGGAGGAAACTAGATTTTGGTTGATGAACACACAGTGTAATATACAGAGTATGTATTATAGAATTGCATACTTGAAACATATAACCTTATTAATGAATATCATCCCAACAAATTCAAATAAAAAATGAGAAGTAGCAAATTAAAATCACAAAGGAATACCTCTTCATACCTATTAGGATGACTGTAAAATAAAATTAAAATAAAACAATAAGTGTTGGAAAGGAAGTAAAGACACTGAAACTATTTTAATAGGAGTATTGAAGTGTAGAAAAGAAATGCTTGTAATATAAATATGTATAATTTTTGGCAAACTTACTTTCTCTAAAACAAAGAGACTTTTAGCAGAACTTATTTTTTCTGAAAGTAAGTTACTCCCTATTGGCCTTGAAGCTGGTTTCGCAGACTGTGGCCTTGGACTAGCTTTGCAAAGTAGCAGGTGTTCTCAGAATGTTTCTCCCTGAACTAACCCTATAGAAAAACATTGAAGAAGACTTGTTTCACTGCTCTGTTTTACTGCTATGCTTTCTCCTCTCCCCATTCCTTAATCAGTGTGTAATTCTCCCTATAAAAATCTAACTCCAAACTGTATTCACCGCCGTATTGATTTGAACAGCTTAGGTTTCCATGTGGTCTGCGTAACCGGCTAATTAAAGACTCCTTTTTCTTAATTTGGCTACAGACATCCATTATCTTCTTATCTCACTGTTCCATCATAACATATGGAGGCCCAGGTGAGATACAAGCGAGATAAGAGTCCTTTGGACTCATTTGTCTTTGGAAACCAAGCGAGGCGGCTGACCTCCTTGGCCTGACTACCAGGAGCGAAAACCCAGCAGGGGAGGTGCCACCTGAGACGTTCCAGGGCCCCACTGGCCTTTCTGTCTGGCCAACAGTCAGCCGTGGACAATCAGCATGCCTTTCCATCCATTTGGAGTCATCAAAAAAGCCTCTGGAGGTAAGCAGAGCAGAATTGAAATCTGCTAAATCTGTGATCTGTCTGTCTGTGGCTAGCCGTCTGTACTATTATGATCGAGGGTCGGACACAACCGAACTCACACAATAGGCTCTCCAGGGCCGAGACCTTTGCAGAGAGTTATCTAGAAGGGGGATCTGTGTGCTCCTGGGAGGACAGTTGCTGGGAATGAGTCCCACCTCAAGCTTCCCAGGACACGTTTGGAGTCACTTCCATATGTCTGCCCTCTGTCTGTTTTGCTGCTTTTGTTTGTTTTTACAAGATATCCTAAGAGACATCTCCTGGTTTGATCCCTCTTTGAGATGTCCTTTCTGCATTCTTCTCTGGATAGAGGACCTTTATCTTCAAGGGTCCCTCTCTGATTTTACTCCTGCTGAGATCTCGTTCTTCGCTTTTGTTTTGCTATTCTGTCTCTGTGTTGAAAACCCCTGAGTAAATGTATGAATAAAGAGCTCAGGCACCTGAGCCTGAGTTTCCAGTGTGTGGCTCTCCATGGGCACCCCCTTCCCTTTCTGTCTGAGAGTTCTTTGTCCTTTGGTTCTTCAGGATATGATCCAATGGGGGACATTTAGAGAACTGGCACAAACCTCAGTTCATGATCCCTTTTGTGATCTTGGGAAGCTCATTTGTACTCATATTGTTTGTAACAATAGGGGAAGGAAGGGCAAAGTAAGAGTCAAACTCCTCTTGAGTGTATGCTTAAGAATTTCAAAAGTAGGTTTTCTGATGATTATGGTATAAAACTAAGTAAAGGGAGACTTTGAACTCTGTGAACTGGAATGGCCATCCTTTGGGTTAAAGTGACCAAAACAGGGCTCATTAGATCCTAGAGATATCAGAGCTGTATGGAATGTAATAGCTAAGCCTCCGGGCCACCCAGACTGGTTCCCATCTATAGATCAGTGGAGGGCTCTAGTAGAGCCCCCTCCCTGGCTGACAGGCTGTGCTGTCAGAGACAGTCATCATGTTTTGTTAGCCACAGCCCCAAAATCAGACAAGAAGGTCCCTGTTTTACAAGCTGTTCAGGAAGGTCATGATTTCCCCCTCCATATCTTCCTCCTCCATCAGCTCCATCCACAGCAGAGAAGCCTCAGGCTATAACAGGACTGTTGGAATCTGTGCTGTACACACATTGCCCCAGCTGGGATGAGTGCCAGCAACTTTAAGTTACTTTGTTTACTACAGAAGAAAGAGAAAGAATAAAACCAGAGGCTAGAAAATCTGTCTTGCTGGAGAGAAATGGCTCTGAGGAGGACAATCGGGACCACCTTGATAAGGTGTTTCTCATTGTCCAGCCTAAATGGGACCCTAACACTACTGCAGGATGGGAAACTTTGAACACTTTTCACCAGTTTCTGTTAGCGGGGATCAGGGGAGCTGCTAAGAAACCCATGAATTTGTCTAAGGTGTCGGACATTATCCAGGGCCCCCAGGAAACTCCCTCAGCTTTCTTAGAGAGACTGCAAGAAGCTTACAGGGTCCACACACCTCTAGACCCT
Source organism: Saccopteryx bilineata (assembly GCF_036850765.1). Classification (NCBI taxonomy): domain Eukaryota; kingdom Metazoa; phylum Chordata; class Mammalia; order Chiroptera; family Emballonuridae; genus Saccopteryx; species Saccopteryx bilineata. Next base: position 138,978,214 of record NC_089494.1, read on the forward strand.
GAAGCACCAGAGAATGCTAGGGCAGCAAACTTAGCTTTTGTGTCACAGTCCACTCCAGATATCAGGAGGAAGCTACAAAAATTAGAAGGTTTCCCAGGGATAGTAATTTACCAATTGTTAAAAATAGCTCAGAAAGTTTATAGTAACAGAGACACCTTTGAGGAGAAACAGACTAAGAAAATAACAAAGGTAGTTGTAGCTGTTTTAGAACACCAGAATAAAAGAAAAGGAAGCCCGAGTTAAGCAGAAATCAGTGCGCATATTGTAAAGAAGGACATTGGGAGAAAGGCTTTCCAAAGCTGAAAGGAAAGTCACAGCAGATCCCGAGAATCCTTAATCTAAAGGAGGACTAACGAGGCCAGGGCTCCACACCTGTTAGCCTTTACAAGCAGGAGGCTACTCGGTAGACTTCCTCACTAGCACCAGAGCTTCTCACTCTGTTCTCACTGCCCTCCTCAGACTGCTCTCAGGGAAGCAAGTACTCATATTAAAATACTGTTAGAAGCTGGTATTCTTGTTCCTTGCCAATCCCAATAGAATGCTTCTTTACTGCCTGTCCAGAAGCCAGGCACCAAAGACTATCATCCAGTCCAGGACTTACGGGAGGTAAATAAATGGGTTGAGACAATATCCCGAACTGTGCTTAACCTCTATACACTTTTAAGTCTGTTGTCATCGGACTTGAAATTTTACCCAGTCTTAGATTTGAAAAATGCTTTCTTCAGTATTCCCCAGGCCCCTGTAAGTCAGCCCATTTTGCCTTCGAGTGGAATGACCCAGAGGCAGGCATTTCAGGACAACTAACCTAGACCAGATTCCCACAGGTCTTCAAGAATTCACCGATCCTCTTCAATGAGGCATTACATCAGGACCTGCTCGCCTTCCACCAGGAACATCTGGAATGCACGCTGCTACAGATGCAGATGATTTGCTTCTAGCTGCGAAATGGAGGTAAGCTGCTGTACAGCCACTGAGGGACTTTTACAAACACTGCAGACCCTGGGGGTCCGGGTGTCAGCTAAGAAGGCACAACTCTGCACCTCCAAGGTGACCTATCTAGGCTACCACATTGAGGTGGGAAAGCACACTCTCCTCCAGTCGTATAGAGGTAATCCTTCGAATCCCAACCCCCACTAGCAAGAGACAAGTTTGAGAATTTCTCAGGCAGTTGGATATTGCAGGTTGTGGATCCCTAGGTTTGCAGAGATAGCCAAGCCTTTATACTCCTGTACAGCAGGAACCCAAGAGTTAATCTGGACAGATAAGAAACAAGAAGTTTTTGAAACCCTCAAGAAGGCCCTCACTGAGGCCCCTGCCCTGGCCTTGCCCGACATTACAAAGCCTTTCTAGCTCTTTGTTCATAAAAGCGAGGGAATAGCAAAAGGGTTTTGACCCAAACTTTAGGGCCATGGCCATAGCACAGGCCTATTGCTTATCTCTCTAAGCGGCTAGATGGCCAACATGTCTCTGAGCCATAGCAGCCACTACCATACTAGTAAAGGAGGCAGATAAACTATCCATGGGGCAAGAACTGCTCCTGACAGCGCCACATACAGACTTTGCTTAAGTAGATGTCTAATGCTGGGATCACGCAGTATCAAGCCCTGCTCATAGATCAGATCAGCCTTGCATTAAGTTTGTCCAGATGCAGGCTATCAACCCAGCAAGCCTGATGCCTACTGAAGAACTGAGCATCCCCTTGCATGACTGCTCTGAAGTGTTAGACTTTGTTCAGACTGCAAGACTAGACTGTACTGATGTACCTCTATTTGATGCAGAAGTTCAGCTATTCACTGATGGCAGCAGTTTTGTCCTACATGGGGCTCAATATGCTGGAGCAGCTGTAGTAACTCCTGATGAGACCATATGGGCCCAAGCCTTGCCCCACGGGGCCTCAGCTCAACAGGCAGAACCTATTGCTCTCACCCAGGCATTGAGGTGGGCCAAAAGAAAGAAGCTCAACATTTACACTGACAGTAGGTATGCTTTTGCTACTGCCCATGTTCACGCAGCAATCTATAAGGAGAGAGGATTCCTGACATCTACTGGTAAGGACATTAAAACAAAGAAGGGATTTTAGCTTTACTAGAAGCTATTTGGTTGCTGGAAACTATAGCCTTTATTCATCACCCAGGACACCAGCAAGGGAACTCAATAGAGGGAAATGAAAGTCAGGCAGCAACAGGCAGCCAAAGAAGTTGCTTTAAAACCAGTAGGGTCTTTAGAAATTTTAGTGACTTTATCAGAACACTTACTGCCAGAGACGCCTCTTTATAACCAACTAGAGGAGCTTTCCCAGGAGAATGTTGGAAGATAGATTTCACTGAGATAAAGCCGCTAGCACAGGGATATAAGTACAGTATCTATTAGTTTTCACTGACACCTTTTCAGGAAGGTAGACACTTTTCCTGCTAGAAATAAGACTGCAATAACAGATGTTAAGAAATTGCTATATAAAATTATTCCCAGGTTGACTTGCCCATTAATATTAGGTTTAATAATGGGCCTGCATTTGTATCTAAGGTCTCACAGCTAGTAGGAAAGGTAAATTAATTAGAAATTACATTGTGCTTACAGGCCTCAGAGTTCGGCTCATTCTTTCAACCTGTCCCAAGCTCTGAAGTCCTAACTAAATTCATTTTAGAAACTGGTGAAAACTGGACTGACTTATTCCCCCTAGTTTGCTAGAAGCTAAATACACTTCCTATTGGAAAAAGTTCAACCCACATAGAATTGTGTTAGGCAGGGTGATCCCCCTTCCCCCTAGGCTCCCTTGAAAACACCCTCAGAGATGGAGATTGTGCAAATGGATCCCATCAACTCCTGTAAATTGACCCTGAGAAGGACGACATGACCTGCTCCAGCCACAAACTGGAAGCTGGCCAGTCTATGCACGGCAGAAGCTTGAGGATCCTTGCCGCATGGGACTCCTTTATAATTAAACTCTGAGAAGGGGGAAGCTTGGGTCAGGGGAAGCCCAGAGCGAGTCATCTTAAGATTTGATGCACGTGCTGCTGTGAGTCATAGAGAAGGAGGGTGTAGGTCCCTTCACTAAGAAAAAAAGCTACAAGGTAAATGAAAAATATATGTACTCATAGCTACCCCTGTAAAATAACCTATAAATATTAATCATGTGTCCAACAAGCTACTAAGAGGGAGGACGCCACCAAAAAAAAAAAAGGCATATTTTAAAAGAAAATTGCTTATTGCTAACTTAAGTTGTCACTGAAGGTTAATATCTTTAAAATTAAGAGTTCTGATTAAAAAGGGATTGTATAGTTTTGATAATAGAAAGTATAAGATATAAAGTACTTTTAAGAAAAGAGAAAAAGTAAGTTGTTATGAAAGCTAGTTATTTCTGAATAGATAAGAAAGTTCGTGAAAGCTAAGGGTTTATGTAAGTTGCAGAAGATTTGTGCAGGTTGTAAGCAGTTTGTGCGAAGGAAAAAAAGGTTTAAGGAACAGAATAAGCCTCTATTATATATTCTAGCAAATGTTATGCCTCAAATTTATTTGTATAAAGGAAATAGTTTTACAAAATAGAAAAGGCTTAGATTTACTTTTCCTTCAACAAGGTAGCTTATGATGAACCCAGCATTAAGGGAAACTTGTTGTTTCTGAATGCTAATAATTCTAGTGTAATTACAGAAAGCCTATCTTTAGTTAGGGCAAACATAGAAAAGAGAAGAAAAGAATTTGAACAGTCAGAGAATTAGTTCCAAAGAATATTTAATTAGTCACTATAGCTTTTGTCTAGAGCAGCAGTTCTCAACCTGGGGGTCGAACGACCAAAACACAGGGGTCACCTAAAGCCATCGGAAATACATATTTTATTTAAAAATGTATTGTATAATAAATATGTATTTTCCAATGGCTTTAGGCGACCCCTGTGTTTTGGTCATTCGACCCCCGCCGGGGTCGTGACCCACAGTTTGAGAACCGCTGGTCTAGAGCAATTGGTCATCTTACTTTGATTTTAACTTGTCTGATAGTAGGACCATGTTTAATCATTTTTATAACAAGGTTTGTTTGAGAGAGAATAAACTCTATCAAATTAATAGTAATCAGAAATCAATACACAACAATACAAGAGGATAGCAATGAAAATGACAATTAATCAATGATTTGATTAAAATGTAATTAAAACCAGTAGGGAATGAAGTGTAGAAAAAAAAGACTTGTAATATAAATAATTTTTGGCAAACTTACCTTCTCTAAAACAAAGAGACTTGTAGCAGAACTTACTTTTTCTGAAAGTAAGTTACTCTCTATTGGCCTTGAGCCTGGTTTCCCAGACTGTGGCCTTGGACTAGCTTTGCAAGGTTGCAGGTGTTCTCAGAATGTTTCTCCCTGAACTAACCCTATAGATAAACATTGTAAGAAAGCTTGCTTCACTGCTTTGTTTTACTGCTATGCTTTCTCCCCTCCCCATTCCTCAATCAGTGTGTAATTCTCCCTATAAAACCTAACTCCAAACTCCAGTCAGCACTGCTTTGATTTGAACCGCTAAGGTTCCCATGCAGTCTCCATAATCGGCTAATTAAAGACTCCTAATTTCTTAATTTGGCTAATTGATTGATTGTGTGGCAAGACGTTTATTTCTTGCTGTTCCAATATAATTATAAATTGCTGAAGACACTGTGGAAAACAGTCTGGCAGTTTCTTAAAAGTTAAACACAAAATTACCATATGATCTATCCATTTCACTCCTATCTATATAGCCAAAAAACTGAAAGCAGGAACTCAAACAGATACTTGTACACTTCCATTCAAAGCAGCATTGTTTACAACAGCTAAAAGGTAAAACAACTCAAATGTCCATCCACAGATGAATGGTGAACAAAATGTGATATATACATAGAATAGAGTATTTTCAGCCATAAAAAAATAAAATTCTAACACATATTGTAACCTGGATGAACCCTAGAAACATTATGCTAAGTGAAATAAACCAGGCACAAAAACACAAACACTGTATGATTTCACTCACTCTAAGCACCAGGAACAGGTAAATCCATAGAGACAGAAAGTAGAACAGAGGCCACCAAGGGCTGGTAGTGAGGAAGGAATGGGAAATTATTTTTTTAATAGACAGAGTTTTAGTTTGGGATGATGAGAAAGTTTTTGAAATGGACAATGGTGATGGTTGCACAACATTATGAATGTATTTAATGCCACTGACATGGACATTTAATAATTATGTAAATTATAAGCTTATTTTACCACAATAAAAAAAAGAATTATCACAAAAATAAATAAAAAAATAAAAAAAGTACCAACACATATTCTTTGTTTAAATACTAAAGTGAAAAGGAAGATGAGAACAGGACAAAAAAGTGATATTAACCAAGAAAACTGATAAAAGTTCAAATAAGTAATTTTCACAGCCTCAAAGAAATTACAGAAAATATGTTCCCACTGATAATGAAGGTTAAAGAAAAAGATAGTAGAGATAAAAGAAAAGATAAGAAAAACAGAGAGGCCCTGGCTGGGTTGCTCAGTGGATAAAGAGTTGTCCCATGCACCAGAGGTCATAGGTTTGACTCCCAGTCAGGGCATTCAGGAGAAGCAATCAATGAGTACACAACTAAATCGAACAACTAAGTGAAATTCTCTCTTTTTCTTTTTTTCTTCTCCCTGTCTTTCAAATCAATGAAAAAATAGAAAAAATTTTTTTTAATTGCCCCAAGAAAGCTAGAGAAAGGGAGAGAAAAATAAAAAGAAAGGAAAAGCATTAGAGAGGGTAAAGGAATGTTAGAATCAACTCGAGCAGAATAAACACAACTAAGAATAGTATAAAACTCATTGAATAAAGACTTAGAATACACACACAAAACAAAATAGAAAAGGATCAATATACACAAATGACTAGAAATATAGAGGTACAAAAAGAAAAATCCAATGTATACATAATTCATTCCTGAAAAAAGGACAAAAAATTAAATATACAGTACATATATAAAAAACATTCCAGGGATAAAAGAAGTATTACATCAATAGATTGATAAAAATACAATAATCTAAGAAAAAAATGATATCATATGACAAATTCAAAGGTAATCTGAGTTTAATTATTTACTTGCAAGACTAAAGAATGACACTATCATCTAGGCAGAAATATCAAGTCACCCATAGGAGAGAGAAATCAGGCTATTTCAAGAGCTAGAAATATTCAGACAATGAATAGGAAGCATGGAGCAATAGAAAGTGTGTCTTGAAATATTTATAGCCAGGGAAGTTGTTCTTCATACATTAGGACAATGGATAGAGATTCTCAAGCATATAAGAGCTCAAGAGCAATATTAAGACACCATGGTACAAACATTTGTGGAAACAATAAATCTATTAAATATAAAAAACTATGGTTGAATAACCATGTGAATTACAGTTTCAAAATTGCATGTTATATACATGCAATTTTGGAACAATTCCAAAATTCTTAACTAACAAAAATAAAAAAAATACGAAGAGAAGGCAAAAGAAACTATATTTAGAGTTCGAGTTCTTAGCTGACATAGCTGAAGTCAAGTGTACTGTCTTAAGTTAAAAGGTATAGCTAAGTAAAAAAATAAAATAAACAACTTTGCAAACATTTTATAATCTTTTTTAATTTTAGAAAGATCTTTTAGAACTAATACAGCTTGTGAAAATTCATTTATCTAAAAAATAAGTGGTATCTTCATTTTCACTTCAGATTTTTGGTGAAAATAATATTTACAATTAATATTTATTACTAAAAATCTTACAGAATAATGCTATCTGTATTACATTTAAACCATCTATCCATATTCTCTTTCAATAGATGGAGTGTAAATGATCAAACATATACAATGATTGTTTCTGGATGATAAAGATCAACCTTTGGTTGATCATCTGCCTTTTTCTTTGTGTTTTTCAATTTTGTTTTAGTTTATAAATATGTTATATTTCCCAAACATAACAAAGTATTTTTCAAGAGGCATATAGTCTAATTGATGTTTATTTTAGCAAACATAAAAACACTGTTTCTTTTCAATGATGAACATTTCTCAAGTCTTCAATGTTCTTCCAATTTATCAAAACTAATGGAATATCAGCCATTAAATGTCCTCTTTGAAAAAGTGTTTATCCAGGTCCTTTGCCCATTTTTTAATTAAAATTTTTTTGGTGTTGAGTTTTATAAGTTCTTTATAAATTTTGGATGTTAATTCCTTATCAGGTGTATCATTGGTGAATATGTTCTTCCATCCAGTGGGTTGTTTTTTCATTTGTTAATGGTTTTCTTTGTTACACAAAACTTCTTAGTTTAATGTAGTCTTATTTTTTTCATTATTTTTCCCTTGTCTGAGCAATATGTCAGAAAAAATACTACCATGAGAAATGTCCGAGACTTTTTTGCTTATGCTTTCTTGTAGAATTTTTGTTTTTGAGTCTACTATTTAAGTCTTTAATCCATTTTAAATTTATTCTTGTGTATGGTGTAAGAAGGTGGTCTACTTTCATTTTTTGCATGTATCTGTCCAACTTTCCCAACACCATTTAATGAATAGACTATCTTTACCCAAATATATGTGCTTCTGCCTTTGTCAAATATATATATTTAGCAAGAGAGAGAGATGAGACAGAGAAAGAGAAAGAGAGACAGACAAGAAGGGAAAGAAATGAGAAGCATCACCTTGTAGTTGCGGCACTCTTATTCATTGATTGCTTTTCACATATGCCTTGACCAGGGGGGCTCCAGCCAAGCCATTCCTTACTCAAGCCAGAGACCTTTGGACTAAAGCCAGTGACCTTGGGCTCCAAGCTAGTAACCTTTGAGCTCAAGCCAGCTACCATGGGCTCACGTCTATGATCCCATGCTCAAGCCAGCAACCTTGGGGTTTTGAACCTAGATCCTCAGCATCCCAAGTCAATGTTCTATCCACTGCACCACCGCCAGGTCAGGCCCTCTGTCAAATATTAATTGATCATAAAGGTGTTGGTTTATTTCTGGGCTCTCTATTCTGTTCCATTGATCTATATGTCTGTTTTTATGCCAGTACTATGCTGTTTTGATCACCATGGCCTTGTAGTATAATTGTACACTGAAACCTATATAATTTTATTAACCTATATCACTCAAATAAATTCAATAAAAATTTAGAAAAAAAACACACAAACTTTTTAGTTAAAGGAAGATTAACAGTTAATTCCTCACATATCACTGATCCAAAACCCTTAACCAAATACCCTAGAATATGCACACTAGTTAGCCTCCATGCCGACTCCTACTCACAATCAGACTCTCTCTGGTTGGCTGACAGGGAAGAGAAGTATAGTAACAAGCGGATAAATGGAATTGCACAGACCTCTAGCATATTCACAACCATTTCTCTACTCCTCACACTCTTCAAACTTTCTTGAAGAAGTGGGTCTAGTTCTCTGACACCTTTTGATCTTAATATTTTAGCCAAAATTCCTGAAACCCTCTAGGAGTTTGGGGATTAAGTGTCTTTTATTCCTATACTCTCTGAGCTACCTTGGCATGAAATAACTACTATTATCTCGAGAGTACTGTCATGCACATGAGTATTAAAATGTCCTTCCAATTTTTTTTCTCTCTTTTGCTCTGATATCAATCCAAATTAACCTAATGACACCAAGAAAATCTTACTTTCACTTGAGGAAAAATCTCCTTACAAAGATTCTTAGATAACTGAGGTCTGAGAAACATTGGTCTAGTTGTAAATTGGGGACCTTTCTTTGTCACAATGGAAGTGACTCTGTCTCAGAACTGAATTGCTTTTATTTAACCCCTGAAAAAGAAACAGGGCTCTTTGGAGAAAAGGCTGTTCTAAGGCAGGAACAGAGAAAGTATACAGTACTCTATTGTACTAGAAGGTAGGGAAGTACTCAAAGAATAAATCATATAAAAAAATGCAGGCGCTAGCTTGAAGGGGCTTCCTCTGGGTTAACTTGAGCATCAAAATCATTAACAGCAATGTATTAAAAACTTGGCTGCTTTAGCGATATTCTCACAGTTCCCCCCCATCCTGTCTGACTTTAAACTGTCTTTATTACTTCCCCTATAAACCCTACACTTGGGAGTAATGTGCTTGTTTTTCCTTTGCTTCTGGATGATGCATGTGTTCTACATTGAAGTAAAAAAAAATCTTTTTTGGTTGAAAATATTTATTTGGTTGAAACATAAACTTTCCACTGTTGTAGGTAAAATCGTTCAACAACACGGTCCAGCCAAGCTCATAGCAGTTTCATGTTGGGTCTTAGAGCCAAACCTTGAGATATTTTACATTGTTTTCCTGTGTTATCCTCTGCGTCTTTTATTTTCCTGGAGACTTGAAGAGTGACTGACCAAGGCACGGAACATGAGCCACCCTAACTACCCTGTATAATGCCATTTGAATCTCACATCCAAACCATCTATTAGAAGTATTGTCAAAGAGGGAAGAGAGTGCTAGACCGGAGCCAAGAGACTAGGTTTTATTCTCTGTGCTTATTACCTAGTGGAGAAGGACGGACTGAGCCGAAACTTCCCTCAGTCTCTCCTCTTTCATTTGCAAAATAAAGGTTGAATAAAGACTAAGTTGTGGCTGGTGTTACTGCAAGCTCTAATATTTTACAGTTCTTTTTTGTAGGAGTGACCAGGTAGGGGTTGGGACAAGCACTATAAGTACTTAAGTACTTAACTATATTTACACATGTACTGGTGTCCCTTACAGAAGGACACATCAGCCAACAAATAGATAACTAATGTCTGAGGGAAAAATCTACCTTATTAGCCAAAACTCTTGGTTTAGTCAAGTCAAAAATAAAATTCTATACTTCATATTACTTAATATGTTTTAAAAATCTATAAAATGGCATTTTTGTGTAATTTAATATGAAAAATATACTATAGCTGATTTTAAAGTTCTTTTTTTTTTTTTATAAATCACTTGAAAGTTTTAAGTGATTATAAAGACTAATCATCTGTTCACAAATGTAGGAACTTCATTCAAATCATGAGTCTTTTGAAACTGTAAGAAAATGCTTTCAAAGCTTCAGCTCTGTGCTATTCAATTATGACAATGCAAATTTAGTCAGATTTTGGTTTGTCCTCATCTGCACAATGGTGATAATCTCTAAATTGGACTTTCCAATATAAGCATTGTTATAAAATTGTCTATAGCTTAAGATTGCTTAAAATGGAAAAAATAACCTTAATTCTTCCAAATCTGAGCAACAATATGCAGCCTAAATGATAGATATATGAATTTACCAGAACTCCAACTGCCCTTTTGTTGTCCCACCTGGCTGCCTGACCTCACCCTTACTTACTAGAAAATTGCCCCTGGGGCAGAAAAGTTCCAGGAAGCTGGTCAACCTACCCCAAGAAGGAGCATTCCAGAAAGCTGAAATCGTAAAGCCGTAAAAGGGAACATACCAGAACTTTTGACTCAGTACCCCCTCAGACTCTCCCAAACCATATAAAATTTGCCTCATAATCTGTAACCAGTGTCCTTCTCCCCGGAGAAGTGCCCAGCAGGGTTCCTTTCTTCCTTTCAATAAAACCTGTTACTCTGGTCTTTTTTTTTTTTTTTTTTTTTTTTTTTTTTTTCTTTTTCATTTTTCTGAAGCTGGAAACAGGGAGAGACAGTCAGACAGACTCCCGCATGCACCCGACCGGGATCCACCCGGCACGCCCACCAGGGGCGACGCTCTGCCCACCAGGGGGCGATGCTCTGCCCATCCTGGGCGTCGCCATGTTGCGACCAGAGCCACTCTAGCGCCTGGGGCAGAGGCCACAGAGCCATCCCCAGCGCCCGGGCCATCTTTGCTCCAATGGAGCCTTGGCTGCGGGAGGGGAAGAGAGAGACAGAGAGGAAAGCACGGCGGAGGGGTGGAGAAGCAAATGGGCGCTTCTCCTGTGTGCCCTGGCTGGGAATCGAACCCGGGTCCTCCGCACGCTAGGCCGACGCTCTACCGCTGAGCCAACCGGCCAGGGCACTCTGGTCTTTTTGTACTCCCATGGATTCCAACATTTGGTGCCAAAACTCAGGACAGGGTACTAACTGCCTGGACGATCCCTCTTTGCCATCCAAACTTACAACCAGGGGAGCAATGGGCAGCAGCAGCTTGTCCCGGGCTTACTCCCTGATTCTATTTGGACATGTAATTGTCGGTTAATTGCCCAGCGATCTATCCCTGTCCCGAACCCCTGTCGGACCAGAGAAAGGTAAGGAGTTTCTCCCTCCCCTTCCCTGGTTGGCCTCCAAATTTCTCTCTAAAAACACCCTTTTCTGGTCAGACGGTTTTGACTTCAGACCCCTTATCTACAAGTGGTCTGCCTCTACTCCTTTATGGACTTCTACCAAAGTCTAGGTGCGCCTAGCCAGGCCCCTCTCCTACATCCTGGGATCTCAGCCTTGGGGTGATGACCTCTGGTCTGAGACTCTCTTTCTATGGAGATTTTCTCCTCCCGGGACTGTGACTGAAGGTGGGGACGCCCCCTTCTCTCACCAGTCTCCTCTACTGTGGGCTCCTCTCAGTCCAAACCATCCAGCCAGGCTCCCCTCGGAACATGGGCACCTCCCAATCTCAGGCCTCAGAGACTACTCATCTAATCTTTCAGGACTACTCCTTCGGGACTTCTCCTTCGGGACTCACTCTACTCTCTGGGGTTCACAGTTTGGGAGGTTTCTACTCTGAGCGGCTAGCTTCTACAGACTTCCTTGAAAGTCTAGGTGCCTAGTCAGGTTGTGTTCTACTACCATTACAATATCCTAAGAGATCTTGACAATTTCTGCCACCAGGCAGGGAGGGCATCAGAAATTTCTTACATGTAGGTTTTCTTCCCCCTTCACTCCTGTCCTTAATTTCTGTGCCACTTGTTCTACACGCAGGCCGTTTTTGGCCAAAGAAACTTCACCTAAAACCTCTGTTCCTAATCTTTCCTTCACCTGACTCCCAACTCTCTCTACTTCCTGCCTGACCCCCAGGGCACCCCTCTCTTGGGACTCCTCTCTGGTCCCTCTGCAAATCTTTTCCACTTGAATCTCTTCCCTCCAGAAAGCCCCCTCCTTTCTCTTTGCTGAATCCTCTTTTTCATTCACCTGCAAATAACAGTCTCTCTTTCTCCTCCCCTGCTGGCCAGGGGCACCTCCCTTCTCCACTGTGTTCTTAAACCCCTCCTCCCTCCTTACAGATGGGCGGCTCTGTCTCTTTTTGTTCTTTGACCCATCCTTCCCCCTCTTCAGAGACTGACTGTGCCTTCCACTACCCCTCGTCCTCTCCCCTCTACCCAGAGCTTTAAATCTTTTTGACTCCTCTAACCACGTGACACCACCACCAGCACTTTAATCTCCTCCTACTTTTCCTGCAGATTCTGACCCTCCTTCTTTCCATCCAGCTGTTCACACTGTCCATCCGTCTGCTTTCTCTCTTCCTCCCCTCTATGCTGACAACTCCCTGCCATCTCAAAAAAATTTTAAAAGCATAATTGTCTATTAAGCTGTGTGAGTGAATAATCTGTTTGGTCTCTTTGTCAGAAAATATCTCTAGTATAATTTTAATCGAAACAAGTAAAGCACGCTCATTTCAATTCCTTAATTCATAATCTGTATGTGAAGTCTTTGTTTAATGTGCAACTGTGTCTGTTTCTAAGGCCTTAAACCAATAATTACCCACCTCTTAAATCAAGGATTACTCAACTCCATGGACTCTCCCTGCAATGCACCCATCCTTCCTCTTCAAAAACCTTCAGGGACTTATTGCCTTGTACAAGACTTATGCCTAATCAATGAGGCAATAATTCCCCTCCATCCAGTAGTCCCTAATCTCTACAAGTTACTGTCACACATTCCCTCAAATACCACTCACTTCATGGTCCTAGACCCTAAGAATGCCTTCTTTACCATTCCTCTACACTCTGACTTACTTTCTGTTTACCTTTATTTAAACTGACCTGACACTAATGCAGCCCAGCAACTTACATGGACTGTCTTACCCCAGGGGATCAAAAACAGGCCACACCTGCTTAGGCAGGCACTAGCTCAGGATTTAGCAACATGCAATCTCAAAACTAGTACTCTCTTACAATATGTAAATAACCTACTCCTCTGCAGCCCCTGCCTGCCTGCCTCAAGGAGACACACCTCCACACTTCTTAACTTCCTCACTATGAAGTGATATTGTGTTTTCTCTGCTAAGGCTCAACTTCACTCTCAATTTGTAGCCTATCTGGCATCACCTTAACCCCCACCACCTGAGGTCTCATCCTAGATAAAACTCAGACACTCCGCAGTCTCCAACTACCTACCACCGCAAATCAAATCCTTTCTTTCCTTAGTCTAATAGGCTTCTTTAGACACTAGATTCCCAGTTTTGCTCTCTTAGTCAAGCCCCTCAGTGAGATCTTCTGAGCATGGCTTTTAAGGTCTATAATGGCCAAGGAAGTAACAGAAAAGGCAAATAAGGCCCAAAAGAAGTCAGGAAATACCAGCTTTTGGCATACACTCTTAAAGGCCCCAGCACCCTAAAGGGTTTCATAGGATTCCATCAGGGTCCTGCTCCAGAGTGGAAAGAAAGGTCATTGAACTGAAGCCTGCCAAGCTTCCTGGCCCCACCAGTTGACACATTTGTGCCATGGAAGAGGAACACAAGAAGGTAAGCTGTCTCCTTGCTCCACGGAGGGAGGGTTCAGTCTCTTCTAGCCCTGTTCCAGCTACCTGTGACCTGACCTTGCCCAGCATGCTGGGAATTGCCACTGAAGGCCCAAGGACATCATTCATGAACCTAAGGTATTTCTTGCAAGTAGCAGATAAACTGATCTCACTTTTTGTAAACACAAGGGTCATCTACTATGCCTTGCCTGAATATTTGAGTTTTATTTATCTCTCGAAGATCTCTACTGTGGGTATTGACAGTCTGATATTGTTACTTTATTTAATGTATAGCATCTCCTTTATTCCTCTTGTCTCAATGGCCTATGCCTATTGTAGACCGGGACCTACTGCTAATTTCAGCTAGAAGCAGTGGTCACTAGGATTTAAACTCTAGCTGCAAAGTGTAGAAATGTAACCACCCTTTCCATAAGTACTTGCAGGATTTATAGGTTACTCAGTAAACTGTTCAAAGACTGTCCAGAAGGCACTTCCAGCAGTACATCACCCAAGGACTGACTTTCATGTGTCCACCCACCATGATCCTGACAACTCCCACTGCTGCTAAAGTAGAAAAACAGCATAACACCTATATGTGTCTCCCTACTAATTGGACAGAAACCTGTACTCTAATCTTTCTCACCCCAAATATCAACCTGGCATATTTAATAAATTTCTTCCTTCAAGAAAACTTTTCAAAAACTTATTTGAACTATGTGCCTCTACAAAACCTGCAAAGTTATGGATTGGGTACTTTACAACAATATACACACCCTATTCCCCTGAACTTTCCTATCAATTTCCAAGATGTCATCTCCCATTCTCTCACCTAACATAAAATTACTTTGCTTTCCAGACTCAACCAATAGTGTATCTTAGCCTTCCTTCCCCCACTGTATCTTATGCTACATCTAATACTTCATTAAATAATTTGGCCCTTTTTGTCTTTAGACCATGAACATTAACTTATTTGAAACCATGATACATGGTAAGAACTTGATAGCCACACATTAATATTTCAAGCAGTTACAGAGAGAATTTGTATTGTGAAAATGAAATAGAAAGCTAGTTAAGCATAAGTCAACATGATGAGGTATCTTAATGTTTCTATTGGACAAAATTTATTTATTGTCTCCTTTTCTGTTTTATTTATTTTTTTCTCCAGGCATCTTACAATTATCAAGCAAAAGTGCTGTGTTTCCATTTTTCTCTGTATCTGACAGTATCTTAGGAACAGGTATATCCGATATATTTTAATACTGGATTCCAGTCACTAGAAGGATGTCTAATAATTACTTTGAACATTTGGCAGTCTAATATTTACTATTTTTGTTAATGTGTTCCTTTCCTAGAGTACTTCTTCCATTTAAGAGGCTATAAAATTCATATACATATTTTAGGCACATGCTCATTACTATGACCACTTGATTTGAATCAATATAGATCAAAAATAAAAATAAACCAAACTTTAATTAACATCTCAAAATAACATTAAAAAGTGTTTCTATCACCTACCTGTAAACACTACATAAGTAATATAAATATGGGCCATTATTCTTAGTCTTTCACAAGAAGATTCTTTGGAGGCTAGTTTCACAAGGCAAAAGCCACTAGCGGAGGCTGGAGTTCTAAGTTTGTGCGGTAGAGCTGCACTCACCAGCCTACCACATGTCTGATGTGCCTAGGCGATGGGACAGGCACTGGGCTGAGTACTCCAGATGCAGCTATGAGCAAAGTGGAAACTGGCCTTTCCTCTCACAGAGCTAGGGTTTGTGCGGGAGAATGACGTTAATCAAATTTTTTCACTTTTGAATATATATTTACAAACTGAGATAAGCATTGTCAAGAGATAGAGTGACATTCCATGAGAAGTTATTATAAGAAATATGACCCAGATTGGGGGATCAACAGAAGCTTTTTTGAGAAAGTGATACTTAAGTAAAATCCTAAAGGATGACTAGATGTTAATTATGCAAAATAATTAGTGAAATGGGGCAGGAAAAAGTAAGAGAAAGACTTCAAAACTGAAGAGAAAGTATGTGAAAAGTTCCTATGACAAGAAGCATATTAGTTTCCTATTGGTGTTGTTGAATATTACTGCAAATTGAGTGTCTTACAACAACACAGATTTATTATCACACAGTTCTGGAGATCACAAGTCTAAAATGGATCATGGAGCTAAAATCAAAGTGTTACTTTTAAAGGCTTTGGGAAGAGTCTGTTTCAGCTTCTATAGCAAGGGTTGGGAACCTATGGCTCGAGAGCCAGATGTGGCTCTTTTGATGGCTGCATCTGGCTCGCAAATCTTTAATAATAATAAAAAAATAACATTAAAAATATAAAACATTCTCATGTATTACAATCCATTCATTTCCTCCCGCTCATGTTCATGGTTGCAGGTGGCTGGAGCCAATCACAGCTGTCCTCCGGGACAACACCAAATTTTTATTGAATAATGTCTAACATACACGGGTAATTATATGGCTCTCATGGAATTACATTTTAAAATATGTGGCATTCATGGCTCTCTCAGCCAAAAAGGTTCCCGACTCCTGTTCTATAGGCTACCACATTCCTTGGCTTGTGGCCCCTTCATCCATTTTCAAAGCCATCATTAGCCAGCCCAATCTTTTTCATGAAGCTATCTCTTTGGTTTTCTTTCTTCCACTTTTCTTTTTTCACTGAGGACCCTTGGGGCCATCAATATAATCCAGGATAATATCCATACCAAGAAATCCTTAATTAATCACATTTGTAAAGTCCTTTACAGCATGTAAATTACCATATGTACAGGATTAGAATTGTGGAGATCTTTAAGGAGCCATTACTATGCACACCATAATGGATATCATGTTTTATTTAATAACTGAAAGAAGGTCAGGATGCTGAGTGCAGAAAAGTGGTATTGGAAGAGGCAGAGAAAGTGGGCAAAGACCACTATATTTATAACTCATAAACCACATCAAGAGTTTTGATCTTTATTCAAAGAACACTGGGATGCTACAGAAAGGGTGGCAGAACAGATGTGGTATTTGAAAATATCCCTCTGGCTACTAGGTAGAAAAGGTATTTTAAAATAGCAGAGGCTCAGGGCAAAAATGATGGTGGCAGGCAACATCAGATATTCAGATAATTAAGATTATTATTCAAATTACTGAAGTCATTTCACATCTTTCACTCTTAACTGGGTGATTCTCTCTATGACTTTGGTGAGATGCCCACCTGGGAGTGTATGGAGAAGACGAAATATGACCGTGCACCATGTGCCATTTATATAGGGGCAGTACCAGGAAGGCATGGTAAGCTGATTACACCTAAATAAATGTCTAGTTTAAGGAGAAATACAAAATGAAATCCAAAAAGAAGAAAACGCAAATAGATTAAGAATGCTTGTAAAGACTGAGAGAGGGAAGAGAATTTGAAAATGAGGTGACAGAGGGGGCAGGATCCAATCATGTTGGGCTTTTGAGACCATTTTAAACATTTTGGCTTTTACTGAAAATAAAACAAAAAATATGTTTTGATAGTTCTGAGAAGAGGAGCACCACAGTTTAACTTTGGTGTTAAAACTGGCAGGTTATTTTGAAAATGGACAGAGTGCAGGGGTGAGCATGGAAGAAGAGAATATTTAATCCCCAGATGTCCTAAGTGCCTCCACAGGGCCCTGCCCTGACTGCACTCTTAGCTTCTGCCACAGCTGATTATCATTGCCTGTCCTTATTTATCTTTTCCTCTGAATTATGAGTTTCTTGAGAGGAGACATCAACTTTATCTTCTCGCACTGCACTTTCCAGAAATTAGCATAGTGCTTGACACACAATAACTGCTGAATACAAACAAATTAAATTAGTAAAATTAGCACTTATCTTATTGTTACAGACATGCCATTGGTGTGATAGGGAGAGTCTACTGTGGTTATTTATGCTACTAATACCACTCATACATTTATTTTATTGTGTTTATTTTTCTACGTAACCATTTGTTATTTTCTGACATTAACTGGTTGGTGTGTCTCATGGTTCTGATTCAAGGAGAGGGGGAAGAAGGACATGATATTCATATGTATATAGCCAAGCATACATCCCAGGCATGACTTCAAAATGGTAGTTCACTCTCCTCACAAATTTGAGAGAAAAGTACAATTACCTCCATTTTACAAGAGGAAACCAAAGTTTAGACATGTTAAGTAACTTATCTAAGGTCACCCACTAAGTAAGAGCCAGAGTTTAAATTAAATATCTGCAAAGTCCTTGTTTATCTCTCTACATTATATAGATAGATATAGATATACAAGCAAAACATAATAGATGGGAACTTTTAAAAGACAAATATGTTACTTACCGGAAAGTATAGAAGCAGAGACCCAAAAAGGATCGTTTCCAACAGGATGAGGCCTGATGCCCTGATGCTCTAAAACACAAAATGAAAATGTCATCGTTAAACTTACATTTCTAACTATGAAAGAATTTATGCTATTGTGACAATGCATTGTGATCAGTGGGACAGCATTCTTTGCGAAAAAATAATTGAAAACTGGCTAATACATCAGACAGGGGAGAACTGAAACATGTAAAAAGATTGACTACAAAAGTGATGATAGACTTTAATGATACTGCCAGTGCCTTTGTGGAATTTAATTCCCTAAAATTTGGATCATTGAACAGTCTAAGCAACCAAGAACACTAGCTAGAAAATTCTTTCAACCCAACTAATTCACAGACACAGAAGTTCTTGTCTATATTTATGAAACATCAGCTACAAGAACATATTAAATTCTATCCCTAATCCATTTCACAAATACCTGCATGATGGTTTCAGCATATACACAAGGTCTTGGCTTCTCAGTAGTCAAATACAGTCCCCAAACTCAATAACAGAGCTCCACTATGTGAGTAATAGAAATCATATTAAATAACAGAGGAATCTCACCTAGTAAACATGCTTATTCTCAACTCAAAATTCACAATCATAAGTTGAAATTCAAGTAAATTTTCTAAATATTTAAAGTTTGCTAAGATATTTGAGTCCATTACTTAAAAAGAAGTATCAGCTAACTGGATAGCCAGAGAAAGAAAATTCTAATTCTTCTTCTAAAACCATGGTAGGACATTTCAGACAAATAAGAAAAACTGTATGTAATCCCTAAGAAGAACTCAGAGCTTTCATTGATTTAAGAATTTGGGAACAGAGGCATGGAGACACGGGACAGATAGACAGCTGTCAGAGGGGTGGGGATGAGGGGACTGAATGAAAGACTGGTGAAGGGATTAGCCAAAAAAACATATACACATAACACACAGATACAAACAGGGTGAAAATAGCCACGGGGCAAAAGGGATGTAGGTAGGAGAAGAAGGGAAAAGGGGGTGGTGAATGGGGATGGAAAGAAACTTTTTTGGGGTGGAGAGTGCATGATGTGGTGTGCAGATGGTGTTATATTGACTTATACACTTGAAACTTGTATAGTTTGGTGAACCATATTATCCCAATAAATTAAAAAAAATTTTTTTAAAGAAAGCACATTAACATAAAAAAATAATTTGGGAATAAAGAAATAACTTTAGTCAGAGCACAGACTCGATTATTCGAGTGGCTTCTCACTATTAGTCATTATTTTAGCTAGTAGATGCTTTTACTAAAAAGATCATTTCTATTAGCAAGCTTGAAATAAATTTTGTGTTGGCAGAATTTCCAAGATGGCAAATTATATTCCTACCTAATTATGAATAATTTATGTGTAAACTGAACTAGAAAATTCTACATTAGGTATGCAAGAAGTCTAAGCAAAGCCCTTCTTAATTAATATCTATTTAACATTTTTTATTCAATATTATCTGTATGTATAAAATTATTAAATGGTATATTTATTCTTATAGATGAATAGAAAACTGAGTTATCTTTTAGCCTCACTCTCTAGCTTAGAATCCATAAAGCCTAAAAAATATAATTCCAGAATTTACAATAGAGGTGAATAGATTCCACCTTCATCCCACATTCCCCATTCCTTAACATTTACAAAACAGACCTATGAAGGTATATAATAGTCAGATATCAAATCTGTGGACTAAAGAAAAGGCCTAAACTTATTACACAAATGTTAACAAATCATGTCCAAGTCCATTTCTATATTCTATACTCTTTGGCTGCAAAGTATAGACATAGGACGAAGCACATTTTGTCATAAGAAGATTTGATAGGATGGAAGCACCTGAGGAAGCTGTCGCCACAAGCAATGAAATGGTAACAATGCTGAAATCTGAATTTTTAAAAATAATTAAAATGGCCTGTCCTTGTTTCCTTGATTCTACATGGACTAACAACTTCATTTATTTTTAACGTGTTTAACCACTGGAGAAATGAATATATTATCTTGCAGAGAAAGTGTAGCTATTTTGGATCACAGTCGATTTCTTCAGCCTTGTAACAATTAAAATTCCTTTCTATTACAAAAGGAACCTCTAAGCATGGAGATATTTTACACAGTGGAACATCAGAACGT
Organism: Saccopteryx bilineata; assembly: GCF_036850765.1. Taxonomy (NCBI): domain Eukaryota; kingdom Metazoa; phylum Chordata; class Mammalia; order Chiroptera; family Emballonuridae; genus Saccopteryx; species Saccopteryx bilineata. The sequence goes on from NC_089494.1 coordinate 138,998,332, forward strand.
ATGATGAAAATATAAGAAAGCAACAGAGTAAGATTCTGAAAGGAATGAACTGGCATGGGTTTGGATGATTAACCAAAACTCTATAAATCTTAATCATTTACAAAAAGAATTAGCTGCACTAGCAGGAGAACAGACTCATGAGCATTACTTTTTCTTTTAATCCTTCTATTTCTGCAGAGAAATCCATGGACAGGAAAATTACAAATGAAAGCTGACAAACACCTAGTTAAACACTTATGCAATGATAAATTGGAAGCACGGTGTAGAAGTCAGTCCTGAGGAGAATCTTAACATTGAGCAGTAGGAGGACGTTATTTTTCAGTAATTTTACTTCTAGTTATATAAACAGATGAGTGCAGACTACATCCAATTTGACAGACTACATGCAATTAGTTTCTCTCAAATCTGTGGTGGAATATCAAAACACCAATTGGACTTAGAAAAATTTGTCAAGGAATAATTTCTCAAAATGTGTTTAGTTAAAACAAATATCAGTTTTGCAGAAGAATTCTCAGCAATAACAAAAGGTCCAAAAAAGCAGAGGAATATGGTCAGGATAGAGATTCCCCAACTTAAATATAAATCATCCAGAGAATATAAATTCATGGAATAAAACACAGGGGCTTTACACCCAGAGGGTTCAAAATCTCAATATTGGCTGCTTATTAGCTGTGTGACCTTGAGCAAATTGCTTGACTTTCTGCACTTCAGTCTTCATTTATAAAATGGGTATAACGATGCACACCTTGCAGTACTGTGCGGGGTGGCAATAACGCTGCCTGGCAAAGGCAGCCACTCAGTCAATGGTGACTCAGCATCAGCCCCTCATGGGTAGATGGAGGATGTGAGGTCAACAAGCTGTCTAAGCCACTCGGCCAATGGATGACAGAACAAGGACCTGGCCTGCATGCAGCTGATTCCCAAGTCAGTTTGATTTTTTTTATACATCCAACCTGATCCTCAGTTCTGTCCTCACCCAAACTAAAGGGGAAAGAACTGTAAGTTATAGTACAATAACAAAAACAAGTAGTATTACTAGAGTATTTAAAAATAAACCACAAGTAAAGAGTTTGGTTCAGATGTTATAAAAATTTTACTAGTCAACTTAAAATTAACATTAAAAGATACTGTCACATTGCCTTAACTAGGAATTCTTTCTAATTTCTAAAACTTTACAAGAAAGCCCATTTTTCCCATGATATGGTAATTAGTAGCAGAGTTGTTTTTGACCTTTTGGAAAAATAAATTCATTCAAAAAGTAGTCCAGAGTAACTTATACATAGTTTCATATTCTTTAAAACAGTACAGCACACTAAATTAAGCGAAAAATAGATAATATTTTATACATGTGTGTTAAATTAGAAATAACAAGTCACTCACTATTAATATGATTTACCACTTATTACTGGACAGAAATTTCTCCTGTTTGCTTTTGCAAGATTTCCATGATGTGCATGCCAGCTCACTCTGCTGTGTCTCAGATAATGAGAACACAAAGAGATGTTCCTCCTAGTGCCTCATCTTTCAAAAGTTCAGTGCCTGATTTTACGGTTCAAAGTTGATGACTATCGCCACAGCTGCAGAAATGCAGAATAACTTAGATACGTAAGAGGGAAATTTCTGAACAACCTTTACTTAACCAAGCTTATCCCTTGTGCTTATGTCCAAGATAATTTAATACAGAAGCATTTCCTGTCAGGCTTCTCCCCTTCTCTCAGCCCACTTCTTCTGCTAAAAGGCAGCTAGAATGCGTTCCTGAAATGTGGACAATCATGTCCTTCTTTGTCCCATTTTCCCCATGGCTTCTTTGCAAAAATACACAAAAATAGCACAACTTTTCTGTAACCTATTTAAAACTTTCAGTTCCCTTTCTTTTTCTTTTCTTTTTTTTTTAGATTTTATTTATTCATTTTAGAGAGAGGAGAGAGAGAGAGACAGAGAGAGAAGAGAAGGAGGAGCAGAAAGCATCAACTCCCATTGTGCCTTGACCAGGGAAGCCCGGGGTTTCAAACCCACGACCTCAGTGTTCCAGGTCAATGCCTTTACCCACTGTGCCACCGCAGGTCAGGCCTCCCTTTCTTTTTCAATACTTCTAAATATAGTAACTTTATTTCACTTAATGGAATTAATTCTCTAAGAGTCAAAAAGTGTATAGAAGTAAATGGCACACACTAAGATATTACAAAAGAATCTTGCCTTGGGAAGAGTTATTGTACATCCTTAAATAAAGTGGCATGAAATTCCTGAAACAACGTATGTCATTTGCTTAGACTTCTATTATTGACTCAAAGCTATTGAGATTAGTTGATGTATTTTTCTTTTCTTTTTTTTCTTTTCTTTTTTTTTTCATTTTTCCGAAACTGGAAACGGGGAGGCAGTCAGACAGACTCCCACATGTGCCCGACCGGGATCCACCTGGCATGCCCACCAGGGGGCGATGTTCTGTCCCTCTGGGGCGTTGCTCTGTTGCATCCAGAGCCATTCTAGCTCCTGAGGCAGAGGCCACAGAGCCATCCTCAGCACCCGGGCCATCTTTGCTCCAATGGAGCCTCGGTTGCGGGAGGGGAAGAGAGAGACAGAGGGGGAGGGGTGGAGAAGCAGATGGGCGCTTCTCCTATGTGCCCTGGCAGGGAATCAAACCCAGGACTCCTGCATGCCAGGCTGACGCTCTACCACTGAGCCAACAGGCCAGGGCCAGTTGATATATTTTTCAAACAAAAAGATCACTGAAATCACAATAAATTCCTCCTCATGAAAAAATCCTCATAGAATGATGATTAAAATATAAAATATTAAGTATTATATTTTAAAATTCGACTTTAAAAAGGTAAAACACTGCATACATTTTCGAATATCACTCTTTATATTTGAGATAAATTCAAATATTATTTAATCTTACATTAATAATTTTTTTAACATAAATATACTTTAGACTTGGAGAAATTCAAGAAACTTCATGAATCATTGCTTGGTTTCATCTGATTGCGGATCTTAGCAAAATTTCTTTATACACTGCTTACAAAAATTAGGGGATATTTCAAAATGAATATGAAGCGATAAAAAAAGAAGCATATGATTTTTTTTTATTAAACAAGAACATCAGAAAAGCAAACAACAAGTCAAAGAAAGTTGTTTGATTATGCAAATGAGATGTAAAATCAACTTTTACTTCATTGGTGAAAATGCACTATACTAAAGGCTGAAAGTACTGGAGTATCTGCATGTTCCCTGATCCTCTAATTTTTGTGAGCAGTACAGTTTGAACATTGTCTACTCTCAGATTTTTTTCTTCTTAAATTTGATATGTTAAAAACCCATCTGCAAAGTAACTGCTCTAAAATGCTACTGCTCGCTCATAGGCATAAACCCATCAACATCAGCTAGACATCATCATCTCCTCAGTCTTCTTAAACAGGAAAAAAAAGAACAGGAACAGAATTGCTCAGAATTGTAAAGCTTTTTTCACACATTTTCTGCCTTCTGTAGAATGTTTGGAGGGGTACGAAATGGCTAGACAGTGTGGAAAACAGACATTTCATACTTCGATATGTGGAGATACTTGTCTATCTGCCTTATTTTATATTCCGTATTTTAACACAAAAGTTTCAACTCTGAAATATGACGATCATTTCGGTAAATAAACTGTAGGTGATTCAATGAGGTGTATGAGATACCCCTTACTTGCAAGAAGAGCAAGCAGTGCAGACATGGAAAATAGCGGTGTCACACTTGACAAGTGGAAAAACCACGGAGGACTGTGAAGGGCTGGGGAAACAACTGCCACTTACTGCGAAGATGGTGATGACAGGGACTCAGACTTCTCTCTAAAATGGCATAAATGTTTCTAGATTTTCTGGAGTAGACAAAATTCTCATTTCCCTCAAACTTGGGAGCCTCAGAAGAACCTATAAATGGGTTTCATATGGTTTTTATCATGGAATTTAGGCCACACAAAGTGGATTATTCTTAACATTATTTGCTAAAGACAAAGCGGGAAAAAGGAAGGGGCATATTAGCCTCCTGCTTACATTTTAATTGTTCATTTTAACCATTTCTTTCACTAATCTCTGTTATTTCAGTTAGCCTTAATGTTTATTAGCAAATCATAAAATGTTAGCAATTAAATCATCTTGATATTTTACTTTTATACATTATTATTAACATTGTTCAGCAAAGGTTTTTCAAATAATAAATTCATTTTTTAATTGGATAATAAATGTTAACCCTTCCAGAATTCAAAAAGGTCAAACTAAGGGAGGTGTATATTAATGTATTTTTTTCTCTATGTTGGATCCTACTTTAGTTACTCTCTGTCTTAAATATATTATACAAATGCATTAGGATTAGATTATCAACTCAAAAAAATAAGAAAAATAAAGTACATACAGAATTTGATGGTACAGAATTACTGAAAAGTTGAAACAGTGTTATAAAAAATTTTTAAATAGAAAAATATTTTACAATGTAATGGGTTTTAAAAACCAATTGTATTTAACTCATCAAAACTAAACTATGGCTAAAGCAGTTTTCTAGAAGTAGTCAATTTTTGAAACTTTTTTTCAGTTAATAACCCCAAATCTACACAATCAGTCTAAACCTCCTTCTGAGCTCTAGACCCTGTTTCCACACTTGCTTATCAGAATTACCAACAGGCACTTGAAAAACTAAATTTTCCCAGTCTGCTTTTCTCTTTATATTTCCTGTCCTGGGTAATGGTAATCATTTGCTTATTTGTAGTCAAACTATCACTAAAATAAACATTTATAGGCTAGGGAAAAAAAGAAGTGGATTTTGTGACATATTTAGGGTTTTACTGTTAGTATTTTACAGAACTTCCTCCCCCCCAATTTTGTTGAATGACTAAATGAATGAGTAAATAACTGAATAAATGATTAAATTGTAAGGTAACATGCATGCTGACCCATGTTTATTCAAGTAGAGGAGATTTCTCTTTAATCCATGGGCTCCCCTATGATTTAGAAGAGGATAATTTAATAAGGAAAGGAGAAAAAAGAAGAGAAGGAAGAGTGGAATGAAGTGGAAGAAACCATTTATTTCTTCTATTGGTTTAACATACTACTAATTCTCGGTTTCACAGGAGTGAGAGGGCAGAGGCAGACCCAGACTCAAACATCAGGAGGTCACTGTCATCTCTGCTTTCTCATTCATGCCTTCCCTTCCATCATTGTACTCCCCTGGCCCCTCTTCCACTGAAGACAGCCATGCCTTTATGCCACCTCTTCTGCCGTCTCACCCAGCCCTGCCCTCATCAAGGATGGCAAATATTTCAAAGTGATTTCCTATTCTTCCTAATCCCCAACTTCTAATTTCTTCCATGCCTTAATTGTACCTACCAGTTATAAACAAAAGGGACAGAATAAATACCAATTAGAGTATTAGTTATTAATACTAATTTAATGGTGCTCCTCCAGGCAGGACTTTGAAGACAAAAAATAACCAACATTAAAGTCTAAAGGCAAAGTTCTTGAACTCTGAAAGTTGAGAGAGCGAGGTTGTTAGCTCAGTGAGCCTTCTGGTGCGCCCCCACCACACACACCAACACCACTGTTTATGACTGCCTCTTCTGTGACTGTTCCTATAATAAACAGAAACCAAGGTACCTACACTCAATCAGAAACTGGGAGACCCACCATCCTCATCTCTTTTGAGGATTGTTTTTAAGAAGCAAGTCATATTTCAAAAGACTCTTTTATTTCCAGTTTTTCACGTAGATGGTGAATACACAATACAATTTACAGATGATGTATTATAGAATTACACACCAGAAACGTATATAATTTTATTAACCAATGTCACCTTAATAAATTCAATAAACAAATATTCTTTAAAAAAGAATAAGTCTATCTAACTACAACTACTACCCATGTGTGCCTCAGTAATCCCTATAAGCCTTTGCTGAGGGCAGGCTAACTGGGTAGGTTTGCTTCCTTTATTCATTTCTTTCTTTAAAGCTGATGTTTGTATAATAAGGAAGTTGCCTTTGAAATCCAGCTTTCATTATGTGTTAGGTTTCATGATGTGCTGTGTAGGTGTGACTTCAATGTCCAGAACAGCAGCTCTTTTTCACTCCCATGAATAAAGTCCATTTACTGTGGTTTTCTCTTTGTTTCTTTCTTGGCTACATTTTTAATACTGTAAAAGAGATATAAATGAATAAATTCTGGGAATAAAAATGCCAACTTGCAGGAAAAGAGGGTATAAATCTAGAACCACTGTGTGGGTAAAATAAGGACTTAGAAGTGTATTTAGCATTGCCAGTCTGCTCATTCACCACCATGTTTCCCAGTCAAAGATACTTCCTGACTCTAACAAATTGTTGACAATAAAAGTGGTAGTAAGTAAAAATGACAATAATAATAATAATAATGACAGTTGAATTTTTGTATCAGCCATTATTATAGGCATTTTATATTAATTAATCCTCACAAAACATTTAACTCTCACAACAAATATAGCTATTATTATTATTGCCACTTTATGAATGATGAAAGTGAGGTTAAGAGATGTTTAAAAAGTTGCCCAAGGAAATGGATAGAATTGCAATCACATGCTGAATGTAGCACCTATCACTTTCAAAATCCAACTCTGTAAACTATCATCTAAAATGGCATCTGGCTAATGGCTCCCAAAGCCTTTCCCAACCTTCCTCTGAAACAGAAGGACACCTGTGAGATGGAGAACCACAACCCTGCTGGGAACAGGGATTCAAAGCAGAGGTACAAACAGGAATAAAAATGCGAAAAAGTACTCATCCTCACAACTAACTGGGAACAGTAAATTGAAATTACATTCTTTCAGTTTTAACCCATTAGACTGAAAAAGTTAAAAAGACTGATCACATCAATCACCTATTTGAATGCTGGCCAATGGGGGCTTTCATAGTAATAGAAACACAAATTGATGAAGCCATTGTGTGAGCAGTTTTGATGTGTTTATCAAAGTGTCAATACTTGATTATACCAAAGACTTCACTTCTAGGGGGTTTATCCTTAAAGGTTACTTGTATGTCTGCACAAAATATATGCACAAGACTGTTTACCAAAGCACAATACCTGGTGAAAAAATTAAAACAATTGGAATATCCATTCATAGCAGAGAATAGAAATTATGGTTCATCCATACAATGTGATATTATGCAGCTATCGAAAAAAAATGAGAAAGACACATGCACAGGCAGGGAAAGAGCTCTGAGGACGTTTTAGAAAAAAATGTAATAAAAAACCCTTTCTTAGCGACTGCACAGTAAGAGTGCACATGTGCCTATCAAACCCCGATGGTACAGATTCTCTGGGAAGGAAGCAGAAGCAGGAGGAAACAGGGGCTTTTATTTAGTACTTTATATTTTTCTTTACCTGTTAATTTTGCACAACTAAAAATCCTGAATGTCAACAAAGGGAAAGAAGAAGAAAAATAAGGCAAAGAGACAGGCAGATACTTATAGTAGGTAAAAAATACAACAAAATAAAATCAAATTAGAGTCTATTGACAAGAGAGTTAATTGGCTCTGGCCAGTTTGCTCAGTGGATAGAGTGTTGGCTCGGCATGCAGAAGTCCCGAGTTCGGTTCCTGGTCAGGGCACACAGGAGAAGTGACCATCTGCTTCTCTTCCCGTCCCCCTCTCCCCCTTCCCTCCCTCTTCTCCTCCAGCAGCCAGTGGCTTGGTTGGCCTGAGTGTTGGCCTCAGGCACTAAAGATGGTTCAGTTGATTCAAGCATCAGTCCTAGATGAGGGTTGCCAGGTGGATCCTAGTCTGGGCGTATGCGGGAGTCTGTCTCACTATCTCCCCTCCTCTCGTTACAAAGAAAAGAGAGAGAGAGTGTGTTAATTATAAGCTTCAAGAGGAGAGGTATTCAAAAATCATCTCTGGGGTCTGGCATGTAGTAAACACTTATATTTATGAGGTAAAAGATAAGTAAAGGCTAAAAGGAAGGGAAGATGAAAAAAGTAAAGTTGAGAGAAAAAGGGATAAACACAAATTTATCATGTAAAGGAAAAATAAAAATCAAATTGCCAATATCTGTCAAAGTGAAATTTAAGGTAAAATAAGCATGAAAAGAAAAAAAAACCCATTTTATATCTATCAAAGTTATCTTCATGGAACCGGTGACAATCAGAAAGCCTGCACCTCACCCACCACTGCTCCTCTAGGCCTGCCTGGTGCTCTGACCCCTTAGCTCACTGCACAGGAGCCTCAGCTGGCCTGGCAACTCTCCCGTTCTACAGAGGCAGCTGTTCCGCACCTTGCAGCTGTCAGAGCTTATCTGATGCCCTCGCCCTGGCCCATTTCCACCTCCCTCCCTCACCCTCCTCTGGCTCACTCCAACTCATTCCTCAAGTCTTAGTTTCCCTGACAATTTTAAATTGGATTTATTGGGGTGACACTGGTTAACAAAATTACAAAGGTTTCAGATGCCCAATTCTATAACACATCTTCTGTACAACATACTATGTGTGCACCCACCAAGTTCATTCTTTGTCCATCACTATTTATTCCCCCTCTAGAGCCTCTTCTAGCAATCACCACACTGTTGTCCGTGTGCATGAGTGTTTTCTTTTTCTTTTTGTCCTTCCTTGATCAGTCCCTTTGCTCCCCTCACCCAGTTCCCCAACCCCAACAACAGCTGTCAGCCTGCTCTCTATCTATGAGTATATTTCTGTTTTGCTTGTTAGTTCATTTTGCTCATTAGATTCCACATATGAGTGAAATCATATGGTACTTGCCTTTCTTTGACTGGCTTATTTCACTTAGCATAATGCTCACCTTCAAACAAGAAAGATTTTTTTTTAGTACTTTCTGTATGAGGCAAGGTGGTAGACACAGGAGTTTCAAAAGATTTTTCTGAACCACCAAACTGAGTAAGTTTCTCTATGTTTTATGCTCCTTGCACACAGTACTTGCATGAGTGGCATACTTAACGCACCTGAAATTAACACTGAAAGCAACGTTCAAAAGCAGGGGTCCCCAAACTATGGTCCTCAGGCTGCACTTCCGGACGGGGCACCTCTTTCACTGGTGGTCAGTGAGAGGAGCACATTGACCATCTCATTAGCCAAAAGCAGGCCCATAGTTCTCATTGAAATACAGGTCAATTTGTTGATTTAAATTTACTTGTTCTTTATTTTAAATATTGTATTTGTTCTCATTTTGTTTTTTACTTTAAAATAAGATATGTGCAGTGTGCATAGGGATTTGTTCATAGTTTTTTTTATAGTCCAGCCCTCCAACGGTCTGAGGGACAGTGAACTGGCCCCATGACAAAAGTTTGGGGACCCCTGTTCAAAAGGATCACTTCCTAACAGAAAAAAAATCTACCACAAACAAACTGCCAAATCTTAGTGATGAGGTAGGCATTCTTCTTAAAACCAGGCATAAGATAAGAGCATCTGATATTAATATAGGGATTTTACATTATTCTGCAATTTCCCTTAAATACAATAAGAAAAAGAAATAAGAGCTATAAAGACTGGAAATGAGACCACATTATGATCTGGCAGGAAGTTCTGAGTCACTTACAAGATTTAATTGTAGGAATTTTTTAGGCACAGTATTATTCACATCTGGAGAAAATCAGTAACAATTCATATTCTGAAAAGTAGACAAACAGTAAAATGAATTATACAGTGTAATAATATGATATCATAAAATTCAAGATTTGGGGGTATATTTAATGACAAAAGAGTACATGATTATAATTTTATATATATATTTATATTCGTTATTTTAATACCAGATTGTCGACTTAAACAAGTGATTTTTACATTATTACTTAAAACATTTGATATTTTTCAAACTCTGTAAAAATTATTTGTATTGCTTTTACAACAGAGCACCTTAAAACTTTAATCTCACAAAAGGTTTTAAAAGATTAAAGTGATAGAGATACCTTCTAGAACTGTTAAAATTAAAGAGACTGACAGTAGCAAACACAGAGAGAATTTAGAGCAAGTAGAATTTCCATACATTGCTCATGGGAATATAAAATGGAATTTAAAACTGTACAAACACTTTGGCAAATAGTTTGGCAGGCTTTTATAAAGTCAATAATGCATGGCCCTGTGACCATGCATTTCTACTTTTAGGTATTTATCTAAAAGAATATCTGATCATAAAAGACTTGTGAAAGAATGTTCAAAGCAACTTAACTTATAATTTACCTAAAAGGGGAACAACCCAAATATCCTTCCAACAAGAAAACAGATTAAACAAAATCTTTATTATATGCAGCTTAAGTGTCTGTTTGTCACCGATAGCTTATTGGTTGCTTGTGTAACTGTACTAGCCAATGGGGTGAAGTTGCCACGGCTGAACGCAAATTGAGCAGGTCAGGGGGAAGGTGAACATTTGTTTGCATTGGCAATCATCTGCTTTTGAAACAATTTAAGGCTGAACGCAAATTGAGCGTGTCAGTGGGAAGGTGAACATTTGTTTGCATTGGCAATAATCTGTTTTACATAAAAACTACGTCTTAACGTAATTTCTTTTAAGAATGCCTCCTAGAAAGTACAGCAGTGAAGAGGAGAGAAAAGGAGCAAAAGCTGCACAAAAATGGCTTTCTCGACAAAAAGAAACCACTGAACAGAGAAAGACAAGGCTTGCTTCAGTCGCAGAGCAAATGCATCTTTCTCAGCAAAATGAGACTGATGAGCATAGAGAAACAAGGCTTGCCTCAGATGCAAGACAGAAAAGCCTGTCTCGACAAAATGAGTCCCTTGAACAAAGGCAGGAGAGAAATGCAAAAAAATGACAGAGTAATGCTGACCGAAATGCAAAAAGGATTAAAACAGTAGAGGTTCTCCAATTGAAAAATAATGTCATAATAGCTAAGTCTTTGGCTCCTCTAAAGGTGAAATACATGTCATTTCAAGAATTAATTTGGCTCCGTCTCAAACAGGGTTGCCGTTTCAATTGAGACGTAGACAATTTCCTGTAAAACTTGCCTTTGCTATGACCATCAATAAGTCTCAGGACCAAACGCTTAAGCATGTTGGCATTTTTTTACCTGAGCCTGAATTTGGACATGGTCAACTTTATGTTGCCTGTTCAAGAGTTCGTGAAATAACGGACATAAAATTAAAAATAATTGATGGTCCTCTGCAAGGTGAGCTTACAAATGATGGAAAGATCTACACAAGAAATGTTGTATACAAAGAGATCTTTGACATGTGAATTAACATTTTATTATTTAAATCACCTTTATTTATTGAGCTAGTGGTGGCTCTTAAGAAATGTACCGCCAGTGGTTTCCTTCATTGCACTCTAAGCAATTAAGCAAGTAGAAGGGGGAAACCCTGTGGGGCAGTAAGCAAAGGGTGTCCTTGCCGCCTGCCCTGGGTAATTCAGTTTGAATTAGCAGACACCTTTGCACAAATCATTTTAATTACAATTTATAATATCTAGAACAGCGGTCATTTTGTATGACCACCGGGCTCTCTAGTTATGTAATATTCATACAATGAAATACAACTCAGAAACAGGAGGAGAAAAAAGTTGATCTCCATGACCAAGATGAATTTCATAACTATATATACTGAGGAAGCCAGACACAATAGCAAACATATTGCATGATACCATTTATATGAAGTTCTAGAACAGGCAAAGCTAATTTATGGTTATAGGAATCTGAGCAGTGGTCATCTCTGTTTGGTGGTGGAGAGAGATGTGGGAATTGACTAGAAATGAACATTAGAGAAATTTCTGAGGCTAAGGGAAACTTCTAAATCTTGGTAGGGGTGTGAATTAAATGAGTGACTGCATTGTCAAACTCATTGCACTATACAATTAAGGTCAATGTACATCATTATGTAAATTATACCTTCATAAAAAAATAAATAACAAAGAATTTGAAAATCACACTAAGGTGGTTAAAAACAAAAATCAATAGACCTTTAATTACTCCTCAAGTATTGTGAAGTTGGTGTCACCAGTTTGTAAGACTCACCACCACACAAGTGGTAAACTTGCAAAGGAACCTGTATAACTTAATTTTCTGGTAGTTCTACCATTTGTATTCAATTTGCATATTCTCTTAACTTACGTTTAAGCCAAAGACATTTCCATTCTTCTGATTCATTTACATTTATCTGATCACTTTGCAGAGATAGAAGAAAGCCTACAAGAAAGGGGGTGAAGAATTGGCAGAAAAAAACTTAGAGTCTACCCACACGCAACAAAAGACTGGAAGCACCACACATAGGGTGATAATTAAATATATAAGCTCTGTGGTCTTTATGACTGAGTTTTGAATGCTGGTCTGCCTGCCACTTACTGACTCTGTGTCTTCAGGCAAACTTTTTTATATTAGTTTTATATTAGTTATTTTTAAAAGCTATCAAAAATTCAAGTTAAATTCAATTCTATAAGAATACACTATTTATAAAAATGTACCTTATTTATATAAAACATATCTGCCTGCTCATTTCTCAGAGAACATAAAAATTATTTTGAAAATAGTATCCAGAAATTTATTGCTAAATACTGGTTTTGTTCTTCTTTAGGTATAAACAATTCTGCCATTTAATGAGTTCTTAAATTCAATTCTGATATGAATGAGTTTCTGCTAATATAATTCAATTGGGTTTAAATTTGAAATAATAGAAATAATATTTTTTATGACTTTTCAGCTGGTAAGTCACTCTTCTTTCAGACTTCAGATAATGCTGTTTTCTAAAAGGGCACTTGAAGTACAATTAAAGAAACAAAAACCTCATTTGTCATTATTAAAACTGACAGAATATTTTGTTTGATTATCCTCTCTATCTTATCTATCAATTTAAAATATCACTACAATTAGAAAAAAGTTTCTGATTTGTTTTATGGCTAATATAGAAAAAAAAAGTATATCTATTTGCTTGTGAACATTCAAATTAATACATATCAGAGTGTTCTGATATTACTTAGTTGTTATAACTGGTTTTTGGCAGACAAATTTTTAAAATAGCCAAATATAGAGAAAATAGATGACAATACTGTATTATATACATCAAACTAGCTAGGAGATTAGAACTTAATTATACCAACCACTAAAAAGAAATAATTAATACAATGTAATAGAGGTGCTAATTATCACTCCAGTGGTGGTATATCACTACACATTATAATATGTAAATGTACCAAATTAAAATATTGTACACCTTTATTTATTTTTTTAAAGAGTTTATTCAATTTTTAGAGAGGAGAGAGAGAGAGAGAAGGGGGGAGGAGCAGAAAGCATCAACTCCCATATGTGCCTTGACCAGGCAAGCCCAGGGTTTCAAACCCGTGACCTCAGGGTTCCAGGTCGTCGCTTTATCCCATGGCGCCACCACAGGTCAGGCAATATTGTATACCTTAAATATACACAATGTTATACATCAAATATATTTCAATAAAAATAGACTTGAACTTGATTTGAAAATGTCAATTTTGAAATAACTTAATAGATTGTTTTTGGTTTATGTGATTAAAATGACCATAATCACATGTCCAGCCATTAACACAAAAATATTAAAAGTTCTAGAATAACATCTATGAAAATGATAGACATTTTCTGTAATTTTCCCGTGGATAAAGTATGCTGTCGAGAGAATAAAGATAAACATTAAAACAAAATGGGTCCAGGCCCTGGCCGGTTGGCTCAGTGGTAGAGCATCGGCCTGGCGTGCGGAGGTCCCGGGTTCGATTCCCGGCCAGGGCACACAGGAGAGGCGCCCATCTGCCTCTCCACCTCTCTGTCTCTCTCTTCCCCTCCCACAGCAAGGCTCCATTGGAGCGGGGATGGTCTGGGCGCTGGGGATGGCTCCTTGGCCTCTGCCCCAGGTGCTGGAGTGGCTCTGGTCATGGCAGAGTGGTGCCCTGGAGGGGCAGAGCGTCGCCCCCTGGTGGGCAGAGCATCGCCCCCTGGTGGGCGTGCCAGGTGGATCCCGGTCGGGCGCATGCGGGAGTCTGGCTGGCTGTCTCTCCCCGTTTCCAGCTTCAGAAAAATGCGAAAAAAAACAACAAAAAACCAAAAAAAAAACCCCACAAAAAAACAAAATGGGTCCATTAATGCAAAATCAGTTAAAAATCTGTCTAAACTATATTCCAACTCTCCTATTTTTCAATCACTCCTTTTGAAAAGCAAGAATCTCACCATATGCCTGTAGTCTGAAAACACATGTAGTGAAGGCTATTCTCAAAGACTTGCAAAATTTACAGATTATGTTACTTCCTGACTCATAGAGAGCTGTAGAAAAAGAGAAAACTTATTTTAAGGCATTTCAACACTAGTTCTCCTAATACGAGCAAAATAAATAAATCAGTCCAAATGGACAGGAAGGTAATTTGATTACTTTCTATTCCTGAATCTAAAAATACAAAGCCTTAAGGTGATTTAAGTTTTGGATTGAGATTAAGAACAGGATTTTCTTATCTAAACCATCCTTTGGTGATATATAACTGGAGTCTGCCCCTCTTCTTTATGCACTTTCTTGGGGGCACCCCTTCCATTCCCATAGCACCAGTTAGCACCCCATTGTGGTAAATCAAATCTATTTCTAGTTCTGATCTCTCTTCTTAGCATCAGTCCTGGCTATTCCAACTAGAGGTTCGTGGATAACGATCTGGGCATGTCCATAACCAACCTCATCTTTGTCCATTTCAATCTGTCCTTTGAAAACCCCTTTCTTTGATGATGGCTCACAAAGTGAGAAAAAAATCAAATTAGAAACTTGAGAGTCATGCTGGACTCTTCCTCCCTCTCTCATCACCACTGCCAATATCATGTAATTTTTATTTCCTAATTGTCTTTGGAAATAATTCCTTTTCTCCCATCTCTAGTGTCACTGTCTTAAATCATATTTGTCTTGATTTCTCCTGGACACTATTATAACAGGTCCTTAAATGGTCTCTATATTTCCAGTCTCATCATTTTAGGTTACCTTCCACATTCAGCCAGAGAGGTTTCTGTAAAATACAAATGTAACTATGTCATTTCCTTTTTTTTTTTTTTTGCTTGCGAATTGTTTTTTTTTATTATTATTAAATTTAATGCAGTGGCATTGATAAATCAGGGTACATATGTTGAGAGAAAATATCTCTAGATTATTTTGACATTTGACTGTGCTGTATACCCCTCCCCCAAAGTTAAATTGTCTTCTGTCACCTTCTATCTGGTTTTCTTTGTGCCCCTCCCCTCCCCTAACCCCTCTCTCCTTCTTCACCCCATCCCCCCTCCCCCAACCCCCCGCCCCTGTTGCCATCACATTCTTGTTCATGTCTCTGAGTCTCATTTTTATGTCCCTTCTATGTATGGATTCATCTTAGTTTTTTTTCTGATTTACTTATTTCACTCCGTATAATGTTATCAAGGTCCATCCATGTTATTGTAAATGATCCGATGTCATCATTTCTTATGGCTGAGTAGTATTCCATAGTATATATGTACCAAAGCTTTTTAATCCACTCGTCCTCTGACGGACACTGGGGCTGTTTCCAGATCTTTGCTATTGTGAACAATGCTGCCACAAACATGCGGGTGCATTTCTCCTTTTCGAGCCGTTCTATGGTGTCCTTGGGGTATATTCCTAAAAGTGGGAATAGCTGGGTCAAAAGGCAGTTCGATTTTCAGTTTTTTGAGGAATTTCCATACTGTTTTCCACAGTGGCTGCACCAGTCTGCATTCCCACCAGCAGTGCAGGAGGGTTCCCTTTTCTCCACATCCTCGCCAGCACTTATTCTGTGTTGTTTTGTTGATAAGCGCCATTCTGACTGGTGTGAGCTGATATCTCATTGTGTTTTTTTTTTAAATTTTTATTTATTTATTCATTTTAGAGGAGAGAGAGAGAGAGAGAGAGATTGAGAGAGAGAGAAAGAGAGAGAGAAGAGAAGAGGAGCAGGAAGCTTCAACTCCCATATGTGCCTTGACCGGGCAAGCCCAGGGTTTTGAACCCGCAACCTCAGTATTCCAGGTCAACGCTTTATCCACTGCGCCACCACAGGTCCGGCTCATTGTGGTTTTAATTTGCATTTCTCTAATGATTAGTGATGTTGAACATTTTTTCATATGCCTATTGGCCATCTGTATGTCCTCTTTGGAGAAGTGCCTATTCATCTCTTTTGCCCATTTTGGACTGGGTTGCTTGTCTTCCTGGTGTTGAGATTTACAAGTTCTTTATAAATTTTGGTTATTAACCCCTTATCAGACATATTGTCAAATATGTTCTCCCATTGTGTAGTTTGTCTTTTTATTCTATTCTTGTTGTCTTTAGCTGTGCAAAAGCTTTTTAGTTTGATATAGTCCCATTTGTTTATCCTGTCTTTTATTTCACTTCCCCATGGAGATAAATCAGCAAATATATTGCTCCGAGAGATGTCCGAGAGCTTACTGCCTATGTTTTCTTCTAAGATGCTTATGGTTTCACGGCCTACATTCAAGTCTTTTATCCATTTTGAGTTTATTTTTGTGAGTGGTGTAAGCTGGTGATCTAGTTTCATTTTTTTGCAGGTAGCTGTCCAATTTTCCCAACACCATTTGTTAAAGAGGCTGTCTTTACTCCATTGTATTTCCTTACCTCCTTTGTCAAATATCAGTTGTCCATAGAACTGTGGGTTTATTTCTGGGTTCTCTGTTCTGTTCCATTGATCTATATGCCTGTTCTTATGCCAGTACCAGGCTGTTTTGAGTACAACGGCCTTGTAGTATAACTTGATATCAGGAAGTGTGATACCTCCCACTTTATACTTCTTTTTTAAGATTGCTGAGGCTATTCGTGTCCTCTTTTGGTTCCATATAAATTTTTGGAATATGTGTTCTATATCTTTGAAGTATGTCATTGGTATTTTAATTGGTATTGCATTGAATTTATAAATTGCTTTGGGTAATATAGACATTTTAATGATGTTTATTCTTCCTAACCATGAGCACGGTATATGCTTCCACTTATTCATATCTTCCCTGATTTCTTTTATCAATGTTTTGTAATTTTCCGAGTACAAGTCTTTAGTGTCCTTGGTTAAGTTTACTCCTAGGTACTTTATTTTTTTGGTTGTAATTGTGAAGGGGATTGTTTCCTTAATTTCTCTTTCTGACTGTTCATTGTTGGTGTATAAAAATGCTTCTGATTTTTGAGTATTGATTTTATATCCTGCCACTTTGCTGAACTTATTTATCAGGTCCAGTAGTTTTTTGACTGAGACTTTAGGGTTTTCTATATACAATATCATATCATCTGCAAATAATGATAGTTTTACTTCTTCTTTTCCAACTTGAATGCCTTTTATTTCTTCTTCTTGTCTGATTGCTGTGGCTAGGACTTCCAGGACTATGTTAAATAAGAGTGGTGAAAGGGGGCACCCCTGCCTTGTTCCTGATCTTAAGGGGATTGCTTTGAATTTTTGCCCATTGAGTATGATGTTGGCTGTGACTTTCTCATAGATGGCTTTTATCATGTTGAGGTATGTTCCCTGTATTCCCACTTTGCTGAGAGTTTTGATCATGAATGAGTGCTGGATTTTATCAAATGCTTTTTCTGCATCTATTGAAATTATCATATGGTTTTTCTCCTTTTTGTTTATGTGATGAATCACATTGATTGATTTACAAATATTGTACCAGCCTTGCCTTCCCAGAATAAATCCCACTTGATCATGTTGTATGATTTTTTCCATATATTGTTGGATCTGGTTTGCTAATATTTTGTTGAGGATTTTAGCATCTATATTCATCAGAGATATTGGCCTATAATTTTCTTTCTTTGTGTTGTCTTTGCCTGGTTTTGGAATCAGAATTATGCTTGCCTCATAAAAGGAGCTTGGAAGTCTTCCTTCCTCTTGAATTTTTTGAAATAGTTTGAGAAGGATAGGAGTTAGTTCTTCTTTGAATATTTGGTAGAATTCTGTTGTGAAGCCATCGGGCCCCGGACTTTTCTTTGTTGGGAGTTTTTTGATAACTGTTTTGATCTCCTTTGTTGTAATCGGTCTGTTTAGGTTTTCTGATTCTTCCAGATTGATTTTTGGAAGATTGTATGTTTCAAGGAATTTGTCCATTTTATCTAGGTTGTCTAGTTTTTTGGCATACAGTTCTTCATAGTATTTTCTTACAATATTTTGTATTTCTGTTATGTCAGTTGTTATTTCTCCTCTCTCATTTCTAATTTTATTTATTTGAGTCCTCTCTCTCTTTTTCTTGGTGAGTCTACTTAAAGGTTCATCAATCTTGTTTACCTTTTCAAAGAACCAGCTCCTAGTTTCATTGATCCTCTGTATTGTTTCTTTAGCCTCTATGTCATTTATTTCTGCTCTGATCTTTATTATTTCCTTCCTCCTACTACATTTGGGCTTTACTTGCTGTTCTTTTTCTAATTCTTTTAGATGCAGGGTTAAGTTGTTTATTTGAGCTTTTTCTAGCTTCTGAAAGTGTGCCTGTAGTGCTATGAACTTCCCTCTCAGCACTGCTTTTGCTGTGTCCCATTAATTTTGAGTTGTTGTATGCTCACTGTCATTCGTTTCTAGGAATTTTTTTATTTTTTCTTTGATCTCATTCTTAATCCATTCATTATTTAACACCCTGCTATTTAGTTTCCATGTGTTTGAGAATTTTTGAGCTTTTCTGCTGTGATTCATTTCTAGTTTCATGCTGTTATGATCGGAGAAAGTGCTTGATATGATTTCAGTGTTCTTAAATTTGTTGAGAGCACTTTTGTGCCCTAACATGTGGTCTATCCTAGAGAATGTACCATGAGCACTTGAAAAAAATGTATATTCTGCTGCTTTAGGGTGAAAGGTTCTGAAGATATCTATTAAATCGAGTTGATCTAGTGTTTCCAGTAAGTCTGCTGTTTCTTTGTTAATTTTCTTTCTTGAGGATCTATCTAGTGATGTTAGTCGGGTATTGAAATCCCCTACTATTATAGTATTGCTGTTGATCTCGCCCTTTAAATCCATCAAAGTCTGTTTTATATATTTGGGTGCTCCTATATTAGGTGCATAGATATTTATAATAGTTATATCTTCCTGTTGGATTACTCCCTTTATCATTATGTAGTGGCCTTCTTTATCTCTTACTATATCCTTTGTTTTAAAGTCCAATTTGTCTGATATAAGTATTACTACCCCAGCTTTTTTTTTCATTTCCGTTTGCATGAAATGTTTTTTTCCATCCTTTTACCTTCAATCTATGTGTGTCTTTTGTTCTAAGGTGTGTCTCTTGTAGACAACATATGTATGGGTCCTGTTTTCTTATCCATGCAGCTACCCTATGTCTTTTGATTGGATCATTTAATCCATTTACATTTAAGGTTATTATTGATATGTAGTTGTTTATTGCCATTTTCTTCTTTAAAAGTGTATTCCTTTTTTTTTTTTTTTTCTATATTCTTTTCCCACTTTGATCTGTTTACACCAGGCGCCTTAATATTTCCTGCAGCATTGGTTTGGTTGTAATGAATTCCTTGAGTTGTTTTTTGTCTGGGAAGCTTTTTATTTCTCCTTCGATTTTAAACGATGGCCTTGCTGGATAAAGTAGTCTTGGTTGTAGGTTCTTGTTCTGCATTACTTTGAATATTTCTTGCCATTTCCTTCTGGCCTCAAGTGTTTCTGTTGAGAAGTCAGATGTCATCCTTATGGGGGCTCCTTTGTAGGTGATAACTTTTTTTTCTCTTGCAGCTTTTAATATTTTCTCTTTATCGCTTAGCTTTGGTATTTTAATTATGATGTGTCTTGGTGTAGGTTTCTTTGGGTTTCTCTTTAATGGAGTCCTCTGTGCTTCTTGGATTTGTGAGAGTTTCGCTTGCATTAATTTAGGGAAGTTTTCAGCTATGATATGATTGAACAAAGTCTCTATCCCTTGTTCTTTTTCTTCTTCTTCAGGAACCCCTATGATGCGGATGTTATTTCTCTTCATGTTGTCACAGAGCTCTCTAAGAGTTTCCTCTGACTTTTTGAGTCTCTTTTCTCTTTTCTTCTCTGCTTTCATGCCTTCATTCCAGTTGTCCTCTAACTCACTGATTCGATCCTCTGCTCTATCTATCCTGTTTTTAATTCCTTCCATTGTGGTCTTTATTTCTGATATTGTATTTGTCATCTCCAACTGATTCTTTTTTATACTTGCTATTTCTTTATTTAGGTTTTCAAACTCCCCCTCCATTGTTGTTCTAAGGTCCCTAAGCATCCTTGCAATCATTATTTTGAACTCCGCATCTGGAAGTTTGATTATTTCCATATCACTCAGTTCATCTCTCGAAGGTGTCTCTTGTGGTTTCATTTGGATTGCACTCCTTTGTCTTCTCATCTTCTTTTTTTTTCTTTTTTTGTTTTATTTGTAGAGTTGGTTGAGTCTAGGCTTGGTGTTGTCTGCCTCCAGTTTTCAGTTGTGTTATTTCTAGGTCTTCTTGGGTTGGTATCAGCTATTATTTGTAATCCACTTTCGGATTTGGGCAGCTTTGAAGTCTTGATTTGTTTGTTTTCTTAACAGGTGATAGTCTTGTTAACTGATCTCAGCAGGGGGCTTTTTTGAAACTGTAACCAGGAATGCTGTGGGTGTAACCTGAGACGCTGAAGGTCTCTTCCACCAACTAATCTCACTGGGGGCAGGGTTTTTCTCAGCTTCAGTAGGGGGAGGTGTATCTCAGATCTCCATGGAGACCTGAGTTACTGCCCCTCCTCCCCACTTCTTGTTTTCAGCTGTGTCTTGTTGCGCTGATTGGAGCTGGATAGATGTCCGGAGATCTCTGCTCCAGAAGCACTTCAGCTCTGTTTTGTGAAAGGTTCAGTCCCTCCCCCAGCTATGGCCGCCTCCAGCACGAATGAGTCAGCTTTTTTATTTTGTTTCTTGCATTCCTTAGCCCCTCACAGTCTGTCCCTCTCCCTGTCCTTTCCACTTGGGAGATAAGCTGGCCTTTTCAACCCACCTTGCTCCCTGGTCGCCAGGTAAGTGGCTGTGAGCAGTAGTTTCTGCTCTTTTTCCTCTGTGAAATCCTCTCTGGGCTCTCAGCCTCACCCCCCCCTTCCGTTCCTGTAAGCAGAGGAGATTCAGGCACTCCTTACCAGGATTATTGTGGCTTCCTCTTTGCTCCTTGGTTTTTGAGAGCTGTTCTTGCAGTTCAGTGTTGGTTTTTCATGCTGATTTTTCCTAAATTGATTTGTATTCCAGTTTGGTGTTGAGAGCTGGGCGTCTGGGCATCCGCCTACTCCGCTGCCATCTTGGAGCTCCAAAATCTACAAGTCATTTCCTTTCTTAAATCCTTGTGACGATCTGCTACATATAAGTCCAAATTTCTTATCTCAGGATTTCAAGCTCTTCATGTTCAAGCCCCAGCCAGCCTTTCCAGCCTCATCTCATATACCCCATAACCATATGCTCATTCTATCTTGCTCTTTTTAATCCCAAGACTTTGTAGAATTTGTTCTTTCATATGGAAAATTCCTATTCCTTTCAAAGCTCTTCTAACACTGCTCTTCTCAGAATGATGTCCTAATGTTTCCATTTAGAATCGTGTCACATCCTCTATATATTGATGCTCATTGACTTATTCTCTTATTATTCATGTGTTGGTGTTTACCTTCTTCACCACCCACCTGGAGCTGCTAGAAAACACCTCACAGGAGGCAAAGCACACTCCTGTGGCATCTAAGAAAGGCTTTGTGCTCTGTCTCCATTTCAAGTTTAAATATAAACTATGTTGTAGGTATCATTTTCCCCCAGTTTGTAATAACCACAGAGCTACATGAAGAATGTGTATGATTTTTAAGATGCTTGTTTAGACATCAGGAAGTTGAGTCTCCTCTTCATGGAGCTGAGTGAGCTGGAGTTTCCAAGAGTGGGCCAGAAGAATAGATACTGTGACTAATGTTCTCTAGTGACACTACCTCAAGATCGTGCTGATTTGAAATTTAATAATATTATGGATGGAGTTTTCTAATTTTCTTCTGGAAAAATAATAAAGAATAAATTTTGGAAATTAGAATCAAATAGAATCAATTAGAATCAAATTCCCTATAACATTTGGTGTTTCGATTTGTTTTGCTTTGTTTTTTTGTTTTTCCCCAATAGTGACACTGTTCCCAATAATGTTTGGTATTTGGGTTTTTTTCCTAATAGTCACATTTCCCATAATATTTACTATTTTGTCTTTATTCCCCATTCTTCCATTCAATGCCCCCCCCCCCACACACACACACACACGAGTTTTTACTCTCATGGATTATTTGGTTTTTTAGGAAAGTCATTATCACAGATTGAGGAGGAAGGAGTTATTCCAAAGCAGTGATTCTCAATTTTTTAACTTTGCCTCCAGAAGATATATGACAATTTCTGGACACATTTTAAATTGTTATGACAAGTCATAACAATCTAGTGAGCAAAGTTTAGAGATGTTACTTAACAATGCATAGGACAGCTCCTCACAACAAAAATTATCTAGTCCAGAATGTCAATAGTGCCAAGGTTGAGGACCTTGTTCTTCAGAAAAACTACTCCAAACTGCAATAGGACAGAGAAAAGAAGTTTGATCAGAAATGAGAGTTTAGAAGAAGCTTTATTGGGAGTGAGGGATGAGTTGAAATCGGAAAGACTAGAGGGAGAAAAAATGTTGAGTAGGTGGGGTGTTAATGAAGGTATTCTTCCAAATAGGGGAGGTCTTTAGGGTAAATGTTTTATCAAGTGACAGAAGAGTCTGACTGAAGTGCCAAAAAGAAGAGGAGAGAAGTTGATGTTTAAGCTGTAGAGAGACAAGTCAATCATGTTGGTACTTCTAAGGGTGGTTCAGGACTTTGGTCTCCATCCTAAAGCAGTGAAAAGTTATCACAGAGAAGAGTAAAGGGACGGGTTTTTAAATGATAAAACTGAATTTAGGAAAGATCTCGGCTGCAGGATAGAGAAGGTGAAGGAAAACTCAAATGTAGGAGGATACCATAAACATTTGGGGAGAAGATAATGGTATCTTAGATGAGGACGGTGGCAGGACAGATGGAGAAAAGTGAAGCCATTTAGGGGAGGCAAACCTGACAGGAGTGTGTGACAGACTGGCTCAGAGAGAGGGACAGAGAAGGGTATGGAGGCAAACCTGACAGGAGTGTGTGATGGACTGGCTCAGAGAGAGGGACAGAGAAAGGTATGGAGGCAAACCTGACAGGAGTGTGTGACGGACTGGCCCAGAGAGAGGGGCAGAGAAGGGTATGGAGGCAAACCTGACAGGAGTGTGTGACGGACTGGCCCAGAGAGAGGGGCAGAGAAGGGTATGGAGGCAAACCTGACAGGAGTGTGTGACGGACTGGCTCAGAGAGAGGGGCAGAGAGGGTCAGAGGAGGCTGCGGGCCCTGGTTACTCCCCACGACGCTGGCGGCACTCCCCGGGACAGGAAGGAGCAAGAGGGGTAGGCTTGGGAGAGGAGTTGGTTTTAAACATGCCAATGTATTGAGACAGACAGAAATATCAATTAGGCAGTTGGGACTATGGGTCCAAGAGCAGAGGAAATGTCTGCGATTGTTTAGGCAGAAGTAAATAGGAAAAGAGAGGTCTGGGGTTCAACTGAACTCCAGTTGCCTCTGTTATTTACATGTGAAACCCATCTGCCGTCTATTCTGGTTACACCTGTTCCATGTAGTCATGTCTTTTTGCTATTTCCCATATTTATCTCACTAGTGAGCCACTGGTGTCTGCCTTCTGCATTGTAGCTTCATTTGTTGTTGTGCGTAACTGCACATTTACTTTCAGGCAAGCTTAAACTGTTTGCTTATTTGTGACAAAAAAAAGCACAAAAACCAAACCCAAAGCCTCCTTTCCACCAAGTGCAGCTTTTACTGTCTCCATCAGTCATGTCATGCTGCTAACACCCAAAGTCCATTAATCCATGAAGGACTGCTTTCCTCCATATTTGATTTTTCCCCTTTTTTAAGAATCAGCTTTTACATCTATGCTCTCTCTATAATTCACAGACATTTTAAATTAAAATTTTCTTTTAGCTATTTCAGTATCTGGGGTAAAGAGCTGAGGCATGTAATTTCAATAAGTGAATCCTGGGCAGTTCACCTCCCATTGCACTCCGCGGCCTCCGAAATTCATGGCCCTCAGGGAATACATCAGCCTTTGGTTTTATTTCTCTGACTGAGGAAAGCTAAAACGAGTAACTATGATTTCTAAATGGTTGAGTGGCTCTTGGACAGTGAAAAGCACAAGATTAATAAACAAAAGTCTCATTTCTGCCTTCCTGAATGAGAAGAACTGTTTTTAGGTTTTATTAGAAGAGGACATATGGATCATTTTTACTTTATAAGTCAATGGTTTCCATCTTGAGAGGTTTATGAGAAACACCTATGACAGTTTAAAAAATTATATATTCCTGGAGAACCCACTCCAAGAAACTCATTCATAAGATCTGAGAAGGGGTCTGCTCACTCAAATTTTACAAACTTGTGGAGGGGACTCTGAAATAGATTGCTTAATAGACGTAAGTGACACCCACCTAACCCAGCACATGAGGCTTCATGGAAAATAAGTCACCCACCAGCAATGAGTGTCTAATGATAGTGTCTAAATAGGCCAGACAGGGCCTAGCAGTCAGGAGGGTGAGAATCATGAAATGAATTCCAAAGCAGAGAAGGTAAACCCCCAAACCACAGAGCCAGCTGCAGGCAGAGTGGTTCCTGGCCCTCCGGGCCATGCTGTTCTCATTCCCAGCGGAATCAGGTGCAGAGGCACCTGTTCCCCAGAGAGGGGAGCAGGACAGGGCAGACCGGGGCCCCAGTGAAGCACTGTGACGCTGAGTTAAGGGGCTGGCGTTGAGGTGGAAGAAAATATTTGAGGCGTGAAAGAGTGTTGAAGCTTACAGACAGAAAGTAAGTAAGCAGCAAATATGCATAAAAATGGTTCCCATAATAATTATGTATTAAATTTGGACTGCTTTGGGCCGATAAATGCTATGATCTTTTTATTTATTTTAAGCTGCTCTGCTATTATTATTCGCCTCACTTCCCTAAACTTTTTGTTTTTTATAAGGAAATGAGGGCAGATGTTTTAAAAATGAGACTGTGGGTGCTACCTCTAATCTATTTTAAATTTGGGTCCTAGAGCTAAAAATTACTGACTACATTACTGAAATGTCAAAAATGATCCTATCTGAATATTATATTCTGAAATAGAAAATAACATACACCCTTAAGAGTCCTCAGCAGTATTATAAAATGCATTAAACTTAAATTTAGTAATAGTTTATAGAGAAATGATGAAATAAACAGAGAAGTCATGAGCATGAGTAAACAAGCGTTAAAGACATTTGAATTTCTCAAAAATGTTGCACATTTCTAGGACTGTGAAAAATAAATTACACCTTGCTAATTAGCATTATGAAGAAAATTCAAACCTCACAGACTTTGCAAAGCCAAAAAAGGGAAAGAAAAGGGGTCAATGAGAATCTATACTTCTCTTGAACTTGACTTTTTCTCAAATCTACTCAGTTTGCTTCCAAGTGAAATAAATGTCTCCCTGTCAAGCGTATTTCTTAGGCAGTATTGGTAGGGTGCTATTACGGATAATTAAAAAGAAAAATGGAAACCCATGCTTTGCTTGATAAACACTAACTGGCAAGCAATTAAAATGGAGGTGTTCTTTGAGAGGCCTTGTTTTCTCTCTTACTAGCTATTACAAAAGAACTCCCATTAGGGCATGGTCAATAGCACTTTTTTTTTCTTTCTTTTTTTTTTGGCAGAGACAGAGAGAATCAGAGAGAGGGACAGATAGAGACAGACAGACAGGAAGGGAGGGAGAAAGATGAGAAACATCAATTCTTTGTTGCAGCTCCTTAGTTGTTCATTGATTGATTTCTCATACATGCCTTGACTGGGGGCTACAGCAGACCGAGTGACCACTTGCTAGAGCCAGCGACCTTGGGCTCAAACTGGTGAGCCTTACTCAAACCAGATGAGCCTGCGCTCAAGCTGGCGACCTCGGGGTTTCAAACCTGGGTCTTCTACATCCCAATCCGACGCTCTGTCCACTGAGCCACCGCCTGGTCAGGCAATAGTGCTTTTTCTTAAAATAGCCTAATGCCCCCTCTCTGGGTTAGCAGAAGTGGGTTCACAGCCTGAAAGTGCTAGCCATGGCTCACATGCTCACGCAGGACTCAGTCCGTTTCTCTTCTGTGATCTGAGGCACCAAGACAAGACAGGCACCTGGAGGGCTGAAGTGAAACCCCAGAGGAATTCGTCATTTTGAAACACTGCAGACAGGAAAACCTAACAAAAGCAGGTTTAGCCTGACCAGGCGGTGGCGCAGTGGCTAGAGCGTCGAACTGGGATGCGGAGGGACCCAGATTCGAGACCCCGGGGTTGCCAGTTTGAGCGCGGGCTCATCTGGCTTGAGCAAAAAGCTCACTAGCATGGACCCAAGGTCACTGGCTCGAGCAAGGGGTTACTCGTCTGCTGAAGGCCCACGGTCAAGGCACATATGAGAAAGCAATCAATGAACAACTAAGGTGTCGCAATGAAAAACTGATGATTGATGCGTCTCATCTCTCTCCGTTCCTGTCTGTCTGTCCCTGTCTATCCCTCAATCTGACTCTCTCTCTATCCCTGTAAAAAATAAAATAAAATAAAAAAATAAATAAAAAAAGAGCAGGTTTACTTTTTTCCTCAGGAAGCCTGGTTATAAATTTGCAGGTGTGTGGAAGAGAGCATGATTTTTGTAGGTATGGAAGAGGAAGATGAGACAGAGCTTTGGCTTCATGAAAGCTGATCTCAAAAAATCTCCACCAGAAAGAAAAAATGCATAGCTCCTCGTCATGGTGCCCTTCCTGTGGCCGCAGAGCACTGATTCTGTCTGGGAGGAGAGAGCCACAGGACTGGAAGTCCTGTGGCCACAATGACAAGGGAGGAGCTCCACAGCCCCTCCAGGGGTGCTGCCCGACTTCCAGTAGGAGAAACGCTGATACAGGAAGTTATGAGGCTTTGAAATGTTTAAGAGATACACTGCACTCAGCTGAGCAAGATCCACCCACTAAAGTCCTACAGAGCTAAACTGAATACAAATTAGGACCTACGGCTCATGCCCAAATGAAATCTTGTTCTAGCAAAGTAAAAACTTGAATGAAATTTAAAATTCTGATCAAGGCAGCCAAACCACGTCTCTCTAGGCCAGCAGGACTTAAACCCAGGCAATGGGCTTCGGCTCCCAGGCTCTGTGTTTGAAATACAGATCAAGGGCTCACTGCTATCCTGCCTCCTCGCTCACACCATTCTGCCTGTGAAACTTATTTTTTTTTTGAAATTTTAAGCTCAGGATCTGACAGGCCTGGTATGGCACAAAGAGAACAGCAGGTCAAGAAACCAGCAAATGCTCCAAATTAGAATCTTTGTAGCTGACAGAAGTGACTGCATGAGGGAGTACAGGATGCCAAGATGACCTTTTAGCCAAAGTGTATCCAGGCATTCTGACTTGAATCTGAAATCACAATAATGTACATTCATTCATTTGAGTGTAGGCTTTTTAGTGTTTGAGAGTTCCTTATGAAAAGACAAATACCCCCAAAATATATAGGACCAATGAGCAAGGCACTGAGAGATGAGAGATGAGAACGGAAACTGGACCGCACAATCTCTGCCCCAACTACTAAGTCCCCCACTATAGTGGGAAGTCAGCCAGAGGTGTGCAGACAAGTGAGTGTGGCTAGTTTCCAATAAAACTTTATGAACTCTGGGATTGGAATTCCATATATTCCCAATGTCATAAAATATTCTTCATTTTGATTTATTTTTCTAAACAAGCAGCAGATTATAGTTTGCCAACTTCTGATGTATTAGGAAATAAAAGTCACAAAATGCATCCCCTTGATTTCAGTTTTAACAGGGATCGGCCTAACTGTAACTATCTGCTGAACTCCTATGAAAAATGGCACAAAATGCCTTGTGACTATAATATACCCACTAAAGTCTTAAAAAATATGTTATTTTCATTGGATTTGAAGAATATTTAATTATGAGTAAGCAGTGGTTTGCATTATGATCTCAGGAGAATCATTAGGCATCATTTTCTCTCTATTTGTAAACTGAAGATGCTAATTACTGTTATTTCTCTCCCTCCTGGGATTTCTTTAAAATTAATTGTCACACATTAATACTGTAAATGAACTAAGAAACTTGGAGAGTGAAACTTTTGTACATCTATTTTAAGAAAAAACAAATGATTATAAACAAAACTGCCACTTGCAAAGTATTTGTAGTTCCTTGAATGACAATCACTCAGTAAACATAACTGCCTGTGCTAATACTTATCTTCAACTTTCTGCTTCTCTTCTTTTCAACAGAACTTCAGGGAAACATCTGTGCTTTCGAAGTCAAACTGTGCTCTCAGCAGTCCTTTTATGTGCACTTGGACTTGCCTCTTCCTTCCTCTGCAGTGTCTGTAACCAACTTCCAACAGTCTTCTCAAGTCTCTACCTCACCCTGCTCAAGAACACCAGAGGGAAAGGAGATTGGGGGCTGGGTGAAGGGATTAAGAAGTACAAATTGGTAGTTACAGAATAGTCATGGGGATGTACAGTACAGCATAGGGGATATAGTCAATAATATTGTAATAACTACACATGGGGCCCAGTGGGTACTTAAAAGATAGGGAAATCACTTTTTTTTGGGGGGGGGGGGTAAGACACAGGGAGATAGCAAGGCAGACTCCGGCATGCGCCCAAACTGGGATCCACCTAGCAACCCCTTCTTGGGCCAATGCTAGAATACTGAGCTATTTTTAGCACCTAAGGCTGATCTGCTCAGACCAATCGGGTTATCCTCTGTGCCTGGGGCCATGTTTGAACCTATCAAGTCACTGGCTGTGAGAGGGAAAGAGGCAGAGGAGGAGGAGAGGGAGAGTGAGAGAAGCAGATGGTTGCTTCTCCTGTGTGCCCCAACGGGGGATCAAACCCAGGACATCTACACACTGGGTCCACAGTGTATCCACTGAGCCACTGGCCAGGGCCTGGATAACCACTTTGTAAAGTATGTGATTGTTTAACCACTATGCTATACATCTGACACTAGTACAGAATAATATTGAATGTAAACTGTAATTAAAATTTTTAAAAAGAACACTGAATAAATGACCTAATTCCAAATCTCAGGTAGAAAATCCAAGGTAGAATTTCTTCAACTTTGTTACCTCAACCCAAAATGATCGATCTCTGCCTCATCAACATGCCATTCATCTCGCTTCAGACACGTTTCAGACAGTGTCCTGGTCAAAGAGAAAACCTGCACTGCGCTCAGGACCCTACTCTCTTCTGTTGTTCCTGGGCCCCTCCCCCATTGATGATGCCATGCTGTCCTGTATTTGCAACCTGCTCTTCCCTCCTTTCTCGAACACTTTACAAACATGTTCCTATCTCTCAAGATAAGATTTCCTGCACCCTGAGGCAGCTCTCTGGCCTGTGGTCAGAGCCTCTTTCTGCTTCCCATACACCAAGCTTCTTGACAGAGCTGTGTGTTGGCTTCTTTATCTCTCACCCACTGCTAGCAAACTGCCATGCCTATCACTGCTCAGAAACTGTTTAGGCAGAAGTGCTCAACAACTTCTGAATCATAAAATCCATGGAGTCACTTTCATCCGGGATTTGTTGCAAATGGTTAGGGCATGATCTAATACTGAGTTTTCCATATGATTAGACAACTGTTCTTACACTACTAAATGAGATCCCAATCAAAATCCCAATAGAGTTTTGCATTGAATTTGACAAGCTTTTCCTAAATGCTAAAAATGGAAGAGTAAAAACTAAAAATATCCAAAAGATTTTGGAAGTTAAGACTACCAGTTATAACCACTTAAGTCCTAATAAAACTATAATAATCAAGACAGTGTGATAAGGGAATAGCTATAAGCTATTTTAGGCCTCACTGTTGCTTCACTGCTCTGCATTACCTGCAGTTGTACCTTTATCAGCTCTCTCTCTCTTGAATTCCTTTCCCTTTGTTGCTGTAAAATTCCTCTATTGGGGTTGGCTCAGACCTCTTACTCTTCTGTCCCTTTTCCTCCTTTGTTTTTTTCTTTCTATTCCAAAGGTTCTGCTTCAAATTTCTCCTTCTTCTTCTTCCTCCTCTCTTTCTTCCTCTTCTTCCCCTTTCTCCTCCTCCTCCTCCTCCTCCTCCTCCTCCTCCTCCTTCTCCTCCTTCTTCTTCTTACTCTAAACACTTCCCTGGGAAAACTCAGAATTTGTCATGATTTTAACTATCATTATCTAGTCAACACCACTTCTCTACTCCCTTCCCAAATAAGATGCTTAGAGTTAGGGTACACATGCTTTCTCTACATCTACATCATTATATTAGAGCACACATCAGGCTGCCAGTGATCTCTGTGTTGTCAAACCTGCTGCATCATTTCCTCCCCTCTTTTATGCTGTTACTCTATAGTCTTCCCCACAGGTTACCCTGTCCTCTTTTTGATTCTGTACTGTGACACTGATCTGGCTTCCCTTTATTTTCTTTGGCTACCCCTCAATGATTCAAAAAGAGTTCTTGCAGTCTATCTTCAAAATGTTGAAGCATCAGTCCTAAGCATTCTTTATTTTTTTCTCTTTCTCCATTTCCTATGTGGGACCCTCATTCATTCTCACAGCATTAAATTTCTATGCCTTAATGCCCATACCCCCTCATTTATAGCTCTAGCCTAACTTCTTGCACTCAGCTTCCAGCTCATATAACTAACTGCTCTTCTGAGAGCTTCACTTCTATTTCTCACAGGTAGGTTAAACATTAGGATTGCCAGATAAAATAACGCACATAAACCACACACAGTTGTTTCAGTATTAATGTGCGACATTTACCACAGACTTATACTAAAACATTACTCATTGTTTATCTGAAATTCAAATTTAATTGGGCATCCTGTTTTTTTATGTGCTAAATTTGGCAACCTTATTTAAACTTACATCAGAATAAAACATGATTTTTCCTTCGCCCACCATTAAAATTGTTCTCTCTCTGGTGTTTCACACTTTCTTAATTTTAGTAAATAGCTCAACTTTTCCTTCATTAAGTTCCTCATGCTATAACCCTGCAGGAATCAAACTTCATTTTTCTCTTTTCCTCATTTCTCACATCAAATTCATCATCAAGTCCGATCAGGTCTATCTACAATTGTATCTTAGCCATGCCTCTCCATCTCCATGGCAACCACTATCTCTAACTTAACAATAGACTTCCTATCATTTTTCTCCACTTTTACACTTGCCCCTTACTAATCTTTTCTTCACAGAACAGCTAAAGAAATTAGTTTAATACCTAAATGAGACCATTTATGATCTTGCTTCAAAACCTTCAACGGATTCTTATTTCATGTCAAATAAAATGAAACTTTTGCTCTGGTCTATAGATGTCTGAATGATGGGGAGCTGACTATTTCTCTAAATTTTTCTTTCTCCTCTCCCACCCTGCTGCTCCTTGCTCTCCATGCTGGCTTCCTCCTGTCCCTAACACACTCCAAGCTTCTGCACATGGTGAAACCTACAGGTGTCGTTTTCTTTCCTGGGAATTCTCTCCTGTCCCTATTCCCCACCCACCCGACACCTGGTTATCCTTGAGACCTCAGATTAAATGACACTACCTCAGAGAAGTCTTCCTAAACACCCCCATCTCTGTTCCACTCTCACTTCACTTGTCTGCTTCCCTTCACAGAACTTACTAGTATTGGCATGCATTACTTTATTTACTTACTTATCTTTACTCCAAGATTATTAACTCCATTTGTAGGATCACAGACCATACCTGTTTCATTCATCATGCAAAACAATGCCTGGAAACTTAGTGCAACCTCAAAAACCACTGAATGAATGAGTGAAAGGCTGACAAACCTATTTCTTAGGTGCCAGACCCATATATTTAACATCTTTAGTCTACTCAAAAAATTTCCTTGCCTGGCCTGTGCTGCTAAAGTGGATAAAGCATTGATCTGGAACGCTGAGGTCCCCTGGTTTGAAACCCTGCACTTGCCCTGTCAAGGCACATACCAGAAGCAATGAGTTGATGCATGCTGCTCCTACCCCTGCCTTTCTCTCTCTCTCTCCTTCTCTCTCTCCTTTTTCTAAAATAAATCAATATATATTTTTTTAATTTTACCTCATCTCCCTATAGAATAAAGTCCAAATGCTCAGCCAGGTTCTTCAGGATCCAAATTGAAATAACAAATTCCCCTTTATGTGGAATGTGCATTCTAAAATCTTTGTATATATGCGTCTCTGAATAGCCAACCTTCTCACCTCCTTCTAGTCTGACCAATGAGGTTTATTTTTTTTAATTCTTCTCAAGTGTCACTTTTTTTTGAAGTGTTCCCAGACCACCCCTTAACCACTCTTAGTTTTGTGCTTTCATAGTCTGTACAGAGCCCTATTAATAGTTAACATTTACGGAGCACTTTCCTCAGATCATTCATTGTTATGTTTTAAAGATTCCACACATTGCTATCTTCACCATAGCCCCATGAGATTAGATTTTTCTCCCATATTACAGAAGAGGAAACTGAGATAAATAGAGGTTGGCAACTTACCTAAAGTTTAAGAGCTCTTATGTGAAAAGCCAGGAGAAGCACCAAGATAAACATTAAGTTTGCAACTTGAATCACTATTCCCTGCTTCCTCACCAAGTACTCAACACGTAACATGTTTTTATATATCTTTTATTTCCTTTTATCCATTTCCCCATTAGACTGCAAGCCTCTTCTGGGCAAGCCAGTAATAAAATCATTTTTGTTAACCTAGCTAAATATTCATGAGTAAATTTTTTCTGAAGGCATTAATTTATAACTGTGCAAAGTTTTTTGCTTACATAATATTTGAATGGGCTTTAAAGCGAAGATCTGAGAAATTTGGGGAAAACCATTTGGTCTCATAATATTTTTCAAATAGCAAGCAATACAGTATATGAGCACATTAATTTTTAAAAGTAATTTTTAGCATACTTAATGCATAAATGGCTTTACCACTCAAATAAGCGTAAGTAAATGTGTGTGCCTCCAAAGAGGAACGGTGCTTTGGCATCATTAAGCATTTTATGTCTCTTAAGGCACGTACAAATATAATCACTTTCGTTGGTCTTCATTAACTCATAATTAGTACCACTGCCACCAGCTGGAGCTGGAGGTTATTTAAATGATATTTTTCAAGAAACACAGAAAGAAAGAGACCCTTTAGTTAAACTATTTCTCTGCACTCTCCTGCTCCCCCCATAGTTACTCTTACTACCATCCTGACTTTCATATACATTCACAAACACACACACATGTACCCCTAGACCATTGTATTATATATGAGTTCCTTAGTGGGTTTAATCATTAAAGGATGCCATTTAAAAGCCAAAAAGTGTAGTAACACCAATGAGCAGAGCCAAGGACCATAAAAACCAATTCAAATGGTGCTACTATATACCTGTAACTTATATAATTTTTGTAACCATTCTCATTCAAAAGTTCAATACAAATTAATTTTTTTGAAAAATTGTGCCATGTATGCACTTAATTAATTCAGTTAACTAGCAGACACCTAGAAGGAATAAAGAAAGCACAGGACATGTATGTTTCGATGAGGCATAAGGGAATGAAGAAGTTAGAAGAATGCATGCAGACCTAGAACTTAGATTATTAAAATGAGACTGGCTTGGCCTGGTCTACTTTTTATAATTTAAGATAAATTTTTGCCTTTAACCATGACAGATATTACAGCAAAGTCATTAAGAGCAACAATGAAATATAAAGTCAAAAAGATCTGAATGTTATTTCTAGCTTCCTCGAGTAATAGTGGATTGGCTCCTTAAATTCTCTACACTTTGGCTTATTCAAGTATAAAATGAGGATAACATGAATTTACATGGTGGCTGGAACACTTCTGTAAGCCTATACCCTATTATATTACACTATTTTATTTTAGTCATTGCATTTCCTACCACCTGATACATTCTTCTTTATTTTTTATTGCTTGCCTCCACCAGCCCCACAGCAGAATATTACCATATATTGTTTGTACTGTCCATCATGGTATTACCAATATAGGAAATAGCTAAGAGCACTCAGTAGATGCTCAGTAGATGGATGATGGAAGAAAGGAAGCAATGGATGAAGGTAAGCAGAAAGGGATGCACAAGAAGAAAAGGTGAGAGGATAGTATAAAAAATGAGAAAAGCTACATTAAATTTAAATGAATGATGTAAATGTGGGAGTGAAGGTTATGATTTGTTACATTAAAACCATTTCTCAGCCCTGGCCAGTTGGCTCAGCGGTAGAGTGTCAGCCCTGTGTGTGGAAGTCCCGGGTTTGATTCCCGGTCAGGGTACAGAGGAGAAGCACTCATCTGCTTCTCCCCCTTCCCCCCTCTTCCTTCACTCTAACTCTCTCGTCCCCTCCCACAGCCAAGGATCCATTGGAACAAAGTTGGCCAGGGCGCTGAGGGTGGCTCCATGGCCTTCACCTCAGGCACTAGAATGGCTCTGATTATAGCAGAGCAATGAACAGCCCAGAGGGGCCAAGCATCGCCTCCTGGTGGGCATGCCAGGTGAATCCCGGTTGGGCGCATGAGGGAGTCTGTCTGTCTGCCTCCCCCTCAACTCTGCTTCTTACTTTGGAAAAATACAAAAAAAAAAAAACTCCACAAAAAACCATTTCTCCCATTATTTAATATTCTACAAGATCAATTTTGGGGCAACATATTTAAATGCATGGATGATAAACTCAATTTTGAATACTTAATTGCTTCCAATCTGCACTATAACTAGTGCTATGATAAACACACATGAACATATCTGTAAGTCCTTGTGTACATATATGATTTTTTTCAGTACAGACTTTTAGAAGTAAAACTGCTGTGTATTTTTAAGTTTATTACACATAATTCCAAATTTCAGCCAAAAGTTTCTACCAATTTACACAACCACCAGCAATAAATGAAAGTGCCTAAGTCCTAGCATCTTCACCAACACAGAGAATTATTGTTATAAAAGTATATCTCGTTGTTTTAATTTACATTTTGTAACTATTCTTGGAATATCGAGAATACTTTTTTATGTTTTTAAAATATATTTCTGGTGAATATTCTCTGCCTATTTTTAAAACTATTGGGTACTTTTCCATTTCTTATCGATTTTGAAGAGGGTCTGTTTGTTTTTAGGTTAAGAAAGTTAATTCTTCACTATCATATCATAACACCTTTTTCAACTTGCCTTTTAGTTTTATCTTAATTATTTAAATGTAATATTAGTTCTAAAGCTCACTCTTAATAATTTGGAAAGCCTTGTGACCAGAAAGACTAGATATTCCTAATTGCTAATAAAAATAGTTTTAAGAAAAAATAACCTACAAATGAGTGAAATAATTTCCACAGTAACAACAGAAAGAAAAGACCTGGAACTCTACATTTGAACTAGGGACTGAGCTCTACTCAGAGCTCATAAAATATTTTCTTATTGACAAAATACATTGGTGGGAGGTGTGTGTTGTATGTTAAAAAAGGAGGCCATAATTTTTAAGCTCAAATTTCTTCTGGCACTTTTATTAACATACATCACACATATTTGTCAGAAGAAAAGCAAAGATTTGAAAAAGGTAAAAAATTCAAAGCATTACATTTTATTCAAAATACACTTACCTTCAACTACTTAGGGAAAAGCACTTGTCAAAATACATTTCCAATTGTGTCAAGTTCCAAATACTTGAGAACTGGCTAGTAAAATATGGAATGGGATAGTTCCTACTAAGTCTATTATATCTTGGCTAGATACAGCTGTTTATCCTCCATAAAAACCTTGGCTTTGATATAATCCTTCAAGAAGAAGGCTATCTCTAGACTAAACAGTTTCATGGTCATGCTTAGCACCAAAGCCCTCTCACATCCTGTATTGGTTGTGTTTCTTCCCCCACTATTTCCCCTGAGACTGAAAGTCCTAGAAAAAAAGAACAAGTCTCTGAGTCTCTTTTTTATGTCCCACCTATGTATAGAATCATATAGTTCTTATTTTTTTTCTGATTTACTTATTTCATTCAGTATAATGTTATCAAGGTCCATCCATGTTGTTGTAAATGATCCGATGTCATCATTTCTTATGGCTGAGTAGTATTCCAAAATATATATATACCACATCTTCTTTATCCAATCATCTATTGAAGAGCTTTTTGGTTGTTTCCATGTCTTGGCCACTGTGAACAATGCTGCAATGCACATGGAGCTGCATGTGTCTTTACGTAGCAAAGTTTATGAGTTATGGGGGTATATACCCAGTAGAGGGATTGCTGGATCATATGGTAGCTCTATTTTTAATTTTTTGAGGAACCACCATACTTTCTTTCATAATGGTTGAACTACTTACATTCTCACCAACAGTGGATGAGTGTGGTGGTTACGGGGCGGGGGAGGAAAGAGAGGGCATAGGGGGAAGGGGAGGGGCACAAAGAAAACCAGATAGAAGGTGACAGAAAACAATTTGACTTTGGGTGATGGGAATGCAACATAATCAAATGTCAAAATAACCTGGAGATGTTTTCTCTGAACATATGTACCTTGATTTATCAATGTCACCCCATTAAAATTAATTTAAAAAAAAGAAAAAAAAAGCAAGTATGTGCTAGGTATGTTCTTGGTTTCCCAGCTACTATATATGGCTGCTAAAGTTAGCCAATAGCAATTATTTTTCAGAATAAATCCACTCACTGCCTCAGAAACTTTCATTACACCATGCTCCAATAACTGGACAGAAGGGAGCAATCACGTTTTAGCTAAAGTTCTACTTATCATTAGAATGACAACTGATTCTAAGCAAGAGGACTTGTGTTTTATATAGGAAGCCCTTAAAGGCTGGAAAGCTTTCAAGCCCCAAATATGTGAAGCCCTAACACTTCAGGGATGAGGGTATTGATGCTTGGAATAGGACAGCTTAGCTCACACTTCTTTGATCACACTGCCTTACACCAAATTGTAATACTGGAGCTGGCCCTATTTAGACTTCTTCCAGCCTTAGGAAGATCAGCTGAAAGTTAATTCAGAAAGCATGATTTTACTTCTACAACTGTCAAGCTTAGCATTTCATATTTTTTTCCCATGCATATGTTTAAATATAGTTCATAGAAAGAAAAAAATTATACAGATATTAGGCATCATGGTCAAAATCAAACATTATAGTTGATATAACTTTTACTTAGTTCTTATTTCCTTATCCCCTATAAGGACAAAAGTGTAGAATTAAAGTTGTGATAATTTCTCCTTTGTTAACGCTTGGAATAGTCCAGATGTCCCTTCAATGAATGAGTCTTTACATATAGGCAAGATATAAAAAACTCATCTCACATTAGCTAGTATGATATGATTCTTACTACATTAATCAGGCTTGAATTTAGAGTATAAATATGGTTATTATTATTGATGTTATTGTCTTCCAAACTCTTTAACCCCTCTAAAAGATTTTTCTGGATCCAATGATACTTAAGTCTACAATTCATTAGTCAGTGGAAAGAGTCTCAGCAGTGATAGCTATTCTTTCTATACAATTAATATATCAGATTAGGAATCTGAATATCCCAGATTCAAAGAATCATAATATCCTAGTGCTTGAAAGTTCTTAAGAAGTT
Source organism: Saccopteryx bilineata (assembly GCF_036850765.1). Lineage (NCBI taxonomy): Eukaryota > Metazoa > Chordata > Mammalia > Chiroptera > Emballonuridae > Saccopteryx > Saccopteryx bilineata. The sequence continues at coordinate 139,035,882 of NC_089494.1, forward strand.
ACCTCTGCCCTGGCCAGTTGGCTCAGCGGTAGAGCATCGGCCTGGCGTGCGGGGGACCTGGGTTCGATTCCCGGCCAGGGCACATAGGAGAAGCGCCCATTTGCTTCTCCACCCCCTCCTCCTTCCTCTCTGTCTCTCTCTTCCCCTCCCGCAGCCAAGGCTTCATTGGAGCAAAGATGGCCCGGGCGCTGGGGATGGCTCCTTGGCCTCTGCCCCAGGCGCTACAGTGGCTCTGGTCACGGCAGAGCGATGCCCCGGAGGGGCAGAGCATCGCCCCCTGGTGGGCAGAGCGTCACCCCTGGTGGGCGTGCGGGGTGGATCCCGGTTGGGCGCATGCGGGAGTCTGTCTGACTGTCTCTCCCTGTTTCCAGCTTCAGAAAAATACAAAAAAAAAAAAAAAGAAAAAGAAGTTACCTCATCACTGGACCAGGCGGTGGCACAGTGGATAGAGTATCAGACTGAGATGCGGAGGACTCACATTTGAAACCCTGAGGTCGCCGGCTTGAACATGGGCTCACCAGCTGAAGTGCGGGATCACTGGGTTGAGCGTGGGATCATAGACATGACCCCATGGTTGCTGGCTTGAGCCCAAGGTCTCTGGCTTGAAGCCAATGTCACTGGCTTGAGCAAGAGATCACTTGCTCTGCTGTAGCCTCCCCAGTCAAGGCACATATGAGAAAGCAATCAATGAACAACTAAAGAAGACTAAGTAGCCACAACAAAAAATTGATGCTTCTCATCTCTCTTCCCTCCTGCCTGTCTGTCCCTATCTGTCCCTCTCTCTGTCTCTCTCTGTCTCTGTCACACACAAAAAAGAAGTTACCTCATCAAATCCATCATTTTAAAGAGAAAGGATAGTTAGAATACTTAGTCTCTTAGCTCATGGTCACTAACATAAGACATTGAGTAAGAAGATTTTGACTATAATAATAGGATGTGAAGAAACTGAAACCCTTATGAATTGTTGGTGAAGGTATCAAATGGTCTGACCTCTGTGGAAAACAGTTTGGAGGCTCCTCAAATAGTTAAACACAGAATGACCCTATGGATCAGCAATACCACACATCTAGATTATATTCAAAGAATTGAAATCAGGGACTCAGACACTAACATTCAGATGCCTGTGGTAGTGTTATTTGCAATAGCAAAAAGGTGGAAATAACCCAAATATTTATGAGTAGATGAATTGATAAACAAAATGTGCTAAACACATACAATGGAATATTATTCAGAAATTGAAAGAAATCAGATTGTTACATACTAAAACATGGACAAACTTTTAAAACATTATACTGAGTAAATAAGACAAACACAAAAGGACAAATAGTGTGTAATTTTACTTATATGAGGTGCTCTGAAAAGACAAATTTGTAGAGACAGAAAGCAGAAGGGATGTTACCAGGGGCTGGAGGAATGGGGAGTTATTCAATAGGTACAGAGTTAGGTTTGGGAGATAAACAAGTTCAGAAATGAATAGTGGTGATGGTTGTACAATGATGTGAAAATACTAAATGCTCCTACCAGGGAATCTTTTCTCTTTGAAATTTTTATTTGAAAATAAATTGTACTAACACTTGAATATTACTGTATTAAGCTCTAAGAAACTACACTCACTCTTCAGAATAGTGAACCAAAAAATATGTTACTTGTCATAATATTTGGTAAAGAATGTAAAATAATTTCAAAATATTTAATGTTTAGGATCTTTAAGATACTATTTTAAAATTGTTGTTGTTTGAGAAGAACTCACTGGGTTCAAAATCTTTCACAATTTATTGACAGATTTAATCTTTAACCAAGGGCACAAGGACAAATATATATAACTATATAGTTCCCTAAATGTCTATACAGCATAAAATTTAATCTTCTTTTTGGGGTATCATTCCACAAGTCTCACCTAAAAATATAACGGAATCTAGTTTGTGTTGTTTAAAATGGTAAACTATTAAAATAACCTTTAACCAATGATTGTTGGTACTTAACAACTACAAGTTGATGTTTTAGGCATTATTAATCCTCAAATAAAGGTACTCATAATTAGACTACCCTGGAAGACTAATAGTACAACTGAAAGACATAAATTTCTGTATCACCTATGTCTCTTGATATGATCACCCAATGTTCCATTTTAGAACAGACTCACCTATTACCATTACAGCATGTTTGCATGCAGTCTCAAATGCACAGGATCACTGGCTTTTCCTATTTTTGATTTGTCAACATGTTTACTTCCATTAATTCACAGAAAAAAAGTCTAATGTAAGTAAATAAAAGAGGCCTGTGTTTCCAAGTGGTCCATTTCTGATGGGCCCTAAATGAAATATAGTCCAACACTAAAAGTATTTAAGATGTCACAGACCATAAATTCTGGGGAAATTGGATTAAAGAGTATGGTTCACATGCTGGCTAAGAGGAAAGAGGGAACCAGTCACAGATTATAGCTCAAGCTCCTTCTCTAACCATGTGTTCTGGGGCCCTCCTTCAAGATACCTCCATGTAGATGGGAAAGTGAGCAACTCTTCAGGTATGTACCTGAATAGATGCCTCAGCCTTATTAGCACATCAGTTCTAGCCCCAGCTTGGTTCGCTATACACTGTGTTATATTTATCATATCACACAGCTAACACTTAACAGAAATATAAAAAAGCTGCCATCCAACTTTGACAGGGATTATAATCACAAATTTGGTATCACTCAGTGAATAGCTTTCGATAACTCAGTAAAGAGCAACTAGTTTATGTGAAAATTTTGCAGTCATCCCATTTTTCAGGTATAGGATAGTGTTGAGCAAATAAGTTTGTAAAATCTGTATTTTCTGGGTTTGCTCACTTTTGTTAAAAATGGCTGCTGCCCAGGTAAATTGTGCTGCCAGGTAAAACTGCTAATTACCTTCATACTTGGGAAAGGGCTTTGTTATGCTAATGTTGCTGGAGGAGAGGTTTTCGTGCCAAGAAAAGTTTGTGAGAAGAAGGAAAAGGCAGCCAAGATGGCAGGGTGCTGAAAGAGATGCCAGTTTCGCAGAGTAAGAAGCCATGTTGGCAGATGGGGAACCAGAGGTGACTTAGACTAGTGGGGGCCTTTGATTCTAGGAAAAACTAGAAAAGATTCTCCTGGTTGTGGAACCAAAGAATGTGTGAGTAGGTTTTGGTGCCCTGTGTGTGTTTTACTCGCTGGCCAGGTGCGAGGCTAGAATAAAGGGATGGCCCACCAGTTTTTGGCTCCACTGTATCTCTAACGTCTGTCCAAATCTAATGGGAACCTGCATATGAATGGCCACAATGGCAGCAGCCCCTGGCCTTACATTTGGCGTAGTCAGCAGGATTTGGATCAGATAGTTCTGGAGCTCCCACCACCCTTGAGCAGTGAGGTAGAAGACTGGCTATTGTTATGGTTCCCCATTGCTGTGCTTTTGGGAACCGTAGGTGGGCTGATTTTTACAGCCCTGCAAGGGGAAACAGAGAGCTCTGTGGAAGAGGCTGCCGGAGGTCTGCAAACCGAGCAGCGAAAGAAGTTAGAATGGCCATGGGAGAGAGATGCAGATCCTGGAACTGGAGCGAGTGCTGGAGAAGGAGGCTGCATGGGTTTGTGAGTTGCAGTTTGCCCTGGAAGTTGCCGAGAGCCGGCAGCCGCAGGAGCCTAAGATGGAGCCTGCAGGTAGAGTGGCTCTGATTTGGCAGGAGCAGGCATTTCTAGCTCCTCTTCTGAGGATGAGGATAATCTGGCTGAAGTTGCTATCTGCAGACTACAGAGAGTAGGGCCCAGCAGCAGGGAGTGACTACTAGGCCCTTAGTAGGTTTGCTACAATTTTGTGACATAGGGGTGGATGGCTCTGGAGCAGAGGTGGAAATGTTGGCTGCCATTGCCATGTGCTCCTCCTTGGGATAGCTTCTTAAGAGCTGCCAAGATGGCAGGGATGAGGGGGCAGACTTAAGGCCCCATGTGCATGTACTGATTACTGGAATGGGACCAGAGAGGGCACTGGCTTCTTTGTTGGATGGACATGCGGCTTTTGGAAAATGTGAAAAACCCTGATGGAGGGGGCATGTCTGGTGGAGGCCCCCTGCACTGGAAAGCTTTTCATCCAGTTGAAGAGAAGCTCCATGGACATTTTGTGCTTTGGGCAAAGTGCTCAGAGAGACACGGTGAAGGGCACCTTTGTAATTGTTGAAATTGTATGACTTGTGCTGTTGCTGTAATTTGTCTGTGTGATGTGACTCATGCCTTGCACAGGCATGCCTGTGATGCAGATTGCAAAGTGAGCAAAAGGGTGGAATGTAAGGCAAAGAAGTTTGTAAAATCTGTATTTTCTGGGTTTGCTCACTTTTATTGTTAAAAATGGCCACTGCCCAGGTAAACTGCACTGCCAGGTGAAACTGCTAATTACCTTCCTGCTTGGGAAGGGGCTTTGTTATGCTAATGTTTCTGGAGGAGGGGTTTTTGCACCAAGAAAAGTTTGTGCAGAAGGAGAAGAAGGAAGAAACCAAGATGGAGGGGAAGGAGAGAGAAGGCAGTTTGTGCAGAGAGTAAGAAGCCATGTTGGCAGATGGGGAACCAGAGGTGACTTAGACTGGTGGGGGCTTTTGATTCTAGGAAAACCCAGATATGCCAGTAGCTTTGTGAGTGCTGAATGAGTGGGTTTTGGAGCTCTGTGTGTTTTTACTTGCCCGCCGGGTGCGAGGCTAGAATAATGGAATGGACCACCAGTTTTTGGCTCTGCTGTTTCATTATCATCTGTCCGAATTCATTGGGAACCTGCACCTACCTCCATGGCCATGATGATGGCAGCGACTGATAGCCCTACAGACAGCAAACAGAGCTCATATACAACTCATTCAGAGTCTTACTTGACAAGACAGGTTGACTCTGGATGAAATGAGAAAGAGGACCATATGTGTCTATTGTAGTCTTTGTGGTAGCATGTGTGAACATTCTGGCCAACTCTAATCCAGATAGCCTAAAAGTATCCCTGCATTAATACTAAACAACAAAGACTGTGTATCAGGACCATCTTTGTGATACCCCACAGAAGTGATTTGCTTGAGTTATATTGAAGCATTACAACTTGAGCACACATTCAGGAAAATTAACAGAAACAAAGCTATGAAAATTATTATTCTATTTTCTATAAGAATGTTTATCATTTGCTACATTTAATAATATTGTCTGTATAAGAATCACAGGAGAAATTTCTTCAAGAATCAGTGCTAGGAATATTCAAGTTTCTCCTAAGGAATTAATTTATCTCATGGACAATGACTCACTTTTTTCTCCTCTTTGCATTACTGCTAAAAAACACACAAACAAAAAGAAATCTCTTCTTTCCTGCACTGGCTAGAACAGTGCCTGCCCTCATGGAACCCATTTCACAGCTTAAGCCCACTCTTGATTTCAGTTAAGTTCCCTGTCTTATTTTCACTTGACCTCAATCTCATCACTTACACGTTCAGTATTCTCATCACTTACACGTTCAGTATTCTAGCAGTGTTTATTCCATGTGCTAGAATAGACTAAATACAACTATCCCAACCCCGCTGAGTTACAACCTCTCAGAGACTGGGCTTTCTTTCCTAAAAGACAAGAGATTGCTTCATTCTAGCTGAAATTTTGTCATATTTCTTGGTAAAAATCAGGAAAATTGGGCATAAATTTATTTATATGTCCACTGACTTTATTAACTTATTTCTTAAAAATATCTCCCTTTATATTTTGTCACCATCAGTGAAAACTCACTGATTTGTCAAAAGGGGACCATCTTAAACTAGATGTCTAATTTAGGTATTCCAACTAATTTGTATTCATAGAAATTTCACCAAATGGCATGTAAAGATATCTATTCTCATGATAGCATTAAAAAATAGCATTTCATGTGAAGGTCCAGAGAAATTCACAAGGTTGATAACTTGGGAAATGTTAAGTAACATTAACATAAATTAAGACATTCATCTGTTTAGAACAGTCTTACTTTTCTTATTATGCAATGTAATATTCTACCCATCATCTATCACTAACTCCGCTTAGGACAGCACTCATTAATGAATAAAATCAATTAAAATGCACAAAGAATTACATGCTATATATTGTGTACATGAATTACACTACATAGGGAGATTGCAGAGCAGTTTATTAAATAGACCTTTCAATTCTACCTGCTCTGCCACTGGCGAGAGGCCGTTATAAAACCAATTAATTTCAGTGGTTAGCTATTTCCAACTCTACTTGCCAGCTACTTTATTATATGTACAATTTAGCACATATTTTACTGCAAAAGAAAGATGTGTATTTGGTAATGAAGAGCAATTTGCCTGTTTGCACTTTCTTGGTGACTAGAGTATGATTTTAACTTGTGTTGTATGTTTATGCTAAAACTATTTAAAATAATTAAGTCTATAATATTAATATAATGGGTATATCTTCCCTGAATCTCAACAGAGGTTTACTGGGATTCTTTTTAACATTAACTTGAAGTTTTATAATAGACGTCATTCACAGAAAGCTGTTTTTTTTCTTTTATATTTCTAATTAGAATAATTTATACTTTTAATGAGCTGTATAATGAGCTCTAAACCATCTGTACAACTCTGCTAACACAGGGGATCATTTGAATTCAGTAAAGGTGAAACTTTAGGTTTTTGTTTTCCTTTCCAATGGCATAAATAAATTTCTGAAAGCAAAGGCACCACAAATTCTGACATGACGCTGGCTACATATAATTAATTGGGTGACAACTCCCCAGAAAGCTTTTCCCTGAACATTGGGGCATTTGTTCACCTCTGACTGAGACACATACAAATGCATATACTCCTCTTTGATTTTTCAGAACAGAACCAGGGGACAAGCTCTCTCAAAAGCCACATAAGCTTTTTGCAGTATCACTATTATTCTGGGATATTAATGCAAAATCAAATACAAGGTTATGAAAAAATTCATTCTTCAAAGTATAATGTGCTAAAAAATAGTTGAGTCTATTTACCATCTTTAAATATGTCTGAAAGAAATAAAAATGAAATATGATAAATGTCACAAAGCTTTCTAGATATGAAGAAATTAACCATATATTGGGTTCTGGAAGAGGCCAAAGGGAATGACATAAAAGAGAGACCTTTAGAGTCTAAAGTTTAGACAATAAAGAACTGGAGCTCCAGGCCTAATAGGGGGAAACATTCTATAGAAGAAAATGTTACAATAACATTTCATATTTTTAATTCTTATTTCTCCTGGGGAGCAAACAATATAATTTTTATACTCTAATCCTGTTTTATAAATATCTCTTCTTAATAGAGAAGCTACTGGGACTTGGAACACTTCATTTGCTTAAAAAAAGAAAGAGGTTGCTTCATAACAAAAAGGAAAATCATAACCAAGGTACTTGGGTTTACCTTTGCTTTGCGAAAGTGGTAGACCACCAGCATGCTAACGAAGTCGAGCAGCATACATAAGGCTTGGAAGGAGATGATAGCAAGTCGCAAATACTCATCTTCCTGGACAAAGCAGGGCCTGTCATCAGCACAGAAGGGGCAGCCCTCCCTGCAGGGTTGGCAGACAAAAGGTTCTTCTGATCCATCATTTGCACTTTCTGCAAAATGGTGATCTGGACCTCTTCCTGAAAGTGTCAAATAAAACCACAGTGTCATTGCACCTCTGCAGTAGGTGAGATTGAGTACACAGTCGAAATACATCTTCACCTCTTCATTCCTTTTCCCTTTTATTAAAAATCTTTGTCAACCTTCTTGCTAGAGAAGAGAGTTATTTTATCTCTAGACTCAAACAAAATTCTTTATGTTCCTTTGATTTTAAAAAAAAATGTCACTCAGTGTAACTGAGGAAAATTAGCAAACATGGAAACAAAACTCCTTAAAGGCAGGAAATAGCTTTCTAAGGCTTTAATATCATTATTGACTACTCACTGACAGACTTTCCTTATTGCACAAATCATATGCCATAAATATGTTTCCATAAATACTTGTTAAAGACTTAACCAGAAGACAGGATAAAAAAGTTGTGTCTTTCTTGCACCAAATAAATATACAGAACACTTTTAGAACATCTTGACCTAGATGGTACAAAATCCAAAATGAGGCTTTGATTGCCCCTTAATTCAGCAGGAATCTCATCTACCAACTTCATTAGGTCTAAAGTAGATAAAATGGTACTTAACAGACAGTTATTCATGTGCAATTTGCATAATGATGGTGCATCCTTTGCCCAAAGTACAATCCATACTTACAGGCTGCCATGTAATTTCCCACTTTGCATACCCTTTGGACATGTTTGAACTGTTAATTAACTGCTGCTATTAATGTTAAAGTCTTCTATCTCAATTATCAAACTTACTGAGTTCTAAAGCCCACATTTAAAGATTCTCTTTAATTTCTGAGTATAGCATTGACAATTATCAAATTAACACCATAGACTAAAAACAAACAAACAAATAAAACCCATTTCCAACTCTGAACTCAACATAAAAGACATTAGTGAATATACTCCCAGTTTGCTATATAACACAACCACATAGTTCAGTATGGAACACAACTTTGATTGAGTGAGGTATTTGGAAAAGAGGTTATTCTGATTAACAGCATTTTAATAACACACAATTTAACAGAAAGTCTTTATTACTTTCAACTTTGGTTAAAGGTTCATAATTCTTTTAAAATATATTTGTTTATTTTACTTCAATAACTATAATAGCAAATACATAACTGAGCCCTTGCCAGATGTCTTGGTTGTTAGGGTGTTGTCCCAATGCACAGAGTTGCTGGTTAGACCCCCAGTCAGGCACATAAAGGAACAAATCGATGTTTCTCTCTTTCTGTCTCTCTCTCTTTCTCCCTTACCTTCTCTTTAAAATCAACAAATAAATTTAAAAAATAATTAACTATTTCTTTGATGATTCAGGATATATATATTTTTAAGAGCCATCATTCTGTTACACAGGGAAAAGTATATGAATCTGACTGTCCAGTGGACACGGTTCCCATCCTTAGAGAGCTGGCAACTCACTTGAATGCTTTGGGTCTTAGTTTACTAATGGATGAAATGTGAATTGCTGTGGAGTTTAAATGAGATAATGTATCTACAGGGTGGGGTAAAAGTAGGTTTATGGTTGTTTATATGTAAAATAAAATAATTGATAATACAAGAATAAACTCTGTGTTTCATGTACTCACAACTGTAAACTTACTTTTGCCCCACCTTGTAAATCATAGCTTTCCCTTCCTCTCCAAATATGGGAGATGCAAAGAGGAACTAGGAATCCACCTATGCCTTTGACCCTTTGAAGTAGTATGAACGTTCATGTACGTTCTCGTGTCTCCTGACCATCCAGAGTACAATCGATTTATTTTAAAAATGTGTAAGGCAACATTTAAAAAAGGCAAATGTATGTTCTTCTTTTTTCCATAAATTAGTTATCAAACAAACATGACTTTAAGTTAATAAAACTGAAACTGGAACTAATTTCATTTTTTGAAAAAAGCTCACTCCTGAGGGTTAGCAAGCATGAAAAAAACTCACTACTCAAAGGGTTAATTTAAAGAAAAGCATTACTTGTTCAAAAACAAAGAAATTATCCACTTGTCTACTGATGATCACTTTGGCTGTTTTCCAGATCTTGGCTATTGCAAACAACACTGCAATGAACGTGAGGGTGCATTTCTTCTTTTGAATTAGTGTTTTGGAATTCTTAGGCTATAGTTCTAGAAGTGGGACAGGTGGGTCATAAGGCAGTTTCATTTTTAATTTCTTGAGGAATCTCCATATTGTTTTCCACAGGGTCTGCACCAGTCTGCATTCCCACCAGCAGTGCAGGAGGGTTCCCTTTCCTCCATACCCTCACCAGCACTTATTGAGTATTGATTTGTTAATGAGAGACATTGTGACAGGTGTGAGGTGATATCTCATTGTGGTTTTAATTTGTATTTCTTTAATGATTAGTGAAGTTGAGCATTTTTTCATATATCTATTGGCCATCTGTATGTCCTCGTTGGAGACATGTCTATTCAGGTCAACATTTGAAACTATATCAACACAATAATTAAAAATAAAAAAATTAAAAAAAAAAGAAAGACTGGCCACGGTAGCCTTTTTTAGCTTTCTTCCTACCCAGACCCACCCTCCTTACCATTTGGCTATCCCTCTGACTAGGCAGAAGCACTAGTCAAACATCTTGGATCATTTTGCTATAAGAAACACTTCATTCCTGGGAACAAGACAACCTTTCCATGTCTAAGCTTTCTCCTACCAAGAGGAAGACTTGTTATTTAGCTCAAGGGCCTGTGGGCAAATGTAAGGATGTCTTAAATATGAGTCACTTAAGTTTATCATATCAGTCTGATGAGATTAAACATAGTTTAAGTCACACACAAACTAAAAAGTTAGACAAGCTGAAGTAGGGAGTGAGAAGGATAAACTTCATTTCAGACAAATTAAACTTGAAGCCCAACTCATTGTCTAAGAGAAATACATAGTAAGAAGTGAGAAATAATATAAGACTGGAGTGTGGGAGAAGGATCAGTATCAGAGTAAGAATCTACAGAGAGTCCTATCTGTGGGTGAGGAATTGATAAGGGGAGACAAAGAGGAAGAAGCCAGGCAGGTGGAGGTTTTTATGTCACAAAAGAAAATTTGGATTTACCGGAACATGCAGGACTGTGATCAAAGATGATAAGTAAGTAAAGGCTATGAGGTTTAATGATGATTTTATCTTTCATTGACCTTTTAAGACAGTAATTTCCAGAAAATGGTAGAATGAAATTAGGTTATCAGGGCTGAAGGAATAAATAGGTAAAAAAATATTTCAATAAATATTTCATTGAATGAGAAAAGCTAGAAAAGTTCGCAATAGACAGGAATAATGAGGGGTCAGCGAAAGGGTTTGAGGGTTTTTGTTTTTTTCTTGAACTATGGGTGAGATTTGAATATAGCTTCAGTCAGCAAAAGGAGGCATTGGAAATTAAGGAAAGATATGGAGAGATTATTTAACAGAGGACTTGAGAGGTTAGGATTGGATGTAATCAAGAGCCTGGTTGAAGAAATTAACTCTAAGAATAACTGATAACTTTTCTTCTAACACTGGAGAGAAGTAGAAATGAATTTAAGATTGCTTTAAAGTAGGTTTTTTATAGTGAAGAGGAACCAGTTGAAAACCATTTTGAAGTAGAGGAGAAAGAAAACATGGAAGCCAAACTTGTTCCATAAAATCTTCTCAACAATTCAGGTAAGAATACAGATTGAGAATGAAGAAGGCCATTTTTGGAATAAAGACATGAAAGAGTAAGGCAGAAATATAATACCTGACTAGTTGAATCACTTGGCAGAAAAATAATCCAGTTAATATAAAATAGTATGATTCACTAGGAGAACTAGTCAAGATAGTTTTCCTTTTATATAATTATTGGTAGCCTGGAAACAAATGGTGTAAAGCCAGTAGCCACGGCCACCATCACAGCCGCCTGGCCCATGCAGATTCACATTTGATTTGGACGGATGGTAATGAAACAACGAAGCCAAAAACTGGTGGGCCATTAGCTTTAATCATAGCTTGCACCCGGCGGGCAAGAAATACACACAGTGGGAAAATACTTCCCTTTCCATTCAGGGCTCCCAAAGCCACTGACTCATTTGAGTTTCCTAGAATCAAAGGTTTGTACCTCACCAGCCTTATTCACCTATGTTCCCCATCTCCTTCTCTCTGCACAAACTCTGCACAAACTGGCTTCTCCTTCAGCACTCTGCCATTTTGGCTGCTTCTCCTCTCCTCCACGTGGCCTTTCTCTGCTCTCCCCTCTAATACTCATCTCAGGAACTGAGAGAGAGCAAGCTCCCAGTCTGTCTCATTTTATAGAGTAGAAATCAAAACCTTTAATCCAATATACAAACAAGGAAGTCTCTGATACAAAGTCACTTATATGAAGCTGTAAGGCCAGGAGCCGTCATCGTGACCATTCACATGCAGGTTCCCATTGGATTCGGGCAGGCGATAAAGAAATGGCGGAGTCAGAGGATGGGGGGCCATCCTATTTATTGGTGTCTCACCAAGACAGGCAAACCACAAAAGAAGACAAGGGAAAAGCAGAAAACCAGCTCTTCCCATGAAGGGCAAGGGATCAGGGGAGCCCCTGCAATTGTGATAGCAGGAACTGTGTGTCTGAGCTCCTGGTCTGTCCCACTTTATAGTGTAGAAAACCAAAATCCCTTAATCCAATATACAAACAAGGAAGTCTCCGATACAAAGTCACTTATCCAAGGCATAACTGGATTTCTCATGAGAGTGCACCACCCAGATCATACAATCAGTCAAGGGTGTGGGGAAAAGCTTAGTCCCAAAACCAAACCTCAGGCTACAACAACCTGGCCTGCTTATAGCCTGTCCCCCACACCCATTATAAGTCACAAGCGAGCAAACATATATATCATGTTTACAAACTTATTTGACCAACAGAAGCATAATGGGATTCCTCATGAGAGTGCACCACACCCTATCATGCAACAGTCAAGGGTGAAGGGAAAAGCTTAGTCTTAAAACTAAGCCTTAGGCTATACGGACCCTGCCTGCTTACAGCCTGTCCCCCACACCCAATGCAAACTATAAGCGAGCAAACATGTATTATATTTACAAACTTATTTGGCCAACAAATGGGGAGGATGGATGTATGGCCAGGGGCCGCCATCTTGGCCATTCACATGCAGGTTCTCATTGGATTCAGGCAGACGGTAAAGAAATGGTAGAGTCGGAGGATGGTGGGCCATTCTGTTTATTGGTGTCTCAGCAAGACAGGCAAGCCACAAGAGAAGCCAAGAGAAAAGCAGAAAACCTGCTTTTCCCATAGAGGGTGAGGGATCAGGGAGGCCTCTGCAATGCTGATAACAGGAACTGAGAGAGAGAGAGGCCCTGGTCTGCCTCATTTTATAGTATAGAAAATTAAAGCCTTTAAGCCAGTGGTTCTCAAAGTGTGCGCCAGGGCACTCTGATGTGCCCTAGAAGATTTCCAGGTGCGCCCTATGGTATTCCAGAGAAATATGTTTGGAGTTTAGATTTTTGAAGGACAGAGGTGTGGGGAATTGGCTGTAAGCTGACAGTCTGCCCAACCCCCCACCTCACTTGCCTGATTAGGTTGCAAAAGGCTGTTGAACTGTGGTGCTGGATTGTTTACACTATCCCCATGTTCCCTGGAAAGATTGTAGGCAAGTTTCTTCTATCCTTTGTTTGGTGTAAAGTTAAGATGTTATATATAGTGGAGGTTTTCTGCACTTGGTAAAATTCTTGGGTTGCCTTGGAAACATGTTCAAGATCTCATTGATTTGCCTACTTTGCCATATAAATAAAGCAAGATGAGGTTTTTGGGTATGCTTTGTTCTTGCCAGCAGCAATTACAGGGCCCTCCCAATTTGTATTTTCTTAATTCTGCGTATTTTCTTAATTCTTCACCATTCCCACTTGGGACCTGGAATTACTACCTGTGCTGGTTTGTGGCATGTGCTCAGATATAAAAATAAATATAGTTACTCTATTATGCCATTTCATTATGGAAATACCACTCTTTTGTTAACACATCATTATTATATTTATTGTTAACATATTATTATATTATTTTTAGATAAATACACCCAAATAAAATGGACAGATTTCTCAAAATGAAGCATGATATTGAAGAATCTGATTCTGGAAGTGAGCAAAAGTTAAGTGTAAATAAAACAGGACTTGAAGGCTGACGGGCAGAATTTAATTTATAGCATTTTCCATCACTTAACACTGAACAATACAATTGGATTAGAAACCCATTCATGGAAGTTTCAAGTGATTTTGGTTTAACTTAACAGAAGAAGAACTGGCAGCTATATCCACTGATCGTGGATTGATGATTAAACATAAGGAATTGTCTCTTGAAGCCTTTTGGATTTCTATAAAAGAAGAATATGTGGCAATATCTAGAAAAACTTTGAATATTTTACTACGATTTTCAACATTCTATTTATGTGAATTAGGATTTTCTATCCTCAATGCAATTAAGAGTAAAAAGAGAGAAATTCTTCAATGTATTGACAAGGAAATGAGAGTTTGCCTTTCAAATATATGCCCAAACATTGAAGAAATCACTAGGACACATCAGGCTCATGTTTCTCATAAACACAAGAATGAAAAAACTTAACACCTTTGCGCTGGGACCTGCTGAGTTTTATTTTTTAATACCACTTTTTTATGAAGTCTAAAAAACATAACTCAAAAAATGTAACATAAGAAAGTGTTTTAATGTCAGAATACATTTAATTTTGTCATATTTATTTCATTTAATTATCATAAAAACATGCTTGGACTTTTTTTTCTTTAATATTTGACTTAATTATTATAACACATTTCTCAGAAATTTGTATATAGTGCGCCTACAATTATTTGTAGGATTTTAAATGTGCCCCAACTTCAAAAAGTTTAAGAACCACTGCTTTAAGCCAGTATACAAATAAGGAAGTCTCTGATACAAAGCCACTTATCTGAGGCATAAATGAGATTCCGCATAAGAATGCACCATCCTCTATCACACAAAGGTGTGGGGAAAAACCTTGGTTTTGAGAAAAACTTAGTATTAGAAGGGAGGGAAAGGCTTAGTCTTAAAACTAAGCCTTAGGCTATAATGATTTTGCCAGCTTACAGCCTGTCTTCCACACCCAAAACAAGTAAACATGCATCATATTCACAAACTTATTTGACCAGTAATGAGCAATTGAGAGAATCCACAAGTCACATATGAGAAGTAATCAATGAACAACTAAATAAAGCAACTATGAGTTGATGCTGCTCATCTCTCTCCTTCCTTTCTCTCCCTTCCTCTCTTTCTCTCTCTGTCTCTGCTCTATCATCAACTAAATAAATAAATACATAAATAAGATTTTTCTTTTTTAAAAAAAGGATCAATTATTTGTTCCTCTCCATAAAACATATCCATGGATGAAAAAAACCAAAAAATATTTTGCAATTAAAAACAAAGTACATTTTTGCCGGGACTGTGGTGGCCCAGTGGATAAAGTATTGATCTGGAATGCTCAGGTCACTGGTTTGAAGCCCTGGGCTTGCCAGGTCAAGGGCACTACAACAAGCAATCAATAAAGAGCTAAAGTGAAGCAGCACACCTGTCTCTCTCTCTCCTTTCTCTGTAAAGTCAATAAATGAAATCTTAAAAACAATTTCTATATACAAAATGGAGTATATTCTTTTTGAAATTTCTTTTGTGTATTAAATTTATATAATTAACAAAAATAGGCTATCTTTTTTCTTAATAGAAAAATCTTTTTCCTAAAACAGACTTCTTCGTTACGATAGAAAGATGTACATTTCTTTCACTAATTCAATTTCGTTGCTCATCTGTATTTCTTAATTATGGCCCCCTCTACCTAGATATGTTTTGTTATTCATGTAAATCAATGTTCTTTTGTATTGATTGTAATGCCCCCAAATTTTGTCTTACTGCAGAACTAAATTACTTGTCTAGATTCAACCTGTTGAAGCAGATATTGGGAGGTAGAATACAGGAATACAAGAATTTCAGACAGTATTATTAAATAGTCTGTTGGGCAGATAAAATATATTATGCTCGCTTTGTTAAAGATGACGCTGCCCACGTGAAAGCTGTTGCCCAGGTGATATTAATGTGTGTTGGGGCAGGCTGTGGGCAGGCAGAATCCTTGTACCCTGGGGCTTGGTTTTGGGATTAAGCCTTTTCCACCCTTTTTGATGTGGGATGGTACAATCCAATCATGCCTCAGAGAAGTGACTTTGTATTAGAGACTTCCCTATTTTGTATATTGGATTAAAGGTTTGGATTTCTACACTATAAAATAGGGGCAGAATAGGAGCTTCTTCTCTTGGTTCCTAAGATTATCATTAGAGGAAAGAGCAGAAAGAGGCCATGTGGCCAGGAGAAGCAGCCAAGATGGCAGAGTGCTGAGAGAGAAGCCAGTTTGGGCAGAGTTTGTGCAGGGAGAAGGAAGGAGATGGGGAACAGAGGTGAATAAGTCTGGTGAGCTAGAAACCTTTGATTCTAGGAAACTCGGATAAATCAGTAGCTTTTTGAGCACTGAATGTGAGTGGGTTTTGGAGCCCAGTGTGTGTTTTTTGCTTGCCTGCCGGGTGCAAGCTAGGATTAAAGACTATGGCCCACCAATTTCTGGCTCCGTTGTTTCTTTACCGACTGTTCGAATCCAATGCAAACCTGCATGGGCCAGGCGGCTGTGATAGTGGCTGTGGCTACTGGCTTTACATTTGGCGTAGTTGGCAGGATTTGATACAGATCAGCAAGGAGCCTTTGAGTGGTGGAGTAGAGGACTGGCTAGTGTTAGGGTTCCCCATGACTGTCCTTTTGGGGATTGTAGGCTGGCTGACTTTTATAGCCATGCATGAGGAAACCGAAAGCTCTGTGGAAGAGGCTGCCTGGGACCTGCAAACTGAGCAGTGGAAGGAGCTGGAGCAAACGTGGGAGAAACAGATGCTGACCCTGGAGCTGGAGGAAGCGCTGGAGAAGGAGGCCGACCAAGTTTGCGAGATTCGCCTGGAAATGGAGCAGTCCCTGGAGGAGGAATCACAGGTTCGTGAGTTGCAGATTGCCCTGGATGTTGTGGAGAGCCAGCAGCAGCGGGAGGCTGAGGCTGAGGCTGAGTCTGAGGCTGAGGCCTGGGCTGAGGCCGGGTCCGGAGCTGCAACGTCTGCAGAGCAGAAGGCTGTGGCAGCCCGGGGCTTGAGACCGGCAACCAGAGCTGGTGTTTTCAGTTCCTCTTTGAAGGATGAGGAGAATCGAGCTGGAGTTGTAATCCACAGTCTCCAGAAGGTGAAAGCCCAGCTGGAAGCAGCACCTACTACAGCCCTGGTAGGTCTGAGATTTTGGGACATAGGGCTGGACGCCATGTGCCCCTCTTTGGGACAGTGTAAGACCTGCCAGGACAGCAGGGATGAGGGGGGTGGCTGAGGTCTCATGTGCATGGACTGATTTCCTGGACTATGACTGGAGTGGGCATTGGCTCCTTTGTTGAATGGACTTACAGATTTTGGACAATATGAAATACCTTGATGGAGGTAGGGGGTGGCTTTACTGGAAGCACTCCCCTGCCCCGGGAAGCTTTCCCCATGGCTAGAAAGAAGGCCGAGGACATTTTGTGCTTTGGGCAAAGTGCTCAGAGACTGGTGAAGTGTACCTTTATGATTGTTGAAACTGTATGATTTGTGCTGTTGTAATTTGTGTAATGTGCCTAATTTCCTTGCACAGGGATGCCAGTTGTGTGAATTGTGGGTAGTAAAGTGAACATAGGGGTGGATTGTTGGGCAGATAAAATATATTATGCTCACTTTGTTAAAGATGGCGCTGCTCACGTGGAGGCCATCGCCCAGGTGATATTAATGTGTGTTTCAGGCAGGCTGTGGGCAAGCAGGATTGTTGTAGCCTGGGGCTTGGTTTTGGGATTAAGCCTTTCCCACCCTTTTTGATGTGGGGTGATACAATCCAATCATGCCTCAGAGAAATAACTTTGTATTAGACTTCCCTATTTTGTATATTGGATTAAATGTTTGGATTTCTACACTATAAAATAGGGGCAGAATAGGAGCTTCTTCTCTTGGTTCCTGAGATTATCATTAGAGGAAAGAGCAGAAAGAGGCCATGTGGCCAGGAGAAGCAGCCAAGATGGCAGAGTGCTGAGAGAGAAGCCAGTCTGGGCAGAGTTTGTACAGGGAGAAGGAAGGAGATGGGGAACAGAGGTGAATAAGTCTGGTGAGCTAGAAACCTTTGATTCTAGGAAACTCGGATAAATCAGTAGCTTTTTGAGCACTGAATGTGAGTGGGTTTTGGAGCCCAGTGTGTGTTTTTTGCTTGCCCGCCGGGTGCAAACTAGGATTAAAGACTATGGCCCACCAGTTTTTGGCTCCGTTGTTTCTTTACCGACTGTTCGAATCCAATGCAAACCTGCATGGGCCAGGCGGCTGTGATAGTGGCCGTGGCTACTGGCTTTGCATAGTCCATTCCTTCTATGCAAAGCTGGACTTAAAGGCACCTACCCTGGCCTATTTATTCTCTTCACCAACTTGTTATCCAGAGATTTACACCGATTTACACCAATACCGAGATCTCATGACTGATCCCCACTGTCTGTTCACTTCTCTTCTTGATGCTCCAAGCCCTTATGACCATCTTTATTTGCCTGTGTTCTTCTACTCTGCTTACTGCTATAGTTCCACAAATCTATGTGCTATACACAAGTAAACTGTGTGCTCCCTATGAATAAAACAATGGTTTTAAATCTTTATTTTGCAACCTATATTAAAATTACAAAAGACCCAAAATACCGGGCCATAAAATAAAATCATGACTGCAGAACATAAAGTGAAAAAAAAAGTCCATACATTTCATTATCCTTCTCAGGTAGGACAGAAATAATAGTTCATAAGCATTATGTCTATTGAAATAGCAGCAACTAGATATAATGTTGGAAACTGACATAATTCTAAACCAGGTGTCCCCAAACTACGGCCCGCAGGCCACATGCGGCCCCCTGAGGCCATTTATCCGGCCCCTGCCGCACTTCTGGAAGGGGCACCTCTTTCATTGGTGGTCAGTGAGAGGAGCATAGTTCCCATTGAAATACTGGTCAGTTTGTTGATTTAAATTTACTTGTTCCTTATTTTAAATATTGTATTTGTTCCCGTTTTGTTTTGTTTTTACTTTAAAATAAGATATGTGCAGTATGCATAGGGATTTGTTTATAGTTTTTTTTTAGTCCAGCCCTCCAATGGTCTGAGGGACAGTGAACTGGCCCCCTGTGTAAAAAGTTTGGGGACCCCTGTTCTAAACCATTCTGTATTTCCTGATATGGGTAATATCAAATTGTGTTGCTTAGATAAAGGTTTTAATATTCATGGATAAAAGGCAATTTGTTAGAAAATAAATTATGACCCCATTTTATTCTTTGTGCTTAAAATTATCATCATATCAACTCACAAATATAAAATAGTATCATGTTATAATGAGAAGCATCCTCTTTAATATTGCCATAATATTATCTGTGAGAAATCATGAAATTCTGTAAGGGACACAAAGAGGTAAAAAGGGTTTGAGAAAACAAAACCAAGGTCAGAGACCTGATTTATAAAGCTCAAAAAAGCTAAAATTAAAGACAGAGCTTCTACACTCATTATTTCCTATAGGACTCAAAGCATGAGTATATAATCTTCTAGTTACAAAAATATTTTATCAATTTATGCTGATAAATTATATCTCTATCTAGGACAAGAAATTACACTCAGCTAGTAAAAATCATACTATTATTAAATAATAATAATGGGCTTTTTATTAACTACTGAATTGTATGGCCAGGAGCCACCATTGTGGCCATTCACATGCAGGTTCTCATTAGATTTGGGCAGACAATAAAGAAATGGCAGAGTGGAGGATGGTGAACCATTCTGTTTATTGGTGTCTCACCAAGACAGGCAAGCCACAAGAGAAGACAAGGGAAGAGCAGAAAACCTGCTTTTCCCATGAAGAGCAGGAGATCAGGGAGGCTCCTGCAATGGTGATAGCAGGAACTGAGAGAGAGCAAGCTCCAGGTCTGCCCCACTTTATAGTATTTAAATCAAAACCTTTTAATCTAATATACAAACAAGGAAGTCTCTGATACAAAGTCACTTATCTGAGGCATGAGATTTCTCATAAGAGTGCACCACCCACATCATGCAATAGTCAAGGGTTTTGGGAAAAGCATAGTCTTAAAACTAAGCCTCAGGCTATAATGACCCAGCCTGCTTACAGCCTGTCCCCCACACCCAATGCAAACTATAAGCAAGCAAACATATATACAATTTACAAACTTATTTGACCAACATGAATGTTACCTTAAATTTATTATGGTTTCAAATTTTAAGACCGTAGAGGACCGGGTCAATAATATATATACCAATTTATACCCTGTGAAGCCAGTAGCCACAGCCACCATCACAGCCGCCTGGCCCATGCAGGTTTGCATTAGATTCGGACAGATGGTAATGAAACAACAGAGCCAAGAACTGTACCTGGCAGGCAAGTAAAAACACACACTGGGCTCCAAAACCCACTCATTCAGTGCTCACAAAGCTACTGACTTTCCGAGTTTCCTAGAATCAAAGGTTTCTACCTCATCAGTCTCATTGACCTCTGTTCCCCATCTTCTTCTCTCTGCACAAACTCTGCACTAATTGGCTTCTCCCTCAGCACTCCACCATCTTGGCTGCTTCTTCTGGTCTCCTCCAGGTGGCCTTTCTCTGCTCTCCTCTCTAATGCTAATCTCAGGAACTGAGAGAGCAAGCTCCCAGACTGCACCACTTCATAGTGTAGAAATCAAAACTTTTAATCCAATATACAAACAAGGAAGTCTCTGATACAAAGTCACTTATCTGAGGCATAATGGGATTCCTCATGAGAGTGCACCACCCCACATCATGCAATCAGTCAAGGGTGTGGGGAAAAGCTTATGCTTAAAACTAAGCCTTAGGCTATAAAGACCCAGCCTGCTTACAGCCTGTCCCCCACACCCTATGCAAACTATAAGCAAGCAAACATATATCATATTTACAAACTTATTTGACCAACATACCCTCAACATCAAACACAGTATTTTATCCATATTACAATAGATTCTCAGCAAATAATTGCTAATCATGAAAATACTCTCCTAAAGGAATATATTAACTGATCTGTAATACAAATGTATAGGAGAACATAGCATTCAAGTCAATAAATCTTTCTTCATGCTCTTAAATCACTTATGTTTAAAATGTATTCAAAATAATATTTTTTAAAGATCCTAGACCCAAACTGAAAAAATATGTTAAGAATATAAAATATGTTAACAAAATGTTAAGAATATACATTACTAATATAAGTTATTACTTGTGTCTTGGAACCTATGAAAAAATCTGTTTAGAAATCATCTTGAAAGATATTAGGGGAGTGACGTCAGAGCAATGGTGCCATGAGGAGCACGACTGACAAATCTCCCCAAAATTTCAACAAGTTCATCAACCAGAGACAGAAAAATCTATCCTTGGAGTGTCTGGGAGTTCCACACACTGAAGGCGAAAGTAGGATCCAGCGAAAAATTGACTAAATATATAATCAACCCTGAAGGAAATAAGTTGGACAAAGGAATACTCTGCCTTCCTCACTAACCTGAGCAAAGGCTGCTTTCACTTGGAACTGAGAGTCGAGGAGGGGGGCTAAGGGTGTGGAGGAAGCTAGGCTGCGGCATGGACATTCGTTCAAGTCGAGGAAAGAGTGTGCTTGTGGTGAATCAGCCCATGCGAGCGAATGCCTGCGCCACGAGCAGCAGCTGCCAGCAGCGCATGGCGAGTGTGCCAAAGCGAACTTCCCTACACCCGAGCTTCTCTGGGTGGGTGGGGCGCCTCACCCAGCCATTCAAGCTAACAATCAAGCATTGGGGGATGGGCACCCGGGCAGCTTGCAGTCCTTTCTGGAGTAGATCGGTGGATCCAATTGCTGAAATTAGCTTAATCCATAGTCTGCTCACCTCCCAACTGACCTACACGGCTCTAATTGACAAGATCTCTCTCAGTTCAGTGATCCAAGACAAGAGGCGTGATATTTTTTAGTGCCTCTTGCTAAAGGGGTGGGGCAACTTCTGATCGGCAGAGCTTTCATACTCAGGGATATATGCTAAAAAGAGGGACTTGCAGATGGTAAGAACTCCTGTACTGCAGGCAGCAACTAGGGCAAAACAGGTTACAAAGCGCGGAAAGCCTAGGGAGAGTGGTCCCACAGAGTGCTAAGTGTGCTGAACGGGCCTGGAGGCTCATAGAAAGTCACCTTGAGAGCAACTGGCTCCCAGCCTTTCCTGATTATGCTGGCGGCTCTGACTGCCAGAGCCTTACCCAGAGCCCTGCACTGAGTGGGGATAGTGTGGAGATTTGCCAGTTCTTTGAGCTTCTTACTCCCCAGGCAGAGGCAGCGGCAGCCTCATAGCTGGATTATCAGGCTGCTAATCCAGGAAGGAGAGACTAGGAGAGAGGCTCCGGGAAAACAGACTCTCTCATTGTTGTAGCCTGCAAATGCTAACAAGCCTTGACTACCAACAAGACTGAATCCTAATATATGACATCGCAGTAGAGTCTCATCAACTGCAAATCTCTAACTAAGCATGCCACAGGGGCAGAGCCTGGGGTACAGAGTCACCGACCAGGAAGAGGGAGAGAAAGAAAAAGAAAGAAGTTAACCTCTCAAAATCAAGAAAAATCCACAGACTTTATAACTTGTTCCACTATTTTTTGTTTCTTTCATCTTGTTGCCTTTATTATTATTATTTCTATTTCCTCCACCTTGATCCATTTATTCTCTGCCTATCTTATTCTTTCCTCTTCTTGAAATATACTACCCATAAGTGTTACATTTTATTTCTTTTCTTCTTCCTTACCCTCCATGAGGGTTACACACCAAAACCCTTAATTCTCTCTCTCTTTTTGATTTTTTCTTTTTTCTTTTTTTCCTTTTCCTATTTTTCTTATTTCTCCCTCTCTATTAGTTTCTTCTTTTCTCCTTTTACTTTTCCTCTCATTCAATCCTCAATCACGAACAAATTATTTTATTTGGTACTCAAGAAGTTTTTTTCAGGCATTTTGAGTGCTTTTTACTTTGCTTTTTAACTCATTAGCATTCCTCCCAACACAGGATCTCCATTCTATTTAGTTTTTGCTCCACTTAATACAATAGTTATTCTTTTTCCTTTTTCCTGTTTTCCTATTATCCCTCTCATTATATCTCTTAGTCAACCATCACTTACAAGCAAATCATTTTATACTTGACCCAAATTTTTTCCTTTTTTGCATTTTGTGGGTACCTACTTCCTTTTTTGCCCCTTGAACACTTCCCCCCAACTCAGGCCCTCCGTTATACACAGTTTTTGTTCCATTTAGCATAAGATAATTCACAATTCATCACAATATTTTCCTAAGGAGGAGGGGAGAAGAAGGGAATAGAAGAAAGAAAAGGGGGGGAAATAATGAATTATTGTTTTTTTGTGTGTTTTTGTTTTTCTAAATTTTTTATTTTTTAACTTTTTTTAACTTTTTATTATTTATGAATTCTCATTAGTGCTATCAACAAGACCACCCTCAGATGCCATTAAGAAAAAGGAAATCAAATATCATGGATACAAAAGATAGAGAAGTAGCACAGATAGATGTGGAAAAATCTATGGAGAAAAAATTTAATATATTGAAAACCTTGGTGATAAATGACAGAGAATTTAAAATAGAAATCGTAAGAAAACACAGAAAGAAAATTTAGAGAGCTCAGAAAACAACTCAACGAACACAAAGAATATATTACCAAGGAAAAATTGAAACTATAAAAACAAATAAAACAATAGATGAATAACAATTCATGAACTAAAAAATGAGGTAACAAGCTTAGCTAATAGAACAGGCCAGATAGAAGGTAGGATTAGTGACATAGAAGACAAGCAACTTCAGGCACAACAGAGAGAAGAAGAGAGAGACTAAAACATTTTAAAAAATGAGAAATCCCTACAGGAATTGTCTGACTCCATCAAAAAGAATAACATAAGAATAATAGGTATATCAGAGGGAGAAGAGAGAGAAAATGGAATGGAGAATATATTAAAACAAATAATAGACAAAAATTTCCCAAGCCTATGGAAAGAACTAAAGCCTCAAATTAAAGAAGCAAACAGAACACCGAGTTTTCTTACCCACAACAAACCTACTCCAAGGCACATCGTAATGAAAATGGCACAAACCAACAACAAAGAAAAAATTCTCAAGGCAGCCAGGGAAAAGAAGAATACAACATATAAAGGAAGGCCTATTAGATTATCATCAGATTTCTCAGCAAAAACTCTACAAGATAGAAGAGAGTGAACCCCAATATTTAAAGCCCTGAAAGAGAGGAACTTTCAGCAAAGAATACTATACCCATCAAAGCTATCCTTCAAATACAAAGGAGAAATAAAAACATTCACAGATACAGAAAAGATGAGGGAATTTATCATCAGAAAACCCCCACTCCAGGAAATACTGAAAGGGGTTTTCCAACCAGATTCAAAGAACAAAACAAACAAAACCACAAGTAAAAGCTCCACCAAGAACAAAATAAAACCAATTTTAAACTGTGACAACAAAAGCAAGAAAAAGGAGAGAGGACAGAGATTAACAGTAGCAAAGAACAATGACGCGCAGAAACACTCATAAGATAGGGTACTACAATGAATATGGTAGGTAACCTTTTCATTACTTAATGGTAACCACCCTTGAAAAAACCACCACAGAAACACATGACTTAAAAAAGGTAGCAATACAGGAAAGAAGTATGGAATACAAACAAACAAAAACAAATGATAGAAAAACAAAAGAGAAGAATCAAACAAGACAAAACTAACAGAAAGCAATTTATAAAATGGCAATAGGGAACCCACAAGTGTCAATAATTACACTAAGTGTAAATGGATTAAACTCACCAATAAAAAGACACAGAGCAGCAGAATAAATTAAAAGAAAATCCATCTGTATGCTGCCTACAAGAAACACATCTAAGCAACATGGATAAAAATAAATTCAAAGTGAAAGGCTGGCAAACAATACCCCAAGCAAATAACATTCAAAAAAAGCAGATGTAGCAATACTCATATCTAATAATGCTGACTACAAGACAGAAAAAGTACTCAGACAAAAATGGTGATTTCATAATGATTAAGGGGACACTGAATCAAGAAGACATAACAATCCTTATATATGCACCAAACCAAGGAGCACCAAAATATATAAGACAGCTACTTATTGACCTAAAAACAAAAACTGACACAAATACAATCATACTTGGAGACCTCAATACACCGCTGACGACTCTAGATTGGTCATCCAAACAGAGAATCAATAAAGATATATTGGCCTTAAACGAAACACTAGAGCACCTGGATATGATAGACATCTACATGACACTTCATTCCAAAGCGACAGAGTATATATTTCTCTCTAGTGTACATGGAACATTCTCAAGAATTGACCATATGCTGGGCCACAAAAATAACATCAGCCAATTCAGAAAAATTGAAATTGTACCAAGCATATTTTCTGATCACAAAGCCTTGAAACTAGAATTAAACTGCAAAAAGGAGGGAAAACCCCCACAAAAATGTGAAAACTAAACAACATACTTTTAAAAAATGAATGGGATAAAAAAGAAAAAAGCGCAGAGATCAAAAGATATATACAGATAAATGAAAATGAAAATACGACATATCAGAATCTATGGGATGCAGCAAAAGATGTAATAAGAGGGAAGTTTATATCACTTCAGGCCTATGAACAAACAAGAGAGAGCCCAAGTGAACCACTTAACTTCACACCTTAAGGAAGTAAAAATAGAAGAACAAAGACAACCCAAAACCAGCCGCAGAAAAGAAATAATAAAAATCAGAGCAGAAATAAATGAAATAGAAAACAAAAACTATAGAAAAAAATTTTAAAACAAGGAGCTGGTTCTTTGAAAAGATCAACAAAATCGACAGACCCTTGGCAAGACTCACCAAGGAAAAAAGAGAAAGGACTCATATAAACAAAATCCAAAATGAAAGAGGAGAGATCACCACAGACATCTAATTCTTTAGATATACAAAGAATTATTGTAGAATACTATGAAAAACTATATGCCACCAAATTCAACAATCTAGAAGAAATGGATAAATTCCTAGAACAATACAACCTTCCTAGACTGAGTCATGAAGAAGCAGAAAGCTTTAACAGACCGATTAGCAGGGAGGATATAGAAAAAACTATTAAAAACCTCCCCAAATATAAAAGTCCAGGCCCAGACAGTTATACGAGTGAATTCTATCAAACATTCCAAGACTTGGTTCCTATTCTACTCAAAGTCTTCCAAAAAATTGAAAAAGAAGCAATACTTCCAAACACATTTTATGAGGCCAACATAACCCTCATACCGAAACCAGGCAAGGACAGCATAAAAAAAGAATACTACAGACCAATATCTCTAATGAATACAGATACTAAAATACTAAACAAAATACTAGCAAATTGAATACAACATATTAAAAAAATAATACATTATGATCAAGTGGGATTCATCCCAGAATTTCAAGGATGGTACAACATACGTAAAATGATTAATGTAATAAACCATTTCAACAAAACAAAGAACGAAAACCACATAATCTTATCAATAGATGCAGAAAAGGCATTCGATAAAATACAACACAACTTTATGTTTAAGACTCTCAACAAAATAGGTATAGAAGGAAAATATCTCAACATGATAAAGGCCATATATGATAAACCATCAGCCAACATTATATTAATTGGCATAAAACTGAGGACTTTCCACCTTAAATCAGGAACCAAACAGGGTTGTTCACTCTCTCCACTCTTATTTAACATGGTGCTAGAAGTTCTGGTCAGAGCAATCAGACAAAAGAAAGAAATAAAAGACATCCATTTTGGAAAAGAAGAAGTAAAGGTATCATTTTTTGCAGATGATATGATCCTATACATCAAAAACCCCAAAGACTCCACAAAAAGATTACTAGAAACAATAAACAAATACAGTAAGGTCACAGGATATAAAATTAACATAGAAATCCATAGCCTTTTTATATGCCAACAATGAAATATTAGAAAACGAACACAAGAAAATAATCCCCTTCATGATTGCAACAACAACAACAAAAATACCTAGGAATAAACATAACAAAGAATGTAAAGGACCTATATAACAAGAACTATAAAGCATTAGTAAAGGAAATCAAAAAAAGTACAATGAGATGGAAAAATATTCCTTGTTCTTGGATAGGAAGAATAAATATAATCAAAATGACCATATTACCCTAAGTAATTTATAAATTTAATGCAACTCCCATCAAAATTCCTATGACATTTTTTAAAGACATGGAACAAAAAATCACCAGATTTATATGGAACTATAAAAAACCCCGAATAGCCAAAGCAATCCTAAGGAAAAAGAATGAAGCTGGGAGCATTACAATACCTGACTTCAAACTATATTATAGGGCCATGACAATCAAAACAGCATGGTATTGGCAGAAAAATAGACACTCAGACCAATGGAACAGAATAGAAAGCCCAGAAATAAAACCACATATATATGGTCAAATAATTTTCAATAAAGGGGCCAACAACACACAATGGAGAAAAAAAAGCCTCTTCAACATATGGTGCTGAGAAAACTGGGAAGCCACATGCAAAAGAATGAAACTCGACTACAGCTTGTCCCCTTGTACTAAAATTAATGCAAAATGGATCAAAGACCTAAATATAAGACCTGAAACAATAAAGAACATAGAAAAAGACATAGGTTCTAAACTCATGGACCTGGGTTTTAAAGAGCATTTTATGAATTTGATTCCAAAGGCAAGAGAAGTGAAGGAAAAGATAAATGAATAAGAGTACATCAGACTAAAAAGTTTTTTCTCAGCAAGAGAAACTGAGAACAAAATAAATAGCCAACTAAATGGGAAATGATATTTTCAAACAACAGCTCAGATAAGGGCCTAATATCCAAAATATATAAAGAAATCATAAAACTCAACAACAAACAAACAAACAATCCAATAAAAATATGGTAAGAGGACATGACAGACACTTCTCCCAGGAAGAAATACAAATGGCCAACAGATATATGAAAAGATGCTCAGCTTCATTAGTTATTAGAGAAATGCAAATCAAAACTACAATGAGATACCACCTCACACCTGTTAGATTAGCTATTATCAACAAGACGGGTAATAGCAAATGTTGGAGAGGCTGTGGAGAAAAAGGAACCCTCATTCACTGTTGGTGGCAATGTAAAGTAGTACAACCATTATGGAAGAAAGTATGGTAGTTCCTCAAAAAACTGAAAATAGAACTACCTTATGACCCAGCAATCCCTCTACTGGGTATAAACCCCAAAACCTCAGAAACATTGATACGTAAAGACACATGTAGCCCCATGTTCATTGCAGCACTGTTCACAGTGGCCAAGACATGGAAACAACCAAAAAGCCCTTCAATAGAAGACTGGATAAAGAAGATGTGGCACATATACACTATGGAATACTACTCAGCCATAAGAAATGATGACATCAGATCATTTAGAACAAAATGGTGGGATCTTGATAACATACGGATTGAAATAAGTAAATCAGAAAAAACCAAGAACTACATGATTCCATACATTGGTGGGACATAAAAACGAGACTAAGAGACATGGACAAGAGTGTGGTGGTTAAAGGGGATGGAGGGGAGGTGGGGCCGCGGAAGTGTGGAGGGAGAGTGGAAAGGGGAGGGGTGGGGCACAAAGAAACTAGATAAAAGGTGACAAAGGACAATCTGACTTTGGGTGATGGGTATGCAACATAATTGAATGACAAGATAACCTAGACATGTTTTCTTTGATATATGTATCCTGATTTATTGATGTCACCCCATTAACATTAATAAAAATTTATTAAAAAAAAAAGAAAGATATTAGGTTTGGAAATTTTACTTCTGAGCCACTTGAAATATCCACCAGCCACAGAATCCCAATCTTCTTTTTTAAAGCTTGATAATGGAGTGACGTCACGGAAATCGCGCTGTGAGCAGCGCGTCCGACAGATCTCCCCAAAATCTCAACAAATTTATCAACTAGAAACAGAAAAATTTATCCTCGGAGCATTCCAGAGTTCCACACACACTGAAAGCGAAAGTACTGTTATCACTTGAATCTGAGAGACGGGTCACAGCTGATAGTGTGAAGGAAGCTAACTACCGCACGGACGTTCATTCAAACCGAGGAGGGAGTACGCCTGTGGTGAGTCAACCCACACATGCAACTGCCCGCCCACACTCGGGGAGCGGTAGCCTGGGCGCTGGTGGTCGCCGGTGTGCCCTGAGAAACCGTGCGCTCGCCCCATGTCGCGGTCCGGTCGCAGAGCGAGCTCTCTTACACCACCAGCATCCCCAGCGCCCCACGCACTGCGAGGGAAAGTCCCCAGCCACTGGCGTGCCCTGAGAAACTGCACATGCGCCCCGTGCCGCGGTCCAGTCGCAGAGCGAGCTCTCTTACACCACCACCGTCCCCAGAGGCCAGCGCACTGCGAGTGAGGGTCCCCAGCCACCGGTGTGCCCTGAGAGACCGCGCGCGCACCTCGTGCCACAGTCTGGGAGGGGCGCTAAGGATGTCTTCCCCATTCCAGAGATTCTCTCCATGGACGGGGCACCTCATTCAGCCATTCAAGCTAACAATCAAGTGTTGGAGGAGGGGCGTGCAGGCAGCCTGATATACTTTCTGGAGCACAACTGCGGATCCAATCACTGAAATTAGCTTAACCCACGAAATCTGCACACCCACGGGGCTATAATTGATAGGATCTCTCTCAGTTCAGCGATCCAAGACAAGAGGCATGATATTTTTCAGTGCCTCTCACTAAAGGGGCGGGGGCAACTTCTGATTGACAGAGCCTCCATATTCAGGGATATACGCTAACAAGAGGGACTTGGCAGATATTAAGATCTATATAGCAAGTAGCAACTAGTGCCTCTTTTTCCCAGCCAAAATAGGTTACAAAGTGTGGAAAGCCTGGGTCGAGTGGTCCAACTGAATGCTAGGTGCTGAACAGTCACCTTAACAACAATTGACTCCCAGCCCCACCCAATTACGCTGGAGGCTCTGACTGCCAGAGCCTTACCCAGAGCCTTGCACTGAGTAGGGATAGAGTGGGGATTTCCCAGCTCTTTGAGCCTCTTACTCCCCAGACAGAAGCAGTGGCAGCCTCATAACTGGATCACCAGGCTGCTAATTCAGGAAGGGGAGACTAGGAGAGAGACTCCAGGAAAGCAAACTCTCTCATTGTTGGACCCTGCAAAGGCCAACAAGCCTTGACTACCAGTGAGACTAAAGCCAATTATATGACATTGCCATAGAATCCCATCAACTGCAAACCCCTACCTAAGCGTGACACAGGGGCAGAGCCTGGGGTACAGAGTCTCCGACCAGGAAGAGGGAGAGAAAAGAAAAAGAAAGAAGTTAACCTCTCAAAATCAAGTAAAATCCACAGACTTTATAACTTGTTCCACTAATTCTTTGTTGTTGTTGTTTCTTTCTTCTATCTTATTGCCTTTATTATTATTTCTATTTCCTCACCTCGGTCCGTTTATTCTCCGCCCATCCTATGCTTCCCTTTTCTTGAACTACACTACCCATGAGTGTTACATTTTATTTCTTTTCTTCATCCTTACTCTCCTTTAGGGTTACACTTCAAAACCCTTAACTCTCACTCTCTCCCCTTTTGTCTTTTTTTCTCTTCCTTTTTTTCTTCCTTTGTTTTTCTCTTTTTCTTATTTTTTCCTTTTTATTCATTTCTTCTTTTCTCCTTTTACTTTTCCTCCCATTCAATCCTCAATCATGAACAAATTATTTAATTTGGGACTCAAGTTTCTTTTTGGTTTTATTTTTTTATTTTTTTTGCTTTTGTTTTTGGTTTTCCTTTGTTTGTTTGTTTTTGAGGCATTTTGGGTACTTTTTACATTGCTTTCTAACTAACTAGCATTCCTCCCAACCCAAGGTCTCCGTTGTAGTTAGTCTTCACTCCACTTAATAAAACAGATTTTTACTTATTTTTATTTTTTTCTTCTTTAATTATTATTATTATTTCTCTTTTTTTTTGTTTCCCTCTTACCCCTCTCATTATATCTCTTAGTCGACCATCACTTACAAGCAAACCATTTTATGTTTGTCTAAGATTTGCTCTTTTTTTTTTTTTTTTTGGTTTTTCTTTCTTTTTTTTGCATTTAGTAGGTCCCTACTCCCTTTTTTGCCCCTTGAACTCTTCACCCCAAATCAGGCCCTCCGTTATAGGCAGTTTTTGTTCCATTTAGCATAATATAATTCACAGGTCATCACAATATTTCCCTAAGGAGGGGAGAGGAGGGGAAGAGAAGAAAGAAAAAAGGGGGAAATAATAAATTATTACTGTTTTTTTTGTGGGGTGTTTTCCTTTTTTCCTTTTTTTCCTTTTTATTCTTTATTAATTCTAATTAATATTATCAACAAGACCACGCTCAGATGCCAATAAGAAAAAGGAAATTGAATATTATGGATACAAAAGATAGAGAGGTAACACAAATAGATGAGGAAAAACCTATGGAGAAAAGATTTAACATATTGGAAGCCTTGGAGCCAAATGACAGAGAATTTAAAATAGAAATCTTAAAAATACTCAGAGATATACAAGAAAACACAGAAAGGCAATTTAGGGAGCTCAGAAAACAGCTCAACGATCACAAAGAATATATTACCAAGGAAATTGAAACTATAAAAACAAGTCAAACAGAAATGAAAAACTCAATTCAAAAGCTGAAAAACGAGGTAACAAGCTTAGCTAATAGAACAGCCCAGATAGAAGATAGGATTACTGAAATAGAAGACAAGCAACTTGAGGCACAACAGAGAGAAGAAAGAGACTCAAAAATAATAAAAAACGAGAAAGCCCTACAGGAATTGTCTGACTCCATCAGAAAGAATAACATAAGAATAATAGGTATATCAGAGGGAGAAGAGAAAGAAAATGGAATGAAGAATATACTCAAACAAATAATAGATGAGAACTTCCCAAGCCTGTGGAAAGAACTAAAGCCTCAAATTCAAGAAGCAAACAGAACACCAAGTTTTCTTAACCCCAACAAACCCACTCCAAGGCACATCATAATAAAGATGACACAAACCAATGACAAAGAAAAAATTCTCAAGGCAGCCAGGGAAAAGAAGAGTACAACATATAAAGGAAGGCCTATTAGATTATCATCAGATTTCTCAGCAGAAACTCTACAAGCTAGAAGAGAGTGGACCCCAATATTTAAAGCCCTGAAAGAGAGGAACTTTCAGCCAAGAATACTATACCCATCAAAGCTATCCTTCAAGTATGAAGGAGATATAAAAACATTCACAAATACAGAAAAGATGAGAGAATTTTTCATCAGAAAGCCCCCACTCCAGGAAATACTAAAGGGGGTTTTCCAACCAGATTCAAAGAACAAAAGAAAACAAAACCACAAGTAAAAGCTCCACCAAGAAAAGACTAAAACCAAACTTAAACTGTGACAACAAAAGAAAAAAAGGGGGGAAAGGATGAAGATTAACAGTAGCAAAGGACGATGAAGTGCAGAAATACTCATAAGATAGGGTACTACAATGAATATGGTAGGTACCCTATTCATTACTTAATGGTAACCACCCTTGAAAAAACCACCACAATAACACTTGACTTAAAAAAGGTAGCAACAGAGAAAGAAGTATGGAATACAAACAAACAAAAACAAATGATAGAAAAACAAAAGAGAAGAATCAAACAAGATACAAAACTAACAGAAAGCAATTTATAAAATGGCAATAGGGAACCCACAAGTGTCAATAATTACACTAAATGTAAATGAATTAAACTTACCAATAAAAAGACACAGAGTAGCAGAATGTATTAAAAAAGAAAATCCAACTGTATGCTGCCTACAAGAAACACATCTAAGCAACAAGAATAAAAACAAATTCAAAGTGAAAGGCTGGAAAACAATACTCCAAGCAAACAACACCCCCCAAAAAAGCAGGTGTAGCAATACTCATATCTAATAATGCTGACTACAAGACAGAAAAAGTACTCAGAGACAAAAATGGTCATTTCATAATGATTAAGGGGACACTGAATCAAGAAGACATAACAATCCTTAATATATATGCACCAAACCAAGGAGCGCCAAAATATATAAGACAGCTACTTATTGACCTTAAAACAAAAACTGACAAAAATACAATCATACTTGGAGACCTCAATACACCGCTGACGACTCTAGATCGGTCATCCAAACAGAGAATCAATAAAGATATAGTGGCCTTAAACGAAATACTAGAACACTTGGATATGATAGACATCTACAGGACACTTCATTCCAAAGCGACAGAATATACATTTTTCTCTAGTGTACATGGAACATTCTCAAGAATTGACCATATGTTGGGCCACAAAGACAATATCAGCAAATTTAGAAAAATTGAAATTGTACCAAGCATATTCTCTGATCATAAAGCCTTGAAACTAGAATTCAACTGTAAAAAAGAGGGGGAAAAACCCACAAAAATGTGAAAACTAAACAACATACTTCTAAAAAATGAATGGGTCAAAGAAGAAATAAGCGCAGAGATCAAAAGATATATACAGACAAATGAAAATGAAAATACGACATATCAGAATCTCTGGGATGCAGCAAAAGCAGTATTAAGAGGAAAGTTCATATCACTTCAGGCCTATATGAACAAACAAGAGAGAGCCGAAGTAAACCACTTAACTTCACACCTTAAGGAACTAGAAAAAGAAGAACAAAGACAACCCAAAACCAGCCAAAGAAAGGAGATAATAAAAATCAGAGCAGAAATAAACAAAATAGAGAACAGAAAAACTATAGAAAAAATCAATAAAACAAGGAGCTGGTTCTTTGAAAAGATCAACAAAATTGACAAACCCTTGGCAAGACTCACCAAGGAAAAAAGGCACAGGACTCAAATAAATAAAATCCAAAATGAAAGAGGAGAGATCACCACAGACATCATAGATATACAAAGAATTATTGTAGAATACTATGAAAAACTATATGCCACCAAATTCAACAATCTAGAAGAAATGGATAAATTCCTAGAACAATACAACCTTCCTAGACTGAGTCATGAAGAAGCAGAAAGCCTAAACAGACCAATCAGCAGGGAGGAAATAGAAAAAACTATTAAAAACCTCCCCAAATATAAAAGTCCAGGCCCAGACGGTTATACTAGTGAATTCTATCAAACATTCCAAGAAGACTTGGTGCCTATTCTACTCAAAATCTTCCAAAAAATTGAAGAAGAAGCAATACTTCCAAACACATTTTATGAGGCCAACATAATGCTCATACCAAAACCTGGCAAGGATGGCACAAAGAAAGAAAACTACAGACCAATATCTCTAATGAATACAGATGCTAAAATACTAAACAAAATACTGGCAAATCGAATAGAACAACATATTAAAAAAATAATACATCATGATCAAGTGGGATTCATCCCAGAATCTCAAGGATGGTTCAACATACGTAAAACGGTTAATGTAATACACCATATTAACAAAACAAAGAACAAAAACCACATAATCTTATCAATAGATGCAGAAATGGCTTTCGATAAAATACAACACAATTTTATGTTTAAGACTCTCAACAAAATGGGTATAGAAGGAAAATATCTCAACATGATAAAGGCCATATATGATAAACCATCAGCCAACATCATATTAAATGGCATAAAATTGAGGACTTTCCACCTTAAATCAGGAACAAGACAGGGTTGTCCACTCTCTCCACTTTTATTTAACATGGTGCTAGAAGTTCTGGCCAGAGCAATCAGACAAGACAAAGAAATAAAAGGCATCCATATCGGAAAAGAATAAGTAAAGGTATCACTTTTTGCTGATGATATGATCCTATACATCGAAAACCCGAAGGACTCCACAAAAAGATTACTAGAAACAATAAACCAATACAGTAAGGTCGCAGGATACAAAATTAACATACAAAAGTTCATAGCCTCTCTATATGCCAGCAATGAAATATTAGAAACCGAACTAAAAAAAATAATCCCCTTCACGATTGCAACAAAAAAAATAAAATACCTAGGAATAAACATAACAAAGAATGTAAAGGACCTATATAATGGAAACTACAAGGCATTGTTAAGAGAAATAGAAAAAGACACAATGAGATGGAAAAATATTCCTTGTTCTTGGATAGGAAGAATAAATATAATTAAAATGGCCATATTACCCAAAGCAATATACAAATTTAATGCAATTCCCATCAAAATTCCTATGAAATTTTTTAAAGACATGGAACAAAAAATCACCAGATTTATATGGAACTATAAAAAACCCCGAATAGCCAAAGCAATCCTAAGGAAAAAGAATGAAGCTGGGGGCATTACAATACCTGACTTTAAACTATATTATAGGGCCACAATAATGAAAACAGCATGGTATTGGCAGAAAAATAGACACTCAGACCAATGGAACAGAATAGAAAGCCCAGAAATAAAACCACATATATATGGTCAAATAATCTTTGATAAAGGGGCCAACAACACACAATGGAGAAAAGAAAGCCTCTTCAACAAATGGTGTTGGGAAAACTGGAAAGCCACATGCAAAAGAATGAAACTCGACTACAGCCTGTCCCCGTGTACTAAAATTAATTCAAAATGGATCAAAGACCTAAATATAAGATCTGAAACAATAAAGTACATAGAAGAAGAGATAGGTACTAAACTCATGGACCTGGGTTTTAAAGAACATTTTATGAACCTGACTCCAATGGCAAGAGAAGTGAAGGAAAGATAAATGAGTGGGACTACATCAGAATAAAAAGTTTTTGCTCAGCTAGAGAAACTGATATCAAAATAAATACCCAACTAAATGGGAAATGATACTTTCAAACAACAGCTCAGATAAGGGCCTAATATCCAAAATATATAAAGAAATCATAAAACTCAACAACAAACAAACAAACAATCCAATAAAAAAATGGGAAGAGGACATGAATAGACAGGTCTCCCAGGAAGAAATACAAATGGCCAACAGATATATGAAAAGATGCTCAGCTTCATTAGTTATTAGAGAAATGCAAATGAAAACTACAATGAGATACCACCTCACCCCTGTTAGATTAGCTATTATCAACAAGACGGGTAATAGCAAATGTTGGAGAGGCTGCGGAGAAAAGGGAACTTTCATCCACTGTTGGTGGAACTGTAAAGTAGTACAACCATTATGGAGGAAAGTATGGTGGTTCCTCAAAAAACTGCAAATAGAACTACCTTATGACCCAGCAATCCCTCTACTGGGTATATACCCCCAAAACTCAGAAACATTGATACGTAAAGACACATGTAGCCCCATGTTCATTGCAGCACTGTTCACAGTGGCCAAGACATGGAAACAACCAAAAAGCCCTTCAATAGAAGACTGGATAAAGAAGATGTGGCACATATACACTATGGAATACTACTCAGCCATAAGAAATGATGACATCAGATCATTTACAGCAAAATGGTGGGATCTTGATAACATTATATGGAGTGAAATAAGTAAATCAGAAAAAAACAAGAACTACATGATTCCATACATTGGTGGAACATAAAAACGAGACTAAGAGACATGGACAAGAGTGTGGTGGTTACCAGGGGTGGGGGGAGGGAGGACGCAGAAGGGAGGAAGGGAAAGAGTTAGGGGGAGGGGGAGGGTCACAGAGAAAACTAGATAGAGGGTGACGGAGGGCAATCTGACTCTGAGCGAGGGGTATGCAACATAATTTAATGACAAGATAACCTAGACATGTTTTCTTTGAATATATGTACCCTGATTTATTAATGTCATCCCATTAACATTAATAAAAATTTATTTTTAAAAAAATAAAGCTTGATAATGAAGGTGGTGTGTGGATCTTTGAGACTAAAGAAATGCTTCCTCAAGATAAAGGGTAAATTTGAAGAGCTATTAGCTTTGGCTACAACAGCTTTTCAGTTCATTATATGGGCGATCAAGTATGCTGCCTGGAGCAAAGATTGAAGAAAGACTTTGGGAGAAGGGTGCAGTAGCAGCACAGGACATCTGACAATTTGAAAATAGTCACCTAGAGTCATGAGCCTGTTGAGATAAATCATGACAATTTGTGTATGTTAACCTATCTGCTTACCTTAATTTTACTACATTGACATTAGAAAAACATAAAGTCTCTGAACATCTTTTACATAAGTATATAGGGTGTGGTAAAAGTAGGTGTACAGTTTTTTGCATGTAAAATAATGCAATAATAAATACTAATACAAGAACAAGTCCTGTTTTGTGTACTTTCAATTGTAAACCTACTTTTGCCATACCCTGTAGCTTTATATTTATATAAATTAGTAAAATTGTAAACTTTAAAATGGATAAGTAAACTATACTATATTTACTCAATGAACTTCTATGTAAATATTAAAATTATGTTTAAAAAAACTAGGTATAGCCCTGGCTGGATAGCTTGGTTAGTTAGAGCATCATCTCGAAGCACAGAGGTTGCCGGTTTGATACCCAATCAGGGCACATACAGGAGCAGACTGATGTTGCTATCTCTCTCTTTCTCTCTCTCTCTCTCTCCCTTTCCTTCTTCCTAAAATCAATAAATAAAAATTTTTTTAAAATGCAACTAGGTATAATATTTATAATAAATATAATATCAAGTTATTATAAAGATCATATATACAGATATTTGTTAAAAACAAACAGAAGTGACCAATAAGTTTTCAAATGACTCTTTAAATTCTACTGTTCTATACATTCCAAAGTTTCTTTAATAAGTGTGTAACATTTCTATAATAAAAACATAAATATTTTAAAACCATGACCCTATAGATGGCAATGAATAACAAAGTATATTTTTCTCCAAATCCCAAAGACCTAATTAACTCATCAATGCTACAGTTATTAAAAAATTTCAGATCTCTAAATTTAGATAATATTTCAATATTATTCACAGATAAAATTAGGTGTCTGTAGCATTTAATTTTGATATAATTTGAAATGTACAGAAAAACTGTCAAACATTGCAAAATTTCCAAATAAATGAATAAAAAGATATATATAGATAGATTGATAGAGATAGATATAGCTAGATATAGCTATAGACATAGATATATCACATATATATGGAATGTTATTCAGCTATGAAAAAAGATGTCCTGCCATCCTGATATCCTGGATAAACCTTGAGCATATAATGCTATGTGGGATATGTCAGATGGAGAAAGACAAATACTGCATGATATCCCCTATGCAGTGGTACCTTGAAATACAAATTTAATTTGTTCTGTAACCGAGCTCATAAGTCAGTCAACTCGTATATCAAACTGTTGATACTGGACCTGTGTGTCAATGCGCCAACTAACGGCAGCTTCCCGAATCACGATTCATATCTTGGAATTTCGCTTGGATCTCGAACAAAAATATGGATCAAGTAACAGCTCGTATCTTAAAAGAAAAAAAAAAATTTGCATGTCGGTCTGTTTGTATCTCAAGGTACCACTGTATATGGACCTGTAAAAAGTCAAACCTATGAAAAACAGAGTAAAATGCTCATAAGCAGGAAACGGGAGATGGCTGGAATAAGACTGATGGTGTTTGAGGGTATAAACTTGTAACAAGTAGTAAATAAGCCAGAGAAATCTAAAGCATGTGTAATAAATATAGACAATAATAATGTACAATAATGATATAATGTGATAAATATTACTTCAATAGCAATCATGTTACAATATATAAATGTATCAAAGTAACACACTATATACCTTAAATTTATGAAATGTCAGAGGTCAAATTTATCAAATAAAAAAATCCTATATATTTTTTTATCCAAATTCATTAATTACTTACATTAGCATTTTCTTTGCAATTCATATTCTCTTGAGAGATGTTTATAAATTATATAAATACTACTTTTTTCTGAACCATATCTGAGTAATGTTAGAGATATTGTATCTCTTTAGCCATAAATACTTTAGTTTGTATTTCCTAAGAAAATAGCATTCTCATACAAAGTCATAATATGATTATCAAAGTTGAGAAATTTAATACTGATACAATATTTTTAAGGAGTAGTGCATATTAAAATTTCATCAATTTTCACAATAATGGTCCTTGTAGCTATTTTTATCCATCAGGATAAAATCCAGGATCATGCCTAGCATTTTGGCTCCATGTCTCTAGTCCGATCTGGAACATAAGTAAGACATTAAAGTATTCTTTCTAGTCTTCCACAAACCTTTTCTGATCAGTTTGTAAGTTTTGATAAGTTTTATAAGGCTTTGAGAAAACTTTTTAAGCATAGCAAACATATAGCCTTTGAAAAATAATGTGTCTCAAATGCATATAATAAATATTAAATGTGTACCTATATGTTACTGTTGACTATATTCTTTTATGTTGACTTTAATTTCCATTATTAAACTAGGAAATGGTGATGATTTCTTAAAGAACTTCATTTTTATGTTGTTATTTTAAACTTTGAATTGCTTATTGATATTCTAATAGGGTTATAATAGTTAATACTATTAATAAGGTATTTCTAAATATTTCACCCCATTTGGGGATATTTTAAAATTCTGCTACTGAAATAAGTTAGACTCAAAATAACCAGAAAAAAATGCAGAGATACAGTTTTAAGTAATTTACTTAGACATCCTATTATCTTATTAACTTAAATTTCAGTTAATAGTGTTGTTATTCTTATCTAGCCATACTTACTTCAACAACAACAAAAAAATAGAAAGTAATAAATTAGTATCCTAATTTTTTTCCCTTCAGTTTGGTAATATCATCTTTTTCCTTTGAAAGGAAATGCAAATGGATTGGAAGATAATATAAATTTACATAAAAGATTTCAATTTGAATGCCTACATTTGAAAAAAATTACATTTGTATACATTGAAAAATTTTGTCATGCACCATAAAAACCCAAGTGACAATCTCCATCATTGCTGATGAAACATTAGAACTTTCCAGGAAGTTACTTAAAATATCAGGGGTTTTTTTTGTTTTGTTTTCTGAAGACTCAAGTAATAAACAAAGGGACATTTTTCTCCTACTCCTTTTTTTCTGATTAAAAACATACATTTTTCCTAATTTCTTAGATTGATATTTTCTCAGAATAAATTATAGAACTATCAAACCAGTAAGTCAAAATGTAGCCAAGTTTTTATGGCTTGAGGCACATATTGTCAAAATGTACCCCAGAAAGTTTTCTTCCTGTTTTATGGAAGAAAAATACTGAGTATCTGATTTAAGAGAATGAGTTGACGTAGGAGGTGTGTACTGAAATAGAAGTGATATATTTCAGGTCTTCCTTCACAGTATCAATTTTATATAGAAATATCAGCATAACATTAGTGTTTTGCTGATTAAGTTTCATAAGTGCCAGTAGTACAAAACTGCGTTTTTACAAGAGCAAAAACATAACATCTAGACCAGCGGTTCTCAACCTGTGGGTCGCAACCCACAGGTTGAGAACGGCTGATCTAGACATTTGAGTATCTGAATAGAAGTCAACCCTGTAAGACCAGTTATATTGTAAAGTTCTTACATTTGACCTAATTTACTAATATTGGACAGTGAGTTGTATTTTACTCAACACTGCCCTCATTTGTTGTTTGTGGGTATTGCAATGTATTTTGGGAAGATTCAGGTCTGTCCTGGAAGCTTAGAAATCTCACTTTTTTCAATAATTTCTTTTTTTCCAGTGGCTAAAAAAATATATATCTGGCATATAGTCAGTAATATTTTAAACAGATAAAATTTCAGACATAAATTAATGAACTAACCAGTAGCTCAGAGGTCCCTTCTTGGACCCTCAGTGATAAGAAATGGCTCTGACAGAGGAAGATATAGCCAAGACCCTTGCAGGACCAGCCCATGTGCTTATTATATCATGACTTCCACCTGTTTCCATTCCACAGGCATGCAGAAAAAAGATGAGTCACAGACAATGAAAATAGCTCAGCTGGAAGTAACAAAGAATCGAGTCAGTCATTGAGAATCCAACATTAGCTCTAGGTACAAATAATACTCATCTCAAGTCATTATAAGGGTAAACATCTCTTTCCTTTCCTTAAGCATATTTGCTTTTTCATTAGAACTGGAGGGAACATATTCATCAATCAAAATTTGGAGTTAAAATGCTGCAATGAACTGACCATGGGAAGATTAATTGTTATTTGTTATTTCATCTGTTTAGGATGATGAATAAATCTGCCTCCAGTCTTCAGACAGATAAAATCACCTTTAAAAATTAAGTAGAAAAAGGTACATGCACGTGAGTAGCTCGAACATATTCAGGAGATTTCTGTGCTTATTTGTTTCAATATTTATAATATCCACAAGGAGAGAACAGGTAGTAGATGGTGAATATATTGTACTTAGACTGCTATACAAAAAGATACTATTGTTGGGACATGAATATGTACTTGCATATCTTAAAATCAAGATTAGTTAATATAGTTTCATATACTTACATCATAAATGGCTAGCTGTGAAAACAGATTCAAAATGAAGATCAGTGAAAAATATTAGAATTTATATCTCTCACTATGAATATAGTTAAGAGCTCAATCTTCCCTGCACTTCTATATGCTTACCTATCTTACATTCATTTTTCTATTGACTCCTAGATTTTTATATCTTACAAGTGACCTTTTTGTTTAAAAAATACCACTTAAGATAAATCTTAGAATGATTTTGTTATGAATTCTAAGTTATTAAATACATACAGATTTTTGCCTATAGACAATTTATTCATTCAATCACCACAACACCCAATACATAAACAAAAGGGCTAAATTCTCCATATTCACATTAAGATAATAATCATCATAATCTTAAGAATATCATGTCATCTCATTTACTACTCACAGCTACCAAGGGGATAGGTTTTTACTATTTTTGCTTTATGAATAAGGGAAGAGAGTCTCAGAAGTTACAAAACACTTGCCCAAGTCTTCCACTAGTAACTAGAGACAAGATGCAAATCTATCTGTCTGACGCAAAGGCCAGCCTAACACACAAAACCCACCAGGGTATAATTTCTTCTAAGTCAATTATTTGGAATTGTGAACAATTTTCTCTAGAAGAAAACACTATGGCCTACTATAAACACTGTGATGAACGTCGAATGGAAAACAAACTCACTGAGTTGTACCAGCACCCTGTTATTGCTGGAACAAATAACCAAAAACTTGGTGTCTTAAAACAATGCAAATTTGTATCACCTTCTTACCTAAAATGTAATACATAATATATAATTGTATTTACTCTATCTTTCTGTAGCTCAGAAGTCTGACATGGGTCTTTGCTGGGCTAAAACCAAGATGTCAGCAGGGCTATATTTTTTTTTCTGGAGGATCTAGGGGTGACTTCATTTCCCTGCCTTTTTCAGCTTCTTGACACTACCTACATCCTTTGGTTCATGGACCCATTCCTTCATTTTTAAACAAGACATGCAGAATTCTCTGACCTTCCTTATGTCCTCATTTTTATCTCTGACCACAGTTGACAAAGTGCCCTTGCTTTTCAGGACTCTCATTATTAGACTGGGCCCACCTGGATAACCCAGGAAATCTCCCCAGTTCAAGGTCCATAATAAAATCATATCTGCAAAGCCTCTTTTTGACATGTGGGGTAACGTATTCACAGGTTGTGAAAATTTGGACATGCACATCTTTGGGGGGCCCACTATTAGGCCTACCACAATAAACTAATGCATCAGTGACTAATAGTCAGTTTCCCTGCTGGAAGTTTTTGAATATCTGGAGGAAGATGATTATTAGCATATGTGAATCTCTAATTAGCAGTCTAATAATGTAGCAAAATCATGTAAACAAATAAAAATAAATATGGAAAAATCTTAAAAAGTAAAATTTAATCTTGTAGGAGAAAAGAAAGATTTTTGGAGGACTGAATATTGTATCTCAGAGCAGGGCCTATTTTAAGGACAAACTGAACTGAAAAAAATTGGGACTTGGGCCCTGGCCAGTTGGTTCAACAGATAGAGTGTTGGGCCAGTGTGCAGACGTCCTGGGTTCAATCTCTGGTCAGGGCACACATGAGAAGCAACCATCTGCTTCTTTTCCCCTCCCTCTCCCTCTCCTCTCTCTCTCCCTCTTATAGTCAATGGCTTGATTGGTTAGAGCATCAGCCCTGGGAACTGAGAATAGCTCAATTGATTCGAGCATCAGCCCCAGATGGGAGTTGTTGGGTGGATCCTGGTTGGGGACCATATGGGAGTCTCCTCTCAAAAAGAAAAATGGGACTTGGAGATATGTTCCTCTGCTGGGAAGTTGATGAGACACTAGATGAAAATGATGAAAATGGGCAGCATATTTGAAAAAAGGGGTAAATAGAATAAATAGGTTCTAAATAATAATCACAAAAATAATATTATTTTTGAGCATATGATATGTAATAACTACCATGATTAGAACTTTACATTTAATACTTTATTTAATTTTTATAACAATTGTATAAAGTAAGTATTATACACCCATTTTATATATGACATCAAGTTTAGGGAAAATAAATAATTTAGCACAGTGCAAGTAAAGAATAAAGTCAGGATTCAAACCTAAGTTAGACTTATTCCAAAGACCATGCTCTCAATTATTTTTTTAAGATATGACAGAAATTTAGCTCTGAGATTAGCAACTAGGGAAGTTCAATGTGGTATGGAGTATGTTTCAATAATTGAAAATAACATAGTCAAAGACAGAAGGCAAAAACAATAGTCAAAAATTGAAGAAGATTGGCAGCACTGGGCACTCTTCCACTGGCAATTAACCCCATCTGCAGTCACATTTACTAGCTAAACCCCTATCCCTACAAATAGGACAAATCAAAGGAGTCATGAAAACTGAAAAATAAGGAAATGACTGAGACAAAAACACAAGCCTGATAGAAGAAGAATTTTGCTACTGCAACTAGAGTAAAACTGGTTAGGACTAGGTTTCTTCAGTATAGCAAAAGTGAATCAGATCATAAGGCTGAAGATGATTAGCAAAGTGATTACACTAACTATGAGAATGTTATGTTCAAGCTCTCTTCATATGAAGATAAAATATCTCAAGCTTTCCAGCCATGAAACA
Source organism: Saccopteryx bilineata (assembly GCF_036850765.1). Taxonomy (NCBI): domain Eukaryota; kingdom Metazoa; phylum Chordata; class Mammalia; order Chiroptera; family Emballonuridae; genus Saccopteryx; species Saccopteryx bilineata. Next base: position 139,079,649 of record NC_089494.1, read on the forward strand.
GGAGAGAAGGAGCATAAGACCCAAGCACAACAAAAAAGACACTCATTGCAGCTCTGCCGAACAGTGTGTTTAGAGCTCAGCATCGAGCTCAGCATCCTTGTATTGTACTTGCTTTCAAAGAGCTTTCCTTCTTTTTATTGAAAGACTGTACATTTTAAAAATCACTACTTTTTGGTCTTTTTTCCCCACCGGAGTTGGTAAAGCAGGGATCGTCATTTTTAGGTATGGGTCATTTACATGGAAATGTACCTGAGCTGAAGTCAATGTGGAAGACAAGAGGTAAGACCAAGAGGGTGGTAATGTGTTCACATAAAAGAAGTTTCACTGAAGATACAGTTCATACTTAGATGGATTTAAGAAAGATGAGCTTAGCATAAGCTTGTATTTCATCAACCTGGAAGTGAACAACCCGGATTTGAAGAGGCAGTTATACGTCAGCACTTGGTTATTCTGAAATCCCTCTACTATCCAGATGTCAGATCCTATTAGCTCTCAGAAGACCATCGATTTCAAGAGAGATGCCAGGAAAACAGTCTCTGGGCTGTCAGTACAATTTTAAATCACATCATTTCAACACATCCCTATTGGTCTTTGCAAACCTTTGTTTACTGTGGGGCCTAGATCTAAATAAAGAATTTAAATCACTTCATATTTTAACAGCATTTTTGACAATCACATTTACATTTTCTCTAGCAGATCAGCACCACATCTTAGCTCTCTGTCTCAAAGGGATACTGGACTATAATAGATGTGGGAATTTCAGGTCTTTTTCTAGATTTACAACTACAAATTAGATAAATTTTATCTTTGAGGTGCATCTTTTTCTGTTTTCTATACCCCATTTTCCCTATCCGGCAACTAATTTCCCCGTTGCTTCTCATCCCTAAGTGTTCTTATCGTGATTCTCGATTCTCAATGCAGCGCTGGTTGTTACAGACCTTTGTTGCCCATCTTCCTTCTGATCCACATAGAAATCTCTCCAAAGGCTCTAGTTCTAAAACTGGTTATCCTGATGTGATAAACTATGTTTGACAAAGTGCTATTGACCAATGGTGCTTAAGGATGATCTCTTCACATATATTGCTGATGTTTATTTATACATGTGTACATATGTTTTTTTTGTTGTTGTTATTTACTACTTATCTGTATCTATGGAAACTTATTATGTGCCATGTACTGTGATAGCAGTTTTACATGTGTTATTTCATTTTGGGGGGGTCTTTTTCAATGCTTCCTTTACCTTTGGCCATTCCTTTCTTCATGGATACCTCCTCAAACAATAAAAACAACTGCTCATATGAACTGCCTGGATACTATAATTAAAAGACTTAATATATTAAAACACAAAGTAAATATTCTAACAATAAACTGAAAATATAATAATGTTAAAATAGTCTTTGATAGATGACCCTGGTGAGCTATAGCTCATAATTCTAGTCAGATTTTTTATTTTCTCTCTAAGACAAGGAATGAATAATGTAGGACTTTCATGAACCCTCACAAGACCATCAGGAAAGATATTTTGGTCAAAGAGAGCTTCACTAATTTCAGATTATAATCTGTAGCTATCTTTCTGCTCTGTCATTGAGGAAGGTCAATTCTGGTTAAGGATGTGCTGAGGTTAAAGATGAATCACATCTATGCCCAAATATAGATCCTCCTTCTGAAAACTGTGGTCTCTTTTCCACGGGTAACAGAGTGTATGACATGAGAGTTAGACTTATGCACACAAGCAGCCTTTTCTTAAAGAGGTCCAGTGAAAAACACTGGCTTTTAAAATAAGGAAGAAAGTAGGAGTGTGCAAATTAAATAAAGATAAATTGTTAAAGGTTAACTAGTTACTTCTGGTGGTGTCATAAGCAAATGGTATAGTCATTCTCTGGTTCTGCAATATTTAGATTTTTTATTTCAGTCACATAGTGGGAACTGAGAACAAATGTGGGTAAACCAGATACAAAATACCTTCACAACACATAAGTTAAAACCTATTTCCTTAACCATTCAGTGTTGAATTATATGTTATGTCTGGACCATAAATGTGAAAAATGTCAAAGTAGCTCTGGCATTGCCATGGTTTGCTACACACACACACACACACACACACACACACACACGCCAGGAAAAACATATTCATCCTAAAAGGGTGCTCTCATCATTGCTATTGTAGTAGTTTTCCATTGCTGTATATGATAAATCACTGGAGAGTTAAAGGCGTAAAATGCCTAGTTATTATTTCCCAGTTTCTGCTGATCAGAGGTCCAGGTCCAGTGAAACTGAGTTGTCTGCTCAGAGTCTCCCTAAACTGAATTCCACATTCTCATCTGGAGAGAGGGGTTCTTTTCCAAGTGTTCAGGCTACTGGAAGAATTTCTTTGCTCATAGTTGTAGAACTGAGATCCCTGTTTTCTTGGTGGTTACCCTTAGCTCTTAATGGCCACCTTTAGGGTCCTAGCTGTGTCACCCTCTCATGACAAGATAGTTTACTTATTCAAAGCCAGCACTAGACTCTTTCTACACTCTGCTGCTTTGGAAAGGAGTCTTATTTAATGCAATGTAATCACCAGAGTGCCTATACCATTACCTTTGCTACCCAACATAGCCTAAATAAGGGAGTGAAACTGCCCACTGCATTCACAGGCCCCACCCACACTTAAGGGGAGGGGACTGTGCAGTGCACCATGGGAGCAGAACCTTGAAAGCCATGTGAGAATCATGCCTGCAACAACTATCACTCAGAACACTGGCTGAACTCTATGAATAAGGTAGAACAAAATGTTACTCACCTCTAGAACCTAAAAATTAAATGTAAACAGTCTCAGTACCATGAATAGTGTTTTACAAACAAAACAAAACAAAAAAACAGCTATAAATGTCCACTAAAATAAGACATTCAGGTCTCAATCTCAATAGACCCTTGTACTAAATCTAGTATAGATGTAAATTCCTAATCAGACCAATAAGAAGGCTGGCAAAGACTCATGGATGACTATCTAAAAAATACCTATACTTCATTTTCAGCAACCATAAGCCTTAACTTCCCATGAAACCATCCCCTTAACCATTATCTCCTTCTACTTAGTTATAGCTGGCTAGAAGCCCATATGGCAACATTATGTGCTCTAAAGATAGAGTAAAAAAAAAAAGCAATATTCACATTCTAACACTGATATTTTCTGGAGTAGAAATAAAATAACCAGAGGACCACATTTTGATTCTGGGGTATGCACCCTGTATAAGCACCTCCTCTTGAATGTAAATATAATAGGGCAGTCTCTCCTTTAATTAGGTTACACCATATGGCAAAATGATGGGATAATAACTCCCATGATTCCATGCTTATACAAGACTCCATCTGAATAGACTGAGGAGACTCTCTGGCTAATCTTGAAGAAGTAGGCTGTAGTGTTGTGAGGGGATCACATGGCTAGGACTTGAGACTTTCAGGAGCTGAGAGTAAGCCCAAGCTGACATCTAGGAAGAAAACAGAGACCTCAGGCATACAATTGCAAGAAATTGGGTTCTGCCAATGACATGAATGAGCCTAGAAGAAGATCCTGAGCTTCACACCATATCATATCCCATTAATTAGGGCCAGGTGAGACCCCAAGCACAGGACCCAGCTAACAACGCCTCACTGGAATGCTGGCCAATGAAAACTGTGTGATAATATATTTGTGTTGCCTTAAGCTGTTAATTTCGTGGTAATTCTTTTTGCAGCACAGAACACTAATATAAACAAATTGATAAATAAAATAAACTAGCAAAGTTAGTTTTAGAAACGTTGCATCAACAGCTCCCAATACAGAATTCCAGTTGGTCTTAGCAAATAACTACAGAATTTGCAGACCCTTAGAATGTATTGAAAACTAAAATACCAAAAATAAACAGTATTTTTGTGGTACTCAGAGTATTGTTAATGACAAATCAAAGTAACAACTCCTTAAGTGATGAAAGAATGCCAAACCAGTGGGGTTTAACCATGTAACTTCAACAAGGTTAAGAAAATATCTGAATAATTAATAATGGAGATATTGTGTGTATTCAGATATATGCACAAAAGCAAAAAGCACTTACTCTGAAAATTGCTCACTGAGAAGACTTGAGGATGATAGAATCCTGCTTTGCAAATGCATCGAAAGGCTCCAAGCACAAATCCAAGGCCTTTAACTGGCAAACACTATAAAGAGGAAAAGACAGCAACAGAGTTGATCAGAGTTTCTTTCATAGTATAAGGGCCCACAGATATCCATCACTGTAAATGGTAACAAGAGCTAACACATATTCCAGAAATAAAATATCTCTTTTTTGAGCTTCCATTTTAGGTTTGTTAGCCAACATACATTTTTTTTAAGTAGCAAGTTAAATTTTCTTTCTAAATATATGTCATACAGCTGCAGTCACCACACATCTTAAACTCATGCAATCATCTTAAAGAGTAATTACTAGACATAGTTTTGTTTCTCAATGCTTCACATACCATCTTATTACTTTAAGAGATATTTCCAAAGCCTATAAGAATATTTTTAAAGTGATTCTATGCTAATTTTATCAAAGCAAAGGTAGGTAGGTAAGTAGCTGAAGGGATATACAGAATTTGAGACATAAAATTGCTTTTATGTATTAAATACTCATCAAATCTCATCCTTGAAACAGACTTTCTTGAATATTTTATTTCATTAATATCCTCCCTTTTTCACCCAATACACACTTATATTTAATTATATCCTGCAATTGGTAACACAGTCTTTGACCCAGAGCAAACTATGAGGGCAGATAACTACTAGTCAATTCAAATATGTTAGCTAGAACTTATGACACAATCACTGTGTGTTTATAAAATTCCTATAGAGCCAGGGGAAAGAACATCATGTGAAGATGGAAGCACAGATTGGAGTGATGTATCTGTAAACCAAAGAGTGAAAGAATTGCCAGCAACACCAGAAACTGGAGAGAGGCATGGAGCACATCATGCCCTAGAGTCTTCAGAGAGAACACAGCCCTGCCAACACCTTAGTTTTGGAGTTCTAGCCTCTAGAACTGTAAGAGAATAAATTTCTTTTGTTTTAAGAAAAAAAAAGAAAGAAAGAAAAAGGAAAAAAGTAAAAGAAAATTCCTACAAAACCTAATTAAAATAACACGTACTATTCATAAATACCCAGTTATATAATAGGTTACATTGTATTTCTGAATGATATAAACAAAAATGCAAAAGGCAATGATAACATTTACTTTGGAGATGCACCGGGACTATTCATAGAGCATATTATTTATGGTAAGCCAGAAAATATAGATTTGAATTCTGACTTCATCACTTACTAGCTATGTGAATTTGAGCTGTTCCCTTAACTTCTCTGAACCTTTTAAAAAATATTTGTATGAATAATCTCTCAGTCAGATTCAGATACAGTTTGAAGAAGGGAGAACCACCAAGATGTCCTACAAAGTGGAATACGGGGCATAGGAGTAGGAAAAGAATAAAGGCTGAGTCTTCAGGGTTTTGACCTGGGCAACCTTAAGCATGGAGTGGCCATCACTGAACTGGGAAAGGCTGCAGGTAGAGGAGACTGAGGGAAAGAGCAGTTCAGCTTTGCAAATATTAACTGTGAATTGTCTATTTGAAATTTAAATTCTAGACATAAAATAGGCAGTCCACTAAAGTAGTATGGAGTTTAGGAGAAGTGTCCTCTCTGTATGACTTGGGATTTATTTATATAAATATGATAGACAAAGCCATGAGATCAGATAAGACTAGATCATTGAGGGAATGCCTGTAAGCACTGAAGGAAATAGGTTCGAAGTGGTGAGACTCAGGTTGCCAAGAGGAAGAAGCAAAATTTACCAAGAGCAGCCATTCAATGCCGCATTACATCATTAACTCGAATACGTTACTATGAGCATAACATATGGAATTTATCAGGAGTTGTGTTTATTAAACAGTAATCTAGCAAAGACTAATGCAGGTTAGCTAAGTCTTAGATACTAAAAATACGGTGTGTGGAAGTCCCGGGTTCAATTCCTGGTCAGGGCACACAGGAGAAGCACCCATCTGCTTCTCCACCCTTCCCCCTCTCCTTCTTCTCTGTCGCTCTCTTCCCCTCCCACAGCCAAGGCTCCATTGGAGTAAACTTGGCCCGGGCACTGAGGATGGCTCCATGGCCTCTGCCTCAGGCACTGAGGATGGCTCCCATTGCAGGGGAACAACACCCCAGATGGGCAATGCATCGCCCCCTGGTGGGCATGCCAGGTGGATCCCAGTAGGGTGCATGCAGGAGTTCGTCTGTCTGCCTCCCCGCTTCTAACTTTGGAATAATACAACAAAAAATTGTTTGTTAGAATTATACATTGAGGTTCTCTGGCCCTGGGCTTTTCTCTGTTGGTAGGTTTTTGATTACTGATTTAATCTCTTACTAATTATAGTTTTTATTTATTTTAGATTTTTAAATTTCTTCATGACTCAGACTTGGTGGGTTATATATTTATAAGGATCTATCCAGTTTGTTCTAAATTCTTTGCTACTATCTCTTCCCATCTGAACCTGGATTACTCCTTAGGTCTGACTTTGTGGTTTCTCAAGAGCCCTCCTTAGTAAATCTTTGCTGATAGCTTGATAAGATTCATCAAAGAGGTCATCCAATCTTGTGAGCACTTGCTTTACTAAAATAAATAAATATGTCAAATATTTAAATATATACCTTAAATTTTTGTTAAATTTAAGAGTAAATTTTTGAAGAAATTTCTCCTGTATTAAGTGAGAATCTATATTCTAAATCCCTAAGGAAGAAAAATTATTTAAAAATTGGTTGGAAAGTGGCAGAATTAGAGTAGCTATGGAATGAGGGCAGTCTGGGCCAAAGCAAGTGTATGTAGCAATAGCGTGTTAGGTGCATGCGGGCCCCACAGTTTTGGAGTAAGGAAAGCAGGATGATATTCTTTTACTGAAGTTAACTGACTAATATTTTTTTCCTTTAATAATATAAAATAATTTAAGAGTAGAATAAAGAGTTTGAGGTATCTAATATTTTGTATCACTGTGTTTTCCATTATAAAATTAGGATGTACTCTTTTTTTTTAAGTTCAAGGGGCTTTATATTTGTCAATATTTGTCTAATCAACTCAATTTTTAAAAAAATCTTTAAACTGTAGAGTTAGCTTATAGCAAAGAAATGTTATTCCAATAAACTTTCAGATGTGCCTTAAACATTTTAAGTTCTCAACCAAGTCACTGATGCAGAGCAGAATTCTATTATCTCAGAATTAATGCTGTGTTAATAAACAGCATGAACCTCCAAATTATAGTGAGGCAAAATATTTAAAGTTAACTATTGTATTTTTGTCTGGTTTTGTTATCAGGGTAATGCTGGCTTCATAAAATGAGTTAGAAAGTGTTCTCCAATTTTTTGGAAGGGTTTGAGGAATAATAAGAATAATAGTATTAATTCTTTTTTAAATGTTTGATATTTTGGCCCTGGCCAGTTAGTTCAGTAGTTGAGCGTCCTAACAAAGCCAGACAAAAATACAACAAAAAATAAATAAACTATAGACCAATAATCTTGAATAATATTGATATGAAAATCTTCAACAAAGTACTCACAAACTAAATTTAACAGCACATTAAAGGAAATGTATACATCATGACTAAGTGGGACTTGTTTTTGGAATTCAAGGATGGTTCAACATATAAAAGCCAATCAATGTAGCACACCATATTGACAGAATGAAGGGCAAAACTGGGTGACCATTACAATTAATGCATAAAAGACATTTGACAAAATTCAATATACCTTTAAAGAAAAAACTAGGAAGAAGGAAACTACTTCAACATAATGGCCAAATACAAAAAGCCTGTGGCTAACATCAGACTCAAAGGTGAAAACTGAAAGTTTTCCTCTAAGACCAGACAAAGGCATGGGTTCCCACTGTCATCACTTCTATTCAACATAGCACTGGGATCCTAGCCATGGCAATTAGGTAAGAAAAAGATATAAAAGGTATCCACAAAAGAAAGGAAAAAGCACAATTATCTTTGCCAATGACATAATTTTATATGTAGAAAAATACTAAACATTTCACACACACACACACACACACACACACACACACACACACACACACCATATTTACCTAAGTTCTAAGATACATAATCTTGTTGAGTTGCTCTATACACTAGCAATAAGTAATCCAGCTGCTCTCTCTTGAGCATGCCCTCACCTTTCCCCACCCCCTCCTTTACCCAGCACATGCTTTCGCTAAAGTATGCCCAAGCCTTCCCCACTGCTTCCCCCCAAGCATGCATACCCTTGCTTTCCTTCTCCCAAGTTCCAAGAGCCTTTCTTTTGGCTCTGTAACTCATTTCCTGAGCACATGCAACCCAGTTAGTTCATTTTTCTACCTCTGTGACTTTCTAAATAAATTACTGCTTGTAAAAATAAATAAATAAATAAACAAACAAATAAATAAATAAGCAATCCAGAAAATAAAAAATTTTTAAATTTTATTTACAATAATTTCAAAAAGAAAAAAGTACTTATAAATAAACTTAGCCAAGGAGGTAAAAGACTTGTAAACTGACAATGAAACATTCCTGAAAGAAGTTACATAAAACATAAACAAATGAAATGACATCTGTGTTTATGAACTGAAATTTTATGAACTGGAAATAATATTGTTATATATCCATATTACCTAATGTAGTCCTTATCAAAATCTCTAAAAATTCCCAAAGGGCAATTCTTCCAAAAACAGAAAAATGCCATCTGATTATTCATATAGAATCTCAAGCACCCCAAATAGTCAAAATCATCTTAAAAAGAACAAAATTGGAGGTCTCACAGTTCCTAATTTCAAACATATTACAAAGCCATGGTAATCCAAACCCTGTGGTACTAGCATAAAGGCAGCCATGTGGACAGACCAGTGGTACAGAATAGAGAGCCAAAGATCAACTCTCATATCTAATGGTCAGATGATACCTGCAAGGACGCCAGGACCACGCAATGGAGGCAGGAATGGCCTCTTCAACAAATGGTGCTGAGAAAACAGGGCATTCACATGCAAAAGAATGAAGTTTGACTGACTTTACACCATATACAAATTCAACTCAAAATGGAATAATAAAAACCTAAGCATAGTGCCAAAAACCATAAAACTTAGAAGAAAACACAGGGGGAAGTGATCATACATTGGATCTGGGATTAAGTTCTCAGATAGGGCACCAAAAGCACAGGCAACAAAAACAAAAAACGAGCAAATGATCGGGGTCAGGGAATGCAATCAGGGCGACACTAGAATCTGTGTAAATACAATAAATTAAATAAAATAAAAAAAAACAGGCAAATGAGACTATATCAAACATGAAAAACTTTCAATTTAATGTTATGTATTTTTTACCACAATTAAAAATATTTTTAAAAAGTTTAGAGCAAAATGGTTTTTATTCCCCAATGATGTGTATATATAAACATTATAGGTTATATCACAACACATAATTGACATGACATATATAATTCATCTGAACTCCTGGCAAACGTAATTGCAGAGCAAAATCTGGCCAGCCTGCCATTCATAAATATTTTATATGGATACTACTAATGAGCAGTGGGATGGCTAAAATTAGATATGTAGGGGGAATCTTGTTTGGCATTTAATGGAAACAATGTGGCTAAGAATCACATTTTCATAAAGTTCTAAAAACAAAAATAAAAAAATACAAACAAAAAAGCTAATTTGGACTGAAAGAAGAAGGCAGGAAGAATGTAAATACAATAAAATTTATATAATTCAAAATAATACTCTAGAAATTGACATTTAAATACCTATTCCCCCCCCACTTTAAATTCTGTTTTGACATTTTTCTAAAATGTAAAACACTTTCTGGCTTCTCTAATCTGAATACCATGAACAAAATTTAACATTCTCTCCATGAGTCAGAATTATTATTTTGAACAACAGGTACCTAATTGTGCTGAAATAAATATACTTGTGCCCTCTGGAGCTATCAAAAGTTTGTGGCTATTTTCTCACACATTACATAGCACAGAGCATTGTACTTTTTGAGTTCTTATGCTTACTTTTTATGTTTTATTTTCTGTTTTCTTCTTTATTTTGAGCTACCAGTTGTCATATTTTAATTATAAAATAATGGACTTTTGTCTAGAAATGTCTTTTCCCATCTAAGTTGTGGTTATAATTGCCTATATACATGGAAACTAGATCACCAAAAAGCAAATCAAGAGTATATGAAGATGAGAAATAATAAAGAAAGAATAAGAAGGATAAAAACAGTTCATGTTTCCTGAGTCTTTACTCTATGCCCGGCACTAAGACCTGTACAAGTATTAACACATTTAGTCCTATATATATTCTATTATTAGTTCCACCTTAAGGATGATGAGAAAATTTAGGTACAGACTGCTAAAGTAATTTTCCCAAAGTCACACAGCTAGTAATTGGCAGAGCTAGGATTCAACTCTGGTGGTCTGGCTCCAGAGAGTGTAATGAGTGCTCTGTACAGAGTCTAGCCGCAGAGTAGAATTCCGTATACAGGAGCAGATGCTACATTGGTCACTTTGGAGTCTATTTTTATTGTTCAAAGATCTTTATTTTTCCATTCTTGGTTTCAGTCACTATTTCAAATGGATCAGTTTGCTGGGTCATTAAGCTTTAAGTAAGTGAAAGTTATTAATTTTAAAATGTATATATAAAATATATTTTAAGAAACACAGTTGACTCTGACACCTGTTACAAATAAGCCTCTTCCTTCCCAACATAGAGATCTCAGCTCAAATCTTAAAAAAAGGAACCTTCATTTCAGAACATACAAGTGGAGTATGTCTTCCATACCTGAATTCCTGAAAACAGAAATGCCTTTGTGCCTAAGGAGAATCATGAGGCCAGTCAACAGATGCTCAGTCCCAATTTAAACTCAGCAAGCATACCAATATAAACCAGGGGTCTTCATGACAGTCCAGGTTGTCACCTCTTACTCTTTGCAAAAACACAGTTCTGCTCTTCTTTGACAGAAGACATACCAAATTCCAGAAAGGATTTTTTGCTATGTTGAATTTGCTGAGCTTTATTCAAAAAGCAGATGGCAACACCACGCAGGCATATAGAAAGACGAAAAGCTTGTTCCTGACAAGATGAAAGAGTGACTGGGTCTACTAGAATATTTTAAAGATACGTCACCTTTTATCTTTCTTTACCCTTTCTATGTAAGTTGTGAAGAAATGCTGTGAAGCTTTGAATTTGTTCATTTGGGAGTGGGTTTTGGTGGACTTGGTACTAAAATAGGGTAATTACACTAATATCCAATGGATTTTCTCCACAAGTATTTGTGAGTTTATGAAAACAAGAGAAAAACACTCAAACAGAAGAAATCTAAAAGGCCTCCAGGCAATGAGGGTACACACCACCCACATATGTCATCAAACAATGTTCCAGAAAAACAAGAACTCATGAATAACAAATAATGCAGTATTTCACCAGGGAAAAAAGAACTACACTGTGTCTCTATTATTCATTAGCTTCCAGAGCCTGGTTTAAAAAGCATGATAGACTAAATAAAGGTGGGAGGTGAGGAGGTAGAGAAAGGGAATGAGGAGATTTTTTTATGATATAGTTAAGATTTAAAAAGAAACTGTTTTCTATTATTTTTGATATGTTTGTGTTATATTCGGTAGAACCAGTTGTCACAAAACAGGGCTAAAAGATGACAACATAGCACATTACAAGTCTATCAACTAAAGGGCGACAACACAGCACATTACAATTCTATCAACTAAAGGGTGACAACACAGCACATTACAAGTCTATCAACTCCACACTGATACAGAGCAAGATGCTTTGTGGGGGTTTGAAACTGACTAAGGAAATGTCTAGAGTATATCCCCTCAACTGAGCAGACCCCTTTCCTAGACCCTTCTTCAGAAACAGTCCCAAAAGCTTGATATAGTGCATACTATGCTAATACTTTTTAAAAATGAAACACTGTCTTTCACTATACCACAAACTCACTACAATGCATCTATGCTCTACTTTTGACACCCTGGGTTTTTTGCGGTCATAGTTCATGAACACTGGGGACTTCCCTTTCATTCTCTTCCTAATTAAGCTTCTGCTAACTGAACCCCATCTTATGCTATTTGCTGCAGCGACAAAGAGGAACAAAGCCTTGGTCTAGTTCTCAGAAAATTTAAACAAATAATAAAAAAAGCAAAATCAGAGCTCTACCCTGATCATAGCTAAAGGGTTTCATCAATGTATGTTTGGTTTTGAGAAGTCCATCTTTTGACATTTTTCTAGAATCAATTGTTTGTTAAAACACAAACTGCTGTACTAAGAACAGACATTCATAGGATACATATAATATGACTTCAATTTTATAATATTTAAAAACATAAAACTTTTATAAAGTACTGATCAAGGATATATACATATGTAAAACTATAATGAATAAAAGTGATAAACATAAAAGTCAGGATAAGGATCACCTGTTGGTGGGTCAGATGGGTATAGGGTGAAGGAAGAACATATAGGGGATTTTTTATAATACTGGTAACAATCTTTTTCAAGTTGGATAGTGGTATAATCTTCACTGCAATATCCACAATATCTAGCACAGTGTCTGGCATATAGTAGGTACTCAATAAATATTACTGAAATGAGGAAAGAAAAGAGGGAAGGAAAATGTCTTTAGTTTCTGGCTATGATACATTACCTAATGGCAGGTGAAGTTCCCACCCCAAACAATTACAACATGTGGATAAAATGAATTAATGAATGAATGGAAGGAAGGAAGGAAGGAAGGAAGGAAGGAAGGAAGGAAGGAAGGAAGGAAGGAAGGAAGGTGGGAAGGAAGGAAGAAGGAAGGAAGGAAGCTTAACTGCTGAATTGAGTTTAGGACCTTCCAAGGATAAAGGGTCCCAATAAACATCTAAGATTCTCGGTGAACCGCCTAGAATACTATACCCTAAAAGTAAGAGTGAATAAGAAGTAGTTTGAGCCTTTCATAGACTACTGTCCATCTTTGGGACAGCTCAAGTACTGATTAGATGAATGTGATCTGTTTCTATCAGGTTACTCATCAGAGATAGAGTAAAACCTGTATGGAAGAAGGTAATGCATCCAGAATCACTATAACAACACCATGTCTGGCACACAATCATAAATTACCAAACACACCAAGAAAATAAAAAAACCTGACAGTATAAACTATCAACAAATGAGCAGGAATTCAAGTTACTGACACAGATTTTCTAACTATAACCAATATGTCATTCCTTGTGCTATACTTATGAATCTATACTTTTAGGTACTGTTTTTTATTTCAATAAAAATACAAAATTAAGATACCACATTTCTGCCTCCTCCCGCTCCCCCCCCCCCAAATCTTTTAGCTCCCTTTTCTTTTACCTATCATAGAAATGTTATAATTTTTCCGATTTATTTGAAAGAATGATTCCATTTTTGCTGGTATAGAAGAGCTCCAGTACTAATTTTGAAGAAAAAGGGTCTAGACATCGAAAATAATTATATAAAAAATTATGTAAAACTCAGAATGTGTTTGCATGCACTCAGTACTTGGCTGCCTCTCAAGTATTTAGAATTGGAATGCACATTTGCATTTCCCCAGTGAAATTTTAGAGGGATTTTCAGTCGTAATTAACAAATCAGCTAAAGAATAAAGGGCATAGGTCTAAACCAAAAGCCAAGGACTACCCTGCCTATTAAATGCTAACTCAGTTTAAGTGCTATATTCTCAAGTGGCACTGGGTTTTACTTTTATCATGAGGAAAAAAATAATTATCACAAAGAAAATTATTTTAATTGGTATAATTGCTATCATTTTAGGTTGAAGACTTTTAAAACAGTTTATCTTATTCTAAAAAGTTTCAAGATGCATAAATATCTTTAGTTCATTACTGTACCACAAAAAATATTTTTTCTTTTAGAATTAGGAAAAATTCTGAGTAAACATATAACATAAACATGTTTTAAATTACTTTAAGAATATATATTTTTATGCACAGTAAAATATTGGTTTTAAGCCTTCTTTACTTTATCATGAGAAGAGACTCTTCTAAATAATCTCTGGTATAACATTTGAAGTCCTATACACATTTTTTAAAGTCATAGACTTTTAACATACTTTCTCTTACCTGCTACAGTTCATCTATTTCTGATTGACAAAAATATTTGGATGAAAATATAAAGTAACTATGTCATTTTAGCATTCTTGATATCTGTGAGTGGGAATGTCAACTACACTGCTCACAAAAATTAGGGGATATTTTATTGCTTCATATTCATTTTTAAATATCCCCTAAATTTTGTGAGCAGTATATAATTAATATGTACCTTACACCTTAATCTACTTTAAAAGGTAGATTTTTTTAAAACAGAAAAAAGAAATGATTCAACAAAACACACACAGTTCAGAAAAGAAAGGTCTCCAGGAAAACTGACGAGCTCTTTAGAGTACCATTTTGACTACAGATTCAGAAAAAAATAAAATCCATTTGAGAGCACAAGGGGTGATGATTAGCACTAGGAGTTTAAAAAATTTAAAGTACCCTCATTTCCTTTTTGAGTCTCCTGCAGTGGCCAATCAAGGAATATATAGAAGCCATGAGTATGGGCTTCACAATATAATTTTTTATGATTTTCATTAAAAATGAATTGATTATTTTATTTTATAAATGTTTATATAGTGTATTATATGCTAGGCATTATTTTAAAATACTTTACTAATATTAATTCATTTAATCCTCAGCAAGCCAGTGAGCTAAATATGATTGATTATCCTCATTTTATAGATGAGGAGACTGAGGTAGAGAGGTTAAATAATTTGTGTCAGATCAGATATGTAACAAGTGGAAGATGGAATTTTATTTATTTTTTTAAAGACTTTATTCATTTTAGAGAAAAGAGAGAGAGAGAGAGTGAGGGACAAGGCGGGAGGAGCAGGAAGCATCAACTCCTATATGTGCCTTGAACTCTCAAAGCCACAGTTTTAAACTGGCGACCTCAGCATTCCAGGTTGATAGTTTGTCCACTGTGCCACCACAGGTCAGGCTGGAAGAGTAGAATTTTAGATTAGATAAACAGAATGTCCAGTCATACTCATTAAATGTTAGCACACATAGTGGCCCTCGTCAGTTAGTTCAGTTGGTTGGAGTGTTGTCCTGATATGCCAATGTTGTGGGTTTCATCTCCGGTCAGGGCACATGCAAGAACTGACCCATAAATGCATGAATAAGTGGAACTACAAAATGATGTTTTGCTCTCCCCACCCTTCTTCCTTTTTAAAAATCATTAAAAAATAATTTAATGTTAGCACACATTGCAATAATCATCATTGAAGTGACAGTAAATATACCAGAAGATAAAAGCTGACATTAAAAAGATGATTGGTTAAAAATAAAATAAAATATAGGGTACTAAATTAAATTCACAAAAAATAGCCACATATGTTGCCTAATTATAATAAAGCTGACCCCAAAATAATAAAACAACCTTTGACTGCATTAATCCTAATTAATTAATCTAGAATGAATAATCATACAGAAATGGATTATAAATTTCATATTTATAATCTCAGTTGCAAGATACTACCATCAAATTAAAGAGATATAAAAGGGAACAATGCTCCACCCCGTAAAAAGATCCCATGACTCAGCTATATGTTGTATATATGAGGCACACTTTAGATTCAAACACAAACAGGTTGGATGCAACAGGACAGAAAAAAATATACCATGAAAACAGTAAGCAAAAGAGAACTGGTGTCGCTAAACATTATCAGATACTGTATAATTTAAAACAAAGGTTGGTGTAGAGACAAATATGGACAATTTATAAGGATAAAAAGGTCAATCCAGCAATCCAGGTCCTGGCCGGTTGGTTCAGTGGTAGAGCGTCGGCCTGGTGTGCGGGGGGCCCGGGTTTGATTCCCGGCCAGGGCACATAGGAGAAGCGCCCATTTGCTTCTCCAACCCCACCCCCTCCTTCCTCTCTGTCTCTCTCTTTCCCTCCCGCAGCCAAGGCTCCATTGGAGCAAAGATGGCCCGGGCGCTAGAGTGGCTCTGGTCGCGGCGAAGCGACGCCCCAGAGGGGCAGAGCATCGCCCCCTGGTGGGCAGAGCGTCGCCCCTGGTGGGCGTGCCGGGTGGATCCCGGTTGGGCGCATGCGGGAGTCTGTCTGACTGTCTCTCCCAGTTTCCAGCTTCAGAAAAATACAAGAGAGAGAGAAAAAAAAAAGGTCAATCCATAGAGAAGATACAACAATTATCAACATGCATGCACCTAAAAACAGAGCTCCAGAATATATTAAGTGAAAACTGACAAAATTGAAGAAAGAAATAAAAAATTCAACAATAAGAGGCTAACTAGTGGTAGTGCAGTGGATAGAGCATCAACCCCAGAATCTGAGGTCCCCAGTTTGAAAACCTGAGATCACCCACAACAGTGCAGGCTTACTGGCTTGAGTCCAGGTTTGCTAGCTTGAGCATGGGGTCACCAGCTTGAGTGCAGGATCAATGATATGATCCCAAGGTTGCTGGCTTGAACAAAGGGTTACTGGCTTGCTTGAGCCCCTTGGGTCAAGGGACCTAGGAAAAACAATAAATAAACAATTAAAGTGAAATAACTATGAGTTGATGCTTCTCATCTCTGTCCTCCCCACTCCTCCCTGTCTCTCTTTCTCTTAAAAAAAAAATCAACAATAGAAGACTTCACCATTCCCCTTTCAATAATGACAAAAAAACTGAGATGGAAAATAAGACTTGAACAACATTATAAACCAAATAGATCTATCATCTAGAAAACATTCTATCCAACAATAGCAGAATACATATTCTTTTCAGGTGCACACAGAGAACATCATTGTTCAAGATAAAACATAAGTTAGGCCATAAAATGAGTCACAATAAATTTAAAAGAATTAAAACTATAAAAATATGTTCTATGACCAAAATGGAATGAAATAAAAAAAATCAGTAAAGCAAAAATGTGAAAATTCAAAAATAAGTAGAAATTAAACAACACACTCAAAGAAAATATGAAGTAGGTATGTTGAGACGAATAAAAGTGAAAACACAACATACCCAAACTTAGAGGATATACTGAGCAGAGTATATTGTGGAACATTTATAGTTGTAAAATGGCTATATTAAAAATAAAGATTTCAATTTAATAACCTAAACTTGTAACTAAGAAACTAGAAAAGCAGAGGAAGTTAAACACTGAAAAAGCAAAAAGAAGAAAATAATAAATATTAGAGTAAAAATAAATCAAACAGAATTTTTTAAAAATAGAAAAAAATCAATGAAACTAAAAGTTGGTTCTTTGAAAAGATCAACAAAATGAACAAAACATTAGCTAGATTGAATCAAACCAAATAGAAGCAGACTCATAGATACAGAGAATAAACTGATGGTTGCCAGAAAGGAGGATAATTGAGGGGCTGAATAAAAAGGTGAAGGGATTAAGAAATACAAATTGGTAGTCACAAAAACAGTCACAGATGTGTAAAGTACATAGGGAATAGAGTCAATAATATTGTAATAACTATGCACAGTGCCAGGTGGGTGCTTGAAATAGTGGGGGGATGACTTTGTAAAATATATGATTGTCTAACCACTATGCTGTATAATATTGAATGCAAATTGTAATTGAAAAATTAAAATCAAAGAGAAGACTGAAACTAGCAAAATAAAAAAATGAAAGAGGAAACATTACTACCAACTTTACAGAAATAAAGAAGATTATAAGGAAAACTATGAAGAAGTGTACACTAACATAGAAAGCCTAAATAAAGTGGAAAAATTCCTAGGAAAAAGAAACTACCAAAACTGACACACACAAAAAAGAAAATCTAAGTAGACCTATAACAAGTAAAGAGATTAGATTAATAATCAAAAAAACTATCCACAATGAAAAGCATAAACTGAGATGGCTTTAATCATAAATTATACCAAACCTTTAGAGAAAAATGAACACCAATCCTTGACAATCACCTTTAACTATTAGAAGATGAGAAAAATACTTCAAAACTTATTTTTCTAAAACTAGTATTAGCCTGAAACCAAAATCAGACAACACAAGAAAATAAGAAAATAAAAACATATAACAATATCTCAGTATACAGATGCCACAATCTTTCAGAATAGTACCAAATTAAATTCAGCAACATATAAAGAGGAGTTTATAATATGTGATTTCTTCCAGGAATGCAAAGTTGGCTTAAGTTATGAAAATCAATGTAATGCACTATATTAATAAAATAAAGACACAGATCATCTATTCTCATCAATAAATATAGAAAAATATTTGGCAAAATTAAATATCATGAAAAAAGCAAAAAAAGAAAACAACCAAAAACTAGAAATATAAAGAAACTCTATCAATATGATAAAAGATATCTATTAAAAATCCACATCATTCTTAATGGTGAAAGACTGAAAGCTTTCTGCTTAGATCAGAAACACAGCACTCCCACTCATCATTTATTAGAAGTTCTAGCCAGGCTGATTAGGTGAGAATAAAATCAAATGAAATAAAATAAAATAAAAGGCATCCAGATTGAAAAGGAAAAAGTCAAACTATCTCTATTTGCAGCAGACATCATCTGTATTTAAAAAATCCTAAAGAAACAAACAAAAAATGCCTAGTAGAACTAATAAACAAATTCAGCAAAGATACAAAATTATTTTAAAAATCATTTATAATAGTTTCTAAAAGAATAAAATACTTAAAAATAAATATAATAAAAAAGTATAAAATTTGTATTCTGAAAACCAAAAACCATTGTTGAAAAAATATTAAAGGCATTAATAAAAGGAATATTCCATATTTATGGTTTAGAATATTTAATACTGTTGAAATGGCAATACCACACAAACTGATCTACAATGCAAATCCTACCAAAATCAGGGTTATCTTTTTTTTTTTTTTTTTTTTTTTTTTTTAAGAATTGACAAACTGATTGCTTAAAATTTATAGGAAAATTTGAGGGTCCCAAAATAGTCAAAACAATCTTGAAAAATAACAAAAAAAGAAGACCTATATTTCTTGATTTCAAACTTACTAGAAAGCTACTGTAATCAAGATAGTATGGTAGTAAAAAAGAAAGAGAACATAAAAAAAAGCAAACATAACAAAAAGTAAATAAAGAAAAAGATAGTGTGGTAGTGTATATTGATAAACATATAGTATCAATGAAATAAAACTGAAGAATCAAAAATAAAGCATTACATTCATAGTCAACTGATTTTTTTTAATAGGCTGCCAATATAATTCAAAGGGGAAAATAAAGTTTTTTCAATACATGGTGCTCTGGTAACTCAATATTCATGTGCAAAAGAATAAAGTTACATTTCTACCTCATATCATGCACAAAAAATTAACTCAAAAATGAATCTAAACGTAAGATTAAAACTATAAAAATCTTAAAAGAAAATGTAGGAGTAAATCTTCAGGTCCTTGGATTTTGAAATGTATTATACCAAATCTTGGTATGATACCAAAAGGATAAAAAATAGCAGAAAGTTAAATTGAATTTCATCAAAATTAAAATTTTTCATGCTTCAGAAAATATCAAGAAAGTAAAAATGGCCCTGGCTGGTTAGCTCAGTTGGTTAAGAGTGTCATTCTGAAATGACAGGTTGGGCAGGTTTGATCTCCAGTCAAGACACACATGGGAAGCATCCAAAAAAAAAAAAAGAAGAAGAAGAAGAAAAGAAAAGTGTAAAAAGAAAAAGAAAGGAAGGAAGGAAAATGCATTATTCAGTACAATAATGAATGCTTCCCTTCCCCCTCTCTCTCCCTGCCTCTCTCAAAAAAAAAAAAAAAAAAAAAAAGTAGAAACACAACTCACAGAATAGGATAAAGCAATTGCAAATCATATACATATCTGATGAGGAAATTGTATCTAGAAAATATGAGAATTCTAGCAACTCAACAATAAAAGAAAATAACCCAATTAAAATATGGGAAATGATTATGAATCAACATTTCTCCAAAGAACATATACAAAAGGTCATTAAGCCATAAATAGATACTCAACATTATTAGTCATGGAGAAAATGCAAACTGGAACCACAATGTGGTACCACTTCACACCTACTAGGATAACTATGATCTAAAAGACAGTAGCAAATGTTGGCAAAAGTGTGCAGAAATTGGAACCCTCATACCTTGCTGGTGGGAATGTAAAATGTGATCACTGTGGGAAAAACTTTGGGGTCCCTCAAAAAGTTAAAAATAGAGTTACTATCTGATCCAGCAATTCTACTCCTAGGTATATACCCAAGAGAAGTGATGAATCCACAGAGATGGAAAGTAGATTTCAAAGTCTGGGGAGAGAAGGGAATGAGGTATAACTGCTAACAGCTATAAGATTTCTTTTTGGAGTCACAAAAATGCTCCAGAATTAGATAGTAATGATTGTTTTAAACTCTGTGAATATACCAAAAACCACTGATTACACATTTTTAGGAAAAAAAATAATTTTAAAAAAAGGAAATAAAAGAATGACCACGATGACATTACAGAAGTTATATTTGGAGAAACCAGAAATATTTAGTCCAGAGAGAATAAATGACTCACTGAAGATATAAATACTATATAAAACATTTTAAAATCACATAAAATTATTAATATCTGCATTGTGCAGAGGTAGTGACATATTTTTCTAATTATCTCTAAATCAGCCAAAGATAGCTCCTGTATATTGGTTCTATGGTGCACTTCTTTACATCAGGCTCACTAATAGCTCAAAACCCACCATCACCAAATTCAAATTTTTATACAGCTAGTGCTCGACTTACGACCACGATTGGTACCGACAGACCAGTCATAACACAATTTGGTTGTAAGTTGAGTAGGCTATATGTACAGTACTGTGAAATGATGTTATAAAAATCTTTAAGTCATATTTTATCATAATTTTTTATTATTGTTATATATCATAATTTTCTTTGTTCATTTTATGCCATTTGTATCATCTCTACACCATTTTGTTTCTTATTTTTACATTCATCAGATTTAAGTAAAACACTGCATTACCAGTACAACTGGTAATATTTGCAAAACATACAAAATTACAAAATACAGGTGCATACAAAAATACAAAATACAGGTGTAAAAAATACCATAGGAAACATTTTCCCAATTGCAAAACATATCAAAATATATAAACATGTACGAAACATTTTATTGGCCACTAGTGCTTGGCTGCAGATCGTTGATGTCGTCATCTGAGGCAGCAGTTGGGGTTACCGGAGTTGTTTTTTTCATAAACATGGTGAGCTTTGTCTGAATTGTATGTTTCTTTTTTTCTTCATAAATTTCACGATACGGACAAAACACATCATGTGCCATCCGTTCAATCCTTGCAAATTGTTCGATGTTTGGGTCCATTGCTTCAAAATATATAAGAAGTTTATTCAGTAAAGATAAACCTTCTAATAATCCCTTAGTGGTGAACTTTCTTTCTGGCTTCTCCTCTTCTTTCTCTGCTTCTCTTCTTTCTTTTTCCATCACTCTTTCTTCTTCCAGTTCAATTAGCTCTTCATTTGTAAGTTCCCCAGATTCTTTGTCTAGCAACTCTTTGACATCTTCCATTTCACACTCCAAAGAAAGGTCTTTAGGGGTTTGATGAAAAATATCCAAGACACAAAACACAGATTGCTGTCCTGAGTCTGGGATAACAGTTGAAATCATGCAGGCAGAGATGGTAGTGCTGCTGGAAGCTGGTCCGCACTGTTGTACACCCAACTGGGCAACGCTTGTGCTGCCAGACATGGTGCAGTTGTGGCTAGCGATTGTGGTCATAAAGTCGAATGGTCATAAGTTGCATAGGTCATAAGTCGATCAACACCTGTACATCCAACCACTTTAAATATTGATCAAGTAAGCCATTTAGAACCTGCTTGCTTTGCATACCCTGCAACAATTGCTAGCCATAATGAAAGCAAATCCTGGGGCTATTAAAAAAAATCCCAAGCCTCTACTGCCCTTCAGCCACTGACCCAGAAACTCTCATTTTGTACTGAGTGATATCACCTACACACATAAACCCCCTCTCCAATTCCCCTTTTCCAGGGGTTCTCTTGATTTCTTACCCTTGTGAGTGAGGATCCTGCCCCCATCAGCCTCTAGAAGGTCAGTTGTGGGGGACTTCCCTTCTCATGCAACCTGCCCAAGAGCCACTCAAATAAAACACATTTGTGTTTTTTTTCTTTGATCTGTCCCCAAGTCCTCCAACTCACCACAAAGAGGTTACACCTTTTGATTGAAACCATGTTTTGGCTCAGTATAAGAGAATGTCCAATAGTAAAAGGTGCCTAAATACAAATATGCAGTGAGTTGTCTGTCCTAATAAGTATTCATGCTTTGGTGGATAACCTCTCATCAAAGATGATCTAAAAAAGAAACAGCAGCTAGATGAATGGTTTAGACTAGAAGCATGTTTGTATAACTCCCAACCTGATTTTTCTAATTCTAGAAAATAATTCATGACCAAAATATTTTCCATTTTGGATTGGTATTTTACTAGTATATCCAAATAATTCAATTTAACTATAATCAACAGCTTGTTTTCAACTAGAAAATGAGGAAGATCCAATATTTGAAAAATGACAAAGTATAATTCACCAATTATTATTACGGGTTCCTATAAATAATGCTAAACTTCATAAGGAGAACATTCTGGTGATTTCTAACAATCTGTTAGCACAAAATGCTATTAGAATTCCAACAATAATAGATAAAAACTACATTTGTTAAGTGTAAATAAATACTATGAGACTATTAAAGAAATAATAATTAGTCATCAATATTAGTTAATTATACCATTTTCTTCTTATATAAATGAATTTATATTTGGGATTAAAAACAGAAAATGAAGATGATTATAACTTTTAAATAAAATAATTGTTAAATGCTCACTATGTATTTTAACATGAGAATAACAAGGTAAGAAAATATTCAATTACTTACAATAAAATATATACTAATTTCCCAGATAGAGCCTAGGTCAATGTAGGAATCTGAAGCAAGATATTCAGGGGTTTTCAAAAACGTAAGCATTTTTTTTTTTTTTACTTATTTACTTTTTTAGATTTTTTTTTTATTTATTCATTTTTTTTTATTAGAGAGAGAGGGGAGAGAGAGAGAGGGAGAGATAGAGAGAGAACAGGGGGAGGAGCAGGAAGCATCAACTCCCATATGTGCCTTGACCAGGCAAGCCCAGGGTTTTGAACCGGCGACCTCAGCATTTCAGGTCGACGCTTTATCCACTGCGCCACCACAGGTCAGGCAGCATTTTTGTATTGAAGTAAAATTTGCTATTTTGTAAGCCTGCAAAGATTAACTAGACATTGGAAAATCACCACTTTACCTGGACGTTGGTGAACCACCACTTCAACATATTTGAGCCTTCCTGTAGAGGAAAATTTCATCATTTAATAGTGAGGGAAGATCCTCACTATAAGATATGTAGAGGCAGATGTTCAAAGCTCTGAATGTTATATTTTTAGTTTTAGCTATGGTACCAACTTCAATTATTAAAAATCAGTAATGAAAATCTTTAGTGATTTAAAACTGAAAATTGGCCTCTGTTTTATGCGAGAGTTAACAGTTCTAATTAGGCTAAATCCAACATACAAAAGTGAGAAGTAGGGCAGAATTAATCACTGCAAAGCACCACTTCTTAAATACCAAGTGCTACAGAAATGTTAAATAACAGGCTTGAGTGCTACTTACTATTAGATAAGAACTGAATTTTCCTGGAGAACAAAGTACTCAATAGCAGAAATCTATTTCCTCTAAGTTGTAGATAGTTGTCGTCATTACTGCTTTTGCAGAATTTTAACAAGGTTGTTTACTTGTAGAAGTAATAGGTATTATTACAACAATACTGTAATACTAAGAACAAAAAAATAGAAGCAAAACTGCAAAATATTAGCTTAGAAACAACCATTTCAGATGACCTCTTATCTTCTTTCTAGTCCTGTATATATAATATTGCATATCTTTATCTATTTCTTTGAGCCATGTTCAATAGTAAGAACACTTCAGGAAGAATCAGGAAAGTAATATAAAGTAGCTATTCAATTGTTTCCTTAAATAACAAAAACATGGATCAGAGACATCAGATACCAATAACCAAATTCAGTGGCTTCTAACACAGTGTGAAATTTCACCATTAGTCAGATTTATCCTCATAGAAAAGAAAGAGATCTCTTGAACTTGTGCCCTTATGCTGCAACAAGCATCAGTAATGGCCAGGTAGGCTTATTAGGATGTATATAATTCGAGCTTTTGATATTCAGGTAGACTCTGATGATTGAAAAACAGAAGCAACTGATCAGCAAAGCCATAGTTGCCTCTTATTTTAATACTATAAATGTATTAAAATAATAGCAAAAACATATGAAAAAAAGTCTTCTTTACAAAAAAAGGTTCTAGAAATTGAGATGCCATTTTAAAACAAGAATGAGTGCCAAAAATATCCTAGAATTTTGCTCAGATTTCTTTGTCTGCTTATTTTGAATTGCTACCTCAAAGATTCACTTTGTCTGAAAGAAGGCAAAGATCACCTGGCTGAGGGTAGCACACTGCTGAGCGGGCTGAGAAGCTGGCACTGTTAGCTTTTCACTAACTAAACCAACAGCCTCAACTGTATCACTGCGGGTTTCACTGGAGTAAGATTCAAAATATGTAATGAGCACTATGTTGTCATTAAACAACACCAGACAATCAGAATAAACACTGCCCACAGGACCAGAGCCGTGGTCCTAGAGGCCCCCTACAGTTCCAGGAGTTCTTTTTTTTATCTTGGGGACAATTTCTTGACTTCTGATGGAATGACCAGGACTGTAAGTGGGGTGAAGCAGGTATTGGAGAAGTTCTGGGCAGTGGTTAGCTATTTACCCACGATTAAAACACAGACAAGCAAGCCTGACGTGTCACGACTGACCCTGAGGCTTCGCAGTAGTAAGCGATGACCTGGAATGCTGAGGTCACCGGTTCACAACCCTGGGCTTGCCTGGTAGAGGCACACAAAGGAAGCAACTCCTATGAATTGCTACTTCCGGCTCCTCCCCTCCTCTCTAAAATCAATAAATAAAATCTTTAAAAAACAAAGTCACCTCAGTGAGGTGGCTCCCTTTTTGAAAACAAACAAACAAACAAAATAAACAAGCAAACAAAAAACACAAGAAAATCTCAAGCTATTTCAAAAAATTCAAGAGGAAGGAAGACTTCCAAACTCCTTTTATGAGGCGAGCATAATTCTGATTCCAAAACTAGGCAAAGACAACACAAAAAAAGAAAATTATAGGCCAATATCCCTAATGAACTTAGATGCAAAAATCCTCAACAAAATATTAGCAAACCGGATCCAGCAATATATGTAAAAAATCATACACCATGATCAAGTAGGATTTATTCTTGGGAGGCAAGGCTGGTACAATATTTGCAAATCAATCAATGTGATTCATCACATAAAAAAAAGAAAGGAGAAAAACCACATGATAATTTCAATAGATGCAGAAAAAGCATTTGATAAAGTCCAGCACCCATTCATGATCAAAACTCTCAGCAAAGTGGGAATACAGGGAACATACCTCAACATGATAAAGGCCATCTATGACAAACCCACAGCCAACATCATACTCAATGGGCAAAAATTCAAAGCAATCCCCTTAAGATCAGGAACAAGGCAGGGGTGCCCCCTTTCACCACTCTTATTCAACATAGTTCTGGAAGTCCTAGGCACAGCAATCAGACAAGAAAAAGAAATAAAAGGCATCCAAATTGGAAAAGAAGAAGTAAAACTATCATTATTGGCAGATGACATGATATTGTATATAGAAAACCCTAAAGTCTCAGTAAAAAACTACTAGACCTGATAAAAGAATTTGGCAAAGTGGCAGGATATAAAATTAATACTCAGAAATCAGAGGCATTTTTATACACTAATAATGAACTGTCAGAAAGAGAAATCAGGGAATCAATCCCCTTTACCATTGCAACCAAAAAAATAAAGTACCTAGGAGTAAATTTAACCAAGGAGACTAAAGACTTGTACTCGGAAAATTATAAAACATTGATAAAAGAAATCAGGGAAGATACGAATAAGTGGAAGCATATACCGTGCTCATGGTTAGGAAGAATAAACATAATTAAAATGTCTATATTACCCAAAGCAATTTATAAATTCAATGCAATACCGATTAAAATACCAATGACTTACTTCAAAGACATAGAACACATATTCCAAAAATTTATATGGAACCAAAAAAGAACACGAATAGCCTCAGCAATCCTGAAAAGGAAGAAAAAAGCGGGAGGTATCACACTTCCAGATATCAAGTTATATTATAAGGCCATTGTACTCAAAACAGCATGGTACTGGCATAAGAACAGGCACATAGATCAATGGAATAGAACAGAGAACTCAGAAATAAACCCACAGCTCTATGGACAACTGATATTTGACAAAGGAGGTGAGACAATACAATGGAGTAAAGACAGCCTCTTCAACAAATGGTGTTGGGAAAACTGGACAGCTACCTGCAAAAAAAATAAAACTAGACCACCAACTTACACCACTCACAAAAATAAACTCAAAATGGATAAAAGACTTGAATGTAAGCCGTGAAACCATAAGCATCTTAGTAGAAAACATAGGCAGTAAGCTCTCTGACATCTCTCGCAGCAATATATTTGCTGATTTGTCTCCACAGGCAAGTAAAATAAAAGACAGGATCAACAAATGGGACTATATCAAACTAAAAAGCTTCTGCACAGCTAAAGACAATAAGAACAGAATAAAAAGACAAACTACACAATGGGAGAACATATTTGACATTGTGTCTGATAAGGGGTTAATAACCAAAATTTATAAAGAACTTGTAAAACTTAATACCAGGAAGACAAACAATCCAATCCAAAAATGGGCAAAAGAAATGAATAGACACTTCTCCAAAGAGGACACACAGATGGCCGACAGGCATATGAAAAAATGTTCAACATCACTAATGATTAGAGAAATGCAAATTAAAACCACAATGAGATATCACCTCACACCAGTCAGAATGGCGCTCCTCAATAAAACAACACAGAATAAGTGGTGGCAAGGATGTGGAGAAAAGGGAACCCTCCTGCACTGCTGATGGGAATGAAGACTGGTGCAGCCACTGTGGAAAACAGTATGGAGATTCCTCAAGAAATTAAAAATAAATCGAACTGCCTTTTGACCCAGCTATACCACTGTTAGGAATATACCCCAAGAACACCATAGCACTGTTTGAAAAGAAGAAATGCACCCTCATGTTTATGGCAGCATTGTTCACAATAGCAAAGATTTGGAAACAGCCCAAGTGTCCATCAGAGGACGAGTGGATTAAAAAGCTTTGGTACATATATACTATAGAATACTACTCAGCCATAAGAAATGATGACATAAGATTTTTTACAACAACATGGATGGGCCTTGATAACATTATACTGAGTGAAAGAAGTAAATCAGAAAAAACTAAGAACTATATGTTTTCCATACATAGGTGGGACATAAAGATGAAACTCAGAGGCATGAACAACAGTGTTGGGGTTACAGGGTGGGGGGAAAAGAGGGAGGGGGTTGGGGGAGGGGAGGGGCACAAAGACCATGGCTTTTCAGCATTTGCCATATTCCCCCCTTAATCTATAGACAGACAGCAAATATTTACGTATGGTGTTCCCACTATAAAGACTGCTGTCTTAGGGACAAATGCTGATAAACTATTTCAGCAGTTCCTCCTTCTTCAAAGACTTATATGTCAACATAGAGCTCCATGTTTCATAGGACATACTCAAGCTCACTCCATGCTCCCTGGAGCTTTAGCACAAGGGAATGCCCCCCCCCCTTTTTTTTAGTATTTTTTCTTTTATTTATTTATTTTTTGTATATTTCTCAGGATGGGGATGGGGAGGCAGTCAGACAGACTCCTGCATGCGCCTGACTGGGATCCACCTGGCATGCCTACCGGGGGGAATGCTCTGCCCATCTGGGATGCTGCTCTGTTACAACTGGATCCATTCTAGCGACTGGGGCGGAGGCCATGGGACCACCCTTAGTGCCCAGGGTGGATTTGCTCTGGTGGAGCCTTGGCTGCAGGCGGGAGGAGAGAGACCAAGAGGAAGGAGAGGGGGAGGAGTGGAGAGGTAGATGGGCGCTTCTCCTGTCTGCTCTGGCCGGGAATCAAACCCGGGAATCCTGCACACCAGGCCAATGACTCCGACGGGTCTACCATATCATGCTTTTTACTTAAAAAAAAAATTTACATTTCTTTTGAATGCTGATGAACAGGAGACACCAAATCTTTTTCTCCTGCAAACTACTACCTTCCTTATTAGATCTAGCTAATAACACTGTTCTGTCTTTTTTCCAAATAGCTCCAGATATATGGAAAAGATTTATATAGGCGGATGGGGATCCTCAAACCCCTCAGCGAGATCTTCTGAGAATGGCTTTTAAGATACCAAGAGGCAGAAAAAGCCCAATAGAGATCAGGTGAACTACCAGCTTTTAGGATACACCCTTAAAGGCTCCAACGCCTGAAAGGGGTCTCATAGAATGCCATCTGGGTCCTGCTTCAATAGTGGAAACGAAGGTCATTGAGCTAAAGCCTGCCAGGCTTACATGCCTCTGCTGTGAGGAAACAGGGACACTGGAAGGTGGGCTTCCCCCTCGCTCCACTAAGGGAGGGTTCAGTCTCTTCCAGCCCTGCTCCAGCCACCTATGACCTAACCTTGCCCAGAATGCTGGGGTTTGCCACTGAAGGCTGAAGGTGCACAGGGCCGTCGGCCCCATCTACGACACTGTGGATGAGCCTAGGGTATTTCTTCCAAGAAGCAGGTAAACTGATCTCATTCACACAAGGGCCACTTAACTATGTTTTGCCTGAATAGTCAGGTTTTTTATTCTTCCCTCAAAGATCTCTGTTGTGGGTATTGATAGTCCTATTTTCTGCTGCTTTGCTTAATATATAGTGTTTCCTTTATCCCTCCTACCTCAATGCCCCACTCAGATTTCAGGCTGGGACCTACTCCTAATTTAGAGCTCTCTTTCCTCCTTTTGCCAACTTGTATTATGAATTTACCTTTGCCACCCAGCTTAGTGTATACCAAGGTTCTCTTTACCAGGCCACAGTCACAGAGCTCCAGGGAAAAGCAACCTGGTCTCAACTCTCCAGGCAGAGGAGAACAGAAGCTCCATATCCGTGCATGCTGCAAATGGCTTTTTCCAGTCTACCTGAATCATTACCAGCTAGAAGCAGTGGTCATTGGGACTTGGACATGAGCTGCAAAGTATAGAATGGTGACAACAATTCCAGTGCCATGCGGACTTTTCCTGTGGAGAACTTTCCTGGACTCCTGCTCCCTGTGACAGCTCCTAACAGACTGAACTGTGGTTGGGTTGCATTTTTCAGGGATTTGGCATGGTGATGGGGCCAACTTGGACTTGGTGAACATGTTAAGGACATTACTCTTTTAGGGATTCTTGCAAGAGTTTGCTTAAAGGCTTTTAATCACTGTAAAAAAAATAGAGGACTGGATGAAGAAGATGGGGCACATATACACCATGGTATACTATTCAGCTAGGAGAAATGATGACATAGGATCACTTGCAGCAGAATGGTGGAGTCTTGTTAGCATTGTGTGGGGTGAAATGGGTGAATCAGAAAAAAACAGGAACTGAAGGATTCTATACATTGGTGGGACATAGAAGCGAGACTAAGAGGCATGGACGGGAGTGTGGTGGTTACAGGGGGTGGGGGGAGGGAAGGAGGGAGAGGGGAGGGGGTGGGGTAGAGAGAGAACTGGATGGAGGGTGGCGGAGGATGATCTCTCTTCGGGTGATAGGTATGCAACAGAACTAAATGACAAGATAACCTGGAAATGTTTTCTTTGAATGTATGTACCCTGATTTATTGATGTCACCCCATTAAAATAAAAATTTATTTAAAAAAACACAAGAAAAACCAATCAAATAAACAAAAAATATTGATATGTCATCTTTGATGTATATCAAGGTTGGATGTCACCCTAAACAGAAGCCCCCACCTGATTCAAATGAAAAATAAAAATTCAAATACAAGGAGATAGTAGTTACCTTTACAACTTGACCCTTTGACCCATTTTTATATGACACCATTTGGTCCAACTCAGGGATCCTGAAACCCCCTCACATCTTCATGATATCTTGCATTGTCTGATTTTGGTGCTTTATCATTGTCCCAGGACAGACATCACCACCCTCAACCCCAGCTCCCCAGGACAGTTTAACATGAAAATAAAGTTGGTTACTTGCAACCCACTGCTGTAGGTTGAAACTGTCACACAGATTGGTTTAACCCTCTCTCTCTCAGTTTGTCTTGGTTGGAGACTTCTTAAAGGGGTCGTATGTGGGAGACATAATCCTTATAGCCTAGGGTTTAGTTTAAGACTAAACTCTTCTCCAGCCTCCTAATATTAAGAACTTCCACACACCCTTTTAAGACTAAGATCTTCTCAACACCCTTCTCAAAACTAAACTTTTCCCCAAATCCATGATGTGGGGTAGTACACTCTTATGAGAAATTCCCTTTATGCCTCAGATTAGTGGCTTTGTATCGGAGACTTCCTGCTTTGTATATTGACTTAAAGGCCTTAATTGTCTACAATATATAATAAAGCAAGACCAAGGTCTCTTGCTCTCTGATCTTGCTATCAGCATTGCAGAGGCCTCCCGATCCCATCCTCTTTTCCCGGTGAGTCTATTCCCTTAAATCCATGCCATTCTCCCTCAGGACCTGGAATTATTAACCGCACTGGTTCGCGGCAGTCGCAGTTTTATTCCAAATGTTAGATACTCTTCTTGAAAAAAAAAAGACAAGGTTTTAAACAGAATTCCAAGAGTACCTTCTCGTCACAAGCACACCTTGTACTTAGTAAAGATTTAGAGTGAGAGCACATGTAGGAGGCCAGCCTATCCCTGTAAGACACCTGTTCAGTCTCACAGTCTCTGCACGGGTGGCACCTCTCCCATGAGATTCTCATCTCACCTGGCGAGAGGTAACAATTTTCTTTCAATATTTTGGTAGCATTTCTACTATACATCTTATAATACTCATTTTAACTCATCTACAATCAATTGGACCAGGATTACCTGGCAGCCACATATTTGTTGAGTGAATTAGTAAATAAATAAATGCACATATTAATGAATGAAAGAAATTGAAATAAAAACATTATCATGAGCCCACAGATAGGAAAATACAGAGCCTTGTTTTATACAGGAGGACAAGAAAGGCAGGAGAATGCTAGCCAAGGTGGAGGAGAGGTCACCAATGGACATTCCCTCTCCAACATTTGGGTCTAATACTGAAACAACTGTCCTGTCTCCATGGTAACAAGTTCTCAGGAAATATTTAGAAAATAAATTTTCACTTCCCTGTCAACACACCCTTCCCTAAATTGTGAACATGGAGAAGCTTCCATTCTCTCACTTTTCCCACGATCGTCACTTCTAATCCTGGCCCTAATCCTTTCAAAATTAATATATAAAATTGGCCAATTGGATAAGTCAAAAAATGTTGTAGCTCTACAAATAGCATCTTCAATGTTATGCTTACACATAAAGAGCAGATTAGAGAGAAGTGAAAAAAAAAAAGAAAGAAAGCAATTCAAAGGAATCTTGAGTAAGATTTAGAGAAGGAACACTGTCAAGTATGTCAACTAGGGAGAAGAGGCACTAGGGCCATTGTAACTCATTTATCCAATAACCCTCTTCTGACTGCAATCCTGCCTGCCAACAAAATTTAATGACCATTTCTCCATTTTTTAAAAGATATTAAATTATATTAATAAGCATGAATTTCTGGATATTCATAATACATAGTCACTAATAGAAGAGATCACCCTTCCATGTCCCATTGATTTTTGCAAGTTAGGGTAAACCCAATTAAGATAAATCCTATTCTAATTCATCCTTTTTATTTTTTTTTAAC
Source organism: Saccopteryx bilineata (assembly GCF_036850765.1). Classification (NCBI taxonomy): domain Eukaryota; kingdom Metazoa; phylum Chordata; class Mammalia; order Chiroptera; family Emballonuridae; genus Saccopteryx; species Saccopteryx bilineata. The sequence goes on from NC_089494.1 coordinate 139,111,683, forward strand.
TTTTTAAAAACTTTTTATTTTTAAGACTTTATTCATTTTAGAGAGACAGAGAGAGAGAGAAGGTGGGGAGGAGCAGGAAGCATCAACTCCCTTATGTGCCTGACCAGGCAAGCCCAGGGTTTTAAACTGGCGACTTCAGCATTCCAGGTCGATCCTTTATCCACTGAGACACCACAGGCCAGACCAAAAAAAAATATTCTTAAAGTTATAAGTTCTTTCAGACATACAAAAGAGAAAAGTTTGTTTATCAGAGATACTTGTAAACATATGTTTTATTTAAGCAAACCTTGTTAAATACATTTAGGCATTTTTTAGGTCAGTAGCTCAGCTCCAGGCCTAAAACTTAGATGTGCTGTATTTAAACTCCAGTTTCCTCATTCTGCTACTGCCCAGGATGCTGTAGAAGCAGCGTTGATTGCTCACAGGGATTGTAATCCAACAATTTTCTAGGTACCATATCACTAGCACCTTCCCTCAGGCTTCCCCCATTCAAATGTCTTGCTGCTCAAAGCCCTGGCATTGTTATAATGGATTATGACACCCTATACCTCCTTTGGGAGCTTTTTGGAATAGGATTTGAACTATCTCAGCCTTAGTTTCCCTGTCTGTAAAATAAGAAAAGCACTTATTAAGACATCTTATGTAGCTGAAGTAAAACTATGGTGAAAATTATATAAACCAGCAGATTTCAATTTTTACCAAAGTAATTTAGCTAATATTAATAACCTTATAAAACCAAGCAGGTTATCATTTGAAAATTTGCATTATTAACTCCATAATTATAAGGATTATATGAATAGAATTGATATCTATGTTTAATCAACAAATCTTTTACTTCTTTCCTTTGCAATATTTTAATCTGCCTTATGTTTAAATATTTGAGTCATAAAAATACAAATGGCAGCTTTATAGAATTACTAGAATTATGGACATTTTCTAGACTTAGGTTTAGAATTTATACGGGGGGGGGCTCTTGTTGCCTGATTTCCTGAGAGATTAAAGTACTACAAAGATGCCTTTATCTTTTGTCCTATGTTAGAAGTCAGAAATATTGTCAACACAGTAAGATGGGCAAGAGAAAGGCTTCCATCAGCAGAATTCTCACTGGCCAGCCGGCAGGAGGGTCCTTTTTGTCTCTGTTTGCAGAATATTGCCTGAGGGACCACTAAAGGGCAGGTTAGATGTTCTTCTGTGGCACAGAAGACAGAGAGAGTTTGTTCTTAGTTACATGGCAAATGGACACTGGCTTCTATTTCAAAACAGGGTGAAGTAGAGCAAACAACATGCATTCTGGAGAAAGAAACTGCATTATTTGAATATAATAACTATGAATGAAACCAGCATTTCTATGCTTACTGATGGTACAAATGCTTTATGTTTAGATATTTAATTTTTTATTACAAAGCATTTGGAATATTTTATCCAGGAATGAGTCAAACCAGAAAGCTGGAAGAATCTAAAAGTCTGCAAACTTTAAAAAAAAAAAACAACACTTAATTTTAATTTGTCTCCAGCCCCAACCAAAATAATACAAAAAATGCCAGAGAATTCTCCACATCTTTAAATTTTGAGACATATTTCAGTTTAATACTGCAAAATTAGAAGAGTGTTTCCAGCCGCTAATCCTTTAAAGTGCTGAATCCTGATGAATGCTGCTCCTGAGGAGAATGCCAAGCACAGAGCACCAATGGAAATACAGACCCAACTAAAGCAAATAGGACCCAGTAGCTCCAGATTAATGTAGCAGGTCTGAGTTAGCCTCTATTATATCACTGATTTTCTTTAATATGTGCAATGATCTTAAGTAAAATACCTACTTTAAAATAAGGATTTTTTTTCTATTTCCTGAGAATATGCTGACAACTTTTAATGATTCAAAGTCCACAGTGTCTGTGTATCTTCTAACAAGGCAAATAATCACCTGCTAGGTGTTATATAAGTTAAACAATGTCTTTCACAAAAATGGCCTAGGAAACACCTGCCTCAGACTTGACAAGGGTACTTGTTAAGCTTTCTGGGACCCATTTAGATTTATTAATTGAAAATATTTTTAGAATTAAGTCCAGGAATTTTAATTCTTCAAAAGCACCTTAGATGATTTTTATTTTGTATTCTGAAGTTTAAAAACTACTAAACAAGATTTTGATAAATCAAGGAGGAGTTGAAAAATCACCAATTATAGGTTTTTATGGCCTAAATAGAAATAGAGCCATACATTAAATAAGTCATGTGATATTAATTAGCATTATTATCTTTGTAAGCAGAATAATTAAAATATGCTCATAGATTTAGGCAATTTAACACCCTCCTAATGACATACAGATAATAACAGATGAAGTCAAAACAGGTCTTGCACTCATGGACATAGATAAAAGTGAAGTGGTTACCAGGGGAAGGGAGCTATGGGGGAACGGGATGAGAGAGGGGGAGGATGGGTGAAAAAAGGGACAAATATAAGGTGACAGAAAATGATTTGACTGTGGGTGATGGGTACACAACATAATCAACAGTTCAAATGCCATAGAAATGTTCACCTGAAACCTGTGTACTCTTATTTATCAATGTCACCCTGTTAAAGTTAATTTTCTAAAAAAAAAAAAAGAGGTCTTTCATATTCGGGGCTTTTTTGCAATTTAAAACTTATGAATTATCCCAGGTTTGATTCCCAGTCAGGGCACACAGGAGAAGCCACCATCTGCTTCTCTACCCCTCCCCTCCTTCTCTTTCTCTCTCTCTCTTCTTCTCCCACAGCTATGCCTCTATTGGTTCAAGCACCAGCCTGGGCATTGAGGATGGCTCTGTGGAGTCTCTGCCTCAAGCACTAAAAATGTCTCACTTTTTAACAAGCTTAGCTAATAGAACAGGTCAGATAGAAGAGAGGATTAGTGAAATAGAAGACAAGCAACTTGAGGCACAACAGAGAGAAGAAGAAAGAGACTCAAAAATTAAAAAAAATGAGATAGCCCTACAAGAATTATCTGACTCCATCAAAAAGAATAACATAAGAATAATAGGTATATCAGAGGGAGAAGAGAGAGAAAATGGAATGGAGAACATACTCAAACAAATAATAGATGAGAACTTCCCAAGCCTGTGGAAAGAACTAAAGCCTCAAGTTCAAGAAGCAAACAGAACTCCAAGTTTTCTTAACCCCAACAAACCTACTCCAAGGCATATCATAATGAAATTGACACAAACCAACAGCAAAGAAAAAATTCTCAAGGCAGCCAGGGAAAAGAAGAATACAACATATAAAGGAAGGCCCATTAGATTATCATCAGATTTCTCAGCAGAAACTCTACAAGCTAGAAGAGAGTGGACCCCAATATTTAAAGTCCTGAAAGAGAGGAACTTTCAGCCACGAATACTATACCCATCAAAGCTATCCTTCAAATACGAAGGAGAAATAAAAACATTCACAGATACAGAAAAGATGAGGGAATTTATCATCAGAAAACCCCCACTCCAGGAATTACTAAAGGGGGTTCTCCAATCAGATACAAAGAACAAAAAAAGAACAGAGCCACAAGTAAAAGCTCCAAGAAGAACACAATAAAACCAAATTTAAACTGTGACAACAACAAAAAGAAAGAGGGGGAGAAGATGGAGATTAACAGTAGCAAAGGACGATGGAGTGCAAAAGTACTCACAAAATAGTTCGCTACAATGAACAGGGTAGGGAACCTTTTCATTACTTAAAGGTAACCACCATTGAAAAAACCACCACAGAAGCACATGAGATAAAAAAGATAGCAACAGAGGAAAGATGTATGGAATACAACCAAATAAAAACAAAAGATAGAAAAACGAAAGAGAAGGATCAAACAAGACACAAAACTAACAGAAAGCAAGATATAAAATGGCAATAGGGAACTCACAAGTATCAATAATTACACTAAATGTAAACGGATTAAACTCACCAATAAAAAGGCACAGAGTAGCAGAATGGATTAAAAAAGAAAATCCAACTGTATGCTGCCTACAGGAAACTCATCTAAGTAACAAGGATAAAAACAAATTCAAAGTGAAAGGCTGGAAAACAATACTCCAAGCAAATAACATCCAAAAAAAAGCAGGTGTAGCAATACTCATATCGGATAATGCTGACTACAAGACAGGAAAAGTACTCAGAGACAAAAATGGCCATTTCATAATGGCTAAGGGGACACTGAATCAAGAAGACATAACAATTCTTAATATATATGCACCAAACCAAGGAGCACCAAAATATATAAGACAGCTACTTATTGATCTTAAAACAAAAACTGACAAAAACACAATCATACTTGGAGACCTCAATACACCGCTGACGGCTCTAGATCGGTCATCCAAACAGAGAATCAACAAAGACATAGTGGCCTTAAACAAAACACTAGAGCACCTGGATATGATAGACATCTACAGGACATTTCATCCCAAAGTGACTGAGTATACATTTTTCTCCAGTGTACATGGATCATTCTCAAGAATTGACCATATGTTGGGCCACAAAAACAACATCAGCAAATTCAGAAAAATTGAAGTTGTACCAAGCATATTTTCTGATCATAAAGCCTTGAAACTAGAATTCAACTGCAAAAAAGAGGAAAAAAATCCCACAAAAATGTGGAAACTAAACAACATACTTTTAAAAAATGAATGGGTCAAAGAAGAAATAAGTGCAGAGATCAAAAGATATATACAGACTAATGAAAATGACAATACGACATATCAGAATCTATGGGATGCAGCAAAAGCAGTGATAAGAGGGAAGTTCATATCGCTTCAGGCATATATGAACAAACAAGAGAGAGCCCAAGTGAACCACTTAACTTCCCACCTTAAGGAACTAGAAAAAGAAGAACAAAGACAACCCAAAACCAGCCGAAGAAAGGAGATAATAAAAATCAGAGCAGAAATAAATGAATTAGAGAACAGAAAAACTATAGAAAAAATTAATAGAACAAGGAGCTGGTTCTTTGAAAAGATCAACAAAATTGACAAACCCTTGGCAAGACTTACCAAGGAAAAAAGAGAAAGAACTCATATAAACAAAATCCAAAATGAAAGAGGAGAAATCACCACGGACACTGTAGATATACAAAGAATTATTGTAGAATACTATGAAAAACTTTATGCCACTAAATTCAACAACCTAGAAGAAATGGATAAATTCCTAGAAAAATACAACCTTCCTAGACTGAGTCAAGAAGAAGCAGAAAGCCTAAACAGACCTATCAGTAGAGAAGAAATAGAAAAAACCATTAAAAACCTCCCCAAAAATAAAAGTCCAGGCCCTGACGGCTATACCAGCGAATTTTATCAAACATTCAAAGAAGACTTGGTTCCTATTCTACTCAAAGTCTTCCAAAAAATTGAAGAAGAAGCAATACTTCCAAACACATTTTATGAGGCCAACATAACCCTCATACCAAAACCAGGCAAGGATGGCACAAAAAAAGAAAACTATAGACCAATATCTCTAATGAATACAGATGCTAAAATACTAAACAAAATACTAGCAAATCGAATACAACAACATATTAAAAAAATAATACATCATGATCAAGTGGGATTCATCCCAGAATCTCAAGGATGGTTCAACATACGTAAAACGGTTAATGTAATACACCATATCAACAAAACAAAGAACAAAAACCACATGATCTTATCAATAGATGCAGAAAAGGCTTTCGATAAAATACAACACAATTTTATGTTTAAGACTCTCAACAAAATGGGTATAGAAGGAAAATATCTCAACATGATAAAGGCCATATATGATAAACCATCAGCTAACATCATATTAAATGGCACTAAACTGAAGGCTTTCCCCCTTAAATCAGGAACAAGACAGGGTTGTCCACTCTCTCCACTCTTATTTAATGTGGTACTAGAGGTTCTCGCCACAGCAATCAGACAAGACAAAGAAATAAAAGGCATCCATATCGGAAAAGAAGAAGTAAAGGTATCACTTTTTGCAGATGATATGATCCTATACATCGAAAACCCCAAAGAATCCACAAAAAGACTACTAGAAACAATAAGCCAATACAGTAAGGTCACAGGATACAAATTAACATACAGAAGTCAATAGCCTTTCTATATGCCAACAATGAAACAACTGAGAAGGAACTCAAAAGAATAATCCCCTTCACGATTGCAACAAAAAAAATAAAATACTTAGGAATAAACATAACAAAGAATGTAAAGGACTTATATAATGAAAACTATAAACCATTGTTAAGGGAAATCGAAAAAGATATAATGAGATGGAAGAATATACCTTGTTCTTGGCTAGGAAGAATAAATATAATCAAGATGGCTATATTACCCAAAGCAATATACAAATTTAATGCAATTCCCATCAAACTTCCAATGACGTTTTTTAAAGAAATAGAGCAAAAAATCATCAGATTTATATGGAACTATAAAAAACCCCGAATAGCCAAAGCAATCCTAAAGAAAAAGGATGAAGCTGGGGGCATAACAATACCTGACTTCAAACTCTATTATAGGGCCACGACAATCAAAACAGCATGGTATTGGCAGAAAAATAGACACTCAGACCAATGGAACAGAATAGAAAGTCCAGAAATAAAACCACATATATATAGTCAAATAATTTTTGATAAAGGGGCCAACAACACACAATGGAGAAAAGAAAGCCTCTTCAATAAATGGTGCTGGGAAAACTGGAAAGCCACATGCAAAAGAATGAAACTGGACTACAGTCTCTCTCCCTATACAAAAATTAACTCAAAATGGATCAAAGATCTAAACATAAGACCTAAAACAATTAAGTACATAGAAGAAGACATAGGTACTCAACTCATGGACCTGGGTTTTAAAGAGCATTTTATGAATTTGACTCCAATGGCAAGAGAAGTGAAGGCAAAAATTAATGAATGGGACTACATCAGACTAAGAAGTTTTTGCTCAGCAAGAGAAACTGATAACAAAATAAACAGAAAGCCAACTAAATGGGAAATGATATTTTCAAACAACAGCTCAGATAAGGGCCTAATATCCAAAATATACAAAGAACTCATAAAACTCAACAACAAACAAACAAACAATCCAATAAAAAAATGAGAAGAGGATATGAATAGACACTTCTCCCAGGAAGAAATACAAATGGCCAACAGATATATGAAAAGATGCTCATCTTCTTTAGCTATTAGAGAAATGCAAATCAAAACGGCAATGAGATACCACCTCACACCTGTTCGATTAGCTGTTATTAGCAAGTCAGGTAATAGCAAATGTTGGAGAGGCTGTGGAGAAAAAGGAACCCTCATACACTGTTGGTGGGAATGTAAAGTAGTACAACCATTATGGAAGAAAGTATGGTGGTTCCTCAAAAAACTGCAAATAGAACTACCTTATGACCCAGCAATCCCTCTACTGGGTATATATCCCCAAAACTCAGAAACATTAATACGTAAAGACACATGCAGCCCCATGTTTATTGCAGCATTGTTCACAGTGGCCAGGACATGGAAACAACCAAAAAGCCCATCAATAGATGACTGGATAAAGAAGATGTGGCACATATACACTATGGAATACTACTCAGCCATAAGAAATGATGACATCGGAACATTTACAGCAAAATGGTGGGATCTTGATAACATGATACGAAGCGAAATAAGTAAATCAGAAAAAACCAGGAACTGTATTATTCCATACGTAGGTGGGACATAATACTGAAACTAAGAGACATTGACAAGAGTGTGGTGGTTACGGGGGGGAGGGGGGAATGGGAGAGGGATAGGGGGTGGGGAGGGGCACAAAGAAAACAAGATAGAAGGTGACAGAGGACAATCTGACTTTGGGTGGTGGGTATGCAACATAATTGAACGACAAGATAACCTGGACTTGTTATCTTTGAATATATGTATCCTGATTTATTGATGTCACCCCATTAAAAAAATAAAATTGTAAAAAAAAAAAATAAAAATGTCTCACTTTTAAGCACGGCCCCAGGTGGGCAGAGCATCGGCCTCAGACAGGGTGGACCTCAGTCGGGTGCATGCGGGAGTCTATCTCCCCTCCTCTCACTTTGAAGAAAGAAAGAAAAAAAAAACTTATGAACTTGTTTATTCTTATATTCAGTTTTAAGCAGGTTGAGCAAAATAAAATGAATCTGGAAACTTATCAGGTTTTACTCATCAGCCTACTCTCTTCCTCTTCCAATTAAGACAAAATTTAGAAGCAAGGTCATGGTTTCTTTATCTCTAAAAATGACTGAACATCAAATTTTAGAAATTCTGGATATCTAGCGATTGTTTATAGAGGCCAACAATATCCATTTCTGCCTGACCTGTGGTGGCACAGTGGATAAAGAGTCAGCTGGAATGCTGAGGTTGCCGGTTCAAAACCCTGGGCTTGCCTAGTCAAGGCACATATGGGAGTTGATGCTTCCTCCTGCTCCTCCCTTCTCTCTCTCTCTCTCTCCTGTCTAAAATGAATAAATAAAGTCTTTAATAAAAATAATAAAAATAATAAAATAAAAAAAAAAACAATATCCATTTCTAATACCTGGGATTAAGAGGCTACTGAGGCATCTTAAACTCAACTCCATTATTGGCAAGATCCAAATTGCACCGTCCCAGAAAACAGGAGGCTTGCTATACATCTGAACAAAGTCTCATTCTGCTCAAAACAAAGACTTTCATTAACAGTTGATTGAATTTGATGAGTATTTTGTGTATTGGAAGACCTGAGAAGAGCAAGCCCTTCCTTAGGTGCAGAAAACTGGAGACCCACTCATCCCTAGCATAGTCCCTCCCCCTGGGGCTGAGTCTGACACAGGGACTTCTTTCTCTTCACCAGAGGCCCTGGGCTTCTGTAAGTGTAGTACAACCAAGAAATATACAAAACCATGAGCCCAGTGACAGGTAATATAAGGAATTTGAAAAATAAAAGAACTTAGTTCTCATTTCTAAACTGTAACTTACATACAACACACACCATGTCACTTTCCTAGGCACCTTCTTCCCCGCCAGGCTAAGAGTAAAAGGATACTAATCTCAGTTCCTGTATCATATTTAGCAAAAAAAGGAGAGATGTTGAAGGAAATACGGGGGAGGGTAGATGTATTTGGGGCAACACTAGAATCTATGTAAATACAATACATTAAAATCAATAATAAGAAAAAAAAGGGAGCGATTCCAAAGACAGTTAGAATGATTCTCTGAAACAACAGAAAGAATTGTTTTTTTAAATCTCCAAGAATACACACTAAAATTTTAATAGTTATTATCTTAGGATGGTAAGATAGAGACGCTTTTAATTTTCTTTATTGCATTTTTCTTTGCCATCTCAAATTTTACAAAAAAGCTAAATTATCTTTCTTATTTTTTAAAAAAAGAACCATATAAGACTCATGGACATAGAACAAAGTGAAGTGATTACCAAGGGGAGGGCGTTGGGGAGTAGTGTAGTGAAGAGGGACAAATATATGGCGACGGAAAATGATTTGACTTTGGGTAATGGACACACAACACGATCAACAGTTCAAATGCTATAGAAATGTTTACCTGAAACCTATGTGCTCTTACTGACCAATGTTACCCCACTAGGTGACACTTAATATTAGGTATGTATCAGGATCCAAAAAAGACAGAGGACTACAGAGATGAAGAAACAGTAAGGAACAGGAGAGGAAATGATGTAAGGATATGGGACTAACATAAAAGATGGAGGGTCATTGCTGGCATATAGGCTTTCTGATGCTCCTTTCAGCATTGCCAGGGACAAAGAATGAGCACACTCCTCAGGGCTTACTGGTAAAAGTGAAGTGGAAGAAATAAAAACATTATGAGTAATTTAGCACACTATTCTAAGGAACTATTATCTGAGGAATACAATAAATTATACTTGGACAGGTGTATATGCTAGAGTTTAGCATATTTCAAGATCTGTAAGTATGGTATGTTTGTGTCACAAAAGATGCTAGAAGAGAAGATAATTCAAGAGCACCAAGTACTAGGAAATCTGTCAATTACATCATAGCTGGGTATGGAGAGAAAACTGGAGGCATTTAACAGGACAGGGGTCAGAAATTAAGTTCTTCATAGGCATAGATTTTCATTTGTTTGCAGGTTTGTTTGCTTTTTATCCCCAGAATACATTTTAAGGATGAACTGAACTTTGGATAAATGCTGCAAAATATTGACACATCTGTAAAATGGTGTCAGGATGAAATCTAGAATAAATAAGACCTGGGAAAAAAAGACTTAAAATAATGATTTATGAAGGAGAGGGGGAAATTACCAGTTTGCTCATGCCAAAAACAGAGAACAAAGGAATTTCCACTGACAATAATATGATGGTACAGATATTTTGATGACTACTCTACTATAGTACAAATAAATTCTTACTAAAATATACCCTTGTTCTTTCTCCTTTCCTTAATCCTCTTTTTTTGGATTCATTTTTTAATTATTTAATTTTTCTTATATGTTGCTTCAGAGTTATTCATCCCTTTACTATTACTTTAGATGTTGCCCCAGACTTTATCTTTCTTTGACTTATCCAAATCTAACATAAATTGTCCAGACAATTTACAGACATTAAAATACACAATTAACTTCCCTACCAATTTATATTCTATCACATTTTAACAGAACATCATTATTGTTTAGTAAACCAATATTCATTTACCCATGTTCAATGTTTCTACTCCTTGCATTTTTCCTGTATCTCCACACTTCCGCTTGTTACCATTATCCTTCTGCCTAAAGAAACTTGTTAATATTTTTTTTAGTGCTGCTCTGATACTGATGAATTTTCCGTCTTTCCTGATCTTCAAATGTGTTTATGTCATTTATGAAAGATACAACATTCAAAATCAGCACTTATTGTCTTTTGGCATTTTGAAGATGTTATTATATGGTCTTTTGGCTTCTAGCCTATATGATAAAAAGTTAATTGTCAAGTCTTCCATAATTTCTTCAAATATTACTTTTGGTTCATCCTCTTCCCCCTGTTCCTCTAGAACTTCAGTTGCACCTGTGGTGCACATGATCGTATATTCTCTATGTTTCTAAGCTTCTCTACATAGTTCATCCTTTGTTCTACACACTTCATGCTGGGCAGCTTCTTTTACCTCTCTTTTAATTCATTAACTTTTTGTTTCAGTACTTTAATATGATGTTAGATCTAAATATGGGGTTCTCAATAGTTAATTCAGTCATTGTACTTTTCTGTTCTAGATTTATCAACTTGATTCCTTTTTTTTCTAGTTTCCAGTTTTCTTCTGGAATTCTTAATCTTGTTATTTAATTACTTGAACATACTAGGTAGACATAGTTATTTAAAGTCTTTCTCTGATTGTAATTTCCCTGTTTAACATATACATTTAACAGTCCAAATAATTTTTATAAGCCTTTTAAGCTTGTTGTGGAAATCCCACTTCTAGCCAACACATTACAGCTTATTTCAAACTAACCTTCTTGCTGAGACTAAAACATTTAGAAAACAAGCAAACAAACAAAAACTCTAATTGTTTCAAGGCTTTGGAGAGCCACCAAAGCAACCAGAACTTGAGAGGCTAAGATCCTGAGAAAAAGAATTTCATTGAGTGATTGTACTAATCACCACATTTTCCCCCTTCAAGACCTTTGCAAGTTTGTATCAGGGGAGATAGAGTTCAAACAAAATATATGTAACCTAGAGGCCATATTGGACCTGTGGAGACAAACACAGTGCTTCTAAGGAAGGCAGACATGAGGGACTAAGGCACAAAATCAGAACTAAAAAGAAGTAAACTAATATTCTGTAAGCATTTTCCCAAAGGTAATTCTAATCTCTAAATTATACATGTAAAAGCAAAATGAATGAAGCAATGTATAAAATGATCATTTTTTAAGAAAAAAATTGAATTTATTCCAGAAGTATAAAATAAGTTTAATATTAAAAAATAACCCATTCAATATAGTTCACCATGTTAAAAAATATAGTATAAAAATTATATGATCATTCATGGTGGCCAAGATATTGAGGGACAAACCAAAGTGCCCCTCAATAGAGGATTGGATAAAGAAGATGTGGTACAGCCCTGGCCGGTTGGCTCAGCGGTAGAGCGTCGGCCTAGCGTGCGGAGGACCCGGGTTCGATTCCCGGCCAGGGCACATAGGAGAAGCGCCCATTTGCTTCTCCACCCCTCCGCCGCGCTTTCCTCTCTGTCTCTCTCTTCCCCTCCCGCAGCCAAGGCTCCATTGGAGCAAAGATGGCCCGGGCGCTGGGCATGGCTCTGTGGCCTCTGCCTCAGGCGCTAGAGTGGCTCTGGTCGCAATATGGCGACGCCCAGGATGGGCAGAGCATCGCCCCCTGGGGGGCAGAGCACCGCCCCTGGTGGGCGTGCTGGGTGGATCCCGGTCGGGCGCATGCGGGAGTCTGTCTGACTGTCTCTCCCTGTTTCCAGCTTCAGAAAAATGAAAAAAAAAAAAAAAAAAAGAAGATGTGGTACATATATACAATGGAGTACTACTCAGCCATAAGAAATGATGACATATTGCCACTTACAGCAACATGAATGGACCTTGAGAACATTATATTGAGTGAAATAAGTAAATCAGAAAAAGCTAAGAACTGTATGATTTCAAACATAGGTAGGATATAAAACTGAGACTCACAGACATAGACAACAGTAAAGTGGTCGCTAAGGGGAAGGAGAAGGGGGGAGGGGAGTAAACAGGGACAAATATATGGTGATAAAAAATAATTTAACTTTGGATGACAGGCACACTTCACAATCAACAGTTTCAATGTTATAAGAGATGTTCACCTGAAACCTATGTACTCTTTTTGATCAATGTCACCCATTATTTGCTAAATTTAAAAATATTTTATGATCATCCCAATAGTGCACAGAAAAAGTATTTGATAAAATTCAACTCCTTCATGACAAAAGCATAGCAAATAAGGAAAAGAAAACTTCCTTAATATGATAAATTCATCTACATAAAGCTTTCAGCAAACATTATACTTCATGATAAAGTATTAAAGGCTTTCCCACTGAAATGGGAACAGGACGTGTGCTGTCTTTGTATGAACACTTCTATTCAAGTTGTAATGGAGGCCCTGGCCGGTTGGCTCAGTGATAGAGCGTTGGCCTGGCTTGCAGAAGTCCCGGGTTCGATTCCCGGCCAGGGCACACAGGAGAAGCGCCCATCTGCTTCTCCACCCCTCCCCCTCTCCTTCCTCTCTGTCTCTCTCTTCCCTTCCCGCAGCCAGGGCTCCACTGGAGCAAAGATGGCCCAGGCGCTGGGGATGGCTCCTTGGCCTCTGCTCCAGGTGCTAGAGTGGCTCTGGTCACAACAGAGTGACGCCCCCGAGGGGCAGAGCATAGCCCCCTGGTGGGCAGAGTGTCGCCCCCTGGTGGGCGTGCCAGGTGGATCCTGGTTGGGCGCATGCGGGAGTCTGTCTGACTGTCTCTCCCCGTTTCTGGCTTCAGAAAAATACAGAAAAAAAAATTGTAATGGAATTCCTAACCAATGAAACAGGAGAAAGACAAACTGAGGTATGAGAATTCGAAAGGAAGAAATAAACATACTATTATTCAGAGATGACAACACTGTACATAGGAAGGCAAAAGGAAGCACAAATAACTATTAGAATTAACAATCAACTTCATTTCTATATACTAACAATAAGCAGCTAGAAATAAGTTTTAAAGTATTTTTGGATAAAATTAATACTCAGAAATCAGATGCATTTTTATACACCAACAATGACCAGTCAGAAAGAGAAATTAAGGAAACAATCCCCTTCACTATTACAACCAAAAAAATAAAGTACCTAGGAGTAAATTTAACCAAGGAGACTAAAGACTTGTACTCGGAAAATTATAAAACATTGATAAAAGAAATCAGGGAAGATACAAAAAGTGGAAGCATATACCATGCTCATGGTTAGGAAAAATAAACATCATTAAAATGTCTATATTACCCAGAGCAATTTATAAATTCATTGCAATACCAATTAAAATACCAATGACATACTTTAAAGATTTAGATCACATATTCCAAAAATTTATATGGAACCAAAAGAGAACACGAATAGCCTCAGCAATCCTGAAAAGGAAGAATAAAGTGGGAGGTGTCACACTTCCAGATATCAAGTTATATTATAAGGCCATTGTACTCAAAACAGCCTGGTACTGGCATAAGAACAGGCATATAGATCAATGGAACAGAACAGAGAACCCAGAAATAAACCCACACCTTTATGGACAACTGATATTTGACAAAGGAGGTAAGGGCATACATTGGAGCAAAGACAGCCTCTTTAATAAATGGTGTTGGGAAAATTGGACAGCTACCTGCAAAAAAATGAAACTAGACTACCAACTTACACCATTCACAAAAATTAACTCAAAATGAATAAAAGACTTAAATGTAAGCCATGAAACCATAAGCATCTTAGAAGAAAACATAGGCAGTAAACATAGGCAAATATCTCTCGCAGCGATATATTTGCTGATTTATCTCCACGGGCAAGTGAAATAAAAGACAGGATATAAACAAATGAGACTATATCAAATTAAAAAGCTTTTGCACAGCCAAAGACAACAAGAACAGAATAAAAAGACAAACTACACAATGGGAGAACATATTTGACAATATGTCTGATAAGGGGTTAATAACCAAAATTTATAAAGAACTTGTAAATCTCAACACCAGGAAGACAAACAATCCAATCAAAAAATAGGCAAAAGAAATGAATAGACACTTCTCCAAAGAGGACATACAGATGACCAATAGGCATATGAAAAAATGTTCAACATCATTAATCATTAGAGAAGTGCAAATTAAAACCACAATGAGATATCACCTCACACTAGTCAGAATAGCACTCATCAACAAAACAACACAGAATAAGTGCTGGTGAGGATGTGGAGAAAAGGGAATCCTCCTGCACTGCTGGTGGGAATGCAGACTGGTGCAGCCTCTGTGGAAAACAGTATGGAGATTCCTCAAAAAATTAAAAATCGAACTGCCTTTTGACCCAGCTATACCACTGTTAGAAATATACCCTAGAACACCATAGAACTGTTCCAAAAAAAGAAATGCACCCCCATATTTATGGCAGCATTTTTTCACAATAGCAAAGATCTGAAAACAGCCCAAGTGTCCGTCAGAGGACGAGTGGATTAAAAAGCTTTGGTACATATATACTATGGAATACTACTCACCCATAAGAAATAATGACATCGAATCATTTACAATAACATGGATGAACCTTGATATCATTATACTGAGTGAAAGAAGTAAATCAGAAAAAACTAAGAACTATATGAATCCATACATAGATGGGACATACAAATGAGACTCAGAGACATGGACAAGAATGTAATGGTAACGGGGGGTAGGGTAGGGTGTTGGGGAAGGGGCGAGGAAGGGGAGAGAGGGGGTGGAGGGGAGGGGCACAAAGAAAACCAGATAGAAGGTGACAGAAGACAATTTGACTTTGGGTGAAGGGTATGCAATATAATCAAATGTCAAAATAATCTGGAGATGTTTTCTCTGAACAATGTACCCTGATTTATCAATGTCACCCCATTAAAATTAATAAAAATAAAAACAATATTAATATATATAAAAGAGTATTTTTGGAATAGTATCAAAACATCGAAAACTTAGAAATAGATTTCTAACAAAATATGTGTAAGACCTCTAGGAGAAAATCATAGCACATCACTGAGAGAAAATAAAGAACTAAATAAATGTTAGTGGGTTAGAAGACTTTATATTGTAAGGAAGTTAGTTCTCTGTATATTGATATATAGGTTAAACACCAATCAAATAGATTCACCACTCTATAAATTTAATGCAATAAAAATTTCAGCAGGGTTGTTTTTCTGGTATAAGTGATCAAGCTCTTTTAAAAATTTAAATAGAAATACAAACCTTTAATAATAATAAAAAACAATTTGAAGAAAGAACAAAGTTGGAGAATTTATAGCACATACCATTAAAAATATGATGTATTGGTACACGGATAGACACCAGACACATGAACAGATTAATAAATATGCTTCTATCTGATTATGTCAAAGCTGCCTTTGCAAAACACTGGGGTTAACTGAATACACATATGAAAATAATATGCCTCACACTTATACAAAAATCAATTCCAGATGGATCAAATAAACAATATACCTTCTAAAGATAACAGAGGAGAATATCTTCATGCCCTTAGACTAGGCAAAAATTTCTTAGTAACAACACAAACACAGTATAAAGGAAAAGGTTGATAAATTGGACTTTATTGAAACAAAAACCTTATTTTTTTCTTTTTTAAGTTTTTATTTATTGATCTTAAAAGATAGAGAGAAAGATGAGGGGGAGGAGTGGGAAGCATCAGCTCCTAGTAGTTACTTCTCATATGTGCCTTCACCGGCCAAGCTCAGGGGTCTCGGACCAGCAACCTCAGCACTCCAGGTCGATGCTCCATCCCCTGTGCCACCACAGGCCAGGCAGGCTGTGTTGCTATAAAAATATGGAACGCTTCACAAATTTGCGTGTCATCTTTGCACAGGGGTCATGCTAATCTTCTCTATATTGTTCCAATTTTAGTATATGTGCTGCCAAAGCGAGCACCAAAAACCTTATTTTTGCACAAAAATTTCATTAGCAGAGTGAGAAGACAAGCTGTGTAGGGGAAAAAAATATTTCAATACTTGTAATAATTGACCAAGGGTATATATCTAGCATATAAAACAAATTTCTATATATCACTAATAAAAAGAAACCTATTTGGGGAAAAAATATAAAAAGACTTAAATATAAACTTCAAAAAATAGTACTCCAAATGTTCCATGAACATATAAAAAGGTACCCACCTTCATTAGTTATCAGAGAAATGATAATTAAAATAAGATGAGAAAGCACTACAGAATAGCAGATAGGCTAAAATTAAATTGAAAATATCTTATGTTGACAAGTATGTAGAGAAAATTGTACAATCATATATGTATGGAAGAACTATATGTTGATACAATTGCTTCAGAAAACTCTTTGGCAATATTTACTATAGAGGAACATTTGCCCACCATTTCACCTAGCACTACCATACTTGTGTACTCAATAGATGTGTGTGAATACATATGCACGAAAAGATGTGTGTGAGAATGTTCATAGCTACATCATTCATAGTAGACAAAAATCCAGCGTCCAGCTGGTAGAACGAATAAGTTGTGTTATATTCATGCACTGGAATACTAAGAAGGAATTAATATGAACTGCTATTGCTATGCATAACATGGGTGAATCTCACATTCCAAATTATTAAGCAAAAGAAGCCAGACACAAAAGGCTGCGTAGTGAATCAAATATATATCATTCAAAACAGGAGACTTTAGTTCTGGTGTTGGAAAAGTGGTTACCTTAGGCATAGGGGGATGGTGTTGATGGAGGGGGGTGGTTGAGGGGGGGAGCACAACAAGGATCCTGAGAAGTTAATAATGTCCTGGATTTTAATCGGGTGGTGGTTCACTTTACAAAAACTACAAAAATTGATTGCCAACTAAGATTCAGGCAGCTGACTCTATATGGCATATATATGATACAATAAAAGAATTTTAAAGGTTAAAAAACAAAATTTAAAAATTAAAAATTTTAACTTAAATTTCAAAAAAGTTAAACAATATCGTCAAGTATGGGTAAGAAAATGGTCCAACTTCCTTTTGAGAAAGAGATTTCAAATGCTGCTATATTTTCAGAAAATATTCTATATAAGAACTTAAGCACCTACAGAATTCCATATAGTCATGAATTATTTAGTTTTCATTTACATAATTTTAACATGCTATTATATTAAAACAAATATATGCAATGAGTAATATTTAGGATACTTTTAGCTAGTATTAATTAGGATGTTTTTAGCTGTATCAGAAAACCTTGACTCCACTAAATTACAGCAATAAGGAATTCATTACTTTACAAAAGAACCCAACAGGTTGGCAATTCCAATGTTGATTAATTCACTACTTTAACATCATCTTTAAGGACCTCATTTTTCTTTATTTTACTATTTTTCCATATATATCCATGTATTAGTTTTGTCATGTAGCTTGTGACCTTGTGATCAAAAATGGCTACAACATTTCCAAGCCTCATAGTGTCCAGAGGCAGAAAAGGAAACCTATTCTATTTTAGAACAAATAAAACATTTCTCAGAATCCCTTTAGCAGACATTTTTTCCATCTTGTCTCATTAGTTACAGCTTTATAATGGACAGCCCTGGCTTAAACCAGTTATTGACAAGAATAGGAGAGTGCGCCAAATTGGATAAGATCTATCAGGACCTAACCCTGACTCGTAAGGGAAAAACAGATATCTGCATGGAATCAGATTTCCATTAACAAAGAAGAGTAAAGGGGAGGGAAGCTGGTTGTGGAGGAAGCAAAAAGCATCCACTATTTAACAGCCCACTGAATCACAACAAAGTACAACATAAATGGTTTGTGGTTGTAAGGTCGGTGGATAATGGGGGATGGTCACGTGGGGAACTCAGACCTGCGAACTTTGGCTAGGACTGCCCGCAACCAAGCGTGCCAAAGGAGGCTTCACAGGAACCGTTTGGAAAAAAGCGACTGTCTGCCAGCCAGTGAGATTTCACCACGTTATGTTAGCTCGACTTCCCTAGAGGGACCCCTTTAAATATCTCCCACGCGGTTTAATCCGTGCAACTTCCCTGGCCTCCATCTTACCTCAGGGCCAGGGAAACTTGCCGGGCGGGATGCGCTGTACTCAATAAAGCCTTTGCTATTCTACACTTGGTGGCTCCGAGCCCTGTTTCTTCCTTCTAGGCGGGAAAAAATACCTACATTTTGGTGCCGAAAACCCGGAAGGAGTAGAAGTCCACAAGGACCGCTCCTCTTCCTCATCCCCTCTGAGAAAGAACCAGGAGAAAGAACCAGGATCTCCGACCTTCCACCTACTTTGGCGCATGGTGCAGTAAGTCCCCTGCCTCCCCCCCGCCACAGTTCTTTCCTCTGAGAATCCCTGTCCGAAACCGTAGCTATGTCAGGAAAGTCTTTTCCGTCCGTCCGAGTGCGTGTGCTTGTCCCCAAGCACATCCACTTTACCTTTTTCATCCGTGGCCAGACTTTGAGTTTTTAGGACGCTAATACTCAATACTGACCACTCCGAGGACTGAGGGCTGCTGTGGGGGCACAGGAATCTCCCTCCTTAAAGAAGAAGAAACTGTTCTTCTTCTCCACTGTGGCCAGGCCACAGAACCCACTGAACTAGCCTCCTGAAGAGACTTTCGGTGTTAACACCCTCACCAATTTAACTATCAACAAAAAAGCTGGGAACTGATTGGAGATCTCTTACATTCACTTCTAATTATTCGCGCACCCGTCCTTAATCTCTGTGCCTCCTGTTCCACTGCGCAGGTCTTTTTCTGGCCAGAGAAACCTCACCTAAAACCTCCACTCCTAATCTTTCCTTCTCCGTGGACTCCCAACTCTCTCTCCCTCCTGTCTGAGCCCCGGGGGCTCCCCTCTCTCGGGACTTTTCTCTGGTCCCTCTGCGGACCTCTTTTGTGCTCGGGTCTCTTCCCTCTGAGAGCCACCTCCCTCCCTTCGCAAAAACCTGTTTCTTATTCACCACTACCATCTCTTTCTCCTCCCCTGCTGGCCAGGGGCCCCTCCCTTCACTGTGTTCTTAAGTCCGTCCTCCTTCAGGCCTTTCTCCACCTACTATTGGCTCTTACACTAGTTTGCAGGACTCCGATGTCCAACCCCAATTTTCTTGCAGGAAGTTCTGGCCCTGTCCTGCCTTTGGTTCCAGCATTTCCTGTGGGATCTGGGTTCCGGGCTCCACACGAGCCCTCCTCCTCTTATTCTCAACTCCCAAACCCCTATCCTGGACCTGTGAACACGGCATTTAAAGTTTTTAACGGTCCCAATTAGTAGAAACAGGCCAAGGCTGTTTTCCAGGCCTGCATGCAGCAGAAGGTAACGTTCTAAACCCCAGCTCTTGTGGCAACCCTGAGACCAGCAGAGCCACTAGCAGCTTCCTTTCAGTGTGGCAAGCAGGACCACTGGTCCCGGCAGGGCCCCAGCTGGCGGCTGCCCACTGAGCCCTGCCCTGACTGCAAGCAGCCCAGTCACTGGCGGAGCAATTGCCCCTTTGGGCAACAGGCTTTTCCTCAGCGCCTCTACGTGCAGGACAAGCCACGTGAATGGGAAGGCCAATCCAGCCAGGTGGGCGCATCGCTCAAACTCCTAGGACACGGCCTGGACTCAGAGAACCCAGGTTATGCTGCAACGAGTGGGTAAGTCCATCTCATTTCTTGTGGACATGGGGGGCTGCCTTCTCTGTTTTGCCATCACACTCTGGTCCTCTAGTTCCCTCCAGGTCTCGGTTATGGGAATGGATGGGATTCCCTTTTTTTTTTCCCTTTTATGCCACTCCTGACATGCAATTTTTCCTCAAGCTTGCCTCCTTACAGGACCACTGGCAGTCGGAACCACTGGACTCCATCCATCTCCAGCTCACCAAAAGGCTGGACCCTGCAAATCCCCCTATTACTCCTTTTTTTAAAAAATCCTTACAGGACCGCATCCGCGAAGTTTCTCCAGTCACAGCCAAACAGATGTTCCTCCTGACACCCCTCAAAGCCACCACCTTCTGATATCCCCCTCCCCACGACGCCCCTAATCAGCAGGAAGTAGCCAGATGAATAAATAGCGCCCTTTTCTATTTAACACAAAAGGTCAGAATGTAAGGTCAGTGGATAATGGGGGATGGTCACATGGGGAACTCAGACCCGCAAACTTTGGCTCGGACTGCCCACAACCAAGCGTGCCAAAGGAGGCTTCACAGGAACTGTTTGGAAAAAAGTGACTGTCTTCCAGCCAGTGAGATTTCACCACGTCATATTATCAATAGCTCAACTTCCCTAGAGGGACCCCTTTAAATATCTCCCACACGGTTTAATCCGTGCAACTTCCCTGGCCTCCATCTTACCTCAGGGCCAGGGAACCTTGCTGGGCAGGATGCACCGTACTCAGTAAAGCCTTTGCTATTCTACACTTGGTGGCTCCGAGCCCTGTTCCTTCCTTCTCGGCAGAGAAAAATACCTTACAGTGGTATTACTCAAAATATTTTTTTTTCTGTATTTTTCTGAAGCCGGAAATGGGGAGAGACAGCCAGACAGACTCCCGCATATGCCCGACCGGGATCCACCCAGCACGCCCACCAGGGGGCGTCGCTCTGTTGCGACCAGAGCCACTCTAGCGCCTGGGGCAGAGGCCAAGGAGCCATCCCTAGCACCCGGGCCATCTTTGCTCCAGTGGAGCCTCGGCTGTGGGAGGGGAAGAGAGAGACAGAAAGGAAGGAGAGGGGGAGGGGTGGAGAAGCAGATGGGTGCTTCTCCTGTGTGCCCTGGCCGGGAATCAAACCCGGGACTTCTGCACGCCAGGCCGACACTCTACCACTGAGCCAACCGGCCAGGGCCCAAAATATTTTAATGCTATTAATTTTTATACATTCCCTCTGGTTCTATTTTCTATGTATTTTTTTTTATCTTGCAAGAATTATACAGAATTCAAGAATAAAAATTTAAATAAAGAGATCAGCTTATCCACATATTGTATCTTATTTTTATAAATAGGTAGACAAGCTAAATACAGTGGTACCTTGAGATATGAACAAACTGACATACAATTTTTTTAAGATATGAACTGCGACTTGGTCCGTATTTTTGTTCGAGATCCGAGCGAAATTCCGAGATACGAGTTGTGATTCTGGAAGCTGCCGCTAGTTGGCGCATTGGTACATGGGTCCAGTCTCAGCAGTTTGATATACAAGTTGACTGACTTACGAGCTTGGTTACGAGCTTGGTTACAGAACAAATTAAATTTGTATCTCAAGGTACCACTGTACAAGGATTCATTTTATTTATTTATTTTTTCTTGTGGGAGAGACAGAGAGAGTCAGAAAGAGGGACAGATAGGGAAAGGCAGACAGGAAGGGAGAGAGATGAGAAGCATCAATTCTTCATTGCAGTTTCTTAGTTGTTCATTGATTGATTTCTTATATATGCCTTGATGGGGGGGTAGGGGGGAGCTACAGCAGACCAAGTGGCCCCTTGCTAGAGCCAGTGACCTTGGGCTCAAGCTGGTGAGCCTTGCTCAAACCAGATGAACTTGCGCTCAAGCTGGCGACCTTGAGATCTTGAACCTGGGTCCTCTACGTCCCAGTCCAATGCTCTATCCACTGAGCAACCACCTGGTCAGGCAAAGAATTCATTTTAAAATAGATGCCCAGTCAAGCATTTGAGTAACTTCACAGATAGCTCCATCACCCATATAATTTTTTTTTCTTAAACTAAATTTATTGGGGTGACACTGATTAATAAAAGTATATTGGTTTCAAGTATGTAATTCTATGATATAACATCTGTCTATTGCATTGTGTGGGCACCACCCAAAATCAAATCTTCTTCGATCACCAAGTATTTGAACCCCATTAGAATTTTGTACCTCCCACCTCCCTTCCCTCTGTTAACCACCATTGCTGTCTGTGTCCATGAGTTTTGTCTGTTTGTCTTGTTTGTTCATTTTTTACTTTCAGTTTTATATCACACATATTAGTGAAATCACATGGTTCTTGACATTTTCTATCTGATTTATTTTGCTTAGCATAATACACTCAAGATCCATCCATGTTGTCACAAATGGTGGCAGTACTTTATGATTTCTGATGGCTGAGTGTATTCCATAGCATATAAGTATTGCCTCTTCTTTATCCAATCCTCTATTAATGGACACTTCGGTTGTTTACCTGTCTCGGAAACCATGAATGAAGCTGTAATGAACATAGGGATGCATATATCTTTGCAAAAAATGTTTTTAAATTTGGGGAGTACTTACCCAGAAGAGGGGTTGTTGGATCATAGGGTAACTTTATTCTTAATTTTTTGAGGAACTTCTGTACTGTTTTCCATAGTGGCTATACCAGTTTACATTCTCATCAGCAGTAAATGATGGTTTCTTTTTCTCCAAAACCTCTCTAACACTTGTTATTATTTGTTTTGTTGATAATAGTCATTCATGTGTGTGTGTGTGGGGGGGCAGAGACAGGGAGAGGGACAAATAGGAAGAGACAGACCGGAAGGGAGAGAGATGATAAGCATCAACTCATAGTTGTGGCACCGTAGTTGCTCATTGACTGCTTTCTCATATGTGCTTTGACCCAGGGGGCTACAGCAGAGTAAGTGACCCCTTGCTCAAGCCAGTGACCTTTGGGCTCAAGCCAGTGACCATGGGGTCATGTCTATGATCCCACACTCAAGCAAGTGAGCCCATGCTCAAGCTGGCGACTTCAGGGCTTCAAACCTGGGTCCTCTGTGTACCAGTCTATCCCACTGTGCCACCTGGCATTTTCCTGATAGCTGATAAAGTTGAGCATCTTTTCATACATTTTTTGGCCATTTGTCTTCTTAGGAGAAGTGTTTATTCAGGTCCTCTGCCCACTTTTTAATTGGATTCTTTTCTTTTTTTTTTAATTTTTTTTTTAATTTTTCCGAAACTGGAAACGGGGGAGGCAGTCAGACAGACTCCTGCATGCTGGATCCACCGGCATGCCCACCAGGGGGCAATGCTCTGCCCCTCTGGGGCATTGCTCTTTTGCATCCAGAGCCATTCTAGCACCTGAGGCAGAGGCCACAGAGCCATCCTCAGCATCCGGGCCATCTTTGCTCCAATGGAACCTCGGCTGTGGGAGGGGAAGAGAGAGACAGAGAGGAAGGGGGGGAGAGATAGAGAAGCAGATGGGCGCTTCTCCTGTGTGCCCTGGCTGGGAACTGAACCTGGGACTCCTACACGCCAGGCAGATGCTCTACCGCTGAGCCAACCGGCCAGGGCCAGATTCTTTTCTTGTTTGGTGTTGAGTTGTATGAGTTCTTTAAATATTTTGGATATTAACCCCTTGTCAAAGCTGTTGTTTGAAATATCTTCTCCCATTTAGTTGACTGCCTATTTGTTTTGTTGTTGGTTACTTTTGGTCTGCAGAAGCTTTTTAATTTGGTATAGTCCCATTCATTTATTTTTGCCCTTATTTCCCTTGTCTTTGGACTCAGAGTCATAAAGAGCTCTCAATGTCCATGGTTCACAAATTTAGTACTTATCTTTTCTTCTATGTAATTTATTGTTTCAGGTCTTATATTTAGGTCTTGAATCATTTTGAATTAATTTTTGTATATGGGAACAAACAGTAGCCTAGTTTCATTTTTTTTGCATGTGGCTTGCCAATTTTCCCAGCACTATTTATTGAAGAGGTTTTCTTTTCTCCACTGTATATTATTTGCTCCTTTGTCCAATATTATTTTCCCATAAACATGCAGGTTTTTTCTGGGATCTCAATTCTGTTCCATTGGTCTGTGTGTCTATTTTTCTGCCATTATCATGGTGTTTTTATTTTTTTCCTTTTGCAAGTACAATTCGAAGTCAGGGAGTATGACACCTCTGGCTTCATTCTTTTTTCTCAGGATTGCTCTGGCTATTCAGAGTCACTTTTGGCTCCCTACAAATGTGATGAATCTTGTTCTATCTTTTTTAATGCCATTGGGGTTATTTTTTGTGTGGGGTTTTTTTTTTTTTTTTTGGATAGCAGTGCCCTTTATTGTGATAAAGAAGCAGGCTTTGTTCAGAATGTGACCTCTCAGAGCCAACAATGCCATTGGGTTTTTGATGAGGATTGCATTAAACCTGTATATTGCTTTGAGTAATATGGCCACTAAACTATATTGATTCTTCTAATCCATGAATATGGAATATCTTTTCATTCTTGTGTCTTCTTCAATCTTTGCTAATAATGCTTTGTGGTTTTCAGTATATGGGTTCTTTACATCCTTTGTTAAGTTTATTCCTAGGTATTTTATTCTTTTTGTTTTAACTGAAAAATGAGGAGTGACATCAGAGAAATGGTAGAATGAAAGATACTGCTCATTCTCCTCCCTGAAATTTCAATAAATTCTACAACTATATGCAGAGAAAAAACCCCAGATGAACCTGAAATATACACACACTAGATAGACAAAGGTACCATCATGCAAGAAGGTGGGCCAAAGCACAAAAGAAAAATAATACCAGAGGACTGAGTCTTTCTCCTTCCTCATGGACCTGAGGGAGGGAGGCACTGTTTGTGCAGGCTTTGTGTCAGACCCAGAAGAGCTGGGAGAAGAATCTGGGGTGAAGGAGCAGAGCAAGGGGCAACGACCAGGGAGCAGGGCCGCTTCCGGGCATCTGCTGCATCCATGATTGCAGGGCTGAGATAATACAGGCACAAGGCACAAACAAAGCCAGTGACAAGCTCCCAAGAACTGCAGGCAAATAGCTTGTGGAGATCGGCCCACAGGACACTGGGGCATGCTTTATCTGCCTGCCTGACACGCACAATTTAGCCGTGTGGCGCCAGACGTGCTAGATCTGGGATCTGGGATCTGCATACCACCGGCTCTGAAGCTCAGGCACCGGCTTGCCAGATGGAGTTTAGCATGTGTGGACAGGTCTGAGCCTCTGAGCTGCGATCTCTGCCGCAGCTGCTCCTGACACTCAGGGACACAGGCTTGTGGCGTGCACCCCCGGCCCAGCCCAGGGCTATGCCTGGAGAGTTTAGAGTGATAACAGAGGAAAGACTGGACTCTGTCACCACAGCCTCCCGGATCCTCATTGCTCTCCTTGCTGCGAACACAGCAGTGGTGGCAGACCTTCCTCCACTAGGTCTCCAGGCTGCTTTCTCCTGTGAGAGGCAGGGGCATCTGGAGACTAAATCCCCTGCTCTGTGGGGACAGAGGATGGGAAAGCCTTGGAGGCCTCCTGGTCAGCCAATGCCAGTATCATAAAGTTGCAAAGCACTAGCAATAAGCCCCTCCTACCAATGCCACACCACTGCCTTCATCATTACAGAGGTGACAGCTAGGCCTTAACAGAGCACATAAGAATCTTGCAGAAGCAAATCTTTGGTGCAGCTCCCCCTGCCATAAAAAGGAATAATTATCTCTTGTTGGGGTTATTAACAATAACCCCTTGCAAATGCCATCAAGGAAAAAAAATCAAATATGGATATACAAGACAGAGACGTAACTCAGCTAGATCATGAAAAATCCCCAGGAAAAAAATCTCAATTACATGGAAATCTTAGAGCATAATGACAGAGAATTCAAAATTGAAGCTCTAAAAATACTCACTAAGAGACAAGAAAACATGGAAAGGCAATTTATTGAGCTCAAAAAACAACTTAATGAATAAAAAGAGTACTTCACCAAGGCAACTGAAACTATAAAAAAGAATCAGAGATGAAAAACTCAATACACAAACTGAAAAATGAGGTAACAAGTTTAGCCAATAGAACAGGCCAGATAGAGGAGAGAATCAGTGACATTGAAGACAGGCAACTAGAGATACTACAGAGAGAAGAAGAGAGAGACTCACGAATTTTAAGAAATAAGAAAGTTCTACAAGAATTGTCTGACTCCATCAGGAAGAGCAATATAAAAATAATGGGTATATTAGAAGAGGAAGAGAGGGAAAGGGGAATGGAGAACATACTGAAACAAATAATCAAGAACTTCCCAAGCCTGTGGAAAGAGTTAGAGCCTCAAATCCAAGAAACAAACAGAATGCTGAGTTACCTCAACCCAAACAAACCTACTCCAAGGCACATCATAATGAAATTATTACAAATCAATGACAAAGAAAGAATCCTCAAGGCAGCCAGGGAAAAGAAGGATGTAACATATAAAGGAAGGCCCATTAGGCTATCATCAGATTTCTCAGCAGAAACTCTAGAAGCCAGAAGAGAGTGGACCCCAACTTTTAAAGTACTGAAAGAGAGGAACTACCAGCCAAGAACACTATAGCCATCAAAGTTATCCTTCAAATATGAATGAGAAATGAAAACATTTACAGACATACAGAAGCTGAGGGAATTTATCACCAGAAAACCCCCACTACAGGAAATACTAAAGGGGGTTATCTGACCAGATACAAAGAACAAAACAAGACAAACTTACAAGTAAAAATTTTTTTTAACAAAACAACAATAAAAACAAGGATGATCTGTGACAATAATAACACAAAAGGGGAGAGGATAAAGATCAGCAGTAACAAAGGAGGATGGAGTGCAGAAGCACTCAAGAGATAATGGGCTCTAATAAACATGATAATTTTTCTTCTAATAACCTAATGTAACCACCCCTGAAAATGCCACAACTGAAACACATAGCTTATAAAAAGAAGAAACAGAAGACAGAAGTATAGAAAATCACCAAACAAAAACAAATGACAGAAAAACAAAAAAGAAGAACCAAACAAGACACAAAGCTATCAGAAAACAGTATATAAAGTGGCAATAGGAAATCCTCAAGTGTCAATAATTACACTAAATGTAAATGGATTGAACTCACCAATAAAGAGGCAGAGAGTAGCAGATTGGATCAAGAAGCAAAACCCAACAGTATGCTGCCTTCAAGAGACACATCTAAGCTACAAGGATAAAAATAGATTTAAAGTGGAATGTTGGAAAACAATTCTCCAAGCAAATAATATTCAAAGAAAAGCAGGAGTAGCTATACTCATATCTGACAATGCTGACTACAAGACAACAAAGGTAACCAGAGACAAGGATGGACATTTCATAATGATAAAGGAGACAATGTATCAAGAAGACATAACATTCCTTAATATATATGCACCAAACCAAGGAGCACAAAATATATAAGACAGCTACTAACTGATCTAAAAGTATAAACCAAAAAAATATATAATCATACTTGGAGATCTCAATACACCATTGATTGCTTTAGATTGTTCATCCAAACAGAAAATCAATAAAGAAATATTGGCCTTAAATGAAACACTAAAACAAATGGACATAATAGACATCTACAGGACATTTCATCCCAAATGTCAGAGTATACATTTTTCTCCAGTGTACATGGAACATTCTCAAGAATAGACCACATATATGCTGGGCTTACAAAATCAACACCAACAAATTCAGAAAGATTGAAATTATACCAAGCATATTCTCTGACCATAAAGCTTTGAAGCTAGAATTCAACTGCAAAAAAGAAGTAAACACACCCACAAAAATGTGGAAATTAAACAACATACTTCTAAAAAATAAATGGGCCAAAGAAGAAATAAAAGAAGAGATCAAAAGATATATACAGACAAATGAAAATGACAACCCAACATATTAGAATCTCTGGGATGCAGCAAAATCAGTAATAAGAGTGAATTTCATATCATTACACGCTTATATGAAAAAGCAAGAGAGAGCCCAAGTAAACAACCTAACATCACATCTTAAGGAACTAGAAAAAGAAAAACAAAGGCAAACCAAACCCAGCAGAAGAAAGGAAATAATAAAAATTAGAGCAGAAATAAATAAAATAGAGAACAGAAAAACTATAGAAAAAATTAATTCAACAAAGAGCTGGTTCTTTGAAAAGATTTAAAAAAACTGACAAACCCCTGGCAAGACTCATTAAGGAAAACAGAGAAAAAACTCATATAAACAAAATCCAAAATGAAAGAGGAGAAATTACCACAGATATCATAAATATACAAAGGATTATCACAGAATACTATGAAAAATTATATGCCATCCAATTCAACAATCTAGAAAAAAATGGATAAACTTCTAGAACAATACAATCTTCCTAGACTGAATCAAGAAGAAGTAGAAAGCCTTAATAGACCGATAAGCAGGGAGGAAATAAAAAAACTATTAAAAACCTCCCCAAAAATAAAGGTTCAGGGCCAAATGGATTACTAGTGAATTCTACCAAACACTCAAAGAAGAATTGGTTCTTATCCTTCTCAAAGTCTTCCAAAAAATTGAAGAAGAAGCAATACTTCCAAACACATTTTATGAGGCCAACATAACCCTCACACAAGAACCTGGCAGGGACAACACAAAAAAAGAAAACTACAGACTAATATCTCTAATGAATACAGATGCAAATATCCTAAACAAAATACTAGAAAATAGAATACAAGAACAAATAAAAAAATAATTCATTATGATCAAGTGGGATTCATCTCAGAAACACAAGGATGGTTCAACATATGCAAAACGATTAACATCGTAATACACCATATCGACAGAACAGAGAAAAAAAACCCCATATGATCTTATCAATAGATACAGAAAAGACATTCAATAAAATACAACATCATTTTATGTTTAAAATACTCAACAAAATGGGTATAGAAGGAAAATACCTCAACATAATAAAGGCCATTTATGAAAAACCATCAGCTAACATCATACAAAATGGTAAAAAACTGAAAACTTTTCCTCTAAAATCAGAAACAAAACAAGGTTGTCCACTCTCTCCCCTCCTATTCAACATAGTGCTGGAAGTTCTAGCCAGAGCAACCAGACAAGAGAAAGAAATAAACAGCATTCATACTGGGAAAGAGGAAGTAAAGGTTTCACTTTTTGCAGATGATATGATCCTGTATATAGAAAACCCCAAAGACTCCAGAGAAAAGCTATTAGAAACAATAAACCAATACAGTAAAGTTGCAGGATACAGAATTAAGCAGAAGCCTATTGCTTTCTTGTATGCCAACAATGAAACTTCAGAAAAAGAACTAAAAAAAATAATCCCTTTTACAGTAGCAACAACAATA
Source organism: Saccopteryx bilineata (assembly GCF_036850765.1). Lineage (NCBI taxonomy): Eukaryota > Metazoa > Chordata > Mammalia > Chiroptera > Emballonuridae > Saccopteryx > Saccopteryx bilineata. Next base: position 139,141,336 of record NC_089494.1, read on the forward strand.
ACAAAAAATACCTAGGAATAAACATAACAAAGAATGTAAAGGACCTATATACTGAAAACTACAAAGCATTATCAAAGGAAATTGAAAAAGACACAATGAAATGGAAAAATATTCCTTGTTTGTGAATAGGAAGAATAAATATAGTTAACATGGCCATACTACCAAAAGCAATATACAAATTTAATGCAATTGCCATCAAAATTCCAATGTCATTTTTTTTAAAGAAATGGAACAAAAATTATCAGGTTTATATGAAACCATAAAAATACCTTGAATAACCAAAGTAATCCTAAGGGGAAAAAAAAGAAGCTGGAGTCATTACAATACCTGACTTCAAACTATACTACAGAGCCATGATAATCAAAACAGCATGCTACTGGCAGAAAAATAGAAACACAGACCAATGGAACAGAATAGAGAGCCCAGAAATAAAACCACATATATATGTTGAAATCATCTTTGATAAAGGAGCCAAAAACACAGAATGAAGAAAAGAAAGCCTCTTCAATAAATAGTGCAGGGAAAATTGAAAAGCCATATGCAGGCCCTGGCCGGTTGGCTCAGTGGTAGAGCGGTGGCCTGGCATGCGGGAGTCCCAGGTTCGATTCTCAGCCAGGGCACACAGGAGAAGTGCCCATCTGCTTCTCCACCCCTCCACCTCTCCTTCCTCTCTGTCTCTCTCTTCCCCTCCCGCAGCTAAGGCTCCATTGGAGCAAAATTGGCCCAGGTGCTGAGGATGGCTCTGTGGCCTCTGCCTCAGGCCCTAGAATGGCTCTGGATGCAACAGAGCGACGCCCCAGAGGGACAGAGCATTGCCCCCTGGTGGGCATGCTGGGTGGATCCCGGTCGGGCACATGCGGGAGTCTGTCTGACTGCCTCCCCGTTTCCAGCTTCGGAAAAATGAAAAAAAAAAAAAAAGAAAGAAAGAAAAAAGAAAAGCCACATGCAAAAGAATGAAACTTGACTACAGTTTATCTCCTTGCACAAAAATTAGTTCAAATGGATCAAAGAACTAAACAGAAGATCTGAAACAATAAATTACATAAAAGAAAACATAGGTACTAAACTCATTAACCTTGGCTGTAGAGAACATTTTATGAATTTGACTCCAAAGGCAAGGGAAGTGAAGGCAAAGATAAATGAATGGGACTACAGCAAACTAAGAAGCTTCTGCACAGCAAAAGAAACTGTCAACAAAACAAATAGGCAACCAACTAAATGGGCGATGATATTTTCAAATGACAGCTCTGATAATGGACTAATATCCAAAATATATAAAGAACTCACAAAATTCAGCAACAAACAAACAATCCAATAAAAAAGTATGGGAAGAGGACATGAACACACACATTTCTCCCAAGAAGAAATACAAATGACCAACAGATATATAGAAAAATGCTCTTCACTAGCTATTAAAGAAATGCAAATCAAAACTACAATGAGATACTACCTCACACCTGTTAGATTAGCTATTATCAACACAGCAGGTAATAACAGTGCTGGAGAGGATGTGGAGAAAAAGAAACCCTCATTCACTGTTTGAGGGAATGTAAATTAGTGCAATCATTATGGAAGAAAGTATGGTGGTTCCTCAAAAAATTAAAAATAGAACTACCATATGACCCAGCAATCCCTGTACTGAGTATATACACACAAAACTTGAAAACATGGGTACATAAAGACACATGCAGCCCCATGTTCATCACAGCATTATTCACGGTGGCCAAGACATGGAAACAGTGAAAATGCCCTTCGGTAGAAGACTGGATAAAGAAGATCTGGTACATATATACTACGTACCAGAATACTACTCAGCCATAAGAAATAATGACATTGGATCATTTACAACAACATGAATGGACCTTGATAACATTATACTGAGTGAAATAATCAGAGAAAGCTAAGAACTATATGATTCCATACATAGGTGGCGCACAAAGTTGAGACTCATGGACATAGACAGGGAGGGGTGCAGTGGTTACCAGGGGGAGGAAGGGGAGGGGCTTAAAGAGAAACAAAATGTAGGGTGACAGAAGATGATTTGACTTTGGGTGATGGGTATACAGCATAATCGACTGTCCAAGTGATGTTGAGATGTTTTCTCTAAATCTATGTACTCTGATTGACCAATGTCACTCTGTTAAATTTAATTGTCTAAATTAAAAAAAAATGCCATATTAGAGAGGTTAATTCTGAGTGGCAAGATAACAGATGGCTTCTGTTTTGTTTTAATTGTATTTTGTTCTGTGTTTCATTGTGTGTTTTTTTCCCCCTCTATGTGCTTTGCAAGTGTTCTGCAATAAAGACCTATGGCTTCCAGAAAAAAAAAAAAGAAAGAAAAATGAATTATTTTTCCACTTCTTTTTCTAAAATTTCATTATAGTGTATAGGAGTGTAATAAATTTTTATATATTGATTTGCATATTGCAACTTTACTGTGTTTGTTTATTGTTTCTAATAGTTTTTTTGGTGGCATAATCTTTTTCAACAATAGCATTATGACAGTTATTAATCTTCACATTTGATAATAATGACAACAAATTTTTATCAGGTGCTTACTGTGTACGAGCACTATGTTCAGCACTTAAAATTTAAGGAACCCCTATTACATCTTCATAGGAAGTCTTTTAATTATTACTCTTATCTCCTTTTTTACCAAAGATAGAACAGAATCACCGAAAAGTTCTTTAAATTTTTCAAGGTCACACAACTAATAAATGGTGGAGACATTTAGCCATTTTTGTGATCAGCAATTTTAAAAGATTATTGAGTATCCAATATAATAAATTCCTAGTGCAGAATCAAGATTTATTTTATTTTATTTTATTTTTTTTACTATTCAATAACTCTGCCTTGGAGAAGCAAACTTCATACAACCAAGGTTCTGGGTTAACAATAAATTATGTACAAAATGATAACATTGTTTTAGAAGCTTTGAGAAAAGAACAGAAGACCTTATTAGAATAGCCTTCCTTCAGACTCTACAACTCCCTGGACAGGGAGAGGAAGTAATTATTTAGAGGAACAGTCTTAATTACTAGACAAAACACCAACAACAATACTGAACTTCTGTGTTTTAAAAAATTCCACAGGACCATACACAATAGCAGTAGAATGCTTTATATTACATATAAGCCAGAAAATATTCCAGTTACCATTTGAGGTATTTTATTTCAGATTCATGAATAAAATTAAAAAGTTAACAAGTTGTTTATAAAGACAAGATTCTATCATTTAATTCTATCATTTATAACATCAACAAAAGAAACTGTTATTACATCACCTCATAACACTAGAAATTTCTGTTTCTATGCAAAAAGCTATTAGTGTGTAATGAAATATTAATAGCAAGAATGTAGTTGCATCTTTGGCATCTAACCAAGTGTAAGCCACTAGTTAGCCATGTATTTAGGCCAAAAAAAATCCAAGGATAGTACTCATCCATTTGCTCTTTCTCTGTACTGTATTAATTCAAAATTTTATGTTGGATTATTGTAGAAACATAATATTGAAAAAATATGTAGATTGTACTTATATCCTGAAACGTTATCTGTAACACTTGGGGTCTCCCAGTATTTTAGAGGTTTGTGCAATATTCCTTCTATAAATAATGTGGAGAAAAATTATTTAAAATATAAAAAATGTACATTGACCTTTTCTATCTAGTCAACTGTTCACGAGATAGATCCTTTTGTCCTGACCTTTCCTTAACCTTAGATTGATTCCTGCCCAATCCCTGACTTGCATATCATTAATAAAGATACATCTGAAAGGATTTTGACTTTTTAATTTTTTTTTAAATAACAAAAAGTTTAAAATGGGAAAGTCAATATATAGAAAGCAGTGAGTCAAAAATCTCTCATTTCATATTGGTCTGGTACTTTTTTTCACAGTATATATATTTTTTCTAGTATCACATTTTATTCTCACAAGATCTTTATGCCATGGTAATGGAGGTAATATTGATACCACTTTATAGAAGAACTGAGTCACATACAAGTTGAATGCCTGGGGTGACCCAGTTATTTGGAAACAATCATAACTGGAATCCTGGCTCAAGGTCTTCCCATTCAGACCTTGCTTCCTTCAGATATCATACTTTTGGGCTCCAGTTGTATAGTATGAAAGACTGTATGCATATTTAAAACTGAACCTAACCTAGCAAAGGCTTCTGGATTTCTCAGGACTCCTGAGGTCAACTTTGTTGTCAGATGCACTGAAGTTTCACAATGACAGGTGACTGAAACAAATGGGGGGGGGGTATGTTTCCAGTAAGATAAAATTAATAATTATATGATTTGAGTAAATGACTCTAATAGATAATAGAGTAAGTTGACAATTAAGTCCATTTTTGGTTCCTTTTTTAAAAAATATTTCTGCCAAGTCTACTCATAATATACTCCTTGTTTAAATTCATAAATAGTTTCACTAAGCTCAAAGTAACTAGTTTAATACCTAAACTTTGGGATGATGGTCATGATGATCATGATGATCATGATGAATATTATTGTCAAAATTTGAAATAAATCTAATTTCACTTTTTGTTGTCATTTTATACAAATCACCTATTGTCTTTCAATAATTTTATTTTAGCTTCTTATAGATAAAATACTCCCTTTGGTTCTAGTAGGAAGCTACTCTCCTTTAAAAGTTTTATGGATGAAACTAATGTATTTCCTACACAGGAACTCTATTATATTTGAACTACAATGTAAAGGCTTAAAAAATAAAGCAACACCTGAGAAACTTTGTAAAAGCAAAGGAAGGAGGCTGTCTCTGGGCAATCTATACTTGGCCCAGGACACTTGAAATTAAATTCAAATAATATCATATAAGAATCTCAGTTATATTCTTTCTGTCAAAGCTCCAAGAATTCACCCTGCAATTAGATGGTTGGTATGAGCTTCTCTTAACATAAAGAACAACCACCTGTTTTTTGAGAGTAAAGTATTTTAATATATAACTTCTGCTTACATGTTTAGTTAATAAGGATTTGGTCTCTTCCCATTCGTGAAGGAATTTAGAAACTAGTAAATAACTATTCTTGTCTTCTTGAATGAAAATCCATTTTCAGTCACTTAGTCTCCCTTCTTCATTGCATCGTGGCCAATCACTTAGTTACAGTGGGACAAAAATCTTACTATAACATTCACACCTTAGATTGGGGATGAGCTCCAAAGTCACCTGAAATCAAATATTAAATAATTAAAAATAAGAAAATATCTTAAATCTGCCTCAAAATAATATAAAACTCTGTATGGTAATTATTTTACATATTAAATTTGAGAACTGCTGGGATACCTAAAAAACCAACCAAGAGAAAGATTATATGCAGAAGTATGGGCATTCAAACCACTGTGCGTTTAAAACAACTACTAAATCCCTAGTTAATAGATAATGGGTAGAAACTTCTATTGTCTTCCTGCTTGCCTACAGTGTTTACTTCATTCTCTTTAGCTGTCAGACTTCTATAACCTTAAATAATTCAAAGAAATATTTTTGTTGTTACAAGTATTAGAGAGAACGAAAAACATCCTATGGGGAAGACTTATGTTCTAAAGCTAAGTTATGTTAAAAAATAAAATCAGCTGAACTCCACCACTCTTTGAGTACCTCTTGTCTGGAAGGTCCTATGACCCAATGGACACTAAGAAAGTGAAGTTTCTTTCTGTCATGTTTCTCTAAACTTTCTCTCAAATGCTTAGTTCATCCTTGAACTGGTTAATGTTAAGCAAGGATTAATAACTCAGATATTCTATCTTTCCCCTCCTGCTCTAAACCATCTTTTTTCTTTACATGCTGATGCTGGGGGAACCCTAATGTGTATTGGAATGATTCTTAACATGAAGAGTAACTATTCTTCCTTAGGGGTAAAGTATTATTTTTAGGATTAGCATTGATTTCTTTAAGTTAGAAGGAAAAATCTTAAATACTGTAAATTAATTTTAAATGTAAATGTTCTTTTTCAAGTTAAATAGACTTACATCAAGTTAGAAGAAAGATGAGAAAAGAGCAGCATGGTATGATAAAACAATGAAATGAAAACAAGAAGATGTGGACAAGTTTTCCCAGGTCAGAAAATATAACTTTTAGTAATTCTGAGATCCAAGACCCTACTCAAACGCAACATGTGGATCTTAGAGGTTTTCAAAAAATATTTGTTAAACTTCGCTACTGAGTTTTGTGCAGTGTTCTCTCTAGGCCTCCATTTTTTAATCTATAAAATTAAGGGGTTGGACAAGAGATGTCAAAGTAAAATTTTAGCTCTAATGTTCTATGAATTCTTGCTAGATCCCGTTCACAGGAAAGCAACATCACAGGCTGCAAACTATGAACAGAGTACCATAGTTTTACTTGAAGAACTTGACCAATTTTACCATTTTCTATCTTTTTTTCTATCTTCATCTGTTTTAGCCAAAATAGATTTCATAATATAATTCAGCCAGATGACAATGGCAGCAGTTCCTAAACCTATCAGCACATTCAGAATCACTGCAAAGCTATTTCCAACCCCAGATTTACTGAACTGGAATCTCAGAGATGGGATCTCAGAAATCCTCAGAAACGTATTTGCCAAAAGCAATCCCCATGTGATTCTTTTTTTTTTTTTTCTTTTTCCGAAGCTGGAAACGGGGAGAGACAGTCAGACAGACTCCCGCATGCGCCCGACCGGGATCCACCCGGCACACCCACCAGGGGCGACGCTCTGCCCACCAGGGGGCGATGCTCTGCCCCTCTGGGGCGTCACTCTGCCGTGACCAGAGCCACTGTAGCACCTGGGGCAGAGGCCAAGGAGCCATCCCCAGCGCCCAGGCCATCTCTGCTCCAATGGAGCCTTGGCTGCGGGAGGGGAAGAGAGAGACAGAGAGGAAGGAGGGGGTGGGGTGGAGAAGCAAATGGGCGCTTCTCCTATGTGCCCTGGCCAGGAATCGAACCCGGGTCCCCCGCACGCCAGGCCGACGCTCTACCGCTGAGCCAACCGGCCAGGACCTCCCCATGTGATTCTGATAACACATTCCATGAATCACCAAGTTTAAAACCATAGAACTATATATATATACTTCTCACAAAAATTAGGGGATATTTAAAAATGAATATGAAGCAATAAAAAAAGAAGCATTTAATTTTTTATTATTAAACAAGAACATCAGAAAAGCAAACAAGTCAAAGAAAGTTGTTTGATTATGCAAATGAGATGTAAAACCAACTTTTATTTTATTGGTGAAAATGCACTATACAAAAGGCTGAAAGTACTAGAGTATTTGCTCATTCCTTGATCCCCTAATTTTTGTGAACAATGTGTGTATGTGTGTATATATAATATATTATATATATCTACTCTTTCTCCTTGGATGCCACATGTTAACAAAGGACTTTTGTCCTTTTTCATCACTTCTTGGACTCCATTTTTGTTTTCATATGGTTTTAACTATTTTTTAGAGAATATTTCAAATATACACAGAGTAGATCAAATAGTCAACCCCCATGTACCTCTCAATAATTATCGATTCATTGTCAGTCTTATTTTATCTATATTGCCATTCCCACATATTTAAAATCAAATCCCAGAGAGAGCTAAAGATCTTTTTTAAATCATAATAAAATGCATTCTTCACAAAATAATATCACATTCTAACACTCTGGAGAAGGTGGCTTGCATGGCCCAAGTCTCTAACCTAAGTGCAGAACTTGGAATGAAACAGGCTACATACACTGATGACAGCCTCAGGCAGTGGTGGCCACTTCTTTTCAGAATCACTGCTTTTAGCCTTTCTTAAAGCTCATTTTCTTTCCTACACACTTTGATATGCTATCACACTTCTTGGAGTAATGGATAAGTGAGTCTCTTTTTCTGCTATGGTTCATAGAAATCTCTTGTTCAACCTCACATCTAATCATGATAAGGCTTACATAAATATAAACCAGTAGCTCACATCAACACAACTGGTAGAAAAGTGTGGCATTTGTCAAACTACTGTATTTCCCCATGTATAAGACGCTCTCATGTATAATACATACCTTAATTTGGGGGCCTGAAATTTGAAAAAAAATGTATTACATAAAGTTATTGAACTCAAGTTTTATTCATCATAAAATTCATATAACTCCTCATCACTGTCAAAACTCCCATCCATTAGCTTGTCCTCATCTGTGTCTGATGACGAATCATTGTCTTCAACAATGAGAGCAAAAACAAGCGTGAAAAAGCAGGAAATGCAAGTAAAATAATCTACAACCCCTGTATAAGACGCACCCTGTTTGTAGACCCCAAATTTTTCAGAAAAGGGTGAGTCTTATACATGGGGAAATATGGTAATTTAAGAACTACAATTAAGTCAATAAAAAAAGAATATTTGAAATGCCATTAAATGTGTCATATCACATCATACAAAAAAGATGGCTTTCTTTTCCTTTCTTTCTCTATTCTGTGGCAAATCTGAAAGTAATATCTATCTAGTAGAGAAAAAGTATCTTTTTAAAAATAAAAATATACATTTATTATTATATTACTATATTTGTTATAATTTGGGCATTCATATATGACCAAACATGGAATGTTATTGTCATGATGTCCTTCCAATGAAGAGTAGATCGCTGCATTCCATTCTACTGGAATCTCCTGGTAGTTTAAAGAATGGTATTTTTCCAAAAGTTAAGTTAAAACTATAACCACTCAGATGTCAATTAGTCAAAATTGCAACAACTTACCATTGAGTCAACTTGGTTTCATCTATGAAGGAAATAAAGCTTCCTTAATGAATGATGCGAAAAAATAAAATTCAACCCTAACATCACAGACCATAAATTGTTTCCTAAGCATTCCCAGGTTCTAACTTTTAAACATTATCATATCAGATATATAATAGAATCGATGCCACAAGACTAAAAATCTTATATGGTATTCCTGTTATAACCTGGTATTCTTTGATTTTTGTCTATCTCTATTATACAGTTACTTATTAAACTTTCCAACGAGCAGAAAGAAATATTATTGAATTGCCTCCCCAAATTTGAGTTCCCTTACACTAAATTTCAGTATATGTGCCTTTGATTCTATGCTTTTTTAGCAACCACAAAAATTCTAGTTCAATCAATGTGACTTACTACTGTAGAGGACAATTATAAAAAGAGGGGAAGTGTTTGGAATATAAACGAGAAGTAAAACGTAGCTTATCTGGAAAAGAATGGTTTAAAAAGTTCAAGGGAATGAACACAGATTATATACAATCCAACATCTGTTAGAAAAGATGGGCTAAATAGTAAATGTAAGAGGCAACTGGCCTTTGAGGCTGCATTTTGGGAGAGATACTGTGGGACCCAAAGGTTGGATTAATAATTCCAAATAATAAAATCTGAAAGCCATTGAATATTTATAGAACAGGCTGGGTATGGGAATAAACTTCATTTTAGTATGCACATTATCTACAACAAAACAAAACAAATTGAAAGCATTTCAATCAAATACCAGGCAGAATGCTCGTAAAAGATTTTCACTGAGCTGGGGATAGTAAATGGAAAGTAATCATAGTATATATAGAATTATTACTAAATTAAGATATATAAAATGTTATCCCATTCATTCTTTAGTATATACTACATTAATTATTTTATTCCTGTGGACAAAAAGAACTATTAATAATAGCTTTTATTGAGTTACTGGATATATTGTCTTTGAAATCATTAAAGATTATATTATATTATCAATATATTCTTCAGGGTTTTCAAAGGTTAAGGAAATAGTCCATCAAAACAAACATTAGAGCCTGACCAGGCAGTGACGCAGTGGATAGAGTATCGAACTGGGATGCGGCAGTCCCAGATTCGAGACCCCGAGGTCGCCAGCTTGAGCGCGGGCTCATCTGGTTCGAGCAAAGCTCACCAGCTTGGACCAAAGGTCGCTGGCTCAAGCCAGGGATTACTCGGTCTGCTGAAGGCCCACAGTCAAGGCACATATGAGAAAGCAATCAATGAACAACTAAGGTGTCGCAACGAAAAACTGATGATCAATGCTCCTCATCTTTCTCAATTTCTGTCTGTCTGTCCCTATCTATCCCTCTCTCTGACTCTCTCTGTGTCTCTGTAAAAACAAAACAAAACAAACATTAGGTACCAAGTATTTGCATAGTGAAACATATTATTTAATAAGGTACTATTATTGACATTTTAAAATAATTTCCTGCTAAAATAAATAAAGTTTATCAGCAAGCCTCAGTCTTTCTGAATTTCTGTGAGACCTCTACTCCAGTCACAGTTCCAAACGTTGTCACAGGAGGATTTTAGGATTAAAAATTCTGAGGATTCCTTAGTATATAATGCTAAGTCCTGTCTGCATTTCTCTTCTTTGGTTATCAAGACAGGAATTAGGGCCTTCTTATTCAGGACCATTCCAAATGAATAAACTCTCAGACTCAATGCTCTAACTAAACTACAAGAACAAATTTTAAATGTGTTAGCATTAGCTATAGAACACATTGTTTCTACTGTCAGTTTTGAAATATTTGTCTTGAGTTTCAGAAAATGGCTTCCCTAGAAACCAAACTATTAGAAGATTAAATTTAACATAAAAGTCTACTAATAGATTTATTGCAATAACTTAACATATACAAACTTCTTTAAAAAGCAAAATTTTTAAAGATTCTGATCATCTTCCCAAATACAATAATGATAAAATTGTTTGGTATTCCCAGTCAAATCACTCTGAATGTCAATCTCTTCAGTCTTTTCTTTTGTTCTCTTCTAACTTTTTTGTAATATTGTCAACTTTTCAAGTTCCAGTTAAGCCTCATAATTAAAAACAAGGTACACAGGCAATTAACTATCCCATCAATAATAGCAGTGATAAAAGCCAGAGTGACAATTTGCATTAGGTGAGTGCTTCATTGCTCCTGCCTTCAATCTCAAAGAATCATAAATCCCCAGATCCCTTCAGAATGCAAGTCTAGCACAGATGGAAAGCGTTTCATTTCACTTGGGAACTGAGAAGGTGAAGTCATTCCAAAGTGGGAGAGACATTCATTCCAAAGCCAGTCCAGTGCGCATCATTTAATTCAATGGATCCCTTGTGAGGTACATCATTTGCTGATGCACTGCTAACAGCAGAAATGCTGCTTAGTGCAGCAAGACATTAGCCACTTGCGAGGCATTACGTTAGCAAATACTTAAGGCCGTGGAAAAACTAAAGAAGTCAATGAAGTCAGGTTGCCTGGGTGACTCTGAGTCAAGGCTTCAAGACGCAGGTTTTTAACACGTGCCCAGGTGCACAAGGTAAAATGGCCTTGCAGGTACTTTAGGTGGGTTTTCTTCATTCCATGCTTTTGAATGAATAAAACAAAAGTTAAATTTCAATCAGAGAATTATACCCTAATTCTCTCCCTTCTGCCCACCTCTTCTTCCCTTTTTGCCTTTTCCTCTGTTTGTGCCAGCTTATCTATGAAAATTCTAGAGAATAATGGAAGAAAAAAATCTAAAAATTAGCTCCATCCTCATGCCACACTTTCTCCTGCTTTCATTTCTCCATAGTGCTAACAACCACCTGCCATACTTTACTTACACTACTACCCACACATAGTGGGCATGCAACAAACTTGTTGATTCAACGAATCTGAAACAAATTAAATGCTGAAAGTGGCATTGTGGTATAGGAGAAAAATTAAGATTCTAAGTGTGTAAAAATAAAAAAGAATGGCAAGTTAACGCCATAATTAACTCCAGGAAAGACTGTGAACCCTGTGAAATTTATCTCTAGGGCTCTTCCTTCTTCCTTTTATCACCCACTACACCCTGTTCAGCCATACTTCTTCTCTGCCTACAAACTCTTAGTTCCCAGTACCCTCACAATGAGGATGATAATGATGATTAATATTTAATAAGTGCTCAGTCTGTCCCATGTACTGCACAAGACTTCTATGTATTCTATCTAATTATCACAACAACCTGTATGGTTAGAATTTTATATAGATAGCTCGGTTGGTCTGAGTATTGGCCCAAGACAGGGGTGGCCAGGTGGATCCCAGTTGGGGCACAGGCAGGAGTCTATCTCCCCTCCTGTCACTTAAAAAAATAAAATTAAAATAAAAACTTGCCTTGGGCAACTAAGTGCTAAACAATGAGCTATATATTTCCCTTATAGGGTCACAAAGCTTTCTGGTGTTTTAACAGTTTTGAAAAGCTAGAAAAAAAATCAATTTAACCCAGAGTTTCCTAACATATTTGACAAGATCTTTTAAAAAAATAAAGACCTATTACTACTCTTTAAAGGACAATTTAAGAAATGTTATCTTAACCCGATAGTATAGATCTACTACTGGGAATTTCAGACCACCAGGGAGACATTTTATTGCTAAGGGTTTTATAATGAGAAAATTATACCAGACTCCACCAGTTTTATCTACAAGCCCCTAGAGAGTATGAATTGTAATCTGCTGTCAAAAATCTGGAGAATACTTTAATCAAACTCTCATTTTTAGATGGGGACTATAGAACCAGAATGGTTAAGATATTTTCACACAAATTTAAGTTATAAAATACTTTAAGAAATTGGTTTGAAAATTAGAAAGCCAGTGTTTTACTTCTAGCTGTAACAATTAGTTGAAAAAAAAAATCAATCATGTTCCTTAGAATAATATCAAAATTAGCCAATTACAAGACTGAATCACAGTAGATTACAATTTTGATGCTTTTTGCACAGACTTCTTTTATTTAACATTTAAATTTTTTTAAGTTAGTCATAAAATTGCAAGCTCAAGACAAGAAACTTTTTTATCTTGAACCATTAAAAAGGTGTTGACGGGAGATTCCAAGATGGTGACGGAGTAGGCAGATGTTCCAATTGCCACCTCCCAAGACCAAACTGGAGTTATAACTACATTTAAGAACAATCATCCTGAAAAATCAACTATGGACTAAATGAAGAGGAGTCTATAACCAAGGAGTCACAGAAGCCACTTAGAGACTGATAGGAAGGGAGAAGACATGAAAAAGCCTGCCCCACTCCCAGGAATGAGCGGAGGATGACGGTTTGAAGGGACTCTCAGCTGTGGTTTTCCCTGAGAGGTGTGGGTCTTAAGCCCCAGACCAGGCACCCCAGCCTAGAACACCACAGCCTAAAAGAGGTGCCCAGGTAGCATTTGGTGGTGAAAAGAGACAAGATTTCTGTCTGCAAAAGAGATGGGAGATCTCGGAGATGCAGGCACCCTCTTAAAGGGCTAATACAGAAAGTTTCATTCACACCCACTTATCCTGGGCTCCAGCAGAGGGAGGGCTGAGAGGACTAGAGTTGCACAAGGAGAGTGTGAAATTAGTAGCCTTGAGGAGAGATGCAGGAGGGGACAGCCACTGGAACTTCTTTTTTGAATTATTCTCCAATACTACAATTGCCATCTTCCTTGGGTGGAAAGTCCCCTCCATGTGGCATCAGCCTGGTCCCGGGAAAGCAACTGGTCCACCCTCAAAAAACTCTCTCACCCCACCCTAGGGAGAGTGTGCCATGCTGAGAAGTAAGCAGCCTTGGCCAGAAAGCAGAGGTTGTGGCAGTGACTCAGTTATCTTGCATTGAGGTTGCATTGAGCTTTTCCCCCACTTTCCGGAGAATATGACTGGTGCTTCCATCTCACAGAAAACTCAGTAGAAGTCTCCAGACTATGGGCAGAGCAAAGCTCTAGGTTTCAGGGGCCACTCCTACCAGACTCTTAGTAGCCACACCCTACTGAGATTTGTGAAAAATTCAGGACAGACTGACACCTGGGGCCCAGGGAAGGAGCCTCACCCACCACCTGTCCTAATCCCTGAATTGCTCTAGCCTCTAGACTGTACCAACAGTTTTCTCAAAGGACAGGCCCAATGAGCAGCCAGAAGACAGAAGCAGCAGGAAGTGAATCTTAAGGAAACCTGGGCCTTTTGCTGACGTACACCTAGTCCTGGTGCTGATGAAAGCCCGCCTCTGTGTGCAGTATGGTCCTTCCCATATGCACCTAAACCTAGGGGAAGCAGCCACAAACTCAGGTTTGTTTATAGTTCCAAAAAGATTGCTGAGGGCCAGTCACAAGAATTCATCAGGTGCCAAACCAGTTGAAGCGAGTTCTGCTCTCTGTGAGCACAGCAGCTCACACACAGTGGACAAGGTAGAGCTTCATTGTCAGCTGACCCAAGTCCTGGATATCCTGCCCCACTAGGCTAAATTCCACAGGGGGAAGGGAAAGAGGCTGAGAGTACAGACATTTAAGTGTAAATTCCTTGAAGTATATTGTTTGGCCCAGTCAAGGGGCCTAGCCACCATCTGGGTGGAGGGATACCATCAGCCCCAGGAGAAGGCTCACTCAATCTTCCTCCCTGAACCAGGGCACCCCAGCTGGAAGAGCTTCTGCAGAGGGGACTGTCAGCACCACCCAACCTAACCCTGCTGCTCATCTCGCTGGGGAAAAATTAAATTGGAGTATCCTGCAGTGGCTGAGGGGCCACTTTTCCTGTACTGAGCTCCTGACCAAGCAACAGCCAAAGCAGGGGAGTTCCCATAACATTGTCATTCAACCTCAGCTCTTCAACCCACTAAGCTCACAACTTGTGGAGGGGATGGTGGGGTGAGGCCAGTCTGAGCCCACACTATAGTCTTTCTACAGAAGACTCCATAGACAGAGCAGGCAGCTGTAAGAGGAGGTGGAGCAGCTGAAAAGTGGAGGCAAATCTTGAAAAACTTGGGCCTTTTTATGTAGCTGCTGTTAATATGCATAAACTAAAACCTCCTTATGGTAAAGTTTCAAGGGTCTAAAGCACTGTCTTACTTTGGGGTCACTCACCTACACTTAGAACCAGTGGGGGAAATGATAGCCAAAGGTATGGAAGCATTCCCTATTAAAAGGGTTCTTTGTGACAAGTCCATGATGACCTACCATCCCCATCTCCTCGCCAAATTACCCCAAATAATACAAGATAAATAAATTTAAGTTAAAGCAGTGTAATTTTTGTGTTTACATAATTGCAAGAGAAATTCTTGAATAACATTCCAAAGAATTTCCCTTCCTTAATTTCTTCTCTCTATATATATGTATATTGGGTCTAAAACTATTAGAGGTCTTTATGTTTATTCAAAAATACTGTATATTACTTTTTACTTGAAACCCTTAAGTATAAATGTTTATTAGTCATTAAAATTCTCTAGAAATATGAATCCCACTCGGTCTATCTGGAGATACTCTCCTGTTACGATGCTCAGCGCCCTGACAGAAACATGCAACCCAGTGCTCTCCAGTTTCACACCAATGGAAACACTTGCTTTAAGCTGTGTATCTGACTTAAAGAGCAGGAGAGTATCTATTGTCTACAGATTATCTACTGTAACTTTTTTATTTTACAGTGAAGGAAACTTGTGTCTCCAGAGGTTAAGTATTCTGACCTGGTCCAAACAATTAGCAGCATGCCAGGACTAGGAAAAGGTTTACACATACTGTCCAAGGCCTTCCTATCGCACCAGGTAAACTCTCAAAAAATCCACCCACGTACAAGACAGATACCACTGTGTAAACTACACATGTATATTTATAATTCTCTTCCAAATTAGTTATATCAAAAAAAATTAGATAAAATTCACTTACCTCCACCTGAGACCTTGAAAACATTACTTATACTTTTTACGCATGTTAGCTAATCAGAATGAAAAATCCTGCTAGTGTGACATTAGTTTTAGAATTTTTATTTTAATTTATTCCCAAAATGCTGATTCATCCCAGGAATAATATCCAAATGAAATTTAAATATTAAAAATTATTGTGTAGATGCAAACAGCAAGAATTTTGTGACTTACATCTTTATAATTGTTTAGGCCATATTTACATACTAAGTACCCCATAATAGTTTGCCAATTTATAAACCAATAGCTGTCTTCCTAATGAGTACAGCAATTGCCAAAACTACTATTACAACTAGAAAAGTCAGTCCACATGATTTCAGATGCCATTTTAACAAGTGAACAGCTCAGCTGTTCAACACCATGGTAGTGTGAGGACCAGAATCACAGATGGTCCAAGTAGCTTCTCTTTCTTCCATGTTTACAGTCTGTAAGTACCTGAATAAGATTCAATATTGGGGGGGGGGGGTTCTAACCTTAGCTGTTCTTCTGAGTCATAAAAAGCACTTCTGTGTTTGTTTCCCTTGAATTCATGTGTTAGAATCCTAGGGTGATAGAATCAGGAGGTGGGGCCTTGGGAAGTACTTAGATCCTGAGGGTGGAGCCCTCATAAATGGGATAGAGCTCTTATAAAGGAGACTGCACAGAGATCCCGTGGTCCTTTCTCCATGTGAGGACACAGCAGGAATCTGCTGGCTATGAACCAGAAAGAGGGGTCTCGTTAAAACATGACCAGGCTGGCACCTTGATTGTTGACTTCCCAGCCTCCAGAACAATGAGAAATAAATTTCTGCTGTGTTTAATGTACCTACTCTGTGGCATTTTTGTTACCGCACCCCAGTGGACTATGACAACAAACACAAAGTACTGTATACATATAATGCTAAATGTTCATTAGTAAGGATTATAGAAGTAGAAAAGTGAGAATCCTTGTTAGACTACATGTAGAAGGTAAGAAATACCTTGTGGCTCAGCTATAACATGAAAGAATTGGCTTATACATGCCTGAGGACACCTGCACTGTGTGTACATACAGCCATACTTTATCATGCTCACTGTGCTTAAGAAATGTGTCTACAAGGTGCGCTGCAGAGAAACAGCTGTTGATCCGCTTTGGATTCAGGTCCTTGGCTGGATGGGGGGGCTCCTATTTTCTGCTTCTGCCCATGGAGCTGCTGCCTAGGGATGAGGAAGCCATGGTGCTCTGGGTAACCAAGAACATGAAAATAAATGCAGAAAATAAGGCAAAGATCAGTATGGCAAGTGCAAAGCACATGCTTATGGCCACTGCTGCGCCTACAAACCTGAGCTGAGGCTAAGAACAGTTCTTGGAGACATCAGTAAAATCAGTAAACAGCCACAGGCCATACTGCCTCAGAAAAAAGAAGTAAAAATTTTAGCTGCTGAAAAGTTATTGCTAAAGAACTATTATAGCCTCTAGAAAAGGCACTTATGCTTGTGCTTAAGCTTGTGCTAGGGTTGATGCCAGAGCCAGAACCAGAGCCTGTTTGTGAACAAAAACCTTCTCCTGAGCCTATCTGGGTTACGACTCCCTCTCCAAGCCCAGTGGAAATGTCTGGCTGTGCCTTTGCAGAATATCTGTGTCAGGCTTTCTCTGATGCAATTCTTGCAGTAAACGACGTAGATGCAGAAGATGGAGCTGACCCAAACCATGGTAGTGAATATATAAAAAATATCTATGCTTCTCTGAGACAACCTGAGGAAGAGCACGTAGTCAGACCAAAATACCTAGTGGGTCACGAAGTCATTGGAAAAAGGAGAGCCATCCTACCTGATTGGCTGATTCAGGTTCAAATAGAATTCAGGTTTCTGCAGAAGACTATGTACACAAGTGTTTCCGTTATTGATTGGTCTGTGCAGAATAATTCTGTGCCCAAGAAGATGCTGCAGCTGGTGGGGGTCACTGTTATATTTACTGTGAGAAAATATGCAGAAATATACCATCCAGAAGTCAGTGAGTGACTTTGCCTTGGTCACTGACAACTCTTACATTAAGCTTCAAGTCAGATAGCTGGAAATGAAGATTCTAAGAGCTTTAAGTTTTGGTCTGGGTTACCCACTATCCCTGCCTTTCCTTCAGAAAGCATCTCAGATTGGAGAGGTTGACATTTACAAAATGTACCCAATGAGTGATAGAATATTACAAAGACAGATTTACAACACATAGAAAAAATTTAGATATTCCCAACTACAAAGCTCTAGGCCCTGATGGTTTTACTGAAGAATTCCACCAAACCTTTAAAAACCAGAGCATCCCAATGCTACATAAATTATTCCAGACATAAAAAATAAATAAAATTTTCTAAATTATTTGTGTAAAGCAAATATAACATTAAAATCTACATCTGTAAATACAGTAGAAAAGAAACCTATACATCAATATTACTTGTTATCATTACAAGGACAAAATATTAACAAACTAAATCCAATCATTCAAATCTACATTAAAATATGTATACAGCATGGTCAAGTGATATTTATTGCAGTAACTCATTAATAGATTAGGGAGTCCATTAATGAAATACAACATAATAAAAAATATCTGAGAAAAGTGATAGTATTAGTATCGGTTACAAAACATACAAACAAAAACCCTTTGGCAAAATTAACATCTATTTCAAATTAAAAAGGAATTAAGAAAACAAGAATTTCTATGTACTTTTTAACCTAAAATACATACACCTTAGTCGGAACCATAAGATATTTCTCTTTAGATTGGGAAAAAGATAAAGATATCCACTTTCTCCTCCACTATCTAACACTGTATTGGGGCAACAGTAAATGCAATTAGAAAGGAAAAATCTATTAGATTGGTGGTTCTTAGAGTGTGGTCTGTAAACCTTAGGTGGTTCCCAAGATTCTTTCAAGGGGTTCAAAATGTCAAAACTTTCCCCACAATAATTCTAATACTTGCTTTTTCTACAGCATTGATCCTTGCACTATGGTGCAGAAGCAGGGGGTTTAAATTCTGGCATCTTAGTATAGAGCAAGGCAATGGCATCAAATTTACCAGTATTTACTGTATACTTCACTGTCAGGCACAAAAGAAAAATAAAATTCCAATTTTATTTAATAATGCCCTAAATCAAGCAGTAAAAATTATTATTAAAGCTCAACCCTTGAGTCCAGTTCTTTTTATTATTCATTGAGATGAAAGGGGAAGTATGCATAAAGGACTTATGCTGCACACCACATTATAATGTTCATCTTAAGGAAAATACCTTGCATAATTCTTTCAGCTATGAGCTGAATTAGCACTTATTTTATGGAACACCATTTTCCTTAAAAGAAAAACTGACAGATAGATTATAGTTACTCAGATTGGATATCTGGCAAACATTTTCTAGAAAACGCACAAAGCCAACAGGAAGAAAAACAACTGGCAAGATTTGCTACCGATAACAAAGTTCAAGTTCTAGAAATCTTATATCTACTACCATAAGCTTGACTGCTTTCCAATAATTAAAGTCTTTGCTAATAAGATCACTAGGAATTTTAACAAATGTGATTTTTAAGTATTTTCTAATGGAATGTGTTAATATCCAGAATATTTGCACAACTCAGTGAAACAATATTTCCAATATATATGTAACAAACTTATTCATGGGTAAAAAAACCCACACCAACTGGAAGATACAGTAATAGGCTTTAATGTAACATAGTACAAAAATTATATATATATATATATATATATATATATATATATATATATATAGACAAACTTTCCAGTTAAAGAGTAGATATACCTAGATAACTTAGGAAAGTAGTATGGTCAACACAGAGAAAAAAATATTTTATGTCAAGTTTTTTTTTAATTTTTAATTGATTTTTAGAGAAAGAGGAAGTGGGAGAGGGAGAAAGAAGAGAGAGAAATATCAATTTGTTGTTCCACTTAGTTATGCATTCATTGGGTGATTCTTGTATGTGCCCTGAACAGGGATGGAACCCTCAACCTTGGCGTGTCCCGATAATGCTCTAACCCAGTGGTCCCCAACCCCCGGGCCACAGACCGGTATCGGTCTGTGGGCCATTTCGTACCGATCCGCAGAGAAAGAATAAATAACTTACATTATTTCCATTTCATTTATATTTAAGTCTGAATGATATTTTATTTTTAAAAAATGACCAGATTCCCTCTGTTACATCTGTCTAAGACTCACTCTTGACGTTTGTCTTGGTCACGTGATACATTTATCCATCCCACTCTAAAGGCCAGTCCGTGAAAATATTTTCTGTCATTAAACTGTCTGTGGCCCCAAAAAAGTTGGGGACCACTGCTCTAACCAACTGAGCTACCCAGCCAGGGCATATGTCAACAAGTTTTGTTAACAAAATAAATCTGTTTCTAGCTTTGAAGAAAAGGCATGTACTTTAGTTTGAAAAGAATTAGTATAGGAGGAATATCAATAAAGAGTAAGTTTCAACTTGACTAAACTGAAATCCTAACAGCTTACCCCTGCCAAGCACTAGCCATGTGCCACGCTCTGCCCAAGTGTCACATGTGAGTTAACCATGTTAGCCCTCACAACAACCTTATGAGGCAAATTCTATTATGACTCCCATTTTACAAATGCGAAAACTGGGGCACAGAGAGGTTAGGTAGCATGTTTGAGGTCATACAGATGCTAACAGTAGTAGATGAACTTGGTCCTTTTCTCCTAGAGCCAGCAATCTGAAACACTGTTCAGCAAAAGGTGAAACATCTTACCCCTTCAGTTTTCCCAGATGGCTATGCCAGTTTTGTATAAAAAGAAATATTTCTCTCACTTAACCCTTCCTGTAATCTTGAGTATAGGTATCCATGAGGATAATACTATAAGATGGTCTCCAGTATTATTATAGTTACAGACACTGAGACATAGAGGAAAAGGACACTTGCTAAGGTAAATAACTTAAGTAAATTGTGAATTTAAATTTCTAAGCTGGATATTTTCAAATCTAAGCTCTCTCTGACTACAGTGACTTTAAAAAAAATGTTTTTGCCACATTCTTTCTCTTCATGAAAACTCGTAAGTCCACTATAAGGAATAAATACAAAGCTGCTTAGAAAGTGCCAACAGCATTTACAGTTGAATTAAGTAACACATTATCACCTCTTTGTGTACAGGCACCCCACATACAGGTGGAGCTCAAGCTTCCTGCCAGGAGGGGAGAGAATTACAATATGGACTCCACTGACTCTGTAATTGGTTAAAGTCCCTAAGCCCTTTACATACATGCTGCTCACTTATTCCTGTATTTGTAGCAAATAATATAAAGACCCAAAGACAGTTTTTCTTCTTAGATTTTTCTTTTTAACTCTAATCCATCTTTCTAGGTTAATAAACAAAATTAAACATACTGACTTAATCTAAGATTTCTCAGAGCCTTTAATAAGTTGAGAAGCATTTTGACTCACAAAGAAAGAATTAGTTACAAATTTTTTCAGCCAAGAAAGAAAATTTTCATATAATAAGTATTAACATTTTGAGGTAATATTACTTCAAAGATGCTATCAAAATCTTTTGAGAAGCTGATTTAGTCATTTTAATGTATTTATTTTCTTCCCAGCTCTGTCTATAAATCTAATTTCTCCATTTTGACATGAGGCTATTATGAAAGGCTTTGTTAATGTTATGTATCAGTGATTATTACATTTTGTTTATCTACCAGACTAGGAACTGAGTCAAAGAAATAAATTATAGTAGTCTATATAATTTTTTTCCAAACTTATTTTGGTATAATACATATTTGTTTCCTCTTGAAGTTACACACAGATAGTTTTTAAAATCCATGCCCGACTTCTGTTCTCCATAACATCATGTGCCCAGTGGCGACCATAATAGCCAGCTGAGCTATAGATATCATCACAGGAAGTCCTATTGACAGCCTGAGAACAACATCCTATGTGGGGGGGGGCATTTTTATATGGCTAGCAGCTAAGAATTGTTTTAACACATTTAAGGGTTGTTTAAAAAATAAAAGAATATGTGATAGAGACCATATGTGGTTCAAAGATCCCAAAAGATTTACTATCTGAAGACTTGAGAAAAAAGTTTGTCAACCTCTGTCCAAGAGTATGATGTATTCTAAACCCCACTTAGCAAAGCCTAAGACCAAGCTCCCAACAAGACCCACAGGAGAGACAAAGTTTTGAGGCTGATTACAGCCAAGTTAGAATGGCTAAGGAAGTACTATGGGTTTTCCAATGGATCACTACTCAGCAATATCAAAGGACAAGTTACTGATTGATATGATAAACAGACCAATCTCACAGACAGTACACTGAACAGAAGGCTTAGATACAAAAGAATATGTAATATATCATTCCATTAATATAAACTTCTAGAAAAAATAAATCTGTTGTGATAAAATCAGATCAGTAATTGCCTGGCACAGGGGGTGGGGAGAAATCGATGGCAAAAAAATACTAGAAAATTTTTCCTGAAAGACAAAATTCTATATATTTTAGCATGTGTGGTGGTTACACAGGTGTGTACTATTGTTGAAAGTAGATGATCTTAGCCTGACCAGGTGGTGGCACAGCAGATAGAGCATCAGACTGGAATGCAGAGGATCCAGGTTTGAAACCCCAAGGTCACCAGCTTGAGCACAAGCTCTTCCAGCTTGAGCATAGGCACACCAGCTTGAGCATGGGATCATAGACATGATATCATAATCACTGGCTTGAGCCCAAAGGTTGCTAGCTTGAAGCCCAAGGTCGCTGACTTGAAGTCCAAGGTCACTGGCTTAAACCCAAGGCCTCTAGCTTAAGCAAAGGTCACTCACTCTGCTGTAGCCTCCCGGTCAAAGCACATAAGAGAAAGCAATCAATGAACAACTAAGGAGCCGTAACGAAGAATTGATGCTTCTCATCTCTCTCCTTTCCTGTCTGTCTGTCCCTATCTGTCCATCTCTCTGTCACTGTCATAAAAAAGTAGAAAAAGAAAGTAGATGATCTTAAAAGATATTTTATAATCTCTTATTTATAAACATAAATTATATTTCAAAAATGTTGATTTTGGCCCTGGCCGGTTGGCTCAGCGGTAGAGCGTCGGCCTGGCGTGAGGGGGGACCCGGGTTCGATTCCCGGCCAGGGCACATAGGAGAAGCGCCCATTTGCTTCTCCACCCTCCCCCCCTCCTTCCTCTCTGTCTCTCTCTTCCCCTCCTGCAGCCAAGGCTCCATTGGAGCAAAGATGGCCCGGGCGCTGGGGATGGCTCCTTGGCCTCTGCCCCAGCCGCTAGAGTGGCTCTGGTCGTGGCAGGGCGACGCCCCGGAGGGGCAGAGCATCGCCCCCTGGTGGGCAGAGCGTCGCCCCTGGTGTGCGTGCCGGGTGGATCCCGGTCGGGCGCATGCGGAGTCTGTCTGACTGTCTCTCCCCGTTTCCAGCTTCAGAAAAATACAAAAAAAAAAAAAAAATGTTGATTTAAAAAATCTTTTTCGACTCTCATCTAAAAAGTCAATGCCAAAGGTATCAATTTATAATACACAATACTGTATTCAATTACTTTCTGAAAATCAAGCAACATTTTCCCCCTTCAGTCTATCAATGTCTTTCCAATTTTTCACAAATCCCTCAAAATCCCAACACATAAGATTTGAGTTATCTAGAACAAGAAGTAATTCAAAGCAATAATAATAATAATATCCACTTATTAAGTTTTTCCCTCGTTCCGGGTATTTTTTTTCTTATTAATATTCACTGTAACTTTCAGGTGAAGATCTTTATTTTGGGAAAGAATACTAATTTCAAATAAAATTTGAGGAATCTGACCTATTAAATCAATGTCTCTGGAGGAAGGACCCAGACACGGACATTATCTATTTCATTTCTGATGAACAGCCAGGACAAGAATTCTAAACCTAGAGCTATGATCTTAAAAGGTCTTCTAGTCAGACCATCTTATATTAGAAATGGAGAGATAAGTTATGTGACATAGTTTTCATTAATTGGAAATTGTTACTGAGGAACATTACTTCTCTACAGTTCCTCCCCAATTCACAGATACACATATCTTTTTCTAAATTCTCATAATATATATAGAGGGATTGAAATGGAAGATAGAATTACATGTACGTGTCATATAAAGCTTACGTTGATAGCACACAAATGAGTGAAACTCAGAAAGAATAGCTGAAGGAGATAAACTGCGAGGCCACCAAATCACATGTTTCAGCCTCTATCGGAAAAAGGCCAAACAATGAGGTAGTGATGTTTTTACTTTGTCCTAGCTGATAGTGCCTCATTTGGACAAAACTAAATGAATTCAATTGGTTTTACTTCTGCTATTTAATCTGCTTTTGTCTAATTCTCTCTCTCTCTCTCTGTCACACACACACAAACTCTCTCTCTTTCTCTCTCTCACAGTCTGTCACACCATCTCTGTCTCTCCTGCCTCCCCAAAGTTTCTTTTATTTACATGTTTCTCTTTGGAGGAAAAAGGGTTACCTGGAGATTAAAACAATTTAAGAAAATAAATGGGCTACTTTCACCAAAAGGGTATATTTGCATATTAATTAAAATTATTCTTATCTATTCAGGAAAGTAAATTATGGTGAGGATCTCTATCAGGCAAAATTTCCTTAGCCTATTTATACTTAAAGGGAACAAAAGAAAATTTATTTAAGAATGTGTGGGAAACAGAAAAATACTTCCCTTCCAAATGCCCATGTCCTAATCCCTAGAACCTGTGAATGTCACTCCACGGTAAAGAAGAATACAGTTGCAGATGAAATTAAGGTTGTTATGAAATAGCCAAAACTGTTTATCTTTAAATACAGAGGTTGGCTTGTATTATCCAGGAGGGTACAATATAATCACAAGTGTTCTTGAAAATGAAAGTGGGAGGCGGACGAGGATCAGAAGGAGATGTGGCTATGGAGAAAAGCTCAGAGACATCCAAAGTTCTAAAGAGCTAAGAAGTAGGCCACAAGCCAAGGAATGTATGTGGACTGTGGAAGCAGGAAAAAGCAAGAAAACAGATTCTTCTCTACAGCTTCCAGAAAAAAACACAGTCCTGCAGATTGATTTTAGCCCAGGAAGGCCTGTGTTAGACTTCTGAGCTATAGAAGCATAAAATATCTTTGTTGTTTTAAGTCATTCAATGTGGGTAATTTGTTACAGAAGTAATAAAAACGAATACAGAATGCCTCTAATATGTAATAAACTTTCCACCCAAATTCTTTACTAAAAACACATTCAGCTATTCCAAGTGAAGGATATAGCTTTTACTAAACAAATATGAAAGAAAACTTTTCAATTATGCTAACACAACTTTGAATCCTTGCTGACCAAACAGCCTAGGAAAAATAAAAGTATTGTATGTCCATGAAGTTACATTTAACACCAGCCAAAGAAAAATAAGTAGATGAATGGGTAAAGAAAACAGTTCCTAGCCCTGGCTGGTTGGCTCAGTGGTTGAGCATCTGCCCAGCGTGTGGATTCCCGGTCAGGCACACAGAAAAAGCAACCATCTGCTTCTCCGCCCCTCTCCCTCCCCTTCTCTCCCTTCTCTCTCTCTCTCTCTCTCTCTCTCTCTCTGATCCCCTCCCACAGCCATGGCTTGAATGGTTCAAGCAACTTGGCCCCAGGCACTGAGAATGGCTCCATGGCCTTGCCTCAGGTGCTAAAATAGCTCAATTGCCTAGCACCAAAGCAGTGACCCCAGATGGGCAGAGCATTGCCAGGTAGAGGGCTTACTGGGTAGATCCTTGTCTCTCTGTCTCCTACCTCTCACTTAATAATAATTTAAAAAAAAAAAAGAAAGAAAGAAAGAAAAAAGAAAACAGCTCCTTCCGATTGGAGATTTTATCTTCTTAGCAACCTTATTAAGGGCTCTAAGAGCAGAAAAATGAAAATAGTAAACTATCACACTTCTTATAAATAGTTCAATCATAGGTAGGAAAAGTAGATTAGTAACAGAAAATTTATTTAAGAAATAAAAAGAAACAAAACTCCTGAGAAATACACAGACCAAGATGTTTAAGATTATGATTCATCCAAAGATTTGGACAAGCCACCTTTTAATTCAAAGCCAGGAATCTGGCAGAGCTAATAAAGAAAAAAAATTTTTAATGAATGAGATTAAAAAGTACTTTAATCTGTTTAAGAGAACAAACTTGTACCCTTCAGAAAATCAGAAGCGCCTGACCAGGCGGTGGCGCAGTGGACAGAGCGTTGGACTGGGATGAGGAGGATCCAGGTTTGAGACCCTGAGGTTGCCACCTTGAGTGCGGGCTCATCTGGTTGGAGCAAAAACTCACCAGCTTGAACCCAAGGCTGCTGGCTCGAGCAATGGGTTACTCAGTCTGCAGAAGGCCCGTGGTCAAGGCACATATGAGAGAGCAATCAATGAAAAACTAAGGTGTCGCAATGTGCAATGAAAAACTAATGATTGATGCTTCTCATCTCTCCGTTCCCGTCTGTCTGTCCCTGTCTATCCCTCTCTCTGTCTCTGAAAAAAAAAAAGAAAATCAGAAGCTCCATTCCAGATTTAAAATATGTATTGATATATTAATTTAAATTATCTTTCAATAAATAAAATTTTCTAGACTATACTTTGCTAATTTGATAGCAAAATCTATTGTTCATAGAACACAGATGTCAGTTTAAATCAATGTTTTAAAAGCCTGTTTAAAGGACTACTCTGAAAATTTTTTTGTCGAGTAACAATATTAAGGTAAAAATTTTGCTAAGTTAAAAACATACTTAGTAATAAAACAAGATAGAAAAGTAAGAATTAAAACTACTAAATTCAAGCATAGATTCTAATATCTGGAGTTAATCCTTACCATGGACCATAAATTATAGGAATAGTGTCCATGAAGATGTAACCTATTAATATAACAGAACATAATCCAAATTATTATTGTTGTTGTTATTAGCTAGCACTTAATGATATCTCAATAGACAACTCTGCTAGGCATAATAATTCTTCTAATATTCCCACATTTATTCAGTTTATACAGATATAACCTGCAGTTCAGAAATAAAGTGTCTTACCTAAAACCCTTGGGATAAGGATTTTAACCCAAATATAAGTGGCTCCCAGGTCTATGTAGGCTATTCCCAATATAAAACACAGCATGTTTTATAAAAACTTCTGAGACATTGGTCATGCAATACATATGCCAGCTCACTGAAAGGGATCTCAAATCAAAATTACACAGCTACTGACACAAATAGAAATTCAAATCTATGTCTCTTGCCCCAAAATCTAATTTTCTTTCTATAGATTATGTGCCTGGTCATTATATTAATTCACTCTAAATTTTTGTGTGTATGTGTGAGAGAGACAGACAGACAGGAAGGGAGACAGATGAAAAGTATCAACTCACAGTTGTGGAACCTTAGTTGTTCATTGATTGTTTTCTCATATATGCCCTGACGGGGGTGCTCCAGCTAAGCCAGTGAAACCTTGCTCAAGCCAGTGACCTTGGGCTCAAGCCAGCAACCTTGGGCTCAAGCCAGCGACCATGGGGTCATGTCTATGATCCCACACTCAGCCAGCAACCTCGTGCTCAAGCTGGTGAACCCATGCTCAAACCAGCAACTTCATGGGGTACCAGAAGGAAAAGAAAAAAGGTAAGATGTTGAAAACCTATTTGAAGAAATAATGAGGGCACCTGACCAGGTGGTGGTGCAGTGAATAGAGCATCGGATTGGGATGCCGAGGACCCAGATTTGAGACCCCGAGGTCACCAGCTTGAGCACGGGCTCATCTGGTTTGAGCAAAGCTCATCAGCTTGGAGCCAAGGTCGCTGGCTTGAGCAAGAGGTTACTTGGTCTGCTGAAGGCCCACGGTCAAGGCACATATGAGAAAGCAATCAATGAACAACTAAGGAGTCGCAATGCGCAACGAAAAAGCAGTGATTGATGCTTCTCATCTCTCCGTTCCTGTTTGTCCCTGTTTATCCCTCTCTCTGACTCTCTCTGTCTCTGTAAAAAAAAAAAAAAAATGAGGGAAAACTTCTCTCACCTAGTGAAGGAAATAAACATACAAGTCAAGGAAGCACAAAAGTCCCCCAAAAGATGAAACCAAAGAGGCCCACAATAATACACATCATAATTAAAACTCCAAATGTTAAAGACAAACTCAGCAAGAGAAAAACAATTAATTATCTACAAGGAAGCTCCCATAAGGCAGTCAGCTGATTTTCAACAGAAACTTTGTAGGCTAGAAGAGATTGGTATGAAATAACTCAAAGTGATGAAAAGCAAGGACCTATAACCAAGATTACTCTATGCAGCAAAGCTACCATTAGTATCAAAGGACAGATAAAGACCTCAATAGACCAAAAAAAGCTAAATCACCATCAAACCAGCATTACAAAAATTGTTAAAGGGTCTTCTTTAAAAGAAAGAATAGCCTGACCTGTGGTGGCACAGTGGATAAAGCATCAACCTGGAATGCTGAGGTTGCCAGTTTGAAACCCTGGGCTTGCCTGGTCAAGGCACATATGGGAGTTGATGCTTCCTGCCTTCCCCCTCATCTATCTCTATCTCTCTCTCCTCTCTAAAATGAATAAAGTCTTTAAAGTAAATTAATAAACAAATAAATGAATAAAAATGATAAAAAATATTAATATAAAATGGTAATAACTACATACATATATAATTAAATTAAACATATTAAATGCTCCAATCAAAAGACATAGGATGTCTGGACAGTTAAGAAAACAAGATCCATATATATGCTGCTTACAAGAGACTCACTTCAGATTGACAGACACACATAGACTGAAAGTAAAGAGATGGCAAAAGTTATGTCATGCAAATGAAAACAAACTAAAAAGCTGGGGTAGCAATAATATTAGACAAAACAGACTTTAAGACAAAGGTTAACAAGAAACAAAGAAGGACACAGCAATTCTACTTCTGAGTATTTATCCAAATAAATTCAAAACACTAATTCAAAAAGACATATGCATGTCTATGTTCATTGCAGCACTCTTTTCGATAGGCAGGATATGGAGGTAATCTACATGTGCATCTGTAGAGGAATGGTAAAGAGGTGGTGCACATATACAATGGAATATGACTCAGCCATAAAAAAAAACAATAAAACCTCGCCATGTGTCAACATGGATAGACCTAGAGGGTATTTTGCAAAGTAAAATAAGTCAAACAGGAAAAGGTAAATACCATTTGATTTTACTTATGTATTGTACTTACAAAACAAAATAAATGAAGAAACAAAACAGAAACAAAGTCATAGACACACAGAACATTCTGATGGTTGCCAGATGGGAGGGGGTTTGGAAGGATGGGTGCAAAAGGGGAAGGTCTGTTCAAATTGCCAGTTATAAAAGCAGTCACGGGGATGTAAAGTACAGCACAGGGAATATAGTCAATATCATTGCAATAACTATGTTTGGTGTCAAATGAGTACTAAACTTATTGGGGTGATCACTTTGTAAATTATATAAATGTCTAATGTTGCACACCTGAAACTGATATAATATTATAGTCAAGTGTAACTAAAAAATAAAAACTATTTTTAAAGAAATAAAGAAAATGTAAAAAATAAAAACATTAAAAGACTCACTGACCCTGGGTAATTTGTAATAAATTTTTTTTTGCTTCTATGTTGTTAGTCAGGAGGCAAAGAAGGAAGTTTTTGGCAATAATAGAACACCTACTAGAGTAGTATCTTTTTTACTACACAAATCAGTGGCCCTTTGACCGACAGATGAGATTAGACCCAAATGATAAAGGTTGGCTTTTATTTCCATATTCTTCTTGTTATCTGTTTTGTCACCTGCGATTGTGCACTTTCTTAGTCATTGAACAACCAAAGATAAAGTGATGATAGTCAGGTAGCCTTATTCTCAAAAATATGAGATGACTCACCATCATCAAAGCCAGGCCAGTGAGTCACAACAAAACTCATAAAATTCAGCAAAAAGATGGTTTTATGAACTGAAATTATCTTGCAAACTAAGTTGATTTAAAGAGGAATTTCTACTCCTTTTATAATTACAATACCATATTAAGACATGATATTAATATTGATAAAAAATCCAGTTCAATGATGATGACCCACAGGTTTCTCTCAATGTCCTCCCACTAAAGATGTTTTGTTTCTTTAGTTTTAGCTGAAGGTTCCTTCCCTTAGTTCAAATAGTAGAATCTTGTGCATCATTTATTAATTGATTAACCAACAGCAATATAAATATAATTGATGCAACAATGGCAAGATAAAAGAAAATTAATTTATTTGAAAGTAAACTTACAACATATATAATATGAGAATTTATAAATGTAAAGAATTTTATTAAAATTTTCAAACAGCCAAGAAGACAGAATGATCCAATTGAATCAGGAATACAGCTTGCTCTGAGGCAATAATTTCTAACATTCTCTCTGTGCAATACCAAACACTTATTTTAAAAAATATGGTGCCTATAAGAACCTTGCAAGAAATTTGCTCAAAATTTTTGTCAATTTGCTTCATAATAATACCATCAGTAATGACTACCAATCTTTAAGAGAATAATATTTACATGTCACTACATTGGGTACATAATATTTTATCTTTTAAACAAGGATTAACCACATTGTGAAGATTACCCCCATTTATATAAAACCTACTGAGCCTCGGCAGACCACACCAACTAAATAAGAGGGAAAGTCAGAAACTAGTCTGTTTCATAGTCAGATATCTCCCCAGACTCCACACAGCAGCCATGTTATAACACAAGTTTTTCTTTATAATAGAAAAAAAAGATAAAATGTAGAGAATAAATAACTGCAAATTCCTCTGTTCTCTATTAGAAATGGAACATTCAAGAAGCAGTAGTTTATGAAAAAAATGTATCTTGTACAGTTAATCCACAAAGAAAAAAAAACTGCAAAATCTCAAGGGGTCATTTAGAAATCAATGTGCTTATATCCTTGGTTAGGAACAGTAGGACACAGATAATTCCTTACTAATAGTAAAAGATACATTTTGTACACTGTCTTTGTAATTGATCAAATCTATCATCTATTTCCGGATTGGAAATATCATATCCAACTTACTGGGATTGATTTCTCCTTCCACAGCTTATATTTTTATCATCTCATTATTTTTATCATCATCAATCATTGTTTACTTTCTTAATGAATCACATAATTCTGGACAAAAAGTGATTTCTCTAGCAAATAATACAGTAATTCTTTGAGAAAATAAATCAGTCTAACCAGGAAAATACTGAGCTTTGTCTCGGAAATAAATTTCTTTCTCTTTCTATACTTATGTGTGTGAGCATGCATGCACATGCAGGTGTGCACATATGTATAGAGAAATAAAAGCAACTCTACAGAAAATTTGTCTCAAATTTGTATAATTTAAGTTAATATCTTTAAAATCCATTTCATTTATTGGCCTCAAATTTTGTGCTCTATTCACAAGTCATTATACTAAACTTACTCTATTTCTGGTTGCCAAACCTTTCATTCCCTCACTAAATAATTCTGTGGAACAGAGCTAAGAACTAGTGATCACAAGGCAGCACAGGAAGGTTGCCCTGAGTATCATAACTAGATCTAAAGTCAATTAAATGCTTTAAATTGTCTGCTCATCATAGAAAAATTTACCCAAAAGAACAAATAGGAGAAAAACGAGTCCACTCAAAGTTACCTATCATGGTTTTTTCAAGACAAAAGGAATAATCAGCTCATTTAAATAGACTTTCTAAATTCTAAAGCAAAGAGAATTATTAATTTAAATGTTTTCTTAAAATGCATTATGGTAATGGTAACTTTAGTTCTAGTATTTACCAACACTAAATGTATGTTATAAAAAGTAGCCTCATGTAACTCGTGCGTACATCTGATACCAGTATGATGTGGAAGCCATCATATTCTCTTTATGATGACAAACAAAAGAAATTTCTCTGTGGTTATAGGATTTAAAATATTTGTTGCTTCTCCTATACAACTGGTCTTTTAAATTCAACTAGACACAATCAATTAAGAATTGATCCCATTTCCCTCTTTGTGTGTCTATTTAAAGATAAATCTGTGGCCTACATTTAGAATCTAATAGCATCTATTCTCATTATTATTACCTCATGTCTTATTTTCCCTACCATTCCCCTTTTCTCCTGAATTCTTTATTTGCCTACTAGTTTTTATTTAACATTACCTTATTCTATTGTGTATATCTCTGTAAGCTGGTCTCTTTTTACAAGATGAAGAAAGGTAGCAATTTAAAATATGACTGCAATTATGTTGAAAATATGGCTGCATTCAGAAAGCAATATGCAAATATTGCCTGACCTGTGGTGGCTCAGGGGACAAAGCATCAACCTGGAATGCTAAGGTCGCCAGTTTGAAACCATGGGCTTGCCTGGTCAATGCACATACAAGAAGCAACTATTATGAGTGGATGTCCCCGTTCCTCTTTGATGCCTCCTTCTCTCCTTCTAAAATCAATAAATAAAATCTTTTTTTAAAAAAAAGCAATGAGAAAATATTAAGATAATTGCATGAGGGCATTAGTATTATAAATGTTTTACTTTTTCTAATTAAATCATATTCTTTTCCTTAAATTTCTTAGTATTTTTCTTTTTTTGGTTCTTGATTAATTTCAATGGGGTGACATTGATAAATCAGGGCACATATGTTCAGAGAAAACAAAATAACCAGCTCTAGGTTATTTTGACATTTACTTATGCTGCATTCCCATCACCCAAAGTCCAATTGTCTTCCATCACCTTCTAACTAGTTTTCTTTGTGCCCTCCCCTCTCCCAACCCCCTCCTCTCCTCCCCCCCCACCCCATAACCGCCACGCTCTTGTCCATGTCTCTGAGTCTCATTTTTATGTCCCACCTATGTATGGAATCATATAGTTCTTAGTTTTTTCTGATTTACTTATTTCACTCCGTATAATGTTATCAAGGTTAATCCCTGTTGTTGTAAATGATCCGATGTCATCATTTCTTATGGCTGAGTAGTATTCCATAGTATATATGTACCAAAGCTTTTTAATCCACTCGTCCTCTGACGGAGATACTTGGGCTGTTTCCAGATCTTCGCTATTATGAACAATGTTGCCATAAACATGGGGGTGCATTTCTTCTTTTCAACAGCGCTATGGTGTTCTTGGGATATATTCCTAACAGTGGTATAGCTGGGTCAAAATGCAGTTCGATTTTTAAATTTTTGAGGAATCTCCATACTGTTTTCCACAGTGGCTGCACCAGTCTGCATTCCCACCAGCAGTGCAGGAGGGTTCCCTTTTCTCCACATCCTCGACAGAACTTATTCTGTGTTGTTTTGTTGATGAGCGCCATTCTGACTGGTGTGAGGTGATATCTCATTGTGGTTTTAATTTGCATTTCTCTAATCATTAGTGATGTTGAGCATTTTTTCATATGCCTATTGGCCATCTGTATGTCCTCTTTGGAGAAGTGTCTATTGATTTCTTTTGCCCATTTTTGGATTGGATTATTTGTCTTCCTGGTATTGAGTTTTACATGTTCTTTATAAATTTTAGTTATTAACCCCTTATCAGACGCATTCTCAAATATATTCTCCCATTATGTAGTTTGTCTTTTTATTCTGTTTTTATTTTCTTTAGCTGTGCAGAAGCTTTTTAGTTTGATATAGTCCCATTTGTTTATCCTGTCTTTTATTTCACTTGCCTGTGGAGACAAATCGGCAAATATATTGTTGTGAGAAATGTCCGAGAGCTTACTGCCTATGTTTTCTTCTAAGATGCTTATGGTTTAACGGCTTACATTTAAGTCTTTTATCCATTTTCAGTTGATTTTTGTGAATTATGTAAGTTGGTGGTCTAGTTTCATTTTTTTGCAGGTAGCTGTCCAATTTTCCCAACAACATTTGTTGAAGAGGCTGTCTTTGCTCCAATGTATGCTCTTACCTCCTTTGTCAAATATCAGCTGTCCATAAATGTGTGGGTTTATTTCTGGATTCTCAGTTCTATTCCATTTTTCTATATGCTTGTTCTTATGCCAGTACCAGGCTGTTTTGAGTACAATGGCCTTATAGTATAACTTGATATCCGGAAGTGTGATACCTCCCACTTTATTCTTCCTTTTCAAGATTGCTGAGGCTATTAGTGTTTTCCTTTGGTTACATATAAATTTTTGGTATATGTGTTCTATATCTTTACAGTAAGTCATTGGTATTTTAATTGGTATTGCATTGAATTTATAAATTGCTTTGGGTAATATAGACATTTTAATGATGTTTATTCTTCCTAACCATGAGCACGGTATATGCTTTCACTTTTTTGTATCTTCCCTGATTTCTTTTATCAATGTTTTATAATTTTCTGAGTACAAGTCTTGAATCTCCCTGGTTAAATTTATTTCTAGGTACTTTATTTTTTTGGTTGCAATGGTAAAGGGGATTGATTCATTAATTTCTCTTTCTGACAGTTCATTGTTAGTGTATAAAAATGCCTCTGATTTCTATTTATTGATTTTTTTTAGAGAGAGAGGAGTGAGAGAGAGAGACAGAGAGAGAGAGAAGGGGGAGGAGCAGGAAGCATCAACTCCCATATGTGCCTTGACCAGGCAAGCCCAAGGTTTCAAACCGGCGACCTCAGTGTTCCAGGTCGACGCTTTATCCCACTGCGCCACCACAGGTCAGGCCTGCCTCTGATTTCTAAGTATTAATTTTATATCCTGTCACCTTGCTGAATTCATTTATCAAGTCTAGTAATTTTTTGACTGTGACTTTAGGGTTTTCTATATACAATATCATATCATCTGCAAATAATGATAGTTTTACTTCTTCTTTTCAAATTTGGATGCCTTTTATTTCTTTTTCTTATCTGATTGCTGTCGCTAGGACTTTCAGAACTATGTTGAATAAGAGTGGTGAAAGGGGGCACCCTTGCTTTGTTCCAGATCTTAAGGGGATTGCTTTTAACTTTTGCCCATTGAGTATGATGTTGGCTGTGAGTTTGTCATAGTCTTTATCATGTTGAGGTATGCTCCCTGTATTCCCACTTTGCTGAGAGTTTTGATCATGAATGGGTGCTGGATTTTATCAAATGCTTTTTCTGCATCTATTGAAATTATCATGTGGTTTTTCTCCTTCCTTTTGTTTATGTGATGAATCACAGTGATTGATTTGCAAATATTGTACCAGACTTGCCTCCCATGATTAAATGCCACTTGATCCTGGTGTATGATTTTTTTTCATATATTGCTGTATCCAGTTTGCTAATATTTTGTTGAAGATTTTAGCATCTAAATTCATCAGGAATATTGGCTTATAGTTTCTTTTTCTGTGTTGTCTTTGCCTGGTTTTAAAATCAGAATTATGCTTGCCTCATAAAAGGAGTTTGGAAGTCTTCCTTCCTCTTAAATTTTTTGAAATAGCTTGAGAAGGATAGGAGTTAGTTCTTCTTTGAATATTTGGTAGAATTCCCTTCTGAAGCCACCAGGCCCAGGACTTTTATTTTTTGGGAGTTCTTTGATAACTGTTTCAATCTCATTTGTTGTAATTGGTCTGTTTAGGTTTTCTGATTCTTCCAGATTAATTTTTGGAAGATTATATGTTTCAAGAAATTTGTCCATTTCATCTAGGTTGTCTAGTTTTTTGGTGTACAGTTCTTCATAGTATTTTTGTACAATATTTTGTATTTCTGTTGTGTCAGTTGTTATTTCTCCACTCTCGTTTCTAATTTTATTTATTTGAGTCCTCTCTCTTTTTTTCTTGGTGAGTCTGGTTAAAGGTTCATTGATCTTGTTTACCTTTTCAAAGAACAAGCTCCTGGTTTCATTAATCCTCTGTATTGTTTCTTTAGCCTCTATGTCATTATTTCTGCTCTGATCTTTATTATTTCTTTCCTTCTACTACCTCTGGGCTTTACTTGCTGTTCTTTTTTTAGTTCTTTTAGATGTAGCATCAAGTTTTTTATCTGAGCTTTTTCTAGCTTCTTGAGAAATGCCTGTAATGCTATAAACTTCCCTCTCAGGACTGCTTTTGCTGTGTCCCATAAATTTTGAGTTGATGTATGCTCATTATTGTTCGTTTCTAGGAATTTTTTAATTTCTTCTTTAACTCATTGTTTACCCATTTGTTACTTAATAACGTGCTATTTAGTTTCCAAGTGTTTGAGTATTTTTCAGTTTTTCTGTTGTGGTTGATTTCTAGTTTCATGCCATTGTGATCAGAGAAAGTTGCTCGATATGATTTCAATCTTCTTAAATTTGTTGAGACCGCTTTTGTGCCCTAAGATGTGG
This sequence comes from Saccopteryx bilineata, assembly GCF_036850765.1. Classification (NCBI taxonomy): domain Eukaryota; kingdom Metazoa; phylum Chordata; class Mammalia; order Chiroptera; family Emballonuridae; genus Saccopteryx; species Saccopteryx bilineata. The sequence continues at coordinate 139,177,167 of NC_089494.1, forward strand.
TTGGTCTATTCTAGAGAATGTACCACGAGCACTTGAAAAGAATGTATATTCTGCTGCTTTAGGCTGAAAGGTTCTGAAGATATCTATTAAATCAATTTGATCTAGTGTGTCCTTTAAGTCTGCTGTTTCTTTGTTAATTTTCTTTCTTGAGGATCTATCTAGTGATGTTAGTGGGGTATTGAAATCCCCTACTATTATAGTATTGCTGTTGATCTCCCCCTTTAAATCCATCAAAGTCTGCTTTATATATTTAGGAGCTCCTATATTAGGTGCGTAGATATTTATAATGGTTATATCTTACTGTTGGATTGCCCCCTTTATCATTATGTAGTGACCTTCTTTATGTCTTACTATAGTCTTTGTTTTAAAGTTCGTTTTGTCTGATATAAGTATTGCTACCCCAGCTTTTTTCTCATTTCCAGTTGCGTGAAATATTTTTTTCTATCCTTTTATTTTCAGTCTATGTGCATCTTTTGTTTTAAGGTGTGTCCATTGTAGACAGCATATGTATGGGTCCTGTTTTCTTATCCATGCAGCTACCCTATGTCGTTTGATCGTATCATTTAATCCATTTACATTTAAGGTTATTATTGATATGTAATTGTTTATTGCCATTTTATTATTTAAAATTGTATTCCTCTTTTGCTATAGTCTTTTTCTTTTTTTGATCTGTTTACAACAGGCCCCTTAGCATTTCTTGCAGCTTGGTTTGGTTGTACTGAATTCCTTGAAGTATTTTTTGTCTGGAAAGCTTTCTATTTCTCCTTCAATTTTAAACAATAGCCTTGCTGGATAAAATAGTTTTGGTTGTAGGCTCTTGTTCTGCATTACTTTGAATATGTCTTGCTATTCCCTTCTGGCCTCAAGTGTTTCTGTTGAGAAGTCAGAAGTCATCCTTATGGGGGCTTCTTTGTAGATGATAGTCTTTTTTTCTCTAGCAGCTTTTAATATTTTCTCTTTATCAGTTAGCTTAGGTATTTTAATTATGATGTGTCTTGGTGTTGATTTTTTTTGGGTTTCTCTTTAATAGAGTTCTCTGTGCTTCCTGAACATGTGAGATGTTTTCCTACCTTAATTGAGGGAAGTTTTCAGCTATGATATGCTTGAACAAAGTCTCTATCCCTCGTTCTTTCTCTTCTTCAGGAACCCCTATTATGCGGAGTTTCCTCAGACTTTTTTAGTCTCTTTTCTTTTTTATGCTCTGCTTCTGTGCCTTTATTTATTGTGTCCTCTAACTTGCTGATTCGATTTTCAGCTTCATCCATCCTGCTTTTAAATCCTTCCATTGTGGTCTTCATTTCTGATATTGTATTTGTCATTTCTGAGTGATTCTTTTTTATTATTTCAATGTCCTGTTTTAAATTTGATATCTATTTAGGTGTTTGTAATGACCATCTATTGTTGTTCTAATATCTTTGAGCATCCTAACAATTGTTACTTTACACTCTGCATCTGGTAATTTGGTTATATCTGATTCATTCAGGTCCTTTTCTGGGGATTTCTCTTGATTCATTTGTGTTATATTTCATTGCCTTCTCATCTTCTCTGTGTAAAAGAAGGTCTTGGCCACTGGAGTCCACTGGGTGTGGCCTCTGTTCCCTAGGTATTGTCTGTCTGCAGGCCCACCACCACCTCTGCTGTTGCTGCCTAGGGCGTTTGGGTATGGGTGTTGCCGGTGCCTGCCCACTGGGGCTGTTGCTGTGGTTTCTACCTCTCCTTCACGGGAGTTGCTGTGATCATGTTCTCAGGTGCACAAGGCTTGGTGTCCTTGGCCTTCGCCCCACCCTCATGGGTGGCGTTCTGTTCGGACCCGCTCAGCTGCGGGTCTCTGCCTGTTTCCAAGTTTCTGTCTTACCCTTGCAAGAGGAGCCCACTCGTGGGATGGCTGCAAGCCTTGGCTCCACAGGCCAGGTGGGACTGCATGCCCATGCTCAGTGGCAGGACTCTGCCTGTTCTGGGTTTTTGGCTCCACCCCCATGGGAGGAGCCAGCTCCCAAGTCAGGCCACAAGCCTCGGTTCTGTGGGCGGGGCAAGGCTGTGCTCCTGCGCCCTTGCTCAAGGGCCAGTCTCCACCCCCTCCAGGGTTCCTGTCCTTCTCCCGCAGGCTGGATTACAAGTGGCCCACAGCTGGGCTTGACCACTATTGCACAACCCCTCCTCCCCTGCTGGGCAAGACTGAGCTCACACCTGGGCCTAGTGGTGGCCACCCAGCTTCCCCCCTTGCCGACAGAACTGCACTTCCGCATCCTGCCGCTGCCCACCCTCAGGTGAGCCCACAGCTGTGAAGGTGGGAGTGCTGCAGCTGAGACCCTAAGACTCACTACTGTAGTCCTGAAAGCTCCCTTATTCTAAGTGACTCTGCTCTGAGTGCCAGGGAAGAGCTTGTTTGGCTGGTGTCCTGCTTCCCATTGCTGGTATTGCTGCTTCCAGGGGAAATATTCACTTCAGATTTGGGGAGTGACTCATCCCAGGTGTTAGGGTGGCTGTCTCCCAAAATGTTTCTCCCTGTGCCTCCTAGATTACATTCTCTTCCTGTTACTCCAGTCCTCTCTTCTCTCTCTGTCCCCCTGAGCCCCGGGTGAGTGGTGTGAGAGAGGTGTTCTGCATGGTCCCTTTAAGAAGAATCCTGTGTCTGAGAAATCAGTCTCTTTCTCACAAACAGTATCCTGTCTTGTTTCCAGCTAAATACTGTCCATAAGCCTCTTCTAGGCTCTGGGGCTGCAGGCTGCGGCTTTGTTCCTGGGACTCAGGACCCTCCCCTCTCTGCTAAACTCACTTCCTGCCACGTGAGTCTCTCCCGGCTGCCGTTCGCTCCAGGGAGCTGGGCAGCCCTCTCTGCATTTCTGCTTTTCCTACCAGTCTCTGTGTGGCTTCTCTGTGTGGAACACCAGTCTCTGTGTGTTCCTTGGTTGAAGAGTCCTCTTAGTTTAGTACAAAGTTGGTTTTTCCAGGTGATAGTTCTTAAAATTAGTTTGTAATCCACTTTGGTTCTGGGAGGTGGGAGTTGGTACGTCTGCCTATTCCATTGCCATCTTGTCTTCCTCTGAATATTTTTAGTACTTTAATTAAATTTTTATTACAGTAAAATTTTATTTTTAATGTGCATTACTTTGGTGCCCTTATACAACCAAGGAAATATAGTACATTTGGTTCACTTAAAATTGAGCATTGTCTGACCAGGCAGTGGGGCAGTGGATAGTACATTGAACTGGGACCCAGAGGGCTACGGTTCAAAACCCCAAGGTCGCTGGCTTGAACAAGGGATCACTCAATCTGCTGTAGCCCCCTAGTCAAGACATGTAATAAAGCAATCAATGAAGAACTAAGATGACACAATGAAGAGTTGATGCTTCTCATCTCTCTTTGAGATACTTATGTGTATCTTACCTTCCTGTCTGTCCCTGACTGTCCCTCTCTCTGTCTCTGTCACACACATACACACACACACAAAAAGGGCAAATAATAAACATTTCAAAAGGCAATGTTATTTACATAAAATATAGTTATCTAGAAGAATGAACATAAGTGAAAGTTCACAGTGAGACAAATACAAGAAAATACTCCAAGAAATGCCTTGCCTTATACATCTGAAAACCTCCCTGCTACAGAGTCACTTACCTGTTTATCTATTATATTTGTGTTGCTAATGACCAAAAAAATATATATTTTGTGACCATTATTTTTGAGTATTGATCTACTTCTTCCTTGGATGTTTCCTATTACCCTCGCCTTTCCTTTTGAAATTACATTTTCTTTTTCCATGCAATAATAAGGTATGTTAAGGTTTTATCATCATATACATTTTCTCTTTTGCTTTTAAGCTTTATAAATTGATTCTGTAGACACCTGGTCCATCTTTTTTTTTTTTGTATTTTTCTGAAGCTGGAAACGGGGAGAGACAGTCAGACAGACTCCCGCATGCGCCCGACCGGGATCCACCCAGCACGCCCATGCTCTGCCCCTCCGGGGCGTCACCCTGCCAAGACCAGAGCCACTCTAGTGCCTGGGGCAGAGGCCAAGGAGCCATCCCCAGCGCCTGGGCCATCCTTGCTCCAATGGAGCCTTGGCTGCGGGAGGGGAAGAGAGAGACAGAGAGGAAGGGGGGGTGGAGAAGCAAATGGGTACTTCTCCTATGTGCCCTGGCCGGGAATTGAACCCGGGTCCCCCCACACGCCAGGCCGACGCTCTACTGCTGAGCCAACCAGCCAGGGCCCTGGTCCATCTTTAAACATTAAAGTACATGTCATTAACTAACCTGTCTTATATTTTTTTCTTAAATTCTTACCTCTAACACCAAAATTTTCCCAGAGTATTCCAAATGACACAAGAGGCTAGAGTAGTAATAGGAATTTGGTCATTTTAGAGAGATAGTATATAGAATTCTCTTCTAAAAGTCAATGTTATAAAATGTCATTGACATAATAGATAAAAAGAGCCAAACTGAATCTGAGTAAATTTCCCCATCTCTTTCTACATTGTATGGATTTTTACTATAATGCCAGCCAATCCTATATTTAATTAATTAACCTTGACATCCTAAGCAATGTTAATTTGTATTTGTTATGTTTTTGTGACCTTGTAGTGTGTGATGATTTTCTTGTCAAGGTAATTAATGAAAATGTTCATTAACATGGCTTATGATAATAAAGACTTGAAGAATCTAATTTCTGACATTTAATTACATACTAGATTTGTCATTCTATCTCCATATCTTATTTGTGAATTTAAACTAGCACTTCTCCAAGGTTATTATCAACAATTGTAACAGGATAGTTTTTAATTCAAGTTACATTTTTCATAATCCTTTGATTCTTAAAAATAATGAGAATCCCTCATATTTTCTAAGTGGGCCTGTACCAAGGGCACACTTGGAAAATATTTAAATGCTTTTCCCTTTGCCTGGAATGCTTTCTCTTCACCTGTTTAGTGGGCCTTTATTGCACATTATAAATCCTCCCACTGTGAATATTCTGACTCTCTCTCAACTACCTCTCCTACCTCACTTATACATTTCACTGCATGTCATAATTATTTACACATCAATCCCCATACTAGAACATAAACTCACAGAAAGCAACAGCTATATCCTACTCAACTTTGTGTCCCCAGTGTCCATCATTGTATATGACATATGACAGAAGTTCAACACATGTTTGTGGGTCAATAATTGATCTAATTTGATCCTCATATTATCATGAGGTGAAGGTGAGATAACAGAGGCCAACTTACTGGTGAGTCACAGAACATGAGGAATATGTTGTAGGACTCCTATCCTGCCACACTATTTTGTGCATATGTAACCAACATAGAAAGGTGAAGAAGAAAAAGAAAGAATATAAGAAGAAAACTTGGCCCTAAAATGATATAATCACTGCATTAAGTAGAAGAGAAGAGTTAGGAATAGAGCTATGATAATGAATTAACTAGATTTATGACTCACTCATTAATAGAACTAAAAACCACTCTTAAGAAATGAGTGGTTTCCATAATCTAATATACTATTTAACAATTATCTAGAGCAGGGGTCGGGAACCTATGGCCCATGCCAGCTGTGGCTCTTTTGATAGCTGCATTTGGCTCGCAGACAAATCTTTAATACAAAAAATAATAATGTTAAAAATATAAAACACTCTCATGTATACAATCCATTCATTTCCTACCACTCATGTTCATGGTTGCGGGTGGCCGGAGCCAATCACAGCTGTCCTCCGGGACAACACAAATTTTTATTGGACAATGCTTAACATACACGGGTTGTTGTATGGTTCTCACGGAATTACATTTTAAAATATGTGGCGTTCATGGCTCTCTTAGCCAAAAAGGTTCCCGATCCCTGCATTAACTGAACAAAGATGTTTTGTTAAAATTAATCACAAGGTTGTTTTCTAAAATGTCAAGATCGTTTTCAAAATGGGTTGAAAGTCAATAATTTTAGGAACTTTTCTATTTTTAAAAATCTTGATGTCTGTTATAATGCAAAATGATTAAAAATCCTCTGGAAATAATAGCTTAGTTTGACAGCTTACTGTCTTCATGACAAACTATATTTCTCCTTGTAATTTCATGTGATACATATATATTTCAAGTTTTCATCATTGTAATTTATTCACTTTTCATTGTTTCCCACCAAAAACAAAACAAAACAAAACAAAACAATAAATGGATAACCAAGCCCTTTAGAGACACATACAGCTAAAGCAAATATAGTCAGTGCTTTCTTGATAGAGTTCTGCTTCCCCAGAGACCTCAGAATACAATCAAGACATAAACAAATACAAGAGCCTGACCAGGAGGTGATGCAGTGGATAGAGCATCGGACTGGGACGCGGAGGACCCAGGTTCAAAACCCGAGGTTGCCAGCTTAAGCATGGGTTCATCTGGTTTGAGTAAGGCTCACCAGATTGAGCCCAAGTCTCTGGCTTGAGCAAGGGGTCACTCAGTCTGCTGTAGCCACCTGGTCAAGGCACATATGAGAAAGCAATCAATGAACAACCAAGGTGTTGCAATGAAGAACTGATGCTTCTCATCTGTCTCTCTTCCTGTCTGTCTGTCCTTATCTGTCCCTCTCTCTGTCTCTCTCTGTCTGTCATTAAAAAAATGCAAGTTATAAATAAAATTATAAATGTAAAATTTTAAGAATGTACCTTTTTAGGCACCAAAATAGCAGCAGTAGTATTTATTTAGTTTAGGTTCTGGGATTTCTATCGTGACAAACAGAAATATATCCTCTAGGCATGCCCAGTTCATTGGAGTGACACTATTGGGAATACTACACACAGGTGTTGTATGTGTGTGTGTTGTGTGTGTGTGTGTGTGTGCATGTGCCTGTGTGCTGGGAAGTCAAGCCATGGACCCTGGCCATTTGTTTATTTTTGTTTTCCATCAACCACTTTTCCTAAGCACCCTGTCCCTGTGAGGGACCGTGCCTCCCTATCTATATCCTCATGATGTACAACTGCTGCAGCCCCACTAATTGGTTGTGACATAGTGACTTGAATCCAAGTGGGCTGTTGAGCGTACACATCAATCTCTAAGAATTAGGTGACTAATCCCTTAGTCGACCTTTGTGAAATCTGTCTTGACCTTAAAACTCTTTAAGGTCAGATTTTAATTTAGACTTTAATTTTTACTTATTTTGCTATTATAGAACAATTTAAGAGAATAAAAATACTTCACCTAAAGCACTGATGTGAAGACTTGTTTGTATCAAGATTTTCATTTATTTATCACTGCTGCATGAGAAAAACCATATAGCAAGTAAATGGATCTTGCCTGAACTGACCTGTGCTGGTATAGTGGACAAAACATCGACCTGGAATGCTGAAGTCACTGGTTCAAAACCCTGGGCTTGCCAGGTCAACACACAAAAAAAGGAGTTGAAGCTTCCTGCTCTTCCCTCCTTATCTCTCTCTCTGTCTCTCTCCTCTAAAATAAATAAATAAAATCTTTTAAAAAAATAGACTAAAAAAATAAAATGGATCTTAAATGCCAACAGACATCCAAATGCCTTGTCTTAATAACTAACTCATTAACACAGTAGGAAAAGTACCCCGAATTGTTAAAACTGGGATTATATTAAATATGGTGATAAATTAAATATTTCAGGAAATGTGTTACAGGGGCAATTTTGATATCAAGGAAGCAAAATAAATTCATTTGTTTCTACACAAAGTGTGATTTAAGAAGAAAAGTAAGTGTACTTTAAAATTAAGAAAAATTTGTATCACCGCAAACAAGCTCCTGGAGAGTAAACATGGACTAGATTCCAGATGCTGTCATCATTCGTATTTAATAGATGTGGCGAACAAGACCACAGATTGGGGAAACAATGTTTTTTTTATCTTGAATTTGAAAAAAGAGCTTGCATATAATTATAAGCATATTATCAAATTGTTTTTATAAATAACTTTAAAATCGGAAGTGTACTGAAGATGCTGCAAAATCTTTGTTAAAGTAAAGAAATTCATACATAATTCAATGCAAAGATAATGATAGTTTGTAATGACCAATGTAGTCTGATGAAGATTGAAAATTTAAGATCAAATATAGAACCAGAAATACCTAATTAAATATATAGACTTACTTTAACTAGGAACTTATTTTATATGTATTTTACTATATATTTATACCTTTTTTAACATATTTACAGATAATTTACTATGGCCGGAACTAAGGCATGGTGTTTTCCTGAGATAAACAATGGGCAGGGAACTGCCCACACCTTCACCTTGTATAGACCTATCTTGGATTTTCTGACAATATCATCTCTAGGACTCTGTTACCTAAACTATAAGTATATTGGCATTAATACACATTACAGTATGATTTGGATTTAATAATTAACTAAATTTAAATTAAAAAAAAACTATTTTAAAGTTTAAAAGTTAGCATAGATATTCTGATATAACTAATAATTATAAGGAACACTTACTTGAGTTTTATTCAATATGTATTGAGTTTTCCCCTTTTAATGCTTTTCACATCTTATTTTAAATAATCTTAAAGTCAGACTTGCAGAAAGGAACTGTCACTATCCCTGCTTTAGAAATAAGCAAACTGAGTGACAAGGACAATGAACTTCTAAAGTCACAGATGGAAGGATGATACGATACCAGGTGCCCATCCCAGTGAATGAATACCAGCCATCTACAAAATAAAACTGTCTGCAAAGGCAATGATATGGTCTGGTTTAGGAGAAATCACTCACCATATTCAGGCCACACTCACACTGTCAGTAGAGTGAGAACACTGAGGTGGACAGTCTCGGAAGTCCTCCTCAGTCCTGATAGCCCATGGTAGCTGCCCAGTCCTTCAGTCTGAGCAGCATTTTCAAGGATGATGAGAAACTTCCCCTGTGGTACTTACTGCTGCTCTACACTAACCTAGCCCCAATGAACACATCACCATCCACTGTGAATTATTACATACAAATTATTAGACATTAATTGGTATAGGTCATAAACCACATTCCAAATGAGCTATGCAAAAAACTAATTCTGATGGTTTTGAATGGGACATCATTCTGGAGTTAGATCTATTCCAAATATACTGTATCTATCAGATAGCTATCAGATACATTAAGGTAGATATATAGATATCTATAGATACAGGTATAAAGATATATATATATATATATACAGATTATCTATTTGTCTACCTACCTGCTTATCTGTCTACCTACCTACTGACAATAGCCACGTAGGACTCAAGGAGAGAAAAAGAACCAGGCTGAAAGACCCAGTAAGTTATCTCTATTGAAAATGGCTTCTCAATTCTCTCTCCACGAGTTCTGTGTGGCTGCTTGTGTCCTGATCTAATTCTAGGCCTCAGTTTTGCATCCTGTCCTTAACCCAGGACAGAATTCCTGTGCCTAGAACAGGGATTGGGAACCTATGGCTCGTGAGCCAGATATGGCTCTTTTGATGGCTGCATCTGGCTCGCAGACAAATCTTTAATACAAAAAATAATAACGTTAAAAATATAAAACAGCCCTGGCCGGTTGGCTCAGTGGTAGAGCGTCGGCCTGGCGTGCGGGGGACCCGGGTTCAATTCCCGGCCAGGGCACCCATAGGAGAAGCGCCCATCTGCTTCTCCCCCCTCCCCCCTCCTTCCTCTCTGTCTCTCTCTTCCCCTCCCGCAGCCAAGGCTCCATTGGAGCAAAGATGGCCCGGGCGCTGGGGATGGCTCCTTGGCCTCTGCCCCAGGCGCTAGAGTGGCTCTGGTCACGGCAGAGCGACGCCCCGGAGGGGCAGAGCGTCGCCCCTGGTGGGTGTGCCGGGTGGATCCCGGTCGGGTGCATGCGGGAGTCTATCTGACTGTCTCTCCCCGTTTCCAGCTTCAGAAATATACAAAAAAAAAAAAAAAAAAAAAAAAAAAAAAAAAAATATATATATATATATATATATATATATATATATATATATATATATATAAAACATTCTCATGTATTACAATCCATTCATTTCCTACCGCTCATGTTCATGATTGCGGGTGGCTGGAACCAATCACAGCTGTCCTATGGGACAACACCAAACTTTTATTGGATAATGCGTAACATACACAGGTCATTGTATGGCTCTCAAGAAATTACATTTTAAAATATGTGTTCATGGCTCTCTCAGCCAAAAAGTTTTCTGACCCCTGATCTAGAGGGAAACAGCCTTTCATTAAAAAATTCTAATCTATGGGCATTTGCTTTATTCTCTGTCTGAATAAAGATGAATATTTTAACTGTGGTTGTATTTTGTACTAGGACATACATAATGGATGTGATATAATTAAATCTGAAAACTGCTCTCTTCTCCATCATTTGAGTTGAACATATAAATAAATTCTAGTATAAATAAGGAATCATTCAAAACTGGATTTCAGGATCTAGACAATCTAGAAAAGTTCATTTCTATATTTGATCACATTTCCTTCCAGTAACATAAATTAAAGGAAAATCAAATAGATCAATTTAAATGAGTGTCAGGAGCACTAGAACTGTACTCCCACTTTTAATCAAGTGCTATTATTAAATTAAAAATGGTAATGGGGAGATCTTGATCCTGTATTAGATTAGATATATCCTTTAATTCATCGGTCAAGATTTATCATTTGTAAAATAAGATAACAGGACTAGATGCTCTTCAGAATTCTAAATCTGCATACCTTAAACAAGAAACTTACCCTCACTGCGCTTCAATTTACCAGTAAAATGAAAGTTGTTGTGAGGATTAAATGGGTTATTATATGGAACACATTTAAAATGGTTTGGCATGCACTATGCATTATGTATATGTTCGCTGTTATTACTTTAACACTCCAACTTTCACCAGTAATGAAAAGATGAAAATAGAAATGTAAAGATTGTTATAATGCAATTCCTGCTTGAGTTAATCCAAACCCAAGGCCTTGGTGATTTGTCAATATACTCCATGAATATAAATTGTACATTTCCATAGTCTCCCATTAAAGCATAACAGATGGGCACTGCCAGGGACTAGATGAGATGTAGAGGCTAAAAACAGTATTGTTTTCACATTTAATGAAATAAAAAATAACCAAGAAAATTCTGGACAATCTAAAAAGTCCCAACTTTTCTTGAACTCATTAGGAAGCTGAGGTGACACATCAATAAACTCTATTCTAAAATCTAAGGAAAGGCTCCTGTGAGGAGAAAGAGGATAAAAACACTTGTTTACCTGGCATAGATGTTGCCAGAAACCAGTAAAAATTAAGTTAAAAATTTTAATAAATTGGTAGAACTTAAATATGGGCTAGCAAAGAGTATAAAATATTGGGGAGCCACACATATAAGAGGAATTCACAGCACTTGAAGGCTTGAGTTTGAGAAAGCATCCTTCAAGATGCAGGCACGAAAGAAGATAAGAGAAAAAAGACACAAGAGACCACCCAGATAAATCTTCCATTTTCCCCCATCGACAAATTCCCTCAGTCACTGGTAGAAGATTAACAAAGATGTTCACTCTTTCTTTCTTTTTTTCTTTTCTTCTTCTTCTTCTTTTTTTTTTTTTTTTGTATTTTTCTGAAGTTGGAAACGAGGAGGCAGTCAGACTCCTGCATGCGTCCGACCAGGATAAACCCGGCATGCCCACCAGGGGGCGACGCTCTGCCCATCTGGGGCATTGCTCTGTTGCAACTAGAGCCATTCTAGCGCCTGAAGCAGAGGCCATAGAGTCATCCTCAGCGCCCAGGCCAACTCTGCTCCAATGGAGCCTTGGCTGCGGGAGGGGAAGAGAGAGACAGAGAGGAAGGAGAGGGGGAGGGGTGGAGAAGCAGATGGGCGCTTCTCCTGTGTGCCCTGGCCGGGAACCGAACCTGGGACTCCTGCATGCCAGGCCGATGCTCTACCACTGAGCCAACTGGCAAGGGCCAAAGATGTTCATTCTTAAGGCACTAGTGAACACCCACTGAAAGTGGGGGAACAGAATAAAGGAGGTGAGGCATTCAAACCTAGGTATCTGAGGTTTGAGGGGATAGGAATACAAGCCAGCCCCAGATCTAAAACTGTGGCACACCAGTTGAAAATTGCTGGTATAGTCAGTGAAAATATTTTTAAGAATAAAGAAGAAACAAAAAATTTTCTCAGATGAACAAATATAAAATTTTTGCCAGCATAATAACACTAAAAATAAAGAAAATGTTAAGAGTTCCTCAGGCAGAGATAATATGATACTAGACAGAAACTTTAATCTATACTACAAAAAAAAAAAAAAATGAAGAGACCTTACAATAGGATAAGTAAAAAAATATATAATATATGAACAATATTCTGATATGTTGCATTTTTACTTTAATTTAATTCAAAATATATTCTAATTTCCCTCGAAACATTCCTTGACTTAAATGTCAAATTGATCAAGTTACCTGGAAGTGTTGTACAGGTCTTGTATAGCCTTACTGATGTTCTGTGTACTTAGTCTACAAATTACTGAGTGAGGAGTACTAAAGTCTCCAACTTGAATTGTGGATTTGTCTATTTCTACTCTGATTTGAACATTTTTTAAAATTTATTGACTTTAGAGAAAGAAGAAGGGGGAGAAAGAAAGAGAAAGAGAAACAATGATTTGTTGTTCCACTCATTTACACATTCATTGGTGACTCTTACATGGGCCCTGATCAAGAATTGAACCCACAACCTTGGTATAGCCAGATGATGCTCTAACCGACTGAGCTACCTGACCAGGGCTGATCAGTTTTTACTTAATGTATTTTGAAGGTCTGTTGTTAGTTGTGTACATATTTAGAATATGTGTTTTTGGAGAATAATTTCTTTAACACTAATTATATAGTTTTCCTTTCTAGGACTGTTAGTATTTCTAGTTCTGTAGTCTTTTTTCCCTGAATTAATGCAGCTATTTCAGCTGATAGTATTAGAAAGAACAGTCTCAACTTGATAATCTTAACTTCTCAGATAAGAAATTAGAAACAAGGAGAAATAAGAAATAAAAATATAAGCAGAAATAAGTGGAGAGAAAGTTAATCTTTTTTAGTGACTAATTTAACTGAATGGGCAAACATGGTGTGGTCAGTATACTAGCTCACTAAAAATGGTTAAAATGTGATTTATGGCTTCATAGCAAATTTTTGTAAATTACATTCTTTGTGATTGAGAAAAATATAAAGACCATAATTTGCGAGTACAGATTTCAGTTTATGTACATTAAGTCAACATTCTCAACTGTGTGGTTAATCTATTTTCTTATTAACTGTCTCCTCAACTTGCCATTTTCTAGTATCTCCCACCCTTATGGTGGGTTTACAGTTTCTTCAAGCAGTTCTATCAGTATTTGCTATATATAATTTAAAGCTTTTTCACTGGGTGCATACAACTTTAAAATTAACCTTTGCTTTTAATATAGTGACTGTCTTTATAACCAATAGTGCTCTTTGCCTGTAAATCTATTTTATCATATTTTAAGATGGTCACCTCAGCTTTCTCTCACTATTTGCCTAGCATATCTTTTTTCATCCTTATTCTATCAAACTATCTGTGTTCTTGTATTTTGACTGTTTCATCTAAACAGAATAGTTAAATTTTCTATTTTTAATCCAATCTGTTAAGCACAATTTAGCTAGATTTTCTATTTTTAAGCCAATCTGTTGATCTTGTCTTTTAAAAAGCAATATTTATTCATTACTTTAATCTTTTTATTTATTTCTACTATCTTATTTTATGCTTTTTATTTGCTTTGATTTTTATATACTTCTGTGGAATTGCTAACATGTTCCTTTTTTATTTCATTTTTCTTCTTAATGCATAGCTATTGTATTCTACTTTCCTTTAAGTGGTTACCTTTTAAATTTTACATGCATAAGAACTGCAAATTAATTAGCAGTAATACAGCCTAGTGGTTAGTATCATGGACCCAAACCAGATCACCTGGATTCAAATCCTGTCTCACTTCTGTGGCTTCAGGTTGTCAGTTTTATCATCTGTAAAATGGAGATAATAATATCATTAAACTCATAGAGTTATTGTGGGCCCTAATGTAGGTTAATATACACATCACAGCAACATGATGGGTATATTACTAGGATGAAATTAATGTAAATAGTAGTAATAATGTTGTTAATGTTTACCATCCTCAAGAACCATACAAGCTCAGACTTGATCAATTTCCTCCTAGTTTACATATTTTGTCTAGTAATTTAATTACATCTTGTAATTTTTTCTAATGTCACAAATTACACTGGTACCTTGAGATACGAGCAGACCAACATACAAATTTTTTTTTAAGACACGAGCTGCAACTTGGTCCGTATTTTTGTTGCAGATCCGAGCGAAATTCTGACATATGAGTTGTGATTCGGGAAGCTGCCACTAGTTGGCGCATTGGCGCATGGGTCCAGTATTGGCAGCACAACACCAGCATCTCATTCTTTCTCAGGTGTTACCCGCAGAATCAAGTCAAAACTTATGCGCTGTACTCGTTCTTGCATCATTTTTGCATTTTTTTTTACCCCATGTCCCCCCTTTCACAATACAGACCAGGCAAAGAGCCAGGGCTGAGGTGTAGATGGGTGGGTTTACTCTGCCTCCTCTTTCTGTATAGTCAGTGTAAGAACACAGCCTGTGGTAAGCACTGGGAGGCCATTTTTGCATTTTTTACTAACTTTTTTTGTGTGCTATCATGAGAGTGAAGTAAGTGAGTGAAAAGAAGAAGAGAATGATGTCAATAGAAGTAAAGCAAGAAATAATAGAAAAACATGAGCGTGGTGTACGAGTGATTGAACTGGCAAGGCTGTACAACCGCAATACATCTACAATTTGGACCATCCTTAAACAAAAGGATGCCATCGAAAGTGAAAATCCAGTGAAAGGAACTACAATTCTGTCCCAATTAAGGACAAATATCCATGAAGAAATGGAGAAGCTTCTGCTGGCGTGGGTGAAAGAGAAAGAGCTGGCAGGAGATACAGTGACGGAGACTGTAATATGTGAAAAGGCACGTATTATTTACAGTGACTTGAAGAAGAAAGAACCATCAACCTCAAATGAGGCAGCAGAAGATACATTTAAGGCAAGTCACGCTGGTTTGAAAATTTCAAGAGGAGATCTGGCATCCACTCAGTGGTGAGGCATGAAGCTGCGAGTGCTGACATTAAGGCAGCTGAGGAGTACATCGCACATTTTGCTGCATTTATCCCAAAAGAAGGCTACATCCCAATAAGTGTTCAACTGTGATGAAATAGGATTGTTTTGGAAAAAAATGCCCTGGAGGACTTTCATCACCGCAGAGAAGAAGTTGCCAGGCCATAAACCCATGAAAGACCATCTGACCCTTGCATTGTGTGCAAATGCTAGCGGTGACTATAAAGTAAAGCCACTGCTAGTGTAATCATTCCGAAAATCCTTGAACCTTTAAGACTCACAAGATTCTTAAAGAAAAACTGCAGGTTATGTGGCACCAATGCTAGGGCATGGGTTATGAGGCAGTTTTTTACTGAATGGGTAAATCTCATTAAATTTGGTCCTGCAGTGAAGAAATATCTTCAAGAAAATATACTCCCGATGAAAGCAATACTAATCCTTGAAAATGCTCCAGCCCACCCACCTGGTCTTGAAGATGACATTCTCAATGAGTTCAAATTCA
The DNA here is from genome assembly GCF_036850765.1 of Saccopteryx bilineata. Lineage (NCBI taxonomy): Eukaryota > Metazoa > Chordata > Mammalia > Chiroptera > Emballonuridae > Saccopteryx > Saccopteryx bilineata. Next base: position 139,192,769 of record NC_089494.1, read on the forward strand.
TGAAAGTCCTCTACCTCCCACCCAACACGACTTTAATCTTGCAACCTATGGATCAGCAGGTCATTTCCAACTTTACAAAGCTTTACATAAAGCACTTGTTCCACCACTGCTCTGAGGTGACTGAAAATACAATTCTAACCCTTTGAGAGTTTTGAAAGGATCACTACAACATCATGATATGTTTACGCATTATTGACTTGGCATGGCAAGAGGTTACAAGAAGAACCTTGAACTCAGCATGAAAAAAGTTATGGCCTGATGTTGTTGTACACAGGGACTTCGATGGATTCAAACCAGAGACCGAGACCGGAGTAGAAGCGTTGGAGGAGATTGTGTCCCTCAGAAAGTCAATGGGTCTGGAGGTAGATGAGGGTGATGTAAACAAGCTTGTTGAGGGACATGAGGAGGAACTCTCAACTGAGGAGTTTAAGGAGCTACAGATGATGCAACATACAGAGCTTCTGCAAAAGATTAGTAGTGAGGAGGAGGTAGAGTCGGAGGAAGTGATTTCTACAAGTGAAATTAAAGACATGCTGGCAATGTGGGAGAAGCTTTCAAGTTTCATTAAAAAAAAACACCTAGAAAAAGTTTCAACTGGTCGGGCTTGAGCACTTTTTAATGATACTTGTTTGTCACATTTCTGTAACATTTTAAAAGGCAGGCAAAATCAAACCTCTTTGGATAGATTTTTCCTGCAAGTGAAAGTGCCAAAAGTACAGACAAAAGGCAAAAATAGGTGATGATTAAATGAAAAAATGTAATGTTAAGCTTAGGTTAAGTTTAAAGTTAAGAAAGTGCATTTTTTTATAATTAAGTTTTTATGGTTTCACTTTAAGTAAAGAAAGGGCAGTTTTAGTATTGTTTAAAGCAGGGGTCTCAAACTCGCGGCCCGCGGGCTGCATGCTGCCCACCGAACAATTTTGTGCGGCCCACAGACTAATCCACGAAGTTCAAAATATTTTGGATAAAATTAAGTAAGCCTAGGGGTCTACTTGTATTTTTCATTTCTCTAGCATCCTAGCTAGATATTAGCTTAGTTAACAGCAGTTGTGATGCGAACTACAGTTTCTGGTCGTTTTGTGACACTGAGTAAACTGCATGTACGATTGTGCTTGTTGTACTGATTTTTTTTTTGTTTGCAACTGCAGTGAGAAAAGTGTTGCGTAACAGTTGCCTTTTGTAGACCTAGTGCAGCCCACCGAACGGCTGTGATCTTGCTTTGCGGCCCACATGCTGAGTTGAGTTTGAGACCCCTGGTTTAAAGTAAAGAAATGCAGTTTTAGTTTACAGTTAGTGTTAAGAAAGTGCAGTTTTAGTTTATGTGTCTACAGTCCCTTCCTCCCTCCCTCCTCCTCCACCATTCACCTCCATTAGCCGCACTCTTCTGTCTCCAAGGTAAGAATACAGTACTATATAACACCTTTTTCTTTTATTTCATATATTTTGTTATGCATTGGTAAAGTATACATGTGTGTTTCTTAATTAAAAACATGTCTTTTCATAATTTAGGATGCTTTGGGGATGTTTCACAGGGTTGGAACAGATTAAATCTATTTCAGTTATTTTAAATGGGAGAAATTTGTTTGATACATGGTTGACTGACTTACGAGCTCGGTTACACAACAAATTAAACTCGTATCTCAAGGTACCACTGTATGCATTATTAAAGTTTTACACATAATGTTAAGTATTACACATAAAATAGTATTTTCTTTGCTCACTGTAATGCCAGTGGCCAAGGCCAGGTAGGTTCCCATTGGATTTGGGCAGATGGTAGAGAAACTGTGGAGCCAGAAAGCAGCAGGCCATTCTCATTTATTAAATTCTCCCAAAAGCAGGGAAATAAACAGGGGAAAACCACTTCTCATGGCAGCAGGCAAACAAACAGCAAAAGAGGCCCTCACAGTGACAGGCAAGCAATCCGCAATCTTCCCTGAATGAAAGCACCTATAGCCTTACATAGGCTACACACACATGGTTCTGCCATGTGCTCACGCACTAATCATGCAAAGCACAAGCGAGCAAGCCTGACACAGCTGTTTTCCCAACACTTGCCTTTTTTTTTTTTTTTTTTTAAATCTCAGGTCATCATTCTGGGTCATTTTCTTTTTTTCTTAAGTATAGTCATCCCTCACATCTGCAGGGAACTTTCCCCCCACAACCTGCTGAAGATACCAAAATACATGAATTCTCAAGAACCTTATATAAAATGGCATAAAAATTGCATACAATCAGTCCTCTGTATCGATTCCCAACAGCTAATTGAAAATACTGTTTTTGATCTGCAGTTGATTGAATCCATGGATGCAAAATTTGGGATACAAAGGACTGACTGTATATTCATTTTATAAAAAAGTACATGTAAGTGGACTGCACAATTCAAACCTTCTGGAAAACTAAATCTGTTCTCATTTTCATTATATTGCTCATGGTTTCCTACTGCTGCTGTTATTTTTTATCATACACTCTTGGGCTAACCACAGCTTCTAGGAGTTCTGAGGTCTTGGATGATGGTGGTTCTTCAGGGAAAAGTTGTACTAGCTTTTTCTAGGCATCTTGGGGGGGGGGGCTTCAAACAAGAATTGCTTTAAAATAATGTCTTGGCTTGGATCTGTCCTACTAAACAGATAATTTCAATTCAAGCTCCAGGCCCAGATAAGGCAGGCATGAGGCTGGTAGTTGCAAATCCTCCTTAAAGCTTCCCCTCTGCTCCCCAAACTAGGGTCCTTGAAGTATCAGACAGGTTATTTTGTTCAATTTGCCAGCCAAGTGGATTTTGTCTAGATCACTTTCTCTGAAGAGTGTTATCCCTTTGAAAGTTTGGGTTTAGCCACTTTTGATAGCCTCAGGTCTAGGCTCCAGAGAAATCTCTACCAGAAAGCCATTAACCCCTGTAGAGGAAACAAGAGTGGGTAGGCTGCTCACTTGTTTGGCTGCAAGCACTTTGCATGATTAGTGCATGAGCATGTGGCAGAAAGCCATGTGTGTGTATACTCTGTAAAAAACTATGGGTGCTTTCCCTCTGTGGCGATTTTCACAGATTGCTCTCCCGCCACCATGAGGGGCACTGTTCCTGGTCCCTTGCCCTCCACTGTGCAAAGCTGTTTTCCTTTGCTTATTGGCTCGCCTGTCTCTGCGAGCCTCCAATAAACGGGAATGACACAGCGCTTTCCAGCTCCACATTTCCTCTACTGTCTGCCCAAATCAAAGTGAACCTGTGTGGCCTTGGCCACTGGCAGTACAGCCTCCAAGATAAGTTTCCTCATACCAACATTTGTTCACACAGCAACCCAAGAGCCCGAACTTGCCTATCTCCCTGGTTTCTACTCTGTATTTGCTTCAGATTTGGATTTTCTTTTCTTTTTTGTTTTTGGCATTTGGAAATTTTCCTTAGTTTTTTGTTTGTTTCTTTTTAACAAAGTCAGCTATTAAATTAAAATTATGTTTATTTTGTTTTATCCAGCTTTTCATAATAACATATCTCTCATTCTGCCAGAAACAGAAGTCTTTTTGTCAACTACTTTTTCCCCTGGAGGAACTGATAGAGCTATCTTACTCATTATAACTCTGTCCCAAAAACTCCTGTTACTGTTTAATTTTCTTTGAAATGTTTCTATTAAAATTAAAGGGAGTCTTAAATTGGGGTGGTGAACACACAATGCAACATACAGGATGTATCATAGAATTGTATACCTGAAACCTAATTTTTTTTTTTTTTGTATTTTTCTGAAGCTGGAAATGGGGAGAGACAGTCAGACAGACTCCCACATGTGCCCGACCGGGATCCACCTGGCACACCCACCAGGGGGCCACGCTCTGCCCACCAGGGGGTGATGCTCTGCCCCTCCTGGGAGTCGCTCTGCCGTGACCAGAGCCACTCTAGCACCTGGGGCAGAGGCCAAGGAGCCATCCCCAGCACCCGGGCCATCCTTGCTCCAATGGAGCCTCGGCTGTGGGAGGGGAATAAAGAGACAGAGAGGAAGGGGGGGGGGGTGGAGAAGCAAATGGGCGCCTCTCCTATGTGCCCTGGCCGGGAATTGAACCTGGGTCCCCCGCACGCCAGGCCGACGCTCTACCGTCGAGCCAACCGGCCAGGGCCTGAAACCTAATTTTATTACCAATGTCACCCTAATAAATTTAATAAAAACAAATAAAGCAAAATAATAATAATTAAGTTAAATTAAAAATAGGTAGATGCTTTTAGCATTCTTGGTGTAGAGGGAAAAAAGTATCTAGGATATATGCTTCATTGTTCTTACTGCTTCTGTAACAAATCTGTTCAAAAATCATTCTACTTGCCTTCAATTTTCTTGATTCAAAATCTCTGAAATTAATTCAGGTGAGCTTCTTGCCTAGGTTTGTAATTAAAAAATTAAAAATTAAACATTTTTTTCATGGTTCAAAATTGTCTCTGTGCTCAGCAAATTCTTTCTCCGGGACTCCTGTTTTTCATGTGCAGAATATGACACTTCTCTCACTCATGTATTCTTCTTGCCTTATCTCCATCCACATGAGATCTGATTACAATTATTTCTACTGATCTGCTTGGACTAATACTCTGTTTCTTAGCTTTCTGTCTAGCTTTTATCACAATAGTAAATTATATAAGATGACCTCTTTATTTAAATATAAATTTAAATAACTCCTGAATTTTGTTGTCTCATAATCAAGAAAAGCAAAAGTTCTCGTTATTGTTCACATTCCACTAGATGGTTTGTATATGTCCAACAACCATCAATTACACATTCCAAAGGAAGAAGGAGAAAGCAGGTGTGTGTGGTGTGTGTGTGTGGTGTGTGTGTGGTGTGTGTGTGTATGGTGCGTGGTGTGTGTGTGTATGGTGTGTGGTGTGTGTGTGCGGTAATTTAAAAACTGACCAAGAGGAAGAGGAGTTCGGTGAATATAACAGGATATGGGTGGATTCTGTTCAAAGTACAGTAATAGTACCATCCACCTTTTAATCAACAGAATTCACACTGCTCAGTTTTATTACAGAGAATACTAATTAAATGTACCATGCCTGACACCTAAAATAAAGCGTTACTGAATTCAATCTCAAGCAACAGGAATCCAATTCCTTGACAGCAACAATTTGTACAAAAGCTCACTAAGTAAGCAATGTGTTTTTAAGCTGTTCCTTACAACATCCAATATGTAGAAATAGACCTGAGAAAGCAGTGAGACTATTAAGAACAAGCACAATAGAGACCAACTTATAGCTAGAGAGTAGGCTGACAGCTAGTGATAAGGGAGGGCTGATGGGAGAGTGAAGGAATAAGGCAAAAAAGAACAATAGAAAGAGAAAAAACTAATGGACACAGACAACAGTGCGGTGGTTTTTGCGGGGGAGGTAGAAGAGGGTGTAGGGAGGATAAATGGTGATGGACAAAGAAGGCTTGACTTGGGGGGGACACACAGTACAGTGGACAGAGATATGTTGTCAAATTGGGCAGCTGTAATTTTGTTAAACGTGTGTCACCCCAATAAATTCAATTTTTAAAAAATAACAAATTATGATGTTCTACCTATAAAACAATGTGCTCTTCAAAAACAAGTTGCAATATACAATATTTTTGTAATAATATGCCCTAAAAAGATCAATGGCTGAGTGTCAGGATACTCGAGCCTCTTCCAGCTGTGTCAACAATTAGGAGTCTAATTCTAAATAAGTCACCTTACCTCTTTAGGCATCATTTTCTTCACTTATAAAATGGCAGAATGAGCAAAATGATTTAGGTATCCTGCTAGGTACAAGTAATAAAATTTTTTTTAATGATTAAGTGCTTTTTAATAGCAGAGGACTATATGACTAAAGTCAATGTCATGACTATTTTGTGGCCCATGTTTGCAACGCAGCAATGAAAGACGGGTAAAGAGGCCTGGCAGCATTCAAGTATCAAGCATCCACTCCTCAACTTTCTCTTTGAGAAGTTACCCAATCTCTCTCTTCCTAGCAGCATGTGAAAGAAAAAGTGATAAGAAGAAGATTGTTATTGGTATGAAAGTAATCTATCTCTTCTGCTATTGATGTAGTCATTAACGAAAAGCTAAGGCAGAGAACAAGGAGGGGCGTCAGGAGTGCAAGGAGAGCATGCCTGCACAGGTGTGCTTTGGTGATGCTGCCAGTGAGCTCCAGAGCACCCCTGCAAAGTGAGTCATAATCCTTGTGCTGGTGAAGGGCTTGCCTTCCATTTTTAAAAAACACATCTCTGAAGCACAGTAAAACAAAGTGCAACAGAATGAGGCATGCCTGTAAAGGAGGCTCAGTACTTACTGGAGCAATGGTTCGCAATGGTAGAGTGCATTAGAATGACCTGGAATTAAATCAAGGCTTCTGTAGGTTTGGGAAAGTCTCACAATCTGGGTTTTGGCAGGCACTCCAGATGATTCTGATGAAGGCACTCACGGACTATATTTTGGAAACTGTCTCTCAACAAAGCTCAAATTATAAAACTTGCTGTGGAACTGTAAAACAGTTCAACAGAACTGAACTTTATGGACATTTTTAACAATAATTTAAATAATATCCCAGCACACAATCCTGTAATACCAAGAAGCTATACACAGGACTGTAAAACTTACAAAATGTTAGTAAGTTAGCATAATTTAATGTAAATTTTTTTCTAAACAATCAGCCCCAACCACTTCTTCAAACAAGGATAACTTCCTATAATTCTAGAAGCATTATTTTCCTGACAATTTAACTCTTTTTAACTTTGTCACCATAACTCAGTTTTAATAAAGCTTTGTTTTGCATACATGAAATCCAGAGTTTAGGATATGGAAGATAAAGAAGAATCTATATTACAACTGGAGATTTACTCAATTGATTATGACACATGAAAAAAACACAATAAAGGTAGTTTAGTTCATTTCTGTAACACCTCGTGGAATTAAAATAAGGGTTTATAGTATCTTTTTAGTGCCTATCTACATAGTGATATGGCTTTGATGGTTTGGTGGCATCAGCAAAATCAACTTTTACAATATCTGCATTAGTGGGTTCTTAGGTATATCCAAAGGGTGGGTACCATTCTGACTCCAGAAACATATACTCATCTACCTTGGAACTTGATCATTTGTTTTTCAGCTTATCACCAATTTCTTCAAGATAATCTGTATGTAGTGAACACTGAGGAACATGTTTTACAAAACAAACTCAATCACCCATATTGCTAACTAATACATAACGATTGGAGTGTATATAAGTTAATCTTCACATAAAACTATCTCTTTAATAAAGCTCTTTAATTCCCCTTTATATCATTACTATTTAAAAACATAGTGCATATATTATTTTAGAAGCAAACTTATGTTATTATTCACATGTCATATAGGATATGGTCTGACCACATGAAGTGTGGGCATGTGCACGTTTTCTGAAGACATGATGAAAATGGGTATCTCCTAAAGAAAAAAAGGTTTAGAAAGAGTTGAGCAACAGAATCAAAATAATCTTAAATATTGAGTACATAATTTTAAAATTAATGTTGACTTCAAAAACAGAATAAATGGGGTAAGTGGAGGGAAAAACATTCCAATTGGAAAATAATAATCACAGAGGATGCAGTACCCCACCAACTTGCCTCTTTTTCTAAACCACATAAAGAAGAGAATAATCATGTTGAACAAAAAAAAACATTTTCTTCAATACATATAGGAGGTAGAGTAAACTGGGGAGCAAATAAATAGTAGACTAGTAATCAGACTTCTAAAAGTACTTTAGTTTCTAGTAAGTATTACTTATCTCATCTTTTTATTCCCAAATATGTTTAAAGTAAAGAGAATACTATTTTCTATGCATAATGTGAAAACAGAACCCAAAACACTCACTTTATCTTATACATGCAAAAAAAAAAGTTAGACAATTCCCTTAAGAAAGACCTTTAATATCCTTAGGATAAATTTTCAACTGTAGCCCATTTGTCATATAAATTACTTATCCCTGGTTAAAGTGAGAATCATCTAGTTATACTGCATAAGCTACTATAACACTGCTATCAACAATGAGGTTGCCAGTGTTTGAGGTAGGGCTGAGATGGTGCCTGATGATCATCACACACCACAGAGCCAACTAGAGAGGGTTGGGAAGGACATAGGTGATATAGGGAGATGTATCTTCAGGAACCAGAAAACAATTACAGTGCTTATAAGCAATGGCATTCAAAAATAGCTTGGGAATCGGAATATCTGAATTCTAGTTCTTGTTATGACATGCTGTGTGACTTTGGGTAGAATACACATAGCCTTTCTTATCTTAAGAATCTTCCCATTCTCCTGTTCTAGAATCCCATAAAATTATGATGTTGACATTTGCATGGATCTTACCTATAATTCAAGGAACTCAGCCTTGGTTCATGGACATCCTGGATAAAATTTTAAAAGTCTAGTACATACCTGGATAATTTTCCTCTCATGTTGCAATTTGAAGTAACATTTGCTATTCAATTTCTTTGCTTCATAAGCAGACAACATGTTTCATTCAAATTAGGTTTCCCCATCCTATGAAATCACTGATTGCTGTGTTTATCTGAGTATATTTTGACTGTTCTATTTTCATTCCATTTTGTACAGGAGACCAACTTCTGTCTTGATGAATAAATTTCCTGAGAGAAGTAACCCTTTTTTTATAAGTATTCTGGGAAGGTAATTTCTGCTCAAAATAGAAAGCTGACATTTGTATGTATTTCTGTCTATATTTATGGACTGACTTAAGCATGAAAGCATGTAAATAAGAGATGAGGTCTTGAGACAGGATTTTAAAAGGGGCTAGAGAGAAACGAACAATGAAGAAGAGGAAAGAAAATGGAAAACATAAGAAATACAAAATAATTCACTGCTATAGTAGTGAAATATGCCATCTCTATTAACTAAAAATAAGCACCAAATCAAAAACCTCTCTGGTTAAGAAAATGCGACATGAGAATCAAAAAGTCAAATAAGCATACAATATAGCTCCTGGCCAGGTAGCTCAGTTGGTTAGACATCATCCTGACATGCCAGAGTTTCAGGTTTGACCCCCAATCAGGGCACATAAAATAATCCACCAATGAATACATAAAACCAATGGAACAAGAAACCAATGTTTTTCTCTCTCTTTTTCCCTTGCTTTCTCTCTCTAAAATCAATACTAATATTTTAAAAAAGAGAAACTTAGCAAGAATTTAGAAAACTCAAGCCTAAATAATTTAACTGTTTGACAACATTACTAAATTACATTAAAGCATTGGACTAAGTGGCTATATTATACTGTAGTTCAGAAATGTTTCTTTGCTCTCTGAGTACCAGATGCCCTTACTTACCACTGCTGGTCTGAATTTCTGACAGCACCCCTGAGTTATCTGATAGCAAGAAGTATGTGAGCTGGTGTAAGTTGATCCAAGAGTCATTCATTATCACCAAAGAACCAATCTAGGGCATTACTGGGCTTTATATCTTTTTGGGGGGACGGCACAAAGAAATTTATAATATGATATCATGTCTCTAACTTATATATTCTGGAGTAGAAGTTTTTGTAGACAGCATTCAAAAGTCCTTGGTTTTTATAGTCACATTATAAATCCTTAATTTCATCCTCTATATGACAAATTTGTGATCAGGATGAATTGAACAGAGAAAGTCCATCACCACTTCAAGGAATGCAACTTAAAACAGACAACTCTGAAAACCAGGCAGTGTGTCAATAAGATGGCTTCCTGTAATGTCAATGTTTTCATTCATTCAGTGTTTGATAAGCTAACCATTATGCTAAGAATTAAAGGTAAAATCAGGGGCAGAACAGCCACATGTAACTTGGAGTTTAACAAAAAGAAACAAATACAAGTAAGATCATCACATAAATAAATATATAATAAAAATCATTATAAAACTATGCAGAAATATTTGCCATGAGAGCAAACAGAGGGGGACCAAACCTACTCTGATATTAGAAGCTTCTCTAAGAAAATGCTGTTTGAGCACATCACTGACGGAGGCAATTAGTGAACCAGGTAAAAACAGGAGATCGAGGAAATGCAAGCAGGGTTACTGGGCACATGGTGTCCTGAGATGTTACAGAGCACAGAATGTTGTGGGGGGGCGTCCAGAGAAAGCCCAGCTATCTCTGTTCACAGTCCACTTTTCGTTGTCTAGAACCAGCAATGTAGCCCAACCCAAATGTACAGGGTTTGGAGGGCACAGTCTTCTGCGGGCTTAGAAGAAAAGAACTAGATCTTGGGAAATATCTGTAAAGCCGAATATACCCTAAAAAGGGGGGGCCTTTTTATTCTCCTCACAAACATCTCATTATTTTAGGATATTTTATCAACAAAAACAAATAAAAAAACATTTCATTTAAATACAACTCATTTTAATGAGATCTACTGAGAGGTTGATAAAAATTCAACTAAAAGCAAAGAAATATCTTATCCTAACTATGAAACATTACCTTGGGTAAATGTATGACTTTGGGTGGGCTTCTTGATATATTCAAAAAATGGGTCACAGTGTCAATTCTACTTTCATGCAAGTATGAACCCTATCTAAAAGAAAGGTACTCTTTTAGATATCATTGTGAAAAGTTTCAAGATCATCTCTGGCACAGGAATGATACTATCAGCAAAGGTAATCAAAATGGAGAAACACTATGACTCCAAGAGAGCAATCAGAGTCAGAGCTGTCACTGCCCCTTGTTTGGGCTCTCTGTGCTGTGTAACAAACCACTCCAAAATTTAGGGGCTTAAAACAGTATCTGTTTCTCACACACAGTTTGGTAAGCTAGGAAGCACTTGTGTAGGTTCTTTTAGAAAGTTGCAATCAGATACCAGCTGGGCCTGGATTCCTGAAGGCTTGACTGGTCTGGACACCCAACGTGCTTTCACACTCACATGTCAGACATTTCAGCTTCGATGGCTACAACAGCAGTGGACTGGCCAAACCAAATCTCTCTCTCTCTCTCTCTCTCTCTGTCCCTCCTCTCCCTTCTCTCTCCTCTCCTTTCTCCCTCTCTTCCTCCCTCTCTCACCTTTCCTTCTCCTCTTTTCCTCCACTTGGCCCCTTCAAACTGTCTCTCTTGAACATTGCTGCAGCATGAAGTCTCAGGTTAGTTGAACTTCTTACACAGCAGCTGGCTTCCCCAGAGCAAGCAAGCACTCCGAGAAATCAGGGTGGAAACTGCAGGCTTCTCATTACCTGGTTCTGGAATATGTGCAGCATCAATGTGGTTACAAAGAGCCAGCCCAGATTCAATGTGTAAAAGATAAGAACATAGATAGCAGGAGAGAAGGATTTTTGGAAACTAATTACTACACACTTGGTTTGGAAAATAAGAGACACAGTAAAAAACACCTGATATGTAAAAATTAGGAATGGCTTTCTTGAAATGTGCAATATACCAAAAAGGTAAAAATTCAGGTTTCTAATACCAAAAGATGGCATTAGTCAACAGATGACACTTATACAAAATTTATTGTGCCATGTATTAGAACTTATTGCTACGTCTAGGTATACACTATCCTCACACAGCAGCAGAATTTTTAAAAAATAGTAAGAAGCAACATCTTTAAACATGAAATAAAATTATAATAGCATCATTGAAAAGAAACTAAGTTTATTAATACAGTTGTCAGAAAATTATTTCACAAAATCTGGAAATAAAAAGCCTTTTCTTCATTTACCAACTCATTTTCTTCTTATATGCAAATGTAAAATACTGAAAAGTTACTCAGAATGTCTTCCAAAGTACACTAAAATCATTAATTATTTATTTCACACAATGTTCCCCCAGGGAAAATAATGCTACTTACCCACTATTATGGAAAGCATTCAAAATTTGCCCAAGTGCATACCCAAAGAATGTGGATTTTTTTTAAAGCTTTTCAGACCTCAACTCTCACCATTAAATCATGAGAAGTCTGCCATTCTGGTTAAGCCATCTGTTTACTTGGGGAGACATCTTTTATCTTGTAGACACTAAAATTAATGAGTTAAACTAGTCATTTGCTAGCTAGATCTCTATTTGCTCTACTTGGTCCCAGGCCCTAAAAGATACATAATAAAGCTCTAGAAAGTGACAAAGTGGTTTTACTTGCAAGAAATGTCATTATTACTCCCCAAAAGAAATAATTACCAACTTATCATTGTGCCACATCAAGGTGGTTAATTCTTTCACGGACTAGCACAAAATTTCTGGGGGACCAGCACTGGTTTGCCGACCAGCAGTTACAGAATACCTCTCTAAGCATGACATAAAAGATAGCCATAAAGTGCAGTATTTTAATAACATGTTATGGTCAGTTAACATCCATTGACCCGGAAGGAACAAAGCGCGTGACAACCTCCTGTCAGGGTTGCTGTGTTTGGCCCAGTGGCTCTTGTCATCCATTGTCTCCTTTTCCAGGAGGTCCAAAGGGAGAAGGGCCTTGGTAGTCAGAACACTGGGGAACAATTTATTTTTTCACTTTCTGTTGCATGAGGTTTTAGAACTGTTTCTATATATCTCTGAATCACTGTTTCCAAATCTGAAATCCAGTTCATGGTGCATGCTCCACTTTTTATACAATTTTAATTTCTTTTTGTTACAGTTAATGGCATGCATTGGTTTTTAAATTGGAGTTAAAGGGCAAAGACTCTTGGATTGAACACAACCACAAGGCAATTAATGTTTTACAAACATCACTTTTACATAATTGTAGTTGTTTTTAAATTTAAAAAATTATTATCTGATAAAAACACACTCTTATTTTGTTTTAAAATTGAATCATGGCTTCTTCGAGTATCCGTAAATGTAAGAATAGTCCTGACACCTTCTGTTATATATGTGGCTGTTACACACTTTCAATGTCAAAGGCATAATATTTCATCATTTGTGACATGTGCATATATTGCCTATTTTCAAGTTCCCCTTGGTGATTAAGACAAGAATTGGGCTCCTCATATTGTGTGTCATAATTGTAAGGAAATGCTTTGTGACTGGACAAAAGGAAAACACAAAGGAATGCTTTTTGGTATTCCCAGGGTTTGGCGTAAACCTAAGGACCACAGCAGTGACTGTTATTTCTGTCTGATCCATACAAAGGGCGTCGGCAAGAAAAAATGGCATATGACCACATATCCTAATATTCCTTCAGCAATACGACCTATCCCACACTCGGAGATACTCCCAGTTCCAGTTTTCAATGGTTTTATTCCTTCTAAGGACAAAGAATGTAAACATGGTGATCAAGTGTATTTTGATAAGATGCATGAGAAAATGGTTGTAGAATCTGAAGGGTCTTCTTCTGATGCCAAGCAGTCATTAACCCCTCAGCAGTTTAACCAACCTGAATTGAGTGACTTAGTAAGATATTTGGGCCTATCAAAGAAAGCAGCTGAGTTATTAGCCTCCAGCCTTTAAGAAAAGAATGTACTTCACCAGTCAGCTAAAGTATCCCATTTCAGGAAGCATGAACAAATTTTTGTGGACTTTTTTTTTCTGAAGACAAACACTTGGTTTACTGTCATGAAATCAGTAGTCTTCTTAGCCAGCTAGGTGTTACCACTTACAGTCCAACAGAATGGTGGCTATTTCTTGAGAGCTCTAAATGGAGTCTGAAATGTGTTCTCCTACAAAACGGTAATGTTTATGCAGCAGTTCCCATTGGTTATTCAACTCATCTGCGAGAAGATTATAATGACATAAAAATTGTCCTCAACTTTCTGAAATATGAGGAGCATAACTGGATCATTTGTGTGGATCTTAAAATGGTAAATTTCCTGCTAGGACAACAGAGAGGTTTCACAAAGTATCTTTGCTTTCTGTGTTTGTGGGCCAGCCAAGCTCAGGAGAAACGACACAGAAGGAGTGGCCGAAACGTAAAACTCTGGAAGTAGGGATACAAAATATTGTGAATGAACCTGTAGTTAATCGAGACAGGATAATTTTTTCTGCCCTTTCCATCAAACTTGGCTTAATGAAGCAGTTTGTTCAGGCTTTGAATAGAGAAAGTGAATGCTTTCAATATATTATTTCTGCTTTTCCTGCCTTGTCTTTCAAGAAGATAAAAGCAGGTGTATTCAACGGACCTCAAATTCAAACCCTCATATGTGATGAAGAATATGCCAGGAAGATGAATAAAGAGGAGAAAGCAGCATGGCAGTCTTTTGTGGCAGTTACAAAGAACTTCCTTGGCAACAAAATCAGAAAACTATAAACTTCTGGTTCAAAGGATGCTGTTGGCTTTCCACGACATTGGATGTAACATGAGCATTATTACCCAAAGCAATATACAAATTTAATGCAATTCCCATCAAAATTCCAATGACATTTTTTAAAGAAATAGAGCAAAAAAGCATCAGATTTATATGGAACTATAAAAAACCCCGAATAGCCAAAGCAATCCTAAAGAAAAAGAATGAAGCTGGGGCATTACAATACCTGACTTCAAACTCTATTATAGGGCCATGACAATCAAAACAGCATGGTATTGGCAGAAAAATAGACACTCAGACCAATGGAACAGAATAGAAAGTCCAGAAATAAAACCACATATATATAGTCAAATAATTTTTGATAAAGGGGCCAAGAACATACAATGGAGAAAAGAAAGCCTCTTCAATAAATGGTGCTGGGAAAACTGGAAAGCCACATGCAAAAGAATGAAACTGGACTACAGTTTCATTCTTGTCCCTCTGTACTAAAATTAACTCAAATGGATCAAAGATCTAAACATAAGACCTGAAACAATAAAGTACATAGAAGAAGACATAGGTACTCAACTCATGGACCTGGGTTTTATTTTATTTTATTTATTTTATTTTTTTATTTTTATTTTTTTTATAATTTTATTTTTTTAATGGGGTGACATCAATAAATCAGGATACATATATTCAAAGATAACAAGTCCAGGTTATCTTGTCATTCAATTATGTTGCATACCCACCACCCAAAGTCAGATTTGGACCTGGGTTTTAAAGAGCATTTTATGAATTTGACTCCAATGGCAAGAGAAGTGAAGGCAAAAATTAATGAATGGGACTACATCAGACTAAGAAGTTTTTGCTCAGCAAGAGAAACTGATAACAAAATAAACAGAAAGCCAACTAAATGGGAAATGATATTTTCAAACAACAGCTCAGATAAGGGCCTAATATCCAAAATATACAAAGAACTCATAAAACTCAACAACAAACAAACAAACAATCCAATAAAAAAATGGGAAAAGGACATGAACAGACACTTCTCCCAGGAGGAAGTACAAATGGCCAACAGATATATGAAAAGATGCTCATCTTCTTTAGTTATTAGAGAAATGCAAATCAAAACTGCAATGAGATACCACCTCACACCTGTTAGATTAGCTATTATTAACAAGACAGGTAATAGCAAATGTTGGAGAGGCTGTGGAGAAAAAGGAACCCTCATACACTGTTGGTGGGAATGTAAAGTAGTACAACCATTATGGAAGAAAGTATGGTGGTTCCTCAAAAAACTGAAAATAGAACTACCTTATGACCCAGCAATCCCTCTACTGGGTATATGCCCCCAAAACTCAGAAACATTGATACGTAAAGACACATGCAGCCCCATGTTCATTGCAGCATTGTTCATAGTGGCCAGGACATGGAAACAACCAAAAAGCCCATCAATAGACGACTGGATAAAGAAGATGTGGCACATATACACTATGGAATACTACTCAGCCATAAGAAATGATGACATCGGATCATTTACAGCAAAATGGTGGGATCTTGATAACATTATACGAAGTGAAATAAGTAAATCAGAAAAAAACAGGAACTGCATTATTCCATACGTAGGTGGGACATAAAAGTGAAACTAAGAGACATTGATAAGAGTGTGGTGGTTACGGGGGGAGAGGGAAAGGGAGAGGGAAAGGGGGAGGGGGAGGGGCACAAAGAAAACTAGATAGAAGGTGTCAGAGGACAATCTGACTTTGGGTGATGGGTATGCAACATAATTGAAAGACAAGATAACCTGGACTTGTTGATCTTTGAATATATGTAACCTGATTTATTGATGTCGCCCCATTAAAAAAATAAAATTATAATTAAAAAAAAAAAAAAGATTCACTTCCTGAACAGTCACCTTGATAAGTTTCCCGAAAATCTTGGAGCTGTTAGTGATGAGCAAACCACTGCTGGAGCATCAAACGAGATTGTCCTCAACAAGTACACAAATGCAAGAGCTACAAACGCAAAGTTTTGCCTGAATGGAATTTAAATAAGTTTTGAGCAAATTTTATGATTAAAATAAGTGTTTTAATATTTCAAAATTGTAGACAAATTCTGATGCAATCATATCTTTTAGTGTATTAATGTATTTACTGCATTATATAAATTATTATATTTTCACAAAGATGATGCCCAAGAAGACATTCTATTTCATTATGTTAAACTAAATGTTGAAAAATTTACAATAAGATGTAAATCTAAAATCTTGAATCGCAAAAAAACTGTAGCTTACAGAGAAAAACTAATGTCAGATTTCAGATCAGCACACTCAAATTAGGTAAGAACGAGTGTTTTTGTGGATGCAACAAAAATTTTTTTCCTATGTGTAATAGTTAAAAGCATAGGTTATTTTACAAATAAAACAGTGATTTTTCTGAATAACTCTGCATCATTCAAAAAGATAATAGATTCTGCCACATTAATTGAATCTAATTTATCCCATTGATATTACATCATTTTACGTGCTAAACTATTCATAATCTAAGCATATCACATACTGATTTGCTACAATTATGAAACTAGCCTATCAAAATTAATTAGCAATTACAGGTTCTGTACTAAAAATTTCTCAGCAAAGGAAAACAAAATTGCATCAGATTACTGTGAAATGTAAGAAAAAATGTTGTAAAGAAAATACAATAAGCTGAACATTTTCCTATTCAGTTGACCACAGATAGAGTAAATTTAGTTAAACAAAAAGTATATCAGTTTGAAGAAGGAAGTCAGTAGTATTAGAAACCTTGTGTTTATGTGAATGTGGTCCCCTGGCTTCTGAAATAAACTATTTAGCTGGGGATAGTAAAAGGTGAAAGGCAAGTGAACAGAAATAGACACAAATCAAAATGGGCAGCTAGACCTTAAGGGGTTGTTCTACTTTTTTTGTATTTTTCTGAAGCTGGAAACGGTGAGGCAGTCAAACAGACTTCTGCATGTGCCCAACCAGGATCCACCAGGCACGCCCACCAGGGGGCGATGTTCTGCCCATCCGGGGTGTCGCTCTGTTGCGACCAGAGCCACTCCAGCACCTGGGGCAGAGGCCAAGGAGCCATCCCCAGCGCCTGGGCCATCTTTTGCTCCAATGGAGCCTTGGCTGTGGGAGGGGAAGAGAGAGACAGAGAGGGGGAGGGGTGGAGAAGCAGATGGGCGCTTCTCCTGTGTGCCCTGGCTGGGAATCGAACCCAGGACTTCCGCACGCCAGGCCGACACTCTACCACTGAGCCAACCGGCCAGGGCTCAGGGGTTGTTCTTAACCTTGACTACACAGTGGAATCCTGTGGGAAGTTCAAAAATACTGATGCTTCAGATATTCTAATCTCATTTATCTGGAGGGTGACCTGGACATCAGGATTCTGTAAAACTTCCCAGGTGGTTTTAACCATACAACCAAATTTAAACGCCATTGTTTTAAAGGTTAGCCAGGTAGGTTAGCTCAGGACAGGAGGCTGATATCATGGGTGGAGTAAAAGGGAAAATAGAAAATATTGGTTTGAACAATGTAAGATAGATGATCACAGAATCTCTTCTTGGTAGAGCACAATTAAAATGCTAGACAAAATATTCTTTAAAAAAGATTTTCTAATTCATTGCTCAGTTGACAATAAATTAAGAGAATTCCTCAGAAGCAGAATGAAAATAGCAGAAATCCTCAAAAACAGTAGTTATGACAACTGGGAGTTTCTTTACAGTCTATGGCAATTCTTGCTTACCCAGACCTGAATTTTAATCAGTTACATATGTAGATTAGAATACCAAGTCAAAAGCCCTTTTATTTTATATTTTTTAATTTTATTTAGCAAATTAAACTTAACAGGGTGACATTAATCAATAAGCGTACATAGGTTTCAGGTGAATGTTTCTATAGCATTTGAACTGTTGATCATGTTGTGTGCCCATCACTGAAAGTCAAATTATTTTTCATCACCATATATTTTTGCCCTCTTTACTCCCCTTTAAATGTAGAAGTTCAAATTAGAAATGTTTCCTTAAACTTGATGCTTTTTAATGGTGATATCCTCAGAACGTGCAAGATCGGGAAGGAAGGGACTAAAAAAATGTCTCACCAAAAGAAAATACAAGTCATTCTTAGCTTTAATACTGGATTCTTTAGAAGAAAAGAAAATGTTTATCCCTTGTAGGAATTCATATTAGTTTTGTGACCTAAAAAGTCTCAAGCCAATATTACAAAGCGCCTGACGCAGTAGTGACCCACTAGCAGAAGCAAACACAATTCCTCTCTGGAAGAGGAAACTTTAATCCAGGCCTAAAAGATTTTGACAGATGACATTCTGGGAAATAGGTTCTCACAATACATGAAAAAAGTAAGCCACTCTAAGAGAGTTATAATAAAAAATAATAATAATATTTTTATTATTACAATAATCAAGCCAAAAATTTTCACAGGTGAAAAATGGAAAACAAGGCAAATTCCTTAATCTAATAAAGTATGTCTTTCATACAAACAAAGATCTACCACAAATATCATACAGTGTAGTGAAATAGTTAACTCATTCTTTAAAAAGCAGGAAAAATAAAAGGATTTCTATTCTCATTATTTCTATTCAACATTGTACTACAGGTTATATTCAATGAAATAAGATAAATAAAAAATGTGAGGAATAGAAAGGAAGAAACAAAACATTGTACATAAACAATAGGATAAACCTTATAGAAAACTATTAGAATTATTAAGAGAGTTTATCCAGGTAAATGCATATAACATCAGCAAATAAGCTCTGATTGAAATTCTACACATCAACAATGAAGAGTTAGAAAATGCAATTTTTAGAAAGATACCATGTGCCACAGTAACACAAGTAAGGTAGCTAGGGATAAATTTAAAAAGTGATGTGTGCCCTGGCCGGTTGGCTCAGCGGTAGAGCGTCGGCCTGGCGTGCGGGGGACCCGGGTTCAATTCCCGGCCAGGGCACATAGGAGAAGCGCCCATTTGCTTCTCCACCCCCCCTTCCTCTCTGTCTCTCTCTTCCCCTCCTGCAGCCAAGGCTCCATTGGAGCAAAGATGGCCCTGGCGCTGGGGATGGCTCCTTGGCCTCTGCCCCAGGCACTAGGGTGGCTCTGGTTGTGGCAGAGCGATGCCCCAGAGGGGCAGAGCATTGCCCCCTGGTGGGCAGAGCGTCGCCCCTGGTGGGCGTGCCGGGTGGATCCCAGTCGGGCGCATGCGGGAGTCTGTCTGTCTCTCCCCGTTTCCAGCTTCAGAAAAATACAAAAAAAAAAAAAAAAGTGATGTGCAAGACCTTAGAGAATATTATAAACTTTAGTTTCAGATGTTAAAAATGGCCCAATAAAAGGAAAGGTATAGTGTGCTCAAAATAGGAACACAATAGTCTAGTCTTAGCTATCCGCAAATGGTAGCAATACAATTCAATCAAAATTCTAAATGGAGTTTCTGTGGAACTTGACAGGATGATTTTAAAGATTTATGTAGAAGAGGGGTAGCCAAGAAAGGTCAGGACACATCTAAAGGAAGAATCAGGAAGGAGATTTAGCCTTGCCAGCTATCAAATCTAATAATAAAGTTACAGTAATTAGGAAGTGGGATGCTAGACTAGAAATACAACTAAAATAATGGAAAAACAGCAACAACAACCCAGAGCCCAGAAAGAGACTCAAACATATACAGAAACTTTATATAACAGATCAGAGACTAGACATCAGTGAGAAAAGAAAATATTGTCTGAGACAATGTTACTTATATTAGTGTTGCAATGCTATAATCCACAAGCCAAATCCAGCAAGCCTCCTGACTTTGAAAACAAAGCGTGACTGAAACACAGCTATGCCCATTCATTTACATTTTGTCATTGGCTGCTTTTGTGCTTCAGTGGCAGAGTGGAGTATTACAGCAGGGACCATATGACCTGAAAAGCTTAAAATATTTACTACTGGTCCTTTACAGAAAGTTTGCTGACCTCAGATTTATATTAGAAGAAAAATTAGAAGGAATCTCTGTCTTCTGTCATGATAAAAACCAATCCCACATAAAAAAGAACTTAAATGGGAAGGGCAAAACTTTAAAACTCATAGAAGAATTTTAGGAAACTATCACTATTATCTTAGGTTAAGAAAGGATTTGTTAAAAGACAATACAAAAAGCATAAATAATAAGAAAAAAGTTTTGAAAATTCTATTAAATTAAAATTAACTTTAGTTCCACAAAGGATCTATAAAGAGATTTTAGAAAGACAGGCACAAAGGAAAGATATTTAATCATTTTATGCCACCAAAGGATTAATATAAATGATATATATTTAAATTCTACAAATCAGTAAGATAGCAATCTGAAAGAAAAACAGAAAAAAGAAAAGAATATAGGCATTTCACCACATAGTAAAAACATGAATAATCAATTAACATAAAAATAAAAAGTCAATCTCATTAATAGGCCAGGAAATAAAATTTTAAATTGCAATGACATGCCATTTCACATCCTCCATAGAAACCAAAGTTAAAGAATTAAGACAATATCAAGGGTTGTGTATGTCGTAGAGCACAAGAGTTGTATGAACTCTCACACAAGGCCTGTAGGGTGTAAATTGGTATAGCCACTTGAGAAAACAACTTGGCACTACATAAAAAAGTGGGAAGTGTTTACAGTCTATGACTCAGCAATTCCATTTTATACAGGAATTCCTGCACAAATTTATACAGGAATTCCTGCACAATATACAGGAGCTGTGTCCAATAATGTGCAATGAAGCATTGTTCCTGATAGAAAAAGAAAAAAGAAAAAGCTAAAAACAATATAAATGTTCATTGACCCTAGAATTGATAAATTGTAGTATATCAATACAGTAGAATATTATGCAACCATAAAACAGAATTGATGAATATATGTATACACACCATAAGGATAAATATCAAAACCTTTATATTAAGAAAAAGAAGTATAAATTGCATTTATAAAATATTTCAAAAATCATAACTAAAACCCCTATTGTTTAGAGATGCATACATATATAGTAAAATGATGAAGAATAGCAAAGACATGATTTTAAAAGCTGTTTAAAATTCTTCTTAAGAGAGACGTGTTTTACTGGTACGTGATAGCAGAAAAATTCATTTTGGGAGAAACCCACAGGAGGTTTCAAAAATTTTTTTAGAAGCTGAATGATATTTACATAGGTCAATTATTATTACTATTATTATTTATTTACTCTAATAGTTTATACATGCTACATTTTATGATAAAAAACTGTTAGAGAAAGATGGTGGGAGAAGGAGGAACTCAGAGAATCTAGCAGCCATGTTCAAAGGCTAAAAAAGACCAGTGGTTCAATGGATATTGATTGTACTGAGCATTTTTATTTTTAAGCTAGAAAAAATAAGATATTGGAATCGTTATAATGCAGTTCTATATGAAGATCTTCATA
The DNA here is from genome assembly GCF_036850765.1 of Saccopteryx bilineata. NCBI lineage: Eukaryota > Metazoa > Chordata > Mammalia > Chiroptera > Emballonuridae > Saccopteryx > Saccopteryx bilineata. The sequence goes on from NC_089494.1 coordinate 139,214,365, forward strand.
ATATTTTCAGGTTATAATAGTAACTATAAAAGCTAATTAATATTTACTTTACTGCTAAAAATAATATATTTTAGCTATTTCCTATGCGGAGCAGGCGCAAACCTGGTACAGGATGCTGTCCCTGCAGGCAGGGCCTCCTAGCTGCCAGAGACATCTTCCCAAAGGGGTTATGCCTTGGCCCTTCACTCAGTGACTGCAGAGAGGTCAGAAATGAGAATGAAGACCCCACAACTCCTTTATGGAAAATAAACTTTATTGCCCCAATACTAGATCCAGAAGATGGCGATAAAGTAGGCAGATGTTCCAACTACCACCTCCCAGAATTACAACTTAACAACAATCATCCTGAAAAACCAACTTTGGACTAAACTAAGAGGGATCTATAACCAAGGATCACTGAGGAAGCCACACTGAGACTGGAAGAAAGGGCAGAGATGCAGAAAGGGCTGCCCCACTCTCAGGAGCAAGCAGCAGCCCAGAGGAACTCTCATGCTGTGGTGGGTTGCCCTGACAGGTGTGGGTCCTAAGCCCCAGGACCAGAGCCCCAGCCTAGAGCCTCTAGAAGAGGCACCCGGGCAGTATTTAGCTGAGAAAAGAGCCAGGTTACTGTTCGTGAGAAAGGGACAAAACTCTCAGACCTAGACTCCGTTTTAAAGGGCTCGCACAGAAAACCTCCCTCACAGACACCTACCTGGGGCTCCAGTGGTGGGGAGAGCTGATAGGACTGCAGTTGCAAGAGAGGAGTGTAAACTCAGAGGCCCAGGGAGAGATACTGTGGGGGAAGGCCACCCTGTGCTGAGTCATTCTCTAATACCAAAGTGTCCATTTTTCCTGGGAGAAGCAACACCTTTAGGTGGCACCAGCAAAGAAAAGAAATTACCCTGCCCACCAGAATCTCTCTTGCTCCAATCAGGGCAAAGGTTCACTCAGAAGCAGGGGCATGTCAGGGACACAGGTTTTGGGTGCTGAGGCCTGAGCTACATTGCCCCCCCACACACTGCTGAGTACTTGCTGGAGAGCAAGCGGGCTGGTGGCAGGTCAGCTGGCAGACCAAACCTCTGGATGTCAGAGGCCACACCCACAAGATTCCTGTTGCCACACCCTACTGAGGGCTGAAAAAAAAGGTCTGGATAGAATGACAACTGAGGCCAAGGGGCAAGCCACACCCACTACCCTTCCTAATCCCTGAATTACTGTGCTGAGCCTAACAAGCAGCCAGCAGTAAGAGGTGGCAGAAAGCAAGACTCAGGGGAGCTTGAACTTTTAAGCAGATTTTCTCCAGGCCAAGAGTAGGTAAAAGCCAGCCTAGGAGTGCAGCTGATATTTATAAGAGCACCTGGGCCCAGCAGAGGCAGCCACAAACTTGTGGCTCCAAGAAGGTGGCTAAGGGCCAGTCATAGGCAGTGACCCACACTGGTCTGCGCCAGTTCCTGACAGGGAGGTCCAGGGCTGGCACAACCAGCAGCCAGATGCGGAGAGCATCAGTTCAGGACCTAACACCCTTGTTAGAGTGATATCTTAAGGAAGGGCTCCTCACACCTGACCCAGCAAAGGCACAGAAAACACCGACACTAACAGCAAAAAGAATAGTAGCTGCAGATAGGTAGCCCACAGCAGGTTACAAACAACAGCTTATGCCAACCCAAGAAGATCTAGAAACAACACAACTTAAAGCTGGAGGCAGGCAACACAAACCCTAGACTCAGCTAGCTACACAAACAGCACACCCAAAGGAGGAGTCTAAACACAGAAAAAATGAGAAGACAGAGAAATGGATCCAAATATATCAACAAGAAAAATACCCGGAAAAAAAAAACCTGAATGAGATGGAAGTAAACAAACTACCAGATGCGATGCAGAGTTTAAAACAAAGATTTTCAGGATGCTCAAGGATCTTAGAGCAACAATGGATGGATATAATGAGCATCTAAATAAAGAGATAGCAAGCATCAAAAAGCACATTGACATCATAAAAAAGAATCAATCATAAATGACAAATACAATATCAGAAATGAAGACTACACTAGAAGGAATTAACAGCAGGCTGGATGAAGCAGAGGATAAAATCAGCAATTTAGAGAACAAGATAAACAAAAGCACAGAAGCAGAGCAGCAAAAAGAAAACAGGTTCAAAAAGTCAGAGGAAACTCTAAGAGAGCTCTGTGACAACATGAAGAGAAATAACATCAGCATCATAGGGGTTCCTGAAGGAGAAGAGAAAGAACAAGGGATAGACAATCTGATTGAAGAAACCATAGCTGAAAACTTCCCTAAATTGATGAAGGAAAAAGTCACATAAGTTTAAGAAGCACAGAGAGTCCCATTAAAGAGGAACCCAAAGAGACCTACACCAAGATGCATCATAATTAAAATACAAAAATTAAGAGATAAAAAAGAATACTAAAAGCTGTAAAAGAAAAGCAATCCATTACCTACAGAGGATCCCCCATAAGGATGACATCTGAAATCTCAACAGAAACATTGAAGGCCAGAAGGGAATGGCAAGAAATATTCAAAGTAATGCAGAACAAGAGCCTACAACCAAGACTTTTCTATCCAGCAAGGCTATTCTTTAAAATTGAAGGAGAAATAAAAAGCTTCCCAGACAAAAAAACAATCAAACAAAAAAACTCAAGCAATTCATTACAACCAAACCAGTGCTACAAGAAATGTTAAGGGGCCTGCTGTAAACAGAACAAAGAGTGAAAAAAATCTAGTAAAATAAGAATGTGGATTTAAAGAATAAAATGGCAATAAACAACTATATCTCAATAATAACTTTAAATGTAAATGGATTAAATGCTCCAATCAAAAGACATAGGGAAGCTTCATGAATAAGAAAACGGGACCCGTACATATGCTGTCTACAAGAGACACACCTAAAAAAAAAAAATATATATAGTCTGAAAGTAAAGGGATGGAAAAAAATATTTCATGCAAATGAAAGTGAAAAAAAAAACCTGGGATAGCAATACTTATATCAGACAAAATAGACTTTAAAACAAAGGCTATAGTAAGGAATAAAGAGGTCCCTACATAATGATAAAGGAAGAAATCAAACAGGAAGATATAACTGTTATAAAAATCTATGCACCTAATATAGGAGCACCTAAATATATAAAGCAGAATTTAATGGGTATAAAGGGTGAGATCAACAGCAATACTATAATAGTAGGGGATTTTAATACCCCACTAACATCACTGGATAGATAAGAAAGAAAGTTAACAAAGAAACAGCAGACTTAAATGACACACTAGATCAACCCGATTTAATAGATATCTTCAGAACCTTTCACCACAAAGTAGCAAAATATACATTCTTTTCAAGTGCTCATGGTACATCCTCCAGGATAGACCACATGTTAGGACACAAAACGAGTCTCAATAAATTTAAGAAGATAGAAATCATATCAAGCATCTTCTCTGATCATAATGGCATTAAACTAGAAATCAACTACAATAGAAAAACTGAAAAACATTCAAACACTTGGAGGCTAAATAGCATGTTATTAAATAATGAATGGGTTAACAATGAGATCAAGGAAGAAAAAAAATTTTCTTGAAACAAATGAAAAAGAACACACAACAACTAAAAATCTATGGGACACAGCAAAAGCAGTCCTAAGAGGAAATTTCATAGCAGTACAGGCATACTTTAAGAAGCAAGGAAAAGCTCAAATAAACAACTTAACCCTGCATTTAAAAGAACCCCAGAAAGAGAACAGCAAGTAAAGCCCAGAGGAAGTAGAAGGAAAGAAATAATAAAGATCAGAGCGGAAATAAATGACATAGAAGCTAAAAACAATACAGAAGACAATGAAACCAAGAGCTGATTCTTTGAAAAGGTAAATAAGATTGATGAACCTTTAACCAGACTCACCAAGAAAAAAAGAGAGGACTCAAATAAATAAAATTAAAAATGAAAGTGGAGAAGTAACAACTGACACCACAGAAATACAAAGGATTATAAGAAAATAATACAAAGATCTGTATGCCAAAAAACTGGACAGCCTAGCTGAAATAGATTAATTCCTTGAAACATATAATTTTCCAAAAATTAATCTGGAAGAATCAGAAAACCTAAACAGACCAATAACAACAAAGGAAATTGAAACAGTTATCAAAAAATTCCCAACAAATAAAAGTCCTGGACCAGATGGTTTCACAAGTGAATTTTACCAAATATTCAAAGAAGTACTAACACCTATCCTTCTCAAGCTATTTCAAAATTTCAAGAGGAGGGAAGATTTCAAAACTTCTTTTATGAGGCAAGTGTAATCCTCATTCCAAAACCATATAAATACACTACAAAGAAAGAAAACTATAGGCCAATATCCCTGGTGAACCTAGATGCTAAAATTCTCAACAAAATGTTAGCAAACCAAATCCAGCCATACATGAAAAAAATCATACATCATGATCAAGTGGGTTTTATTCTGGGGAGGCAAGGCTGGTACAATATTTGCAAATCAATCAATGTGATTCATCACATAAACAAAAGGAAGGATAAAAATCACATAATAGTATTCATAGATGCTGAAAAGGCATTGATAAAATCCAGCACCAATTTATGATCAAATTTTTCAGCAAAGTGGGAATACAAGGAACATACATCAATATGATAAAGGCCATCTATGACAAACCCACAGCCAACATCATGCTCAAGGGCACAAATTAAAAGCAATCCCCTTAAGATCAGGAACAAGGTAGGGGTGCCTGCTTTCACCACTCCTATTAAACATAGTTCTGGAAGTCTTAGTCACAGCAATCAGACAAGAAGAAATAAAAGGCAACCTAATTGGAAAAGAAGAAGTAGAACTATCATTGTCTGCTGATGACAGACTGTACATAGAAAATCCTAAAGTCTCAGTCAAAAAATTACTAGACCTAACAAACAAATTCAGCAAGCTGACAGGATATAAATTAATATTCAGAAATCAGTGGCATTTTTATATACCAACAATGACATGTCTGAAAGAGAAATTAAGGAAACAATCCCCTTCACTATTGCAACAACAAAAAAATAAAGTACCTAGGGGTAAATTTAACCAAGTAGGTAAAAGACTTGTACTTGGAAAATTATAAAACATTGATAAAAGAAATCAAGGAAGATACAAAAATTGGAAGCATATACCCAAAGCAATCTATAAATTAAATATAATTCTTATTAAAATACCAATGGCATACTTTAAATATTTAGAACAAATATTCCAAAAATTTATATGGCACCAAAAAAGAACACAAATAACCTTAGCAATCTTGAAAAAGAAGAATAAAGGGGGAGGTATCACACTTCCTGGTATCAAGTTATACTACAAGGCCATTGTACTCAAAACAGCTTGGCAGTGATATAAGAACAGCCATATAGATCAAAGGAGCAGAACAGAGAACCCAGAAATAAACCCACACCTTTATGGACAATTGATATTTGACAAAGGAGGTAATAGCATACAATGGAGTAAACACAGTCCCTTTAACAAATGGTGTTAGAAAAATTGGACAGGTACATGCAAAAAAATGAAACTAGACCACCAACTTACATCATACACAAAAATAAACTCAAAATGGATAAAAGACTTAAATGTAAGCCATGAAACCATAAGCATCTTAGAAGAAAACATAGGCAGTAAGCTCTCCAACATCTCTCGCAGCAATATATTTGCCGATTTATCTCCACGGGCAAGTGAAATAAAAGACAGGATAAAACTATATAAAACTATAAAGCTTTTGCACAGCTAAAGACAATATGAACAAAATAAAAAGACAAACCACACAATTGGGGAACATATTTGCCAATACGTCTGATAAGGGGTTAATAACCAAAATTTATAAAGAACTTGTAAAACTTAATACCAGGAAGACAAATAATCCATTCAAAAAATGGGCAAAAGAAATGAATAGACACTTCTCCAAAGAGGACATACAGATGGCCAATAGGCATATGAAAAATGTTCAATATCACTAACCATTAGAGAAATGCAAATTAAAACCACGAGATACCACCTCACACCTGACAGAATGGTGCTTATTAACAAAACAACACAAAATAAGTGCTGGTGAGGATGTGGAGAAAAGGGAACCCTCCTGCATTGCTGGTGGGAATGCAGACTTGTGCAGCCACTGTGGAGAAGTGTATGGGTTTTCTCAAAATATTAAAAATAGAACTTCCCTTTGACCCAGCCATCCCACTTTTAGGAATATATCCTAAGAACACCAAATCACTGATTCAAAAGTAGATATGTACCCCCCTGTTTACTGAAGCATTGTTTGCAATAACCAAGATCTGGAAACAGTGCAAGTGTCCATCAGTAGACAAGTGGATTAAAAAGCAGTGGTACATATACACAATGGAATACTATGCGGCCATGAAAGAGAAGGAAACGTTATCTTTTGCGACAGCATGGATGGACCTGGAGAGTATTATGCTACGTGAAATAAGCCAGGCAGAGAAAGACAAATATATGATCTCACTTATATGTATAATCTAATGAACAAAGTGAACTGAGGAATAGAATAGAGGCAGAGGTGCGTCACAGGGACCAGAGGAACAGTGTTCAGAGTAAAGGGGTTTGAGGGGATGGGGTCAGAGAAGGTGAAGGGATTCGTGAAATTATATACACATAACACAGAGATATAGATATCAGTACAGCAAATCCTAGAGGGAAGTGGGGATGGTGTTGAGGGGATGGGGTCAATGGGGGTGTTATGGGGGACACAGGGGTGGCGGTGAGGGTGTAATATTTGGTGGGACACTTGAATCCATGTAAACAATAAATTACAATTAATAAAAAAATAAATAAAAGTAATATATTTTAAAAAGCCTAAAGTATTCACTAATTGTATGGTAAGGACTATGGGGTAATGAATGCAAATAGCAACCACAGGGTTGATGTTGCTGTAGACCCCCTCTAAGGCCTTGAGTCATGGCACTCACTCATACACCTTCAGCACTCACTCAGTCATGGCACTCACTCAGCACTTTGATCCTGAGTCAATGCCAAAACTAGAACTCCATTCTGAAAAGATATTACATATGTGTAAAGCCAGTGGCCAAGGCCAGGGGCACTATCACAGCAACCTTCCAGCCCATGCAGGTTCACATTGGATTCGGACAGTCGGCAAAGAAACAGCGGAGCCAAAAACTGGTGGGCCATAGTCTTTAATTCTAGCTTTGCACCCGGCGGGCAAGTAAAAATACACACTGGGCTCCAAAACCCAGTCACATTCAGTGCTCACAAAGCTACTGACTTATCCGAGTTTCCTAGAATCAAAGGTTTCTAGCTCACCAGACTTATTCACCTCTGTTCCCCATCTCCTTTCCTTATCCCAGATACAAACTCTACACAAACTGGCATCTCACTCAGCACTCCGCCATCTTGGCTGCTTCTCCTGGCCTCCTCCACGTGGCCTTACTCTGCTCTCCTCTGCTCTCTCTTCTAATCTCAGGAACCAAGAGCCAACTCTCGTTCCGCCCTCATTCTATATTGTAGCTTCACAACCTCTAATCCAATATACAAAGTAGGGAAGTCCCTAATACAAAGTCACTTCTCTGAGGCATGATTGGATTGTACCACCCCACATCAAAAAGGGTGGGAAAGGCTTAATCCCAAAACCAAGCCTCATGCTACAACAATTCTCAACACACATTAATATCACCTGGGCAACGGCCTCTTTAACAAAGTGAGCATAATACATTTTATCTGCCCAACAATATGTAACAGGAATTATACAAAGATGCCCCCAAGATTCCCACACCTTTTTGTATATACTTTTTATAATCCTCTTCCCTCGAATGTAGAGAGGTCTGTGAAAATGATGAATTTTACTTCTATGATTAAGTAACATTACATGAAAAAGAGGAAGGAAATTTGCAGATACAATCATAAAACACTTGAGTGAGTCTATAGGGAGATTATCCTGGGTAGGCTGGATTTAATTGGGTGACAGTTTGTGAAAGAAACCAAGGCTATAAAAGAGATTCTCTTGCTGGCTTTGCAGAATTTACGTCATGAGAAGCTACATTGCTAGGACCTGAGACAGCCCCCCTAAGAGTTTACAGTGACCTCTGGCTGACAGCCAGCAAACAAACATACAAACAAAACACCAGGAACTTCAGTCCTACACCACCAAAGAAGTAAATTCTGCTAATGTCTGGAATAAGCTTAGAAAAACAAACAACTCAGGCTCCTGATAAGACCACAGCCGCAGCTGATATCTTGAGACCTAGTAAGGCCTTCTAAGTGGAGGACCCAGATAAACTAAACCTACAGAAACTGTGAGATAACAAACATTTGTTGTCTTAAACTATTAAATTTATGGTAATCTGGCACGTAGCAAGACAAGATTAATACAGAAAATAAGAAATAAGACATCCATTCTGGACCTGCTGCTGGTGATTTGATGCACTGACATATTTTGAACACTGCAAGGGATACTGAGAGAAAAACAAAACTCAGCTATCATTATACAATTTTCTACATACTTGGAGTAGTATTGTAGTAGCCATGCCTTGCTCTCAGTAAAAGAACTATTTTCAAGGAGGTGGAAGAAGAGTGAACGGGGGAAGGGAGAATGAAAATGAATCATTTATGTAACTGGAGAGGCTGATGAAAATAACATCCATGAATAATAGCAGGGATTCTAGACCCGTCAAACACTTGATGTCATTACTAAACCTGCAGCAAAAATTTCCAGGAAGTAACATACTCAGCTGGACTACACCTAAGACTTCCTATGTTGATTTCAAGGACTCAGTATTAAAGTATTCTGCTCACAAAAATTAGGGGATATTTTATAGTTTCATATTCATTTGAAATATCCCCTAATATTTTGTGAGCAGTATAGCTGAGCCTCCAAATTAGCTACTTCTCTTGAAAAAGTAGATTTAGAATTTAACTAGTGATTATTTTTTAAATAGAAAATGTTCCCTTCTGAAGTTTTAAAAATAAACACACACACTACACTAATATACTTTCAAAAGCATTTTCTGTCTCCAAACAACCACATGCTCAACAACTGTTTTCTAACAGAAATAGCAAGATACTGTGAACTTAAATCCTTAAAATTATTTTCTGTTCCCACTGCCCTTCTTGAAATTCCTTGTTTTATTGCATAGAATGTGATGTAATCATATCAATATAATAATATTATTAGAAGTATAATTTATTTTTTAATTTATAACAATTATTTTATAATTAATAATGTCTTATGAGCTGACATTTTTATGAGCCTTTGAGAATTTTCTGATTCAGTGACTATGCCAAAATATTTAAAGAAAACGCAGGCTCTGGCCAGTTGGCTCAGTGGTAGAGCATTAGCCCGGCGTGTGGAAGTCCTGGGTTCAATCCCCAGTCAGAGCACATAGGAGAAGCAACCATCCGCTTCTCTACTTCTCACCTCTTCCCCTCCCGCAGTCATGGCACGAATGGTTTAAGTAAGATGGCCCCAGGTGCTGAGGATGGTTCCATGGCCTCAGGCACTGAAATAGCTCAGTTGCCGAGCAACAGAGTAGTGGCCTCAGATGGGCAGAGCATCACCTTGTAGAGGGCTTCCCAGGTGGATCCCTGTCAGGGCACATGTGGGAGTCTGTCTCTCTGCCTCCCTGCCTCTCACTTAATAATAATAATTTTAAAAGTATACCAACCATTTTAAAACCATTAGCACATAGTAGGCAAAGCTTTTGGATTCACGCACACATTATCCTTTCACTTGAAACAACAAGCTATATCCTAATTTAGACTTGAGACAACTATTTGAAAATATCAAGACTAGAACCTTTTTTTATGGTTTCTACAACTTCACAAATCTGATTTATTTCTTTTATAATTACTGAATTGGCAAAGAGCTGTGGACCATATTCTGTTTGCTGATTTTGTCTCAAGGCAAATTTTATAACTTGCTTCCAGAAGGGAAACTTCTTTTTCAGATAGTTATCCCATCAACAAATCAGAAGCACTTTACACACCACAGATTAGCACTTGGAGCACAGCACAGATACTATCAAAGCAAACTATACAATACAGTAATATGGTTCCATCATGGCTCATCTGTCTATAGAGCATCATTCATTGGAAAAACATCACATCTTACTAATATATTCTCCATGGTAAGCTTGTGAAAATTAGCATATTTTCTATAGTTATATTCTTTCCTGTGTCAAGAAGATTCTGAGTAACATTGCTCATAATGATCAACTTCCTTCCAATCTCTTTAAAGTTGAGAGTGGAATCATAGATTTAGAATTCCCTTATTTAAGCTTTGCATGAAATTGAGGATTTTTCATAGCTCTTTGAAACAAGAATACAATATCTTATAGTGTTAGCTCTAGTAAATAATCTGCTCACAGGCCTGACCTGTGGTGGTGCAGTGAATAAACCATCCACCTAAAACTCCTAGGTCACTGGTTCAAAACCCCAGTCTGGCCCGGTCAAAAGATATATGAGACACAACTATGAGTTGATGCTGTCTGATCCACCCACCCCCCTTCCTCTCTCTCTCTCTCTTTCTCTTTTCTCTCTAAAATGAATCGTTTTTTTAAAAAATAAAATAAATAAATAAATAATCTGCTCATACAGGGATACCTTCTCCCTTAATTAAAAAAATAATAATTAAACTTTAAAATCATTATAGGTTGTTGAAGACATTATTTTGTATAAGATTAAGTTGAGGATTCAAGGGTATCTAAGATAATTTTCTATTATAGTTGATGCAACAATTTTAAAATCAATAAATAACAGATTGTCGTCTAATGGAAAGAGTACAAATGACTTTCCAGAAAGAGGAAGATGGCGCAGCTAGTGCCAGAAAGGTGGAAAAACCAAGTCAGATCTGCGGCACCCTTTTTACTGTATACATCTCCCAAAATCGCCAAGTTGATTAAGATAATGCTTAATTTAATGCAAAATAATTACTGTAAAACATTTCATAATTTTCATCTATATCTGATATATAGCTCTTCAATGTTTTCAAGATTTAGAATTGATTTCACAATCAGCATCATTTTTCACCTTTGTCAGTATTCTTTAAAATTATTAGTTAGGCCTGTTATTTAAGACTTAAATATAATTTCCAAAAATCTTAAGAGAGAGGACAGTCTAAGAAGGAAGGATTTAACTCGACCTTTGCCTTTCTTTTAAAAATTTCATGGTAGGGATTTAGTTAACAAATTTGTTTAATTTATAGGCTTTAAAAAAATGTATTTAGCATAATCTTGAAGATTGTCAAAGTTGTCACAAACCAAAATTGAGAATCACAGCCCTACACCCATCCACCCCATGCAAACATTCACACTCACAATGGAATTAGAATCTAGTTTCATTTCAAGAATAGGTCATATTTCAAAAATAGACCAAAAGTTTCTAGGTTTCTATTTATGGGATTAAAAAAAATTATTTCTGTCCGTTTGCTGAAAACTCTATCTTATGTGCACATAACAAAAATAATAATCAAATCCCATGGTCCTATGACTCATTCACAGGATTCACTGACAGGAACTTCGGCCTGAGCTGGGGCCACCCTTGAAGACCTAAACCAGGATAGTCTTCTTTTGCTGGTGTTTGCTTGGGACAAGCTGTCTGACTGGCTGACAGCCTGCATGGATTCCCTTCTCATGCTCCTCCTTCATTCCCCCTTCAGCTGATTCGGCATTCCTTATGGGTATCTTAGTGGACAAATGTGCTTTTAAAGATACTTCCATGTTCTTCTCTAGGAGCAACTGCAGTAGTTGAAAGTCAGTTTAGAAATAAGAATTCTGAAGCAATGACTGATGTCAGTAATGCCCAAGGAGCCATTAAATGTCAAGTGTTATTTCACAGTTTGCCAAGAGCTACAGTTAATGAATCCAAGTGACCAGGGCAGGCCCAGCATCACCTGTACCTGAAAAAGAAATATGCACCTCTCGTATGGAAACCAGAAACCCAAGAGAAAAGAGGTTCAATACAGAGGTGCTGACTTCAAGAATAAAAAAACACCTAAGATGTAAAGAGGTAAGGACCCCAAGATGATGACTATCTCCATTGTGAAAAACATCAAGACTTTTTCATTGATAATTAGTGTCCATTGCCCTCCAATATGTATGCAGGATGGTGTTGGGGTCAAAGTATCCCTACTCCTGAAGCCTTTCACTGCATGTGGGCTGATGACAGGGCTGTCTGGCATGCCTGAGGCTGAGCTTCAGATGTGAAAAGAGAACTCAGATCTGCTTTTAGGTCTGTACTTCAGCCACTTTAAAGAGCAACTGACAAGAAACAAAGAAGCAAGCATTAGTAGACTCTTCTAGATTCCTCTGTATGTCCACATACTTTGTTGGATGTTACCTTCTGCATTCTAAGACATTACTTAAATCCACACAGGTGGCACTCTAGAGCTTAAAGTTCTAACACATTTACTGTACTCCTATCATAGGAGCTGATAGACAAAAAAAAACAACACTTTTTTTTTTCATATAAAGAGGAAGTAGCAGCTTCTGCCCTGGGATATATCTGGTTTTACTTGGAAATGGGGCACAGAGTCCCAGGAAATGACTGAGTAATAACATAAGAAGAGGTAAAGTGGCTGCCAAATACATGAAGGCTCATGGAATAGTGATAATAGCAGAGTGGAGTAATACTGGAACTTTTGATTATGTGCTAAGAAGAGAAAGAGGGACATATTTATTTACTTCCTCAAACCCAGATAGTAAGAAATAAAATATCTATAATTATGCAGCAGAAAGGGTGATTCTTTTTCTAAGTGGATGGAGCAAGGTGAAAATTATTGGGACCCAGGACAGGGAAATTAGGCCTCCAAAACCCTGAAAACATTTACTACCTATCAATGCTCCTCTAATGGTATTTAGCATTTCCTCTTTTCTGCCTTTCCTTAGCTAGTCCCATGAAAACAAGGGAATAAACAGTTAGACGTTAAACAATGTGAGGATTTGGGGCATTGACCCTTGCACAGTAGAAAATCCTTGTATAACGTTTGACTCCCCCTAAATTTAATTACAATCCTTTGTATCTGCAGGTTTCACTTCTGCAGCTTCAACCAAATGCAGATCAAAAATAGTATTTTCAATTCACAGTTGGAAATCCACATATGTAGGCGGCCAAATGTACTAATACTGTTGACTAGAAGCCTTGCCAATAACATAAAGTCAATCAGGACACATTTGGCATGTTATATGTATTATGTACTGTATTCTTACAATCAAGTAAGCTAGAAAAAAGAGAAAAATTATCAAGAAAATCATAAAAGATAGAAAATACATTTACTGTATTTTTCTTTAATCCATGTATAAGTGGACCCTGTGGTTCAAGGGATTTATATTATATCTTCCAAATGTAACCTCTACGCTAAACATAAAGGACACAGAAAAGAAACCCTTAAGTAACTTAATCTTACTGGAGATGAAAGATTCATAGTTTCAAACACTCATTAAATAAGCAATGTATTGGTTATCCATTCTGTGTCAAGCCACATGTCCCTGGCTGTCACAGGAAACACATTAATAAACAAGTAACATAGCCCATCTAGAAAAGCATGACATTAATGAGGGATTACCAACAAATTAAATAAAGTTATATGTGCTATGAAAATATATTGTTACTATGGAAACATATTAAGGTAATCTCCCTTTGGGATTAAAAGCAAATCCTTCCCAGAGTAGGTGATATTTTTCTAGTTTCAAACAATGAATAGACATTAGGTAGAGAATAACACAGGCTCATATGTATTCAACTGGCTTTTATTGATTCATTTTGCTAAAGAATGTCACGTCAGGAGTAGAAAATTTGGGAGAGGCCTTCCAAAAAAGATCCATTTTAAATGGACTTTGAAATATATGCAGTGATTTATAAGTAGAATGTTTGATTAAAGACCAAGTTGAGTAGTATAATGTAGAAAACTTTAAATTCTATGAAATATAGTCTATTTCAAATAAAATGAAGGAAAGCATTACCCCAACAGAGTGAGTGAGAGCTTACCCAAAAGTCAACCTCAAAGCTTTTGTTAACATTTAGTTCTAATAAATGATGCGTTTCCCCCCTAGCATTAACTCTCCCACATACCTCACTCATTTATCTGTCAGTAGATCAAGAATTATATGAAGAAATCTTACTCTCAATACAGCTTTCCCCATGGAATTCAAACAACCAGAAAATACTGAGGATTTTGTTTGTATAACTGAATTTCTATTATTATATCTTCTTTAAAAGTCCCTAATTTTAATCCATAGTTATATATTTCCACAAAATTCATGAGCAACTTTTCTACTGGATACATTTTGAAATTTCATTTTATTTCAACACTTGGGACACTCTATCAAGTTTCTGATATATTTGAAATGAACATTCACCACATCTACTTTCAATATTTGTCTACAGCTGTGATTGATTATGCTAAGTGTGGGCTAGATTATTTTATGCTATCAACAGCTGCTGCCTCATCTTTTGGGTTTCTATGCAAATTCCACAAACCCTTATGGCAACTGAGAGGTCCTTTGAATTGGTAATTTTCTTGGAAAATTTCCATGTTTAGTTTATATAACATTTTATTCATTTAAGTCCTTCATTTACTCATTTAGCCAATATTTGTTAAGTACATACTGTGGATTAGTCTTTATTGATGCAATAGGTACAAAACACTTAAAAATGCCTCCAGTGAGATGTCTCACCTGGGCTTACGTACAGAAAAATGTATTTGAATTATGTAGCCAATACCGAAGTGCTATAAGAATAGCAAATACAAAATTTAATTGCACATTTTAAGTTTACTGAACTGCAGAAAACCATATAACAAAAGAAGGAAGCAAAAAAGAGTTATTATTTTATTCAATATAAAAGTAAAAATTCAGCACTGGATAACTAAGTTAAAAGTTACATACAAAAACAACTCCAGAAATTTCTTTAGCATCAAAAAGCATATATATTCAAATATTATTTTCATATTTCATCACTTTCCCTACCCACTTACTGAAAATAACAGAAACTAATTTAAAAGAAGATATTTACCTAATTTCTTAACAACAAATGACAGATGAATCAACCAATGAGAATGTTAGTCAAAATCAGTTGAGTGTCATTTTTCTGGAAAGCATCCTGAGGTGATCTCTGATAATCACTTGACCCCCCAAAAAAAATCATGCAAATCAAGAGGTTCAAGTGAGATCAAAGATGGTGGCAGAGTAGGTGAATGTCACAGTTAACACCTCCCAGAACCAAACTAGAGTTACAACTAACTTTAAGAACAATCATTCTAAATAACCAACTCCAGACTAAATGAAGATTATTCTTATAACTAAGGAGTTACAGAAAAAGACACATTGAGGCTGGTAGAAATGGCAGAGACGAGAAAAGGGCTGGCCCCACTCCCATGGGCAGCAGCTGAGATTTTAGAGGGTACCTCAGCTGTGATGAATTCCCCCTGAGAACTGTGGGGCCTAAATCCTGAGCCCCCCCCGGCACAAAGAACCAGAGCTGGAAAGAGGCACCCACATAGCATTTGGCTGTGAAAAGCAGCAAGGGTTCTGTCTGCCAGAAAGAGGTGGGAGTCTGCAGAGACTCGGGCACTCTCTTAAAGAGCCAATGCAAAAATTCTCATTCACAGACACTTAACATTTTCTAGGATAAACAACATATTAGGAAGCAAAACAAGTCTCAGTACACTTAAGAAGATTGAAATCATATCAAGCATCTTTTGCTATGAAACTAAAAATCAATCACACACACAGAAAACATGAAAAACATACAAAGACATGGAGGCTAAATAACATGTTAAAAACAATGAATGGATTAACAATCAGATCAAGGAGAATATCAAAACATTCCATAAAACAAATGAAAATGAGAACACAGCAACCCAAAATCTATGGGACACAGTGAAAGCTGCCCTAAGAGGAAAATCCGTAGCATTACAGGCCTACCCCAAAACACAAGGAAAATTTCAAATGAACAACTAACTTTACACTGAAGGAACTTGAAAAAGAACAAACAAAGCCCAAAGTTAGTAGAACGAAGGTCAGAGCAGCAAGAAACAAAATAGGGTTTCAAAAAACAATACAAAAGGTCAACAAAACCAAGAGCTGGTTCTTTGAAAAGATAAACAAGATTGACAAACCCTTAAACAATATTTTTTCTAATATATCTCTTCAGGCAAGGGAAACAAAAGTAAAAATAAATAAATGAGACTACATCAAACTAAAAAGTTTTTGCACAACAAAGGGAAACATCAATAAAATGTAAAGACAACACATTGAATGGGCAAATACATATGCCAATGATACATCTGATAAGGGATCAATGTCCAAAATTTATAAAGAAGTCATACAACTCAACACCAAAGTATCCCAAACTATCCAATTAAAAAATACGCAAAGAACCTGCATAGACACTTTTCTAAAGAGGACATACAGATGGCCAATAGGCATATGAAAAGATGCTCAATGTCACTAATCGTCAGAGAAATGCAAATTAAACCATGATGAGATATCATTCCACTGTCACAATGGCTGTTATTAAAAAATCAACAAACAACAAGTGCTGTTGAAGATGCAGAAAAAAAGGAGACTCTTCTGCCCTGTTGGTGATAATGCAGATTGGTGCAGATACTGCAGAAAACAGTATGGAGTTTTCTTACAAAATTAAAAATGAGACTGCTGTATGACTCAGCAATTCCACTTCTGAGAACATATCCAAAAAAACCTGGCCCTGGCCAGTTGGCTCAGTAGTAGAGCATCAGCCTGACATGTAGAAGTCCTGGGTTCAATGCCTAGTCAGGGCACACAGGAGAAGCAACCATCTAATTCTCCACCCTTCCCCTCCCCCTTCTCTCTCTCTCTCTCTCTCTCTCTCTCTCTGTCTCTTACCCTCCTATAGCCATGGCTCAATTGGTTCGAGCACATCAGCCCTGGGCACTGAGGATGGCTCCATGGAGCCTCTGCCTTAGGTGCTAAAAATAGCTTGGTTGCAAGCATGACCCCAGATGGGCAGAGCATAGGCTCCAGATGGGGGCTTCCAGGTGGATCCCAGTTGGGGTACATGTGAAAATCTATCTATTTCCCCTCCTCTCACTTGGAAAAGAAGAAGAAGAAAAGAGAAGTAAGAAAAAACAAACCTGAAACACTAATTCAAAAGAACATATACACCCCTATGTTCTTTACAAAATTATTTACAATAGCCAAGATTTGGAAGCAACCCAAGTGTCCATCAGTAGATAAGTGAATAAAATATATGTGGTACATTTACACATTGGAATACTACTCCGCTAAAAATGAAAGAAACATGCGACAAGATGGATCGAACTGAAGAGTGTTATGCTAAGTGAACTAAGACAGAGAAAGACAAGTTCCATATGATTTCACTCATATGTGGTATCTAATGAACAAAATAACTAATAAACAAAATAGTCTCATTGATACAGAGAACAGACTGACAGCTGTCAGAGGGGAAGAGGGTTGGAACCGGGGTGGAAAACATGAAGAGATTAGACAAAAATGCAAACCACAGTATGGTGATTACAAGAGGGAAAAGAAGAGGGAGAGATTGAAAAAGGTAGAGTGGGGAGAAATGGTGATGAAAGGAGACCCGGCTTGGAGTGGTGAACACACAATACAATATACAAATGATGTGTTATAGAATTATAGCCATGAAACCTATATAATTTTCTTAACCTATGTCACCCAAATAAATTCAATTTAAAAAATAAAGAAAAAAAGAAATCATTCAAGTTATTTTTTCCTTATTAATTCTGTCTGGACTGTAAAAGTAAGTTATTGAAGTCCCCTGCAATTAATGCATTGCTGTCTTTTTGCCTTCAGATGTGTTAATAATTGTTTAACGTATTCAGTTGCTCCAATATTGGATATGTATATAGTTATAGTTATTACATCCTCTTAATGAACTGATCTCTTCATCATTATATAATGGCCTTCTTTGTTTCTTGTCACAGCTTTGGACTTAAAGTCTATTTTATCTGATTCAAGTACAGTTGTCCCTCAGTATCTGTGAGGGGTCGAGTCCAAGACATTCCCCTATGTGGATACTCAAATCCATGGATACTTAAGTCTCTTATGTATAACAGAATACAGTCAGTCCTTGGCATCTATGGATTACCAATCACAGATCAAAAATACTGTTTTCCCTGATATGAGTCATTTTTTTCTGCTGCTTTCAAATTTCTGTCTTTGATTTTTGTCTGCAAGTTTGATTATAAGTTGTCTCCCTGAAGATCTCTTTGCCCTGATCTGTTTAGGAATCTCTGAGCCTCATTTCTCTGGATGGCCATATTTCTCTCCATATTTTAGATGTTTTCAGACATTTTTTTTTTCTGTTTGTTTGTTTGTTTGTTTGTTTTCAGAGACAGAGAGGGAGTCAGAGAGAGGGATAGATAGGGACAGACTGTCAGGAACGAAGAGAGATGAGAAGCATCAATCATTAGTTTTTCGTTGAGCATTGTGACACCTTAGTTGTTCATTGATTTCTTTCTCATATGTGCCTTGACCATGGGCTTTCAGCAGACCGAGTAACCCCTTGCTCAAGCCAGCGACCTTGGGTCCAAGCTGGTGAGCTTTGCTCAAACCAGATGAGCCTGTGCTCAAGCTGGCGACCATGGGGTCTCGAACCTGGGTCCTCTGCATCCCAGTCCGATGCTCTATCCACTGTGCCACCACCTGGTCAGACCAGATGTTGTTTGCTTAAATGAGTTTTCTGTTCTTTTCTCTCTCATTCTAAGGCAAACGTTGTTTTGCTTTATGGCACCCCATAATTTACATAAGCTTTCTTTATTTTTTTCTCTTTTTCTCCTATGATTAGATAATATCAAGAGATCTATCTTGTAATTTGCAGATTCTTTATTCTGCTTGATTGAGCCCAATGTTGAAGATCCTTAGTGCAGTTTCTATTTCATTCATTGTATTTTCCAGCGCCAGAATTTTTGTTTGGTTATTTTTACAATTTCTATCTCTTTTTGAACTTCTCTTTTATTTCACGCATTGTTTTTCTGAGTTCATTGAATTGTATATCTGTGTTCTCTTGACTCACACCAAGATTCCTAAATATAACTATTTTGAATTATTTTTCAGGCAACTTGCAGATCTCCATTTCTTTGGGATCATTTACTAAAATTTTATTGTAGTTCTGGTGGTGTCACGTTTCCTTGCTTTTTCATGTTTCTGGTGGCGTTGTGTTGATGTCTTTGCATTTGAGGGTGCAGTAACCTCTGCAGTAAAGAAAATGTTCATTTCTTTACTATAAAATAAATAATTACCAAGCACACATGATTATGAAGCACTTGAAATGAGCTAGTGTAACTAAGAAACTGAATTTTAATTTTATTTCATATGAATTAATTTAATTTTAAACTTAGCCACACATAATAGAATTAGACATTTATTGAAAAATAAATCATGTTTTTTTAACTGACTTTATTGGGGTGACACTGGTGAGCATAATTTTATACGTTTTAGGTGTCCAACTCTACAGCACATCTCTGTACACCATATTGTGTGTTCACATATAAATGCTTTTTTTTAATAACTGTATGAAGTAGGTATTACTGTTATATATTTTTTATACATAAAAAAATTAGAGGAAGAGAGAGTATATAATGCCTAAAGTTCCACTCTTAGTAAAAGGTAAAACCCGGATTTGAAACCAAGTACCTGCCCACAGACCACACACTCATGATTATTACTCAAAAATTTGTTCTATCAGATGATTTCAATACAATATTCCAGTTTTCAGACACTTATATAATGTTATAATGTAAAATAATACAACAGATTATGTGCCCAGTAAACAATAACTATTGTCTGTAAAAAGTTACATTTAAGCCCTGGCCGGTTGGCTCAGCAGTAGAGCGTCGGCCTAGCGTGCGGAGGACCCGGGTTCGATTCCCAGCCAGGGCACACAGGAGAAGCGCCCATTTGCTTCTCCACCCCTCCGCCGCGCTTTCCTCTCTGCCTCTCTCTTCCCCTCCCGCAGCTAAGGCTCCATTGGAGCAAAGATGGCCCGGGCGCTGGGGATGGCTCTGTGGCCTCTGCCCCAGGCACTAGAGTGGCTCTGGTCGCAACATGGTGACGCCCAGGATGGGTAGAGCATCGCCCCCTGGTGGGCAGAGCGTCGCCCCATGGTGGGCGTGCCGGGTGGATCCCGGTCGGGCGCATGCGGGAGTCTGTCTGACTGTCTCTCCCTGTTTCCAGCTTTAGAAAAATGAAAAGAAAAAAAAAAAGTTACATTTAAGCAGTGAATTAAATCTCAATCATTTATGAAATCATATGAAAATATTTCTTGTATAAAAACAATGAACAACATTTTCTGTTAGTGTGATGTGATCCCTGAAAGTCATAATAATCGGTGCTACTTCTTTACTTAAGAATATAACTCTAATGCAACAAGTGGCAAAAAAAAACTTAGGGGATCCTCCTCTTTCAAAATAACTAAACAGTAGAAAGTATATAAGTTTTGAAACATAACTGGTCTACAAAAGATCTCCAATGACTGCATTTTTATAAAACAGAAAGGAATAGGGTCTGAGGAATTTTATCTATGGAACCAAACCAGAATGACAACAATGAACAGCCTGAAGAGGCAAGATTTCATAAGGGTAGCTATCTAGCATAAACTGAGACTCTGACCAACCACATGAAAATAATAATGACCCTAAGACTATTTTATTGATTAGACTCCCAAAGAAGCAGCTGCCATGGTTCCAAGTCAGTAGTATCAAAAAGCAGAAGCAAATCCTGTAAAATTTTCCTCATTAGGCCCACAGAACCCCCACTGACTAAGCTCAAGCAATGAACTGATAAAAATATCAAACTAAAAAAAAAAAAAGACAGTTTTATGATTGAGAACCAGAAAACAAACATTATATCTTGGCTCCTAAGAGCTGCTGATATAGAATCTACAGGAAAATACTATATGACAGCTATGCACTAACTATTTTAATAAATAAAAGATACACTCAATGAGGAAAAAATAAAAACTTTTTCTTTAATCTCAGTAAAAAGGCAGAGGAGGTCCACTTTTATTTACCACTCTTATTCAACATAGTATTGGAAGTCCTTGTCACAGTAATCAGACAAAATAAAGACATAAAAGGCATCCAAGTTGGATAAGAAAGGGTAAAAATGTCATTACTTCCAGATGACATGATCCAGTATATAGAAAACCCTAAAATCCATGTTCATGGATAGGAAGAATCAACATTGTTAAAATGTCCATATTACCCAAAGCAATCTACAGATTCAGTGCAATTTTTACCAAGATACCAATTATGTTTTTCACAGAACTCCAACAAATAATCCAAAATTTTATATGGACCACAAAAGACTCTGAATACCCACAACAATTCCGATAAAGAACAAAGTTAGAGGAATCACATTACCTGATATCACACTACACTACAAGGCCATACTAATCAAAACAGCATGGTACTGACATAAAAACAGACATGTAGATCAATGAAACAGAATAGATAGCCCACAGATAAACACACATCTATATGGTCAATTAATATTTGACAAAGGAAGCAAGAACAATGGGGTAAAAACAGTCTATTTACTAAATGGTGCTGGGGAAATTATACAGATAAATGCAAATCAAAATAAAACTAGACCACTTTCTTATACCGTACACAAAAATAAACCCAAAATAAATTAAATACTTAAGTTTAAGACTTGAATCAATAAAATACTTAGAAGAAAACATCAGCAGTAAACACTTTGATTTTTTTTTAGCAATTTTTTTTTTTTAATCTATCTCCTTGGTCTGAAACAAAAGACAAAACAAGCAAATGGGACTACATCAAACTAAAATGATTTTACACAGCAAGGAAAATCATCAGCAAAACAGACAGACAACCTACTTAATGTGGGGAGATATTTTTCAATGATACATTTGATAAGGAGTTATTATCCAAAATTTATTTTTAAAAAACACTCATATGACTCAACACCATCAAAACCAACAATCCAATTAAAATGTGGGCCAAGAACCTGAACAAACACTTCTCCAAAGAGGACATACAGATGGCCAATACACAAATGGAAATATGCTCAAAGTTACTTATTATCAGAGAAATGTGAATTAAAACCATGATGAAAAACCACCTCATACCTGTCAGAATGGTTATCACCAATTATTCAAAAAACAGCAAGCATTGGTAAAGATGTAGAAAAAAGAAAACCCCATGCACTGTTGGTAGATGTGTGAATAAAAACTGTGATACAGAGACACAATGGAATCCTTCTCAGCCATGAAAAAGAAGGGAATCTTACTTTTTGTAACAACATGGATGGACCAAGAGAGTATTATGCTAAGTGAGAAAAGTTAGTAAGAGAAAGACAAATTTCTTATGATTTCACTAACACATGGAATCTAAAGAGCAAAATAAATTAAAAAACAAAATTGGAACAGACTCACAGATACAGAGAACAAACTGATTGTTGCCAGAGAAGAGGAGAGGTTGGGGGACTGGGTGAAAAACTTGAAGGGATTAAGAAGTACAGATTGGCTTGACCAAGCGGTGGTGCAGTGGATGGAGCATCAAAATGAGACATGGAGGACCCAGGTTTGATATCCCAAGGTTGCCAGCTTGAGCACAGGCTCATCTGGTTTGAGCAAGGCTCACCAGCTTGAGCCCAGGGTCACTGGCTTGAGCAAGGGGTTATTCAGTCTGCTGTAGCCGCCCCCCCAGTCAAGGCACATATGAGAAAGCAATCAATGAACAACTAAGGTGCCTCAATGAAGAATTGATGCTTCTCATCTCTCTCCTTTCCTGTCTTTCTGTTCCTATTGTCCCCCTCTCTCTGACTCTGTCTCTGTCACAAAAAAATAAGGAAAGAAAGAAAAGAAGAAGTATGTATGGATTGGTAGTTACAAAATAGTCACAGGGGTATAAAGTACAGCATAGAGAATATAGTTAATAATATTGTAATGACTATATATGGAGCCAGCTGGTATTGGAAATATCAGGAGGAACACTTTGTAATATATATATAATTGTAATGTCTATCTACTATGCTGAACATTTTAAACTAATTCAAAATAATATTAAATGTAAACTATAGGCCCTAGCCGGTTGGCTCAATGATAGAGCATATGCCTGCCATGCAGGAGTCCCGGGTTTGAGTCCCGGCCAGGGCACACAGGAGAAGTGCCCATTTTCTTCTCCACCCCTCCCCCTCTCCTTCCTCTTTGTCTCTCTCTTCCCCTCCCACAGCCAAGGCTCCATTGGAGCAAAGTTGGCCTGGGCGCTGAGGATGGCTCCATGGCCTCTGCCTCAGGCGCCAGAATGGCTCTGGTTGCAACAGAGTGATGCCCCAGATGGGCGGAGCATTGCCCTCTGGTGGGCATGCCTGGTGGATCCCTGTCGGGCACATGTAGGAGTCTGTCTGACTGCCTCCCTGTTTCCAACTTCAGAAAAATACCAAAAAAAAAAAATGTAAACTATATTTGAAAAATAAAATTCAAAGAAAAAGAAATAAGGACATAGTCACAAAATTGGCTAGTCAATATAACACTGTTAGAAACAAACAAACAAAAAAGATTTGGAGGGAGAAAAAATCACCTACCTATGGTAATTATAATTGTTGAAAAGCTAAAAATAATGAGAATGAAAACACTAAATCAATTGATTAAAAATCAAATAGAAACGTTAGTTATATTTGAAAATAAGTCCAAAACGTATGTTCAATATAGCAGAGGGGAAAAAGCAATTGAAATGTGAGAGGAATGTTATTAAGAGAAAAAAGAGGGCCTTGCCCAGTTGGCTCAATAGTAGAGGGTCTGCCCAGCATGCAGATGTCCTGGTTTTGATTCCCGGTCAGAGCACACAGAAGTAACCATCTTCTTCTCTACCACTTCCCCTCCCTCTTCTTTCTTTCTCTCTCTCTTCTCCTCCTGCAGCCATGGTTCAGTTGGTTTGGGCAAGTTAGCCCCAGGTGCTAAAATAGCTCAGTTGCTGAGCAATGGAGCAGCAGCCCCAGATGGGCAGAACATCACCCAGTAGAGGGCTTTCTGGGTTCATCCTGATCCAGGCACATGCAGGAGTCTGTCTTTCTGCCTCCCCATCTTTCACTTGATTAAAATAAAAAAACAATAAAGAGAATGAAGGAAAGTTCTGACATATCTCTCATGGGCTGTCAAAGATTAAAAAGTTAATGAATATGGAGAAAAATTGGTATCTAAAGAGATAATGGATAAAATTTTCCAGAATTAATGAAAAATGTGAATACATAAATTCAAGAAGCACAACATATCCTAGGTGGCATAAATTAAATGAGTCAGAATAAAATGAAAAGTCCAATGTTTACATTTATTATTTTTTTAAAACTTATAATAAAAGAAAATTAAATGCACCTAGAGAGACAGGAAGAGCACTAACAAAATCATGTCCATTAGAGAAATAGCAGACTTCTCAAGAGAAACAATGAAGTCAGGAGGCAGCAGAATAGTATCATTAAAAGATTAAGGTAAAAACCCAGAAATGGGTTTAAAAAGCTTAATATTAGTTTTTCTAGCAAAGGCATCTTTTAAGAATGATGATAAAATAAAACTGTTTACTAATAAAAAAAAACAGGATTTACCACCAAGAGACCTTAGTAAATGAACCTCAAAAGGATACACTTCAGGAAGAAGAAAAAGGGTCCCAGGAGGACAATCTAATGTGTATGTAGCACAGGCAATGGTAAACATGATGTTAATGCAAACACTTTTTTAAAATATATTAATTATCATAATACTATCTAATTTGTAACATTTAAAGGGAAAAAAAGGGGGAGATTTCCTCTTCAAGCATGATGGAATAATACAGACCAGATTTACCTTACTGCCTTAAACAAATAAAACTACTAGAAAATGAATAAACATTTTGTCAAAATGGTAAGTAGGAAGAATATTCCCAAAGAGAAGGCAAAAAATGAGGTGATTCCTCGCAATTGCCCTTGTTTACCGCCTGCAGAGACTTTTCAGATGGCATCACAGGGAGAAGCAAACCAGTGTCCCTGAACTGAAAAGACTGAGTTGAGAACTCAGGAAAGTCAAAGTAGCTAGAATTCCATGGAATTACAGAGTTGATAGCATTTGTATAAAAGTTTGTTAAACACACTCTGAACAAATAAAACTTCACATGGTTCAAGAAGATAAAAGATGATACAACAAAGTTCAAGGAAGCCTCCTGCAGTGAGGATGGGGTGTTGGGAAGGTGTTCCGGCTGCCTCTGAGTGCCCTTAACACTCACCAGACAGCACGCATGTGACTCTGTCTCCTGCAGGCCAGTGAATGCAATTCGCCCTCAAAGAAAGAATGAAAAAGCATGTTGGATTCAGGGGAAAAAAGCCCCCTCTTCAAGCAGTTTCTTCTCTAATACCATCTACTGAAAAGCTTTTCATTGAAAGGAAAATCTTACAGGGCTCAAGTCCAATATCAAAGCAGAGCAAAGAAGGATGAATTTGGAGTGAAGAAATAAACTGACAAATTGTACAGGAGTATACCAGACATTTAAATCTCTTCATTTCCACCTTTGACAGAGAAGATTCAATGTAGCAGTTCAATAAAAAGTAGAGTTCTTTCAGCTTCAGATAAAAAGACAATAAAATGTACCAAATGAATGGAAGACAAATTCACTTCAGATTCTACCAATAAATGTTACAAATCCATTCCTATGTTTTCCAGACTTAATTTATAAGCTTACAGATAAGATAACTGTACTTCTACTAAAATATATATTACCTAGTTCAAACTACTCTGATATTAAATAGTCTACTTAAAATATGTATTTCATCATATTCACACAATTGTTTATCTACCATTTTGTACACATATATAATATATACACACTTAATTTTACTAATTATCAAAGAAATATGAATTAAAGCAACAATTAAGTTGATATTTTTACCCATCAAATTGACAAAAAATAGCGTCCAGTACCAGCAGGAAAAAGGGGTAAAATTCAAGGTTGGAGAAAAGAAAAAATGTAGGGAATAATTTTTTCTTCTTTTTATACCTTTATATTGTTTTTAAGATATAATAAATTATTGTACTGATTTTAATTTTATAATCTTGGAAAAACTTTATAAAACAAAATTTTAAGGTATGCAACCAACTATGATTAACACCCTATTATATTGATAAATTTATATTTGAATCATACCTGCCTCTCTGGACATTGACATTGGAATAAAAATATAAAAATAGCTAGAAGAGAAAGACTAATTTAAATATGCTTTTCCAACTTAGAAATAAATTTTTTTTATAAATAAATTTTTATTATAATGGGGTGAAATCAATAAATCAGGGTACATATATTCAAAGAAAACATTTCCAGGTTATCTTGTCATTTAGTTCTGTTGCATACCCATCACCCAAAGAGAGATTGTCCTCCATCACCCTCTATCCAGTTTTCTTTGTACCCCTACCCCTACCCCTACCCCTCTCTCTCCTTCCCTCCCCCACCCCCGTAACCACCCCACTCCTGTCCATGTCTCTTAGTCTCATTTTTATGTCCCACCAATGTCTGGAATCCTGCAGTTCTTGGTTTTTTTTCTGGTTCACTTATTTCACTCCACATACTGTTATCAAGATTCCACCATTCTGCTGTAAGTGATCCAATGTCATCAATTCTTCTAGCTGAATAGTATACCATGGTGTATATATGCCCTATCTTCTTTATCCAGTCTTCTATTTTTTTTACAGTGATTAAAAGACTTTAAGCAAACTCTTGGCCAATACAGCAAGAATCCATAAAAGAGTAGTGTCCTTAACATGTTCACCAAGTCCAAGTTGGCCCCATCACCATGCCAAATCCCTGAAAAATGCAACCCAACCACAGTTCAGTCTGTTAGGAGCCATCATAGGGAGCAGGAGTCCAGAAAAGTCCACATTCAGGAAAAGTCCGCACGGCACTGGAATTGTTGTCACCATTCTATACTTTGCAGCTCATGTCCAAGTCCCAATGACCGCTGCTTCTAGCTGGTAATGATTCAGGTAGACTGGAAAAGCCATTTGCAGCATGCGTGGATATGGAGCTTCTGTTCTCCTCTGCCTGGAGAGATGAAACCAGGTTGCTCTTCCCTGGAGCTCTGTGGCTGTGGCATGGTAAAGAGAACCTTGAGATACACTAAGCTGAGTGGCAAAGGTAGATTCATAATAGAAGTTGGCAAAAGGGGGAAAGAGAGCTCTAATTTAGGAGTAGGTCACAGACTGAAATCTGAGTGGGGCATTGAGGTAGGAGGGATAAAGGAAACACTATATATTAAGCAAAGCAGCAGAAAATAGGACTATCAACACCCACAACAGAGATCTTTGAGGAAAGAATAAAAAACCTGACTATTCAGGCAATACATAGTTCAGTGGCCCTTGTACAAATGAGATCAGTTTACCTGCTTCTTGGAAGAAATACCCTAGGCTCGTCCACAGTGTCATAGATGGGGCCGATGGCCCTGGGCACCTTCAGCCTTCAGTGGCAAACCCCAGCTTTCTGGGCAAGCTTAGGTCATAGGTGGCTGGAGCAGGGCTGGAAGAGACTGAATCCTCCCTTAGAGGAGCAAGGGGGAAGCCTACCTTCCAGTGTCCCTGTTACCTCACAGCAGAGGCATGTAAGCCTGGCAGGCTTTAGCTCAATGACCTTCCTTTCCACTATTGAAGCAGGATCCAGATGGCATCCTATGAGACCCCTTTGGGGCATTGAAGCCTTTAAGGGTGTATCCTAAAAGCTGGTAGTTCCCCTGATCTCTATTGGGCTTTTTCTGCCTCTAGGTATCTTTTTTTTTTTTAAGATTTTATTTATTCATTATAGAGAGGGGAGAGAGAGAGAGAGAGAGAGAGAGAGAGAAGGGGGGGCAGTAGGAAGCATCAACTCCCATATGTGCCTTGACCAGGCAAGCCCAGGATTTTGAACTGGTGACCTCAGTGTTCCAGGTCGACGGTTTATCCACTGTGCCACCACAGGTCAGGCTGCCTCTAGGTATCTTAAGAACCATGCTCAGAAGATCTCGCTGAGGGGTTTGAGGATCCCCATCTGCCTATATAAATCTTTTCCATATATCTGAAGCTATTTGGAAAAAGACAAAACAGTGTTATTAGCTGGATCTAATAAAGAAGGTAGTAGTTTGCAGGCAAAAAAGATTTGGTGTCTCCTGTTCATCAGCATTCAAAAGAAATGTAATTTTTTTTAAGTAAAAAGCATGATATTGTAGACCCGTAGGAGTTCCAGGATATGACTACTCCCTTTTAAATTTTTTTTAATTGACCTTAAAATGTTTGCTGAGTACACTTTAATAATACCTTAACTTTAAAGATTGTAAGCATGACAAAATATAGTAAATGCTTTTGCTCCATATGCAGGAGCATTTTCAGTTTAGCCAGTTTAGGAAATCCAATAATAGAAAAATGCATACAGACAATGAGCAATAACATGCTTAGCAGCCTCTCCTGTTCTGACAGAGGCTACTATAGATCCGGAATATGTATCTACTGTAATGTAGACATACGACTGTTTGCCAAATGAAGGTATATGAGTAACATCCATCTGCCAAAGTTGTCCTGGTAGGGGTCCTTGAGGGTTAACTCCAAATCAAAGGGCAGTATAGGACAACTTGGACAGGATTTCCCAATCTGCCGTGCTGCTTCCCGGGAAAGTTGAAACTGTTTACACCGGGCTACAGCATTCTGGTGATGAATAGTATGAGCCTGACTTGCTCGGTCTGTCATGGTTGCTCCATATAATTTTCTTTTGGGTAGCTTGATCAACAAGGGCATTCCTAGGCCCTGGCTGGTTGGCTCAGTGGCAGAGCATTGGCCTGGTGTGCAGGATTCTCGGGTTTGATTCCCAGTCAGAGCACACAGAAGAAGCGCCCATCTACCTCTCCACCCCTCCCCCTCTCCTTCCTCTCTGTCTCTCTCTTCCCCTCCTGCAGCCAAGGCTCCACCAGAGGAAAGCCACCTTGGGCCCTAAGGATGGCCCTATGGCCTCTGCCTCAGGTGCCAGAAGGGCTCTGGTTGCAACAGAGCAACACCCCAAATGGGCAGAACATTCCCCGCCCCCAGTAGGCATGCCAGGTGGATCCTGGTCAGGCGCATGTGGGAGTCTGTCTGACTGCCTCCCCATTACCATCTTCAAAAAAATAAAAATATATAAATAAATAAATAAAAGAAAAAATACAACAACAACAACAAAAAAGAAAATAAAAAAAAGATAAAAAAAAAAGGGCATTCCTTGTGCTAAAGCTCCAAGGAGCATGGAGTGAGCTTGAGTATGTCCTATGAAACATGGAGCTCTATGTTGACATATAAGTCTTTGAAGAAGAAGGAACTGTTGAAATAGTTCATCAGCATTTGTCCCTAAGACAGCAGTCTTTATAGTGGAAACACCATAAGTAAATATTTGCTATCTGTCTATAAATTAAAGGGGGAATATGGCAAATGCTGAAAAGCTATGATCTTTGTGCCCCTGCCCTCCCCCAATCCCCTCCCTCTCCTCCCCTCACCCTGTAACCCCAACCCTGTTGTCCATATCTCTGAGTCTCATCTTTATGTCCCACCTATGTATGGAATCATATAGTTCTTAGTTTTTTCTGATTTACTTCTTTCACTCAGTATAACATTATCAAGGCCCATCCATGTTGTTGTAAAAGATCCTATGTCATCATTTCTTATGGCTGAGTAGTATTCCATAGTATATATATACCAAAGCTTTTTAATCCACTCGTCCTCTGATGAACACTTGGGCTGTTTCCAGATCTTTGCTATTGTGAACAATGCTGCCATAAACATGGGGGTGCATTTCTTCTTTTCAAACAGTGCTATGGTGTTCTTGGGGTATATTCCTAACAGTGGGATAGCTGGGTCAAAAGGCAGTTTGATTTTTAATTTCTTGAGGAATCTCCATACTGTTTTCCACAGTGGCTGCACCAGTCTGCATTCCCAGCAGCAGTGCAGGAGGGTTCCCTTTTCTCCACATCCTCGCCAGCACTTATTCTGTGTTGTTTTATTGATGAGCGCCATTCTGACTGGTGTGAGGCGATATCTTATTATTGTTTTAATTTGCATTTCTCTAATCATTAGTGATGTTGAACATTTTTTCATATGCTTATTGGCCATCTGTGTGTCCTCTTTGGAGAAGTGTCTATTCATTTATTTTGCCCATTTTTGGATTGGATTGTCTTCCTGGTATTAAGTTTTACAAGTTCTTTATAAATTTTGGTTATTAACCCCTTATCAGACGCATTGTCAAATATATTCTCCCATTGTGTAGTTTGTCTTTTTATTCTGTTCTTGTTGTCTTTAGCTGTGCAGAAGTTTTTTAGTTTGATAAAGTCCCATTTGTTTATCCTGTCTTTTA
The DNA here is from genome assembly GCF_036850765.1 of Saccopteryx bilineata. Taxonomy (NCBI): domain Eukaryota; kingdom Metazoa; phylum Chordata; class Mammalia; order Chiroptera; family Emballonuridae; genus Saccopteryx; species Saccopteryx bilineata. The sequence goes on from NC_089494.1 coordinate 139,244,683, forward strand.
TTTCACTTGCCTGTGGAGACAAATCAGCAAATATATTGCTGCGAGAGATGTCAGAGAGCTTACTGCCTATGTTTTCTTCTAAGATGCTTATGGTTTCACAGCTTACATTTAAGTCTTTTATCCATTTTGAGTTTATTTTTGTGAGTGGTGTAAGTTGGTGGTCTAGTTTCAGTTTTTTGCAGGTAGTTGTCCAATTTTCCCAACACCTTTTGTTGAAGAGGCTGTCTTTACTCCATTGTATTGTCTTACCTCCTTTGTCAAATATCAGTTGTCCATAGAGCTGTGGGTTTATTTCTGGGTTCTCTGTTCTGTTCCATTGATCTATGTGCCTGTTCTTATGCCAGTACCAGGCTGTTTTGAGTACAATGGTCTTATAATATAACTTGATATCCGGAAGTGTGATACCTCCAACTTTATTCTTCCTTTTCAAGATTGCTGAGGCTATTCATGTTCTCTTTTGGTTCCATATAAATTTTTGGAATATGTGTTCTATATCTTTGTAGTATGTCATTGGTATTTTAATCGGTACTGCATGGAATTTATAAATTGCTTTGGGTAATATAGACATTTCAATGATGTTTATTCTTCCTAACCATGAGCACGGTATATGCCTCCATTTATTCGTATCTTCCCTGATTTCTTTTATCAATGTTTTATAATTTTCCAAGTACAAGTCTTTAATCTCCTTGGTTAGATTTATTCCTAGGTACTTTATTTTTTTGGTTGCAATGGTAAAGGGAATTGATTCCCTGATTTCTCTTTCTGACTGTTCATTATTAGTGTACAAAAATGCCTCTGATTTCTGAGTATTGATTTTATATCCTGCCACCTTGCCGAATTCATTTATCAGGTCTAGTAGTTTTTTGACTGAGACTTTAGGTTTTTCTATATACATTATCATATCGTCTGCAAATAATGATAGTTTTACTTCTTCTTTTCCAATTTGGATGCCTTTTATTTCTTTTTCTTGTCTGATTGCTGTGCCTAGGCCTTCCAGAACTATGTTGAATAAGAGTGGTGAAAGGGGGCATCCCTGCCTTGTTCCTGATCTTAAGGGAATTGCTTTTAATTTTTGCCCATTGAGTATGATGTTGGCTGTGGGTTTGTCATAGATGGCCTTTATCATGTTGAGGTATGTTCCCTGTATTCCCACTTTGCTGAATGGGTGCTGGATTTTATCAAATGCTTTTTCTGCATCTATTGTAATTATCATGTGGTTTTTCTCCTTTTTTTTTTTTGTTTATGTGATGAATCACATTGATTGATTTGCAAATATTGTACCTGCCTTGCCTCCCAAGAATAAATCCACTTGATCATAGTGTATGATTTTTTTTCATATATTGCTGGATCCGGTTTGCTAATATTTTGTTGAGGATTTTTGCATCTAAGTTCATCAGGGATATTGGCCTATAATTTTTCTTTTTTTGTGTTGTCTTTGCCTGGTTTTGGAATCAGAATTATGCTCACCTCATAAAAGGAGTTTGGAAGTCTTCCTTCCTCTTGAATTTTTTGAAATAGCTTGAGAAGGATAGGAGTTAGTTCTTCTTTGAATATTTGGTAGAATTCACTTGTGAAGCCATCAGGCCCAGGACTTTTCTTTTTGGGGAGTTTTTTGATAGCTGTTTCAATCTCATTTGTTGTAATTGGTCTGTTTAGGTTTTCTGATTCTTCCAGATTGATTTTTGGAAGATTATATGATTCAAGGAATTTGTCCATTTTATCTAGGTTGTCTAGTTTTTTGGTATACAGTTTTTCGTAGTATTTTCTTACAATATTTTGTATTTCTGTTGTGTCAGTTGTTATTTCTCTACTCTCGTTTCTAATTTTATTTATTTGAGTCCTCCTCTTTTTTTCTTGGTGAGTCTTGTTAAAGGTTCATCAATCTTGTTTACCTTTTCAAAGAACCAGCTCCTGGTTTCATTGATCCTCTGTATTGTTTCTTTAGCCTCTATGTCATTTATTTCTGCTCTGATCTTTATTATTTCCTTCCTTCTACTAGCTCTGGGCTTTACTTGCTGTTCTTTTTCTAGTTCTTTTAGATGCAGGGTTAAGTTGTTTATTTGAGCTCTTTCTACCTTCTTGAGAAATGCCTGTAATGCTATAAACTTCCCTCTCAGGACTGCTTTTGCTGTGTCACATAAATTTTGAGTTGATGTATGCTCATTATCGTTTGTTTCTAGGAATTTTTTAATTTCTTCTTTGATCTCAATGTTAACCCATTCATTATTTAATAACATGCTATTTAGTTTCCAAGTGTTTGAATGTTTTTCAATTTTTCTATTGTGGTTGATTTTTAGTTTAATGCCATTGTGATCAGAGAAAGTGCTCGATATGATTTTAATCTTCTTAAATTTGTTGAGACCGCTTTTGTGCCCTAAGATGTGGTTGGTCTATTCTAGAGAATGTACCATGAGCACTTGAAAAGAATGTATATTCTGCTGTTTTAGGGTGAAAGGTTCTGAAGATATCTACTTAATCGAGTTGATCTAATATGTCCTTTAAGTCTGCTGTTTCTTTGTTAATTTTCTTTCTTGATGATCTATCTAATGATGTTAATGGGGTATTGAAATCCCCTACTATTATAGTATTGCTGTTGATCTTGCCCTTTAAGTCCATCAAAGTCTGCTTTATATATTTAGGTGCTCCTATATTAGGTGTGTAGATATTTATAATGATGATATCTTCCTTTTGGATTGCTCCCTTTATCATTATGTAGTGACCGTCTTTATTTCTAATTATGGTCTTTGTTTTAAAGTCCATTTTGTCTGATATAAGTATTGCTACCCCAGCTTTTTTTTTCATTTCAATTTGCATGAAATATTTTTTAATTTTGACTGATCATAACAGGCCCAGTTTTGAAAACTCCAGAAAGACATTTTAAAGTTTACTGGCAGAAACATTTAACAAGGTTAGCTTTATGATTTCTTTATTCTCTAGTAGAGAAGATTTAGGTTTCTCTGCACCAACCAGACAAAGGTGGTGACAACAATATTCCTGGAATTATAATTGAACCGATCCTGAGGAGAGTTGCTGCTACTGGTCCTCTCACCCTTCTCTCGTCACATTTAATTTGATAAATGGAAAGAAAAAACACCATGGTAGTTCACCTACCCTTTTCTCTCCTACCTAAAGAAAATCAGAGGCAGCTGTTTATTAACAAGAGTTAAAGAAAGTGAAAATGAGTCCACTACACAGGCAGGCTTTCTTTTCTAGTTTCCCTTTCATTTTCTTTACTCCATAAACATTCCACACACCCTCCCTCCACCACCTACTCTCCGGTCCTCAGCACACAGATGAATCTGCTCTCTCAGAGAACAATCTTTCCAGTTTTGAATTATGTAATTCATACATATCATTAGAACTCATAACATTTTTCTTGATTTCTTTTTTTAGTTGTTATGTTCAGAAAGGATAAAAGTTCCTTGATCTTCATGGTTATACCACCTGTAATATATGTAAAACTAAATATGTGAAGCAACTCAACAGAATATGTTCTAATTGTGGAGTCCTGAACAAAAAACCTAAATGTGGTCCTGTTCTAGAGGTAAATTACTAGGCTGAAAGGCCCAGGCCAGTTGGCTCAGCGGTAGAGCGTCGGCCTGGTGTGTGGGGGACCCGGGTTCGATTCCCAGCCAGGGCACATAGGAGAAGCACCCATTTGCTTCTCCACCCCCCTCCTTCCTCTCTGTCTCTCTCTTCCCCTCCCGCAGCCGAGGCTCCATTGGAGCAAAGATGGCCCGGGCGCTGGGGATGGCTCCTTGGCCTCTGCCCCAGGCACTAGAGTGGCTCTGGTCGCGGCAGAGCGATGCCCGGAGGGGCAGAGCATCCCCCCTGGTGGGCAGAGCGTCGCCCCTGGTGGGCGTGCCGGGTGGATCCCGGTCGGCACATGTGGGAGTCTGTCTGACTGTCTCTCCCCGTTTCCAGCTTCAGAAAAAATACAAAAAAAAAATTACTACGCTGAAAAACAATCTTCTGCTGCACTGGTATTTAGTATGGCATGTATGGACCATAACCAAATCCTGTGTTCTAATCCATTCTAGTCTCGATTTGGTTGGGTTGACGTCCTACGTGCATTTTAAGCAGAACTAGATAAGCCAGAAAGAAAATTCCAAGCTTTCTGTAAGTAGAATACAATCTACAGCTCATAAATTTCTGTGGAGTGATGGGCTTACCTCATTAAGCTCAAAATACTCAAGAAACCATACCAAGTCATCATTTCAGTTTAACTAAAATTATATCTTGATAATTTGTGTCTCATTTTTCAAATGTATAAAAAAGATGTGATAAAAAGACGAATTCATTATGTTTTCTCAAATAATAGATATTAAAAGTACAATCATACTTTAAACAATATGCAACCACTACTCTAGGAATGTTTGGGCTCCTAGAACCTTGGTTCAGAATGTGCCTATCTTAGTGCTTACTGGAAATTAGAGTGTCTAGCTTTCATTTCCTTATAGGGAGGCAGTAGGAAATACTGAAAAATAAAAAAAAGAAGAAGGAAAAGAAAGACCCTGGCCAGGTAGGCCAGTTGGTTAAAGGATCATCCCTATATTCCAAGTTGTTGATTCGATTCCCAGTCAAGAGATAATAAAGACTCAACCAATGAAGGCACAAATAAGTGGTAAAACAAGTCGCTGTTTCTCTCTCTCTCTCTCTCTTCCTTCCTCTCTATCTCTAAAAACAATAAAGAAAATTTTTTAAAATCAAAGAAAAGAACTAAAATAAAAAGATTTAGTAAGAGAATAGTAGAAAAGGAAAAAAACAAAATAGGAGAAAAAATAAGAAAGGAGGGGCAAAGGAAGAATGGTGTGAAGGGGGAAGTAAAAGGAGAAGGCTAGAATTTAATGGAGATAAGTTTCTGCAATTACACATTTGTATATACTGCAAAACTTGATGTCAAAGAAATAATCTAATTTTAGTTTAGTTGTTTGGTTGTAGAGAAGGATTTATGTAGAGTTAGCTGAAGAGTATTTGCAAAACTCTTTATTTTTATGTCAGAAAGAAAGAGATACAATTTTTAAAAGCAGCATGTGTTCATTCTTTCAAATCTAGAGAAGTGACAAAAATACATGACAATAGTAAATTGAGAATAATCACTAGTCAATTCGTAAAGCCACCTACACTGATTTCTTTAAACCCCGTTAACAAAATGCATCTATCACAAGCAAAAATCAATAGAAACTAAAGCACATAACTAAGTCATTGTGGGATATACAGAGTTTTTATTTGATTCTAAAAATAATAGTAGTTGATTATAGTGTTCATGATAATAGAAGTTTGTTAAGAATTAAAGCCATCTCCCATCCAAGTTTGTATGTTCAACCCACAGTCAGGACACAAATAGGAAGCGACAGATGAATGCATATCTAGGTGGAACAACAGATGAATGCTTCTCTCTCTCACTCTCTGTCTCTGTCTCTTTCTCACCTCCTTCCTCTCTCTGTTATAAAACCAATCAAAAGTTTAAAACACCTAAAAAAAACTGTTCTGTACTCAAAGGTACTAAGTTTCCAGATTCCAAGCTTTAAATGGATCTTAACTTACACCACTAGCCTCAAGAAAATTCACGTAGCACTATCTTTCATCTCTCAGGTGTTAACAATTTTTTTCCTAACTTGCACAATCCAACTTTTAACTGGAGTACAGTCAGAAGGACCTGCGAACTTCTGTGTCTGAGCATATGATGCTGTCACAAAGTTTCCATTTTGCTCAAGACAGATGGACCGCCAAGGGATTGTGTGCCCTCATCAATACTAGAGATCTCACTTTCCAGGTCAGTGGACCCGGAGATATGGCCCACAGAGCATGAAAAGGGTGAGGAACACTGACTCATGAATATTCTTGTTGACATTGGACACTAGCATGGGAAAAGCCATCACCTCTATCACTTGTAAATGCAAAGACCAGGGAAACACACCCTAAAAGTAATGTTGTATTCTGGTTTTCAATTGTATGTGGAAAGTTACCCAATCACTGAGAAATGTCTTATGCTTTCCAGTATTGTTATATAGGTATTGAAGCTATGTATATATTAGCCAATGTTCTAATATGTATATATGTGTGTTTATAAATTAAGAGTTCAGTAATTAAAAACAAAACAAACAAAAAAAAAGAATTAAAGCCATCAATTTAATTAAACCTTTATTTTTATTTAGAACTACTTGCAATGAGTAAATGAAATAAATGAAGTAAATTTTAAATAAAGTATAATATAAAATAAATTAAAGTTGGAACTACAATCTAAATATCCACAGTTTTCAGATACTAGAAAGAGTATTATGAGCAACTAGGCTCTACCTGGAATCTTTCATTCCTGAAAGAAGATGGAGGACCTGGCAAACTATGGTAAAATTCATCTAAATCTGTCTCACGGGTATGATATAGTAATGAAACCAGTGGACACAAAAGATACTCTATTACATAATATAATATTACACATGAATTTAAACTACAACAGCAGCCTTACCAATAAGATGTATAAGTAGGTAACAGCCCTTGCCTTAAGGTAGTCTTGCATCAGTAACTGATCAATCAAAAAAAAAATTTTTTTTTAGCAAGATTGAGATAGAGGGAGAGAGTTAGAGACAAAAAGGAAGGGATAGAGATGAGAAGCATCAACCTGTATTTGCTTGTCACTTTAGTTATTTACTGACTGCTTCTCATTTGTGCCTTGACTAGGGGCTCAAGCTGAGTCAGTGACCTCTTATGCAAGCCAGTGACCTTGGACTCAAGGCAATGACCTGGGTTTCAAGCCAGTGACCTTTGGGTTCAAGCCAGTGACCTTGGGACCATGTTGATGATCCTGCACTCAATCTGGTGAACCTGCACTCAAGCTGGCAAACTTGGGGTTTTGAACCTGGGGCCTCAGCATCCCAAATTGATGTTCTATCCACTGTGCCACTATTGGTCAAGCCAAATGATTTTTTATTTACATTGAGAATTCTAGTTGAAAAGTAAAATCCAGTATATTTTATCCTTTGATGTTCTGGTCAAATTTGTTTAAAAATGAAATCATAATTAAAAATTTTTATTCAAATTATCTAATAAGTAAAATAGTACATGAAGATTTTTACCTGTATGCATTCACTATAGTTAGAAGTGTGTGTGTGTGTATCAAACTTAATATGGGAAACTTTATTTTAGACATACCATTATTTTAACTAATGTTATTGTCTTTATGTCATCTACAAATTCAGATAACAATGGGTTTAGAATTCAATGGAGTCTCAGGCTGAAATTATGAGGGGGAAAAGATGGAGAAAAAAGGGGGTTATAGAAGTATGGTCATAGAATCAACAAGTTAGGAAGAGAGGGAAGCACAGAAACCAAGAAATGAAATCAAGGTCAGAATCATGCAGTAGCTGAAGAGCACACTGGATCAGACCTCTCAACTGTTTTTGATCTTGGGACCTGTTTATACTCTTGAGAATTATTAGGAATCCCAAATATCTTTTATTAATATTGGTTATATCCCCTGAGATTTTCTATTTAATATACTGTATTAAAAGAGAAAATTCAAAAATATTTATTAATAATTTAAAAATAACCATAACCCCATAACATGTTAACATAGATAATATTTATGAAAAATAACTATATTTTTCAAAAGATAATAATAGCAAGAAAAGTGTCATTGTTTTATAGTTCCACAGATTTCCTCAATGTCTGGCTTATGATAAGACAAAAAAATTCTCATATTTCTTTCGGCATTGAATCTATTTCTATATTATATCTTGGGCAGCCTTTGGACACCTATTGAGAATGGAAAGTTCAAAGGAAAAATAATGTATTTGAATTGTTATGCAAATAGTTTTAACTCCATAGACTCTCTTGGCAGGATCTTGAGGACCCCCAGGGGCTCCAGGACTACATTTTGAAAATAAATGCATTTAGACAAATGTATTTTAAAAAAGTGATACCGATGACGTCAGAGTAATGGCGGAGTAGGAAGCGATACCGATAAATCTCCCCCAAAACTCAACAAGATCTTCAACCAGAAACAGAAAAACCTATACTTGGAGCTTCCAGATTCTTCGCAATACACCCAAAGGTATGATTGAGTGAAAAATTGGCTAAATATATAACCAAACCCCGAAGGAAATAGGGAGTAAGAAACGCTCCGCCTTCCTCACTAACCTAAACAGGGCGGCTTTCTCTGGTAACTGTGAATATAGAAACTGAGGCGGGCAAAGGGGGTGAATAGATCCAGGCCCCCGCAGCAAAAACGGCCGAACCAGGCTGTGGCTCAGAGATCCAAGCCGAGGAAAATCTGATCCTGTGGCAACCCGGGCAATACAAGCTAACACTCGCGCCAAACCCAAACAAAGAAAGACAAGCGGAGCGGCCATTTTACCCGGTCTCCTGGTCGGTGCGCAGTTAGTGGAAGAGAGATTTCTTCCTAAGCCGCGGAAGTGGGTGCCCGTGTTGCCCCACGGAGAGGCAGGGTCAGAGGCCTTTCTGTGGGCTGAGGGCAGAGTCTCTGGGCAGCCCCAGCGCCCTGGGAAAGCCACGCACGGGAGGGAGTGAGAACTAATCCCAACGGTGGAGATTTTCCGTGCTGGAGGCTGTTTCACTCAGAGGGAACCACGGCCGGCCTCATATCCTGGTTTGCGCGCGCAGATAAGGAGTGAGCGATTCCTCCGAGTGCCTCGGCAGTGCGTGCCCGTGTTATCGCAGAGAGGGGCAGAGTCAGGGGCCTTTGTGTGGGCCAAAGCGGAATCTCGGGCCGCCCCAGCGCCTTGCAAAAGCCGCACACGGGGACGGAGCGAGACTCAATTCCAACGCTACAACTTTTCCCTGCGGTTGGGGGTTTCACTCAGAGCATGAGACTGCTGGCCGGATATCCTGGTTGCAGACAGTGAGTGAGAGTTTCCTCCAAGCGCCCCGGAAGTGGGCGCCCGCTTGTGTTACCGGATAGAGTGGCAGAGCCAGAGGTCTTCGAGTGGGCGGAAAGCCCGCCTGATTATGCTAGCAGCTCTGACTGACTGAGCCTTACCCAGAGCCCTGTGCTGAGTGGAAATAGAGTGGGGAGTTGCCAGCAATTTGAGCCTCTTACTATCCAGGCAGAGGCAGCAGCAACCCCATACCTGGACTATCAGGCTACTAATTGAGGAAGGAAAGACTAGGAGAAAGGCTCCAGGAACACGGACTCTCTCACTGTCGGAGCCTATAAATGCTAATGAGCCTCGACTCCCAACGAGAATAAAGCACAATACATGACATTGCCATAGAGACTTATCAACTGCAAACCTCTACCTGAGCGTGCCAAAGGGGCAGAACCCGGGGTACAGAGTCACCGACCAGGAAGAGGGAGAGAAAAGAAAAAGCAAGAAGATAACCTCTCAAAATCAAGAATAATCTGCAGACCTTATAACCTATCCCATTTTATTATATTTGTTCGTTTGTTTCTCTTATCTTCATTCTTGAGACTTTTTTTTCCTCCTCCAATTTGGCCGATTAACTCTCTACCGGTCTTACTCTCTCCTCTCCTTGAACTACACTACCCATAAGTGTTACATCTCCCATTATCATTTCTCTTCTCTTCCTTTCTCTCTATGAGGGTTGCACTCCAAAACCCTTAACTCTCTCTCTCTCTCTCCTTTCTTTTTTCTTCTTTTAGTGGTTCCCTCTTTTTTTTTCTCTCTCTCTTTCTTTTCTCCCTCTATATTAGTTTCTTCCTTTCTCCTTTACATCTCCTCTCATTCAAACCTCAATAACAAACAAATTATCTTATCTGGGACTCAAACCTATGTTTGTGGCATTTTGGGGGGTTTTTACTTCACCTTTTTAACTCACTAGCAGTGCTCCCATCCCTGGCTCTCCATATTATCTAGTTCTTGTTCCACTAAATACAATAGTAAGTTTTTAATTTGTCCCCCCATTTTTCCATTTTCCTCTTATTCCTCTCATCATAACTCTTAGAAAACCAACACCTAAAAGCAAATCATTTTATTCTTGACCCAAATTTTTTCCTTATTTGCTTTTTGTGGGTCCATACGCTCTTTTTTTCTTCTTTTTTCTTTTATTTTTTTTCCTTTTTTTTTTTTTCTTTCTCTCTTTTTTGCCCCTTTATTACTTTTCCCCAATTCACGCCCTCCATCACAGGCATTGTTTGTTATAACTCACAGTCCACCACAAGATTTTCTCAAGAAAGAGGGGAGAGGAGAGGAGAGGAAAAAAAGAGAGGGGGAATAATTTCCTTTTTTAAAAATTTTTATTTTATTTTATTTTTCTTTATTTCATTATTAATTTTTTTTAAAAAAACAACTCTTTTCGATTTGTTATTTTTTTATTTTTTTTTAACTTTTTATTCTTTATTAAATCTCATTAATACTATCAACAAAACCACCCTCAGATGCCATTAAGGAAGAGAAAATCGAATATCATGGATACAAAAGAAAGAGAGGTAACACAGCTAGATGAGGAAAAATCTATGGAGAAAAAATTTAATATATTGGAAACCTTGGAGCTAAATGACAGAGAATTCAAGATAGAAATCCTAAAAATCCTCCGAGATATACAAGAAAACACAGAAAGGCAATATAGGGAAATCAGAAAACAACTCCATGAACACAAAGAATATATATCCAAGGAAATTGAAACTATAAAAACAAATCAAACAGAGATGAAAAACTCAATTCACGAGCTGAAAAACGAAGTAACAAGCTTAGCTAATAGAACAGGTCAGATAGAAGAGAGGATTAGTGAAATAGAAGACAAGCAACTTGAGGCACAACAGAGAGAAGAAGAAAGAGACTCAAAAATTAAAAAAAATGAGATAGCCCTACAAGAATTATCTGACTCCATCAAAAAGAATAACATAAGAATAATAGGTATATCAGAGGGAGAAGAGAGAGAAAATGGAATGGAGAACATACTTAAACAAATAATTGATGAGAACTTCCCAAGCCTGTGGAAAGAACTAAAGCCTCAAGTTCAAGAAGCAAACAGAACTCCAAGTTTTCTTAACCCCAACAAACCTACTCCAAGGCATATCATAATGAAATTGACACAAACCAACAGCAAAGAAAAAATTCTCAAGGCAGCCAGGGAAAAGAAGAATACAACATATAAAGGAAGGCCCATTAGATTATCATCAGATTTCTCAGCAGAAACTCTACAAGCTAGAAGAGAGTGGACCCCAATATTTAAAGTCCTGAAAGAGAGGAACTTTCAGCCACGAATACTATACCCATCAAAGCTATCCTTCAAATACGAAGGAGAAATAAAAACATTCACAGATACAGAAAAGATGAGGGAATTTATCATCAGAAAACCCCCACTCCAGGAATTACTAAAGGGGGTTCTCCAATCAGATACAAAGAACAAAAAAAAAACAGAGCCACAAGTAAAAGCTCCAAGAAGAACACAATAAAACCAAATTTAAACTGTGACAACAACAAAAAGAAAGAGGGGGAGAAGACGGAGATTAACAGTAGCAAAGGACGATGGAGTGCAAAAGTACTCACAAAATAGTTCGCTACAATGAACAGGGTAGGGACCCTTTTCATTACTCAAAGGTAACCACCATTGAAAAAACCACCACAGAAGCACATGAGATAAAAAAGATAGCAACAGAGGAAAGATGTATGGAATACAACCAAATAAAAACAAAAGATAGAAAAACGAAAGAGAAGGATCAAACAAGACACAAAACTAACAGAAAGCAAGATATAAAATGGCAATAGGGAACTCACAAGTATCAATAATTACACTAAATGTAAATGGATTAAACTCACCAATAAAAAGGCACAGAGTAGCAGAATGGATTAAAAAAGAAAATCCAACTGTATGCTGCCTACAGGAAACTCATCTAAGTAACAAGGATAAAAACAAATTCAAAGTGAAAGGCTGGAAAACAATACTCCAAGCAAATGACATCCAAAAAAAAGCAGGTGTAGCAATACTCATATCGGATAATGCTGACTACAAGACAGGAAAAGTACTTAGAGACAAAAATGGCCATTTCATAATGGCTAAGGGGACACTGAATCAAGAAGACATAACAATTCTTAATATATATGCACCAAACCAAGGAGCACCAAAATATATAAGACAGCTACTTATTGACCTTAAAACAAAAACTGACAAAAATACAATCATACTTGGAGACCTCAATACACCGCTGACGGCTCTAGATCGGTCATCCAAACAGAGAATCAACAAAGACATAGTGGCCTTAAACAAAACACTAGAGCACCTGGATATGATAGACATCTACAGGACATTTCATCCCAAAGTGACTGAGTATACATTTTTCTCCAGTGTACATGGATCATTCTCAAGAATTGACCATATGTTGGGCCACAAAAACAATATCAGCAAATTCAGAAAAATTGAAGTTGTACCAAGCATATTTTCTGATCATAAAGCCCTGAAACTAGAATTCAACTGCAAAAAAGAGGAAAAAAATCCCACAAAAATGTGGAAACTAAACAACATACTTTTAAAAAATGAATGGGTCAAAGAAGAAATAAGTGCAGAGATCAAAAGATATATACAGACTAATGAAAATGACAATACGACATATCAGAATCTATGGGATGCAGCAAAAGCAGTGATAAGAGGGAAGTTCATATCGCTTCAGGCATATATGAACAAACAAGAGAGAGCCCAAGTGAACCACTTAACTTCCCACCTTAAGGAACTAGAAAAAGAAGAACAAAGACAACCCAAAACCAGCCGAAGAAAGGAGATAATAAAAATCAGAGCAGAAATAAATGAATTAGAGAACAGAAAAACTATAGAAAAAATTAATAGAACAAGGAGCTGGTTCTTTGAAAAGATCAACAAAATTGACAAACCCTTGGCAAGACTTACCAAGGAAAAAAGAGAAAGAACTCATATAAACAAAATACAAAATGAAAGAGGAGAAATCACCACGGACACCGTAGATATACAAAGAATTATTGTAGAATACTATGAAAAACTTTATGCCACTAAATTCAACAACCTAGAAGAAATGGATAAATTCCTAGAACAATACAACCTTCCTAGACTGAGTCAAGAAGAAGCAGAAAGCCTAAACAGACCTATCAGTAGAGAAGAAATAGAAAAAACCATTAAAAACCTCCCCAAAAATAAAAGTCCAGGCCCTGACGGCTATACCAGCGAATTTTATCAAACATTCAAAGAAGACTTGGTTCCTATTCTACTCAAAGTCTTCCAAAAAATTGAAGAAGAAGCAATACTTCCAAACACATTTTATGAGGCCAACATAACCCTCATACCAAAACCAGGCAAGGATGGCACAAAAAAAGAAAACTACAGACCAATATCTCTAATGAATACAGATGCTAAAATACTAAACAAAATACTAGCAAATCGAATACAACAACATATTAAAAAAATAATACATCATGATCAAGTGGGATTCATCCCAGAATCTCAAGGATGGTTCAACATACGTAAAACGGTTAATGTAATACACCATATCAACAAAACAAAGAACAAAAACCACATGATCTTATCAATAGACGCAGAAAAGGCTTTCGATAAAATACAACACAATTTTATGTTTAAGACTCTCAACAAAATGGGTATAGAAGGAAAATATCTCAACATGATAAAGGCCATATATGATAAACCATCAGCTAACATCATATTAAATGGCACTAAACTGAAGGCTTTCCCCCTTAAATCAGGAACAAGACAGGGTTGTCCACTCTCTCCACTCTTATTTAATGTGGTACTAGAGGTTCTCGCCACAGCAATCAGACAAGACAAAGAAATAAAAGGCATCCATATCGGAAAAGAAGAAGTAAAGGTATCACTTTTTGCAGATGATATGATCCTATACATCGAAAACCCCAAAGAATCCACAAAAAGACTACTAGAAACAATAAGCCAATACAGTAAGGTCGCAGGATACAAAATTAACATACAGAAGTCAATAGCCTTTCTATATGCCAACAATGAAACAACTGAGAAGGAACTCAAAAGAATAATCCCCTTCACGATTGCAACAAAAAAAATAAAATACTTAGGAATAAACATAACAAAGAATGTAAAGGACTTATATAATGAAAACTATAAACCATTGTTAAGGGAAATCGAAAAAGATATAATGAGATGGAAGAATATACCTTGTTCTTGGCTAGGAAGAATAAATATAATCAAGATGGCTATATTACCCAAAGCAATATACAAATTTAATGCAATTCCCATCAAAATTCCAATGACATTTTTTAAAGAAATAGAGCAAAAAATCATCAGATTTATATGGAACTATAAAAAACCCCGAATAGCCAAAGCAATCCTAAAGAAAAAGAATGAAGCTGGGGGCATAACAATACCTGACTTCAAACTCTATTATAGGGCCACGACAATCAAAACAGCATGGTATTGGCAGAAAAATAGACACTCAGACCAATGGAACAGAATAGAAAGTCCAGAAATAAAACCACATATATATAGTCAAATAATTTTTGATAAAGGGGCCAACAACACACAATGGAGAAAAGAAAGCCTCTTCAATAAATGGTGCTGGGAAAACTGGAAAGCCACATGCAAAAGAATGAAACTGGACTACAGTCTCTCCCCCTGTACAAAAATTAACTCAAAATGGATCAAAGATCTAAACATAAGACCTGAAACAATTAAGTACATAGAAGAAGACATAGGTACTCAACTCATGGACCTGGGTTTTAAAGAGCATTTTATGAATTTGACTCCAATGGCAAGAGAAGTGAAGGCAAAAATTAATGAATGGGACTGCATCAGACTAAGAAGTTTTTGCTCAGCAAGGGAAACTGATAACAAAATAAACAGAAAGCCAACTAAATGGGAAATGATATTTTCAAACAACAGCTCAGATAAGGGCCTAATATCCAAAATATACAAAGAACTCATAAAACTCAACAACAAACAAACAAACAATCCAATAAAAAAATGGGAAGAGGATATGAATAGACACTTCTCCCAGGAAGAAATACAAATGGCCAACAGATATATGAAAAGATGCTCATCTTCTTTAGCTATTAGAGAAATGCAAATCAAAACGGCAATGAGATACCACCTCACACCTGTTCGATTAGCTGTTATTAGCAAGTCAGGTAATAGCAAATGTTGGAGAGGCTGTGGAGAAAAAGGAACCCTCATACACTGTTGGTGGGAATGTAAAGTAGTACAACCATTATGGAAGAAAGTATGGTGGTTCCTCAAAAAACTGAAAATAGAACTACCTTATGACCCAGCAATCCCTCTACTGGGTATATATCCCCAAAACTCAGAAACATTGATACGTAAAGACACATGCAGCCCCATGTTTATTGCAGCATTGTTCACAGTGGCCAGGACATGGAAACAACCAAAAAGCCCATCAATAGATGACTGGATAAAGAAGATGTGGCACATATACACTATGGAATACTACTCAGCCATAAGAAATGATGACATCGGAACATTTACAGCAAAATGGTGGGATCTTGATAACATGATACGAAGCGAAATAAGTAAATCAGAAAAAAACAGGAACTGTATTATTCCATACGTAGGTGGGACATAATAGTGAAACTAAGAGACATTGATAAGAGTGTGGTGGTTACGGGGGGGAGGGGGGAATGGGAGAGGGATAGGGGGTGGGAGGGGCACAAATAAAACAAGATAGAAGGTGACAGAGGACAATCTGACTTTGGGTGGTGGGTATGCAACATAATTGAACGACAAGATAACCTGAACTTGTTATCTTTGAATATATGTATCCTGATTTATTGATGTCACCCCATTAAAAAAATAAAATTATAAAAAAAAAAAAAAAAAAAAAAAAAGTGATACCTACACCAGCATGAAAACAAAGCCCATAAGCAGGGTGGCTCAGATTCTACATCTATGAACTCTGGACTTCAATAGAACTAGAATTTTAATGCGGACAAGCCTGTAGAGACAGTTATAAATTATCTTATTTCTGGAAGTAAATATAGAATCAACTCTATAAAATTTCCTCCAGGTGACCATGGAATTGAAAGCGCCAGCGGGAACAACTGCTTTTGTATGCATAAAACAGAGATCATACCGACAAGCCAATGGTAAAACCTACTGAAATAATTACATAATCAAGATTAGGTCATGGCTTTACTTCATTACAGTAAGATAATAAAAAGCATTGCTGAAGAACCGCTCTCTTTCCTGAGGAGCTATAAAAATAATGTGAATATCTACACATTTATAATAGTATTCAAGTACTCTTCTGGAGACAGAGCATGAACCAAAAGCTTCTTTGAGTCTCCTCCAGACTTCTGAGTCTTTGTGTATTTTTATCCCATTGAAATTAGCTCAGACAGAGCTCACATTTCCCCCTTTACACACTTTTCTATGTCATGTACAATTGCTCTAAATCTTCTCCATTGATTGGTCATCCTTGTTTTTTTCCTCAATCCTTCTATCTTCATTCTCTTGGTTCTAGCTCCAACCCCCTATTCATGTTCCTGTTTCACCATTTACATTCACTGTTCCCTGTACCTCTCCATACACCTTTGCCTGAATTTATATTTTGAAATACAAAAATATAATTAAATGTTACACATTCTTTTTCATTATAAAGATAATAGCAACCCAAACTGTGAATAAGCTGGAAGAGAGAAAAAAAGCACAATGATCTGAAATGACAAAAAATTTTGAAATGTATACTTGCATATTACTTTGAGAGCAAAGCATTTAAGTTATTCCAATATTTTATGTTCTACTTGTATCATCAACTACCCATTGTTCTCTCTAGATCTGTAAGACCTGGGGAGGGAAAAACAATGATAAATCGAAGCTTGTCCATACACATAAATGACTTAATGGAGGATACTAAATAAATAAATAAGAAGGTGATAAATGAGGTTTTTTTCTCTGAAAATAAAAAAGAGATATCAAGGAATAGAGTTTAATTAACTCTTACATAATAGTCAGTTAAAGCGTTTTAAATCAGCCAAGGGCTGTAACTAAGCAACATGATTCTTCACTGTGCTCAAAAGGGGGACTGCCAAGCTTCAGTAACCTCATTTCTCACTGAAAGCTTTGACAAGTTTCCACCATATTTTATATAATTGTAGCAGAGGGAGTGCCAGATTAGATCTGATTTGCTGTCATAATGGGATTTTTCCCCACATAAGCTAATGATGCAAAGCTATATTTAACCCCCCAAAAGTCACCCTCAGGCACTCACTGTATATCCCGATTGCTTCTCATATCTAGAATTGGACAAGTAGCAATTTTGCTGCTACTGAATGTGGCAAAAGCAAAAAAGGTTTAATAGGTAGAGATTTTCTTTTCCTGATTGGGTTCATTATAAATTTAGCTACATATTCCAAATCTGTTCACTAACTATATCTCATCAGATGTTCTCTCATTAAAGAGCAAAGATCAAGAAAGACTGATACTCTGAGTTCATACCCATTGGTGTATGTGAGTCAATCTTCTTGCCCCGTCTAGTTCAGCTGCTGTAGCTCTCCCACCTTTAAGTTTAGCCCCACTCTAACCCTACGCCACAGGGAAGTTTGACAGTATTTTAGGTGTGTTGTCTACAGCAATGATTAGAATCTAAATTTTATTTATATATTACCATAATCATAGAGGATGAATTGGCATCTCTGTTCCAAGTGAGCTGCAATCCTCTGTAATCGATTTTGATTCCTATATTCTTATTTGTATTCTAATTCCCTGCAGGGAGTTATTCCTTTTCCTTAACACCTATCCTCTTAGCTGATGTCCGGCCAATGTATACAGCCCTCATCAACTTGCATCTAAAGAGATAGATCTTATCTCTTAAATCCTGTTTCAAACTGGACATTTTTAGCATTCCAAGTCAGTGCCATACATTAAACCAACAGTACCACCATGAGCAAGAAACTTCTGCTGCTGCCACTCACACATCTGTAAGGTGGAACCTTTTGTACATTGATCTTAATCCAAATCTGTATGTGAGTTTGCCATGTCCTCTAGAAAACTTGTTTTGGACATCCAAGAGCTACATCAGTTCTTGTTTGGTCTACACCTGATTTCCCACATAAGTATGATTCCAGCATTCTTCTGACTGAACTCCATTGGTAGAACCACAAGACTAACAAGATCACACCATGGGTCACTACCAGTGATTTTCTTTCCAAACAACCATTTATCACCTATACAACCTTATTATAGTTTAAATTCCCAGACTACCGCTTGCTAGTTATATGACCTTAGTCAAATTACTTAAAGCCATCCTAAGTCTTAGTTTCCTCATCTACAAAACAGAAATAACAATAGTACCTAATTCAAAGGGTAATTAAGTATTAAATCAATGTATTCATTATTATTAAATAATAGTTTCATATACAGAAATTAAAAACCAAACTTGTATTGTTGGGACACTTTCCTTTTGGGGATTTCATAGATTCTTCAGATTAGAGCTAAAGAAAACTTAACTTACTAGCACATATTATCAACATTTTTGTGACTTTACATATACCACTCATGAATAATAGCTTATAAGAGCTTTATGTGGTCCAGAAAGTTGATAAAGTAAAAGCTCTAAATCAAGACCAATGATTTTATATGATAAATAGATGATAAACTAAATAGATAGAGTTTATCTACCTTAAAGAGACATACAGTACTCCTGTTTTACATTCTAATTCAAATATTTCAAAAGGCCTAACATTAGGTCAACAGGTTCAAGAAGATTGGTGATACAATCCAGTGACATAAAATATATACACAGGAGTCATTCTGTAGATACCAAATACCATTACTTTCTTATAGTTGAAAAATGGGCTTCTTTATTACTGTAAAGCATATAATTTCTTCAGAAGCAAAAGAAGCAAGTTAGATTTTAAAAATTAATGATACTTGGTTGACTCAGTGGTAGAGCACTAGCCTGTCATATGGAAGTCCTGGGTTTGATTCCCAGGCAGGGCACACAGAAGAAGTCCTCATCTGCTTCTCCACCCTTCCCCCTCTCCTTTCTCTCTCTCTATTTCTTTCTTCCCCTCCCACAGCCAAGGCCCCATTGGAGCAAAGTTGGCCTGGGCACTGAGAATGGCTCCATGGCCTCCACCTCAGGTGCTAGAATGGCTCTGGTTGCGACAGAGCAACACCCCAGATGGGCAGAGCTTAGCCCCCTGGTGGGCATGCCGGGTGGATCCAGTCGGGCACATGCAGGAGTCTGTCTCTCTGCCTCCCTGCTTCTCACTTTAAAAAAATACAAAAAGAAAGAAAGAAAGAAAGAAAGAAAGAAAGAAAGAAAGAAAGAAAGAAAGAAAGAAAGAAAGAAAGCTACCCTTGTATTGCCTTTTCTAGTTCAGATTATCCAGATTTACAATCTAATGTTAACTAAACACTTGAGTTTTTCTTCTCGTTTCCATAAAAATTAATTAGTCCTGCAACACTATCCTCAAACTACTTAATAAGTAAATGGAAATCAAATCCCAGAAGCTAGCTTGAAAGGAGGTAGCAATGAGAAATAATAGTTTATCTTTATCACAGAGAAAAATCCGAAAGTCTCAGGTTTGGCAGGCATACCCACAGGCAAGGTGAGAATTGAAGGTATTGCCAATGCAAGGACAATGAGTATTGGGTTTGGATGGAAATACCTTTTAATGGTTCCCTTTACAGTATAACTAGAAGTATAAAAATTAGGGTTGCAGGGACACTGATAGTCAATGTTGCATGAAGTTCTGATGAGCTCTGAAATATTCTGTCAAGTGGTACCTTACACTGTTGAAATACTAAAGTGTATAGCATACTCACCTGGTAATGTGTGATTGAACGAATCTGACAGCTAAATTTACAATTTCCTATTTTAAAATACACATTCTCAATTTTTGAACAATTCTGATTGTTAGAATGTTCCACCTACATTGAGCTAGAGTCTCTTGTAGTTCCTGTTAGTTTACCAATAAATCACAGCCTGGCGACTGAATTCTTTCAGAAAAAGTATAAATATCCATATAATAGCTATTTTTATAAAGACGGTTGTCATATCATTCATGGATCTCCTCTTTCCTGGAAACTTGTGTCAATTCTTCAGTTCTTGAAAAAAACAAGGTTTCCAAGTTCTTAGTAATAGTTTTTTCTCTTCCAAATGGGATTTTGCTATTGTTTTTTGCAGCAGCCAAGTCACAGTGTTGAGTCAACTATTCTCTCAAATATTGTTCACAGGTTCTACAACTAAACCATATATATCATTCTTTCTGTGCTTAAAAAATAGGGGTTTTTTTATTCACATTGAGGATCTTCCCATTATTCCAATTAAATTTCATCTTGATAGAGATGTTCATTTCGCCAACTCAGCAATATCTTTTCAGTCTCCGAATTTTAACTTTTAAATGAATTTCTTATTACTAATTACTTGTCTCCTATATCATTATTCAAGGAACTGATGAACATTCTGATCAGCACAAGGCCCTAAATAAAATGCTATAACAAACTACTACAATCTTCACTGCAAGTTAATTCCAATCCATGCAATCACTTCTTATGTACAGCTGCAGATTTAAGCACAAATCTACAGCCTAAGAAAACTTCAATTCCTCTCTTCACTGATAGAGATGTTAGATTTTCCCAGAAATTACTTACTGTAATGCTTATGGATCATGTCTTAAGGGACACCAATATAGGGTTATCCTATAATCTCTGCTTCCCAATTCCTAAAGTTAAATGTAGTTTTGTAATCTAAAATCCCTTGTACATTCTCACTTTTAATCCTAAATGTATTTATCTGGTTACATGTTTCCTAGAAAAGAACAAGTATAAGATAGTAGCATAAA
Organism: Saccopteryx bilineata; assembly: GCF_036850765.1. Classification (NCBI taxonomy): domain Eukaryota; kingdom Metazoa; phylum Chordata; class Mammalia; order Chiroptera; family Emballonuridae; genus Saccopteryx; species Saccopteryx bilineata. Next base: position 139,265,415 of record NC_089494.1, read on the forward strand.
GATATATGTGCTCTGGAATTAGACAGAACTGGATTCTAATTCCAGCTCTTCCAATTACTAAATGTGTAATTGTAGGGAGGTTATTTAACCACCTGGGCTTAACTTTCTTATCAGTAAAATGGAGACTATAGAAATCAGTAAAATCAATAAAATCAGTAAAATGGAAACATATAAATCATGCAGAACAATTCTTGACCCAAAGTATGTGCTATGAAATAATTGCAGCCGTTGTAGTGTTAATATAAATAAGAAACTTTATTTATAAGATTCTGATAAAATCTTTTGAATTGAAACAACAGAAGTGAAACCCATCCACATTCTTTACTGTGGATCCACCCACTTCCTACTATAATCTGATTTTGGGTGTCTTGCTTGTTTGCATTGGCAGTCCTCAATGTGAGCCAGAATGGAAAAAGGAGTCTGAATACAGCAATGCATCTGCTGGATTCAGTATCACAAATACTCTCAAGAAACTTCAGACTGACCCTCTCTACCCTCTTCTTCAACAACTGCATCAAGTTCTAAATAGAGGTGCCGCAAACAATTAAAAGATAGACTTTTCTTTTGAGACATGTGCCCTCTTCCTTTTAGTCTACCTACCATGTACAAACAGTGAGATAGCTTACACAGATCAATCTGCACGTAATTCCCACAGTTATAAATTTCACTTTTCAAAATTAAAAGGGTTAACTTTAAAAAAAAGTTGGCTATTTCTCATCAGTTCTCTGCTTATCTACTAAAAAAATTACAAAAGACTCTGGTATAATATCACTTTTTTCTATATACCCAAATTTCTATCAATCCTTACACTACACTGGGGAACTGGCTTATTTCCTTTAATATATATCATGAATATCATTCCATGTCAGTGAATGAATAATGATATCATCATTTTAAATAGCCATGTAGTATTATATTTTTTGGCTGTAGTATAATTTAACTAATTCTTCATTGTTGTGCATTTAAGGTATTTCCAAATTTAACTACCACACGTAACACTATGATAGCCTAGTACATATATATTTATGCCAATTCCAATTTCTGAATACTTTTGTAGGTGAACTACTCAAAGCAGAAATAGAAAAAATAAACAGATGGAATAAAGAAATATATACTTTTTAATGGTGAAAGATTACCATATTACCAAAAAGGTTAATAATTTGCATCCATATCAAAAATGCATGAGAATATCCATTTTGCAAAATCCTCATCAATATTGAACATATTTTTTTTTTTACTGTTTGCCAATCCAACAGACAACACATTTCTGAATGATATGTGAAGATTTGGATTTTTTAATGATGGTGTTATTTATTCCTGGGTCTCAAAAATTAATGTATGTCATTTTAGTCCCTTATCACAGTTAGTGCATAAAAATAAAGTCAATCTATATATTTTTGAGGTTGCAATGTTTTTCTTCCTTTTCATCAACAATCACTTTATTATTATTAACATTGATTAATGAAATTATACAGGTTTCAGGTGCACAATTCTATAACACATCATTTGTATAGTATATTGTGTGTTTACCACCTCAAGTCAAGTCTCCTTCCATCACATTTATCATCCAACACCCCCTTCTACCTCCTCTCACCTCCTTCCCCTCTGGTAATCACCATTCTGTTGTCTGTGTCTATTAACATTTTTTTTGCTAAATCCCTTCACCTTTTTCACCCAGCACTCCAACCCCCTTCAGCAACCCAACCCTCCACCTCTCTGACAGCTGTCAATGTTATCCATTTATGAGTCTGTTTCTATTTTGTTCATTGGATTCCACACATGAGTGAAATCATATGGAACTTGTCTTTTTCTGACTGGCTTATTTCACTTAGTGTAATACTTTCTAGGTCCATCCATGCTGTCACAAAGGGTAAGATTTCCTTCTTTTTTTACGTTCAAGTAGTATTCCACTGTGTAAATGTACCACTGCTTTTTTACCCACTCACCTACTGATGGGCACTTGGGAAGCTTCCAAATCTTGTTTATCATAAATAACAAGGCAATGAACATAGGGGTACAAATATTCTTTTGAATTAGTGTTTCAGTTTTCTTTGAATATATTCCTAGAAGTGGAATCGCTGGGTCATAAGGCAGTCCAATTTTTAATTTTTTGAGGTAACTTCATCCTGCTTTCCACAGTGGTCGCACCAGTCTTCATTCCCATAACAGTGCACAAGGGTACCTTTTCTTCACACCTTTTCCAACACTGATTTATTGATGAGCGCCATTCTAACAGGTATGAGGTGATATCTCAGTGTGGTTTTAATTTGCATTTCTCTGATAATTAGTTTATTGAGCATCTTTTATATATCTAATGGCCATTTCTATGTCCTCTTTGGAGAAGTATCTATGCAGGTTCTTTGCCCATTTTTTTTAATTGGATAGTTTTAATTTTGGTGTTAAAATGTACAAGTTCTTTATAAATTTTAGAAATCAGTTGCATTTTTATATACTAATAATGAACTACCAGAAAGGGAAAGTACAAAAACAATCCCATTCACAGTTGCTTCACACAAAAAAAATATCTAGGAGTAAATTTAACCAAGGATGTAAAAGACCTGTACTTTGAAAATTATAAGCACTGAAGAAAGAAACTGAAGAAGCCACAAACAAGTGGAAGCACATATTGTGTTCACGGATAAGAAGAATTAACATCATTAAAATGTCCATACTACCTAAAGCAATCTATGATTTCAATGCAATTACTATCAAGATACTAGTAGTATATTTCACAGAACTAGAACCTAATATTCCAAGAATTTTATGGAACCACAAAAGACCCCAAATAGTCACTAAAATCTTGAGAAAGAAGAACAAAGTTTGAGGAATCACAGTACCTGATATCAAACTACACCACAGAATAGAGAGCCCAAGAATAAATCCACGCCTTTAGAGTCAATTAATATTTGACCAAGGAGGCAAAACATACACTGGGGTAAACACTACCTTTAAATGGTTTTGGGAAAATCGAACAGATACATGGAAAGAAAGAAGGAAAGAAAGAAAGAAAGAAAGAAAGAAAGAAAGAAAGAAAGAAAGAAAGAAAGAAAGAAAGAAAGAAAGAAAGAAACTGAACCATCTTACACCATATACAAGAATAAATTCAAAGTGGATGAAAGACTTAAAATGTTAGACTCGCCTGACCAGGCAGTGGCACAGTGGATAGAGCATCAGACTAGGATGCCGGGGACCCAGGTTCAAGACCTTGAGGTCGCCAGCTTGAGCGTGGCTCATCTGGTTTGAGCAAAAGTTCACCAGCTTGGACCCAAGGTTGCTGGCTTGAGCAAGGGGTTACTCAGTCTGCTGAAGGCCCGCGGTCAAGGCACATATGAGAAATCAATCAATGAACAACTAAGGTGTCACAATGCTCAACGAAAAACTAATGATTGATGCTTCTCATCTCTCCATTCCTGTCTGTCTGCCCCTGTCTATCCCTCTCTCTGACTCTCTCTGTCTCTGTAAAAAAAAAAAAAGTGTTAGACTCAAAACCATAAAAATCCTAGAAGAAAACAGGCAATAAAATCATGGATGTTGCTCATAGCAATATTTTTTTCTGATATGTCTCCTCGGGCAAGGGAAACAAAAGAAAAAATAAGCAAGTAATATTACATCAAACTAAAAAGTGTTTGCACAGCAGAAAAAACCCATCAACAAAAGGAAAAGACAACCCACTGAATGAGGAAACATATTCGCCAATGATACATCTGATAAGGATTTAATATCCAAAATTTATTAAGAACTGAATTGATATATTTTTAAGTTATCTGGCTCCCTCTGAAATGAAATGATTTATTTTAAATTTTGGATAGCCTCTGTCTTGTACACCAGTGTATATGAGGCCCCAATGCTTAGCATATAACAGGTACTAATAAATATACATTGAATAAGTGAAAAAAATGAGTTTGAATTCTATTCATCTATTAGGAAAGGTGTCCCATGGAAAAGAAAGCATATATCTTGTTAATCATCATTATAATAATAATTGCTTAGAATAATAGTTCAGAAAACGTTTAAAGTGGGTCTCAAACAGAGAAGCCTACCATACCTAATTAGAGATGAGCAGATTGAAGTCAGAATGGGGTAGCATGAAACACTGTTAGAAACAATGGTCTAGGATGTCACCAGAACCAACACACAAACCAGCTTTCAAGTGGACATAAGGAAAAACATATGGTATTCTAGCAGTGATCTTAGACTTCCCTACTGGAGATACCCCCTTCTCTTTCCCTCTCCCCTTCCTCCTCTTTCCCCAACCACAAGATGGCGACAGCCACTTGACTCAGCTGCTGGAAACACCTTTCAAAGGAGCAAAGGTCGCCACTATTTCCTTACCTGACTTATAAGGTACTTCAGTACACTTACTTTGGAACAGTTATTCCTAACCCTGGTTTTGGAACAATTCCAGACTATCTAGTTCAAACGACTCTCAAAAGCATAGTGAAAAACTGAAAAATATAGTCAGTTCCTAATTATTTTAATGAGAAGGACTGTGTAACAAAATCAAACAAGCTAGGGCTTCACTACTTCAAAAGCAAATGGACCCATACAGCAGTGGTATGACCTGTCTAGTAAAGCAGGGATATTTGACTGGCCAGAGGATGTTCCACCTAGAAGAAAGCAGACTTAAAAGCTGACCAACAGCAGTCTTCAAATGTCTACTATGAAAACAAAAAGTTTATTTTGGCCAAGTCCATTGAGAAACCAAAAGCAATGACTGTATATTACAAGGAGGCCATATTACAGATAGTGCATAGCTTCCACTAATTCAACCAATACGCCAAGCACTGTTGTAGGAAAGTGTGACTTCACGTCATCCACTTTTTGTATTAATAATGAGAGAAAAGAAAAGTTTTGCTATAAATACAATGTAAATTTAAATATCTGGAAGATTATTAGTATTTACTTTCTCCATTTTTCACAGTTTTCAGTGCAATTGAGTTAAGATAGTAGATTATAACACTGCATATGCAAAAATTCATGTCAAGTGTGTCCTTAAACATCCCTTAGTGCTTGTAAGGGCAGTGTTACTGATTCAACTATACAAGGAAATTCAAGAATTTGAAAGTTTTCAAGAATCTGTATGGTCTGACTACGCTAGCAGGGGTCCCCAAACTTTTTACACAGGGGGCCAGTTCACTGTTTTTCAGACCATTGGAGGGCTGCCACATATGGTGCTCCTCTCACTGACCACCAATGAAAGAGGTGCCCTGCCTGACCTGTGGTGGCACAGTGGATAAAGCATCGACCTGGAAATGCTGAGGTCGCCGGTTCAAAACCCTGGGCTTGCCTGGTCAAGGCACATATGGGAGTTGATGCTTCCAGATCCTCCCCCCCTTCTCTCTCTGTCTCTCCTCTCTTTCTCTCTGTCTCTCCCTCTCCTCTCTAAAATGAATAAATTAAAAAAAAATTAAAAAAAAAAAAAGAAAGAAAGAGGTGCCCCTTCCAGAAGTGCGGCGGGGGGCCAGATAAATGGCCTCAGGGTGGATGCATGCGGCCCACGGGCCGTAGTTTGGGGACTCCTGTAAGAGCATAGCTGTCCACTACACTGTCTAATATGGTAGCCGCTAGTTATATATATGTGGTTATTGTACATTTGAAATCAGGTTACTGAGATCAAGGACCTAAGTTCTTAATTTTGATTAATTTTAATTAATTTACAATGTAATAGCCATATGTGGCTATCATATTAGGCAGCACAGTCCTAGAGACGGGTAAACAATAATGATTTAACTCCTGCTTTCTTTGGATTTTTTCACTCAGTTTTTTTTTGTATTCTAAACGATATCCTTTTAGCCCTCATACATTTTTAACTTTTTAAATACACCTTTATAGAGTTAACATATCTAAAGGAGTAGTAAGAAATTACTAGTAAATTCTCATCTAATATCAATATATTCAATAGAAGGAAAATGAGAGATTGGAAAACTATCTTAGAGCTACATAAAACCATTGGCCAAGCTGATGACCTCACCATTCCAGTCATTCTGTATACAACAGAATCTGATAACGGCATGAAGTGATCTCCAAAGCAGAGGTTAACTGGCGGTGAGAAGAAAATACTGGAACTTCGACTTATATTGAAATGCTTTTATAAATAAATAAGAAATAAATTAAATTGTACTTACATTTAAGACTTGAATTGCCAATAATGTACTCACTAAGTCCACATGTCATATGCCACAATATTGAGAAGAAAAAAGTATCCTGAAGTAAAAATGTGAGCTTCAAGACAAAAATACTTTGTCCACTTAGTGGTTACTTAGTTCCTTCATTTGCTTTCAAATTTCAATTTATTGCTATTTGCATTTGACTACCTGAGTGAATTTATAGAGTAATTACACTGCTCACAAAAATTAGGGGATATTTTATTGCTTCATATTCATTTTGAAATATCCTCTAATTTTTGTGAGCAGTATATTCTAAATGGTAAAAGATTTATAATTCTTCATAATGAGATGATATGTGACCTGGAAAATCTTTTCCCTACATAAAAGTTTTCTGATTATCTCAAAATGAGCTACTTGTTTCTGAACTCAAAGGTTAGTTATGCATTGTTCTTTACAAAAAAAAAAAAAGAGAAATATTCCCAGTTTGCCGACCTGTTCTTTGATGACAAGTGGTTGTTAGCAGTGTTTATGCAGCAGGTATTTAAAAAAAACAAACACCTAAGCTGTTCCTTCAAAGTAAAAGTGACATTTAAATAATCCATGAGTAAGCCTTTTGAAATGAACATTTTGAAAATGGATATTTGGAAATGCTTTCAATGCTATGTGGTTTTTCTTGCCAAAAGCTATAAATACTCACATAGTCATATAGTTTAAAATGTTCTAATCTGTTTGAAAATATTCCTTGTGAAAGTTTGAGTGAATTTTTAACTAACTCCATTAAAATGTTAAAATGTCTGGCTTTCCAATTAGTTTGCAGGGCCCAGCTGATGTCAGGTGAGATGAGACACTGCCACACTTCTGCAAACACCTCTGCAGAACTAGTAGGCGGAACTGAAAAAATGAACACTGTGACTGAGCAAGCAGTCGGCATTTATTCCTTCAATTTCAAATGACATATCCTCATGAGGTTTATTTTCAACTATGACAGACATAAAAACTAACTAGAAAAATAAACTGAATGTAGAGATCTCTGCATTACTAAGTATTAAAGTAAGATTTTTTAAATGATGATGTATAGCCAATCAACACACTCTCACTAAATTTATTTTTAACTGTAATCAATTAAAAGTGGAGTGGTTACCGGGGGAGGGAGGTGGGGGGGTAGAGGGAAGAGAGAAAAGCAGGACAAATATACAGTGACAGAAAATGATTTGACTTTGGGTGACGGGTATACAACATAATCGACAGTTCAAATGCTATAGAAATGTTTACCTAAAACCTCTGTACTCTTATTGATCAATGTCACCCCATTAAATTTAATTTTCTAAATAACTTTTTAAAAAACATTGTGATAAATTATATAGCTCACATTAAAAATATATTTATTCTTATAAAATACAATCTACATTAAAATATTATTTCATTTTATCTTCAACCTGATTGAGTTTTCTGATTGATAATATGCAGAATATGTAACAAAGATGCATGTATGATTTATAGGTTAAAAATATGCATATACTATGGGTAGAGGCATAAAGCATTTTTACTAAAAGAATATAATCAAAGAGGCTCAGCCCTGGCCAGTTGGCTCAGCAGTAGAGCATCAGCCTGGCGGGTGAAAGTTCCAGGTTCAATTCCCAGTCAGGGCACACAGGAGAAGCAACCATCTGCTCCTCTCCCCCTCTCTTCTCCTCCCACAGCCATGGCTCAAATGGTTTGAACAAAAGTTGGCCCCGTGCACAGAGGATAGCTCCATGGCCTCACCTCAGGCACTAAAATAGCTCAGTTGCCAAGCAACGGAGCAGTGGCCCAGACAAGCAGAGAGCATCGCCCTGTAGGGCACTTGAAGGAGTCAGTCTCCGCCTCCCCGCCTCTCACTTAAAAAAAAAAAAAAGTACAAGAAACACTGTCCTAATGTTTCCTACTTCCAACAAATGATTAAAATTTTTTTCTTATAATGGAAAAAAGAGCAAAAGAATACTTTTAAAATAAAATAAGTATTGACTTATTTTAATGTTTTAAATAAATCATTCTGTAAGAGAAGATTTTATGTACTCAAAGCAAACAATGATATGATATGAGACTAGGTAAAGAATTATTTAAATGAGTGTTGACTACATGATCAAGTCCATGTTGCAGTGATCTGAATCAGTTATAAAAACAGTAAGGCCTGACCAGGCAGTGCTGCAGTGGATAAAGCATTGAATTAAGAGGCAGAGGACCCAGTTTTGAAACCCCAAGGTTGCTGGTTTGAGTGTGGACTCATCTGGCTTGAGCAGTTCACTAGCTTGAGCATGGGGTTGCTGGCTTGAGCTCAAAGGTTGTTGGCTTGAGCCCAAGGTTGTTCACATGTGCCCAAGTTTGCTGGTGTGAGCCCAAGGTCACTGGCTTGAGCAAGGAGTCACTCACTTTGCTGTAGTGCCCCCCCCCCCATGAAAGCATATATGAGAAACCAATCAATGAAGAACTAAGAAGCGGAAACGAAGAATTGATGCTTCTCATTTCCCTCCCTTCCTGTCTGTCCCTATCTGTCCCTCTCTCTGTCTCTTTGTCTCTGTCAAAGAAAAAATAGAATAACCTTGCAATTCATTCAGATCTTGTTTCACTATGTCCTTCAAAAAATACTTAGTGGCCTCATAGACCCTGCAATGACCCATTGAGCAATTATCAATATTTTCCTCACAAACTAATCTCTATGCCTTTAAAATGCTCCCAAGGCTTTTGTCATGGGTCACATACCACTTGTTTCCAACATCGGACTCACAATTCTGGTTTAAGATACCTTGGAGGCTGAAAAGTCAACACACTAGAAAATTTTGCCTCAATTATAAATTTGAAATTTGAAATGTCCTCTAGAATGTTAAATATTGGCAAGATAAGATTCACAGTAAACATGTGAGTGGCTCTGCTTCTGATGAGACGAAAATTCCTCAAGGTTGGCCTCTACACCCTACAGAGATGACTCGTTAACAACTTCCCAAGATTCTCGGGGTCCAGAACAGAAGATTCATGACAGGCAACAAAGGAGAACCAGTGCAGATGCAAAATGCCCTGTGCAAAAGATTTTCTTGTTTTCCCAAGCAATCAAAACTTCAAGGGAAGCCAGTTCCTAGTCTCCAGTGCACATCAATACAGAGAAGGATTAAAAGCTGTTGCTAGTCACTAGACTTGAAGATGTGGTATGAAACTGTTGCAGGTGACCTGAGTGACCAGCACTAACCACAGAACCTTAGAGAAGCCCAACCAAAAGTGTGAAGAGTTCTGCAACAGCCCGGTGTGAGTCAGACTGAGCACCAAGGACCTCTTGGGCTCAGGATAGGACACCAAGATCTACTCCTCTCAACTCCAGTATCTGGGCAAGGAAAGGGCTTAAAGGGATCAACGTGTATGTCCTATAGACCTCTCAATGTTCAACGATGTTATATTTTGACATCGTTTGAACCTCTTTCTATAATATTTTAAAATGAGAGTCATTGAATTATGAGTTGTCTTGTAGGATACATTTTTCCAGTTTTTCCTAGAGAAACTGAAAAAGACATAATCATCTCATATATAAACCCCAAAGTTACACATTTCAACCTTTCTTTATTAACCAGAATAGAGGATAATATTTTAAATTGAAATATCTTCATTTATGTAAAAACATTAAAAAGAAACAATACCCAGAAAGTTAACAATACTGATACAATGAAAATAAATCTATCTCCCAAAAGGAGAAAGAGGTTCTTCCAATAATGACCATCTAGTTCAGGGGTCAGGAACCTATAGCTCGCGAGCCAGATGTGGTTCTTTTGATGGCTGCATCTGGCTTGCAGACAAATCTTTAATACAAAAAATAATAACGTTAAAAATATAAAACATTCTCATGTATTACAATCCATTCATTTCCTACCGCTCATGTTCATGGTTGCGGGTGGCTGGAGCCAATTACAGCTGTCCTCCAGAACACCAAATTTTTATTGGATAATGCATAACGTACACGGGTCGTTGTATGGCTCTCACGGAATTACATTTTAAAATACAGTGTGTCCATAAAGTCATGGTGCACTCTTAACCGGTCACAGGAAAGCAACAAAAGATGATAGAAATGTGAAATCTGCACCAAATAAAAGGAAAACTCTCCCAGTTTCATACCTATTCAGTGCAGTTCGATGTGGGCTCACGCACATTTTTTAGGGTTCCTTAGGTAACTATCCCGTATAGCCTCTACAGACTCGTCACTGACTGATGGCCTACCAGAAAGGGGGTTCTCCACCAAACTGCTGGCTTCCTTCAACTGCTTATTCCACCGAGTAATGTTATTCCTATGTGGTGGCACTTTGTTATAAACACGCCAATATTCATGTTGCACTTTGGTCACGGATTCAAATTTAGTGAGCCACAGAACACACTGAACTTTCCTCTGTACCATCCACATCTCAACTGGCATGGCCATGGGCTGCTCCGCTGTATACACGGTGTTACATCATCATTTGCACATGCGCACATGCTGCCACCTCATCCTACAGAAACTGAGAGGGTTTTCCTTTTATTTGGTGCAGATTTCACATTTCTATTGTCTTTTGTTGCTTTCCTGTGACCGGTCAAAAGTGCATCATGACTTTATGGACACACTGTATGTGGCATTCATGGCTCTCTCAGCCAAAAAGTTTCCCAACCCCTGATCTAGTTAAATAAATAGGTGTACTATAACAAAACAAAAACTACACCAAGATTATTAGAAGCAAACAGCAACTGTAACAAACTGAAAAAATAAACATCCCTTTGTTTTTCAAAAGGAGCACCACTGAATGAGCACACACAGAAATGAGCGCCTACTGATGACACCATGCAGAAAGAACTCCCCTGTGGCTAACAGATGAAGCTAAATGGCTGTTTACCATTGACATGGAAATAATAATCAGGCTAATGGCATTCACCAGATCAGTAACTGAAATTTGTATCTTTAGAAATGGCAGAACTACCAAAGGTAAGTGGATCTGCAAGTGGTGGGGATATGCAAGTATGTGGATTGTGTGTGGCAGGACATGTAGTGGGACCCACAGGGAAACATGCAATGGGCACGTGTACATGCATATATATCTGTGCACACATCTGTGTATGTTTTACTTTTGTACTGGCACAAATAAATACTCATTGTTCATTTTTCCTTGGATTTAATATCCTTCACCTTCCAATTATACTATGTATAACCATCTTTCACAGAGAGCAAAAAATAAAGATGTAGATTACTAAATTTATGGAAATAGCCCCTCTTTTTTCAATAAATCAAGATGACTTTCCTCACAAATTCATGAACTCAAAGTTGGGACAGCCCAAGTTTTTAAGATCAGGAACTTTATTGTACATTTGTTCTTAACATTTTGGGACCTCACGAATGGATTACTGAAAATGAAATCAGAATGTCATCACACTTCCTGTCTGCAACTACAAAGGACTAGTGACAGTCTTGTTTCCAGATGTGTAAGCTCTATGCCTATCTCTAGCCAACCACAATTTCATGAAATAAGGCATGGAGTGAAGCTGACATTGGAAATACGTACCCAAATCTGCACGTTTTCCTTGCAGGTCCCTGCATACACTTCCTCCTTTTTTCACTGTTTCCCTGCTATCCTCTCTCTACTGCTCTTCTAATGGATGGCATTGTGTTTGAATGAAAAGATAGCATCAAGGTTTCAATAGGCAACATATACCATGAAAATATGCAAAATCTGGTTGACCCTTCCAGGACTGGCTTTTTATTGCATTGCTATTTTCATTTCTAGTCCCTTTTGAAGAAGAGGATCAGCCTTTGATTGATTAATGCCAAACTTCAGACATAATTCCAGTTTCAACCTTCTCTTAGTCTCCAAATGAAGAGTTTTCTGCACAAATTTAATTTCCTACTCCTTTTTCAGTTCATTTGGCAACATGCAGACCAGCATAGGAGATTTTTTTTTCCCAGAAAGAGGCCTCTCCTCTTGTTCATTACACACACACACACACACACACACACCATATATATATATTATAGAATATATATATATATACCATAAATAATACATTTCTGAGCTCCTGATTTCAGAGACCTTTATTTTCATTTTCTTACCTCTGAACTGTTAAGGTGACAATTGTGAGTTCCTGAAAACCAACCATCACTTGAACATTGGTCAATGTCCAGTTTCTGAAGATTTATGTCCACTTTCATGACACCCCTTAAAAACAGAGAAAGATGAAAAGAACAAATTAATCTGGGTCTTTACAATTTCTAACTCTGTACTCTATCTTAGAGATCAAATTAGCATAAATAGTGCACTAAAAATTTTCAAATTGCCCATTTATATTCAACTAAATTATACCAAGTGAAGAGTAAGACACAATAGAACAGTACCAACAGTAATGGTCTTATGTAAGTCCCAAAGGCAGAAATTCTTCATTGCTCACTGTCTTCACTTCTCCATAGAATGCCTGGCACATAGTCGGTGCTAATAAATATTTGCTGATTGAACCCCAGACAGTATTTTTTTGGATATGGTAGCAAAGTTGTCTCTGAAATAACACCTGCTCCCAACATCTTTTCTATAAAGTAAACCAAAACAAAGTCCTTATCTTACTGCTTTCTACTCCTGTTTCCCATTGCAGGACCAGGATGGAGAAACATGATGGAGGGGGATCAGATATCAGGGAGGGAGGACAATATCAAAAGATCAGCATCTCTTTTCTCTGATTTTCTATAGCAATGACTTTAAAAAGTGCTTTAGGTCTCTCAGTGTTCCACACCAAACAGGTCTACATCACCTACAGACAGGCTGATCAACATTTTTCTTTTCACTTAGCCATTTGAGGAAAGTCACTAAGAAAGAGAACTCACAAATTCAGAGCTAAAAGCATAATGGCAAAGCAAGCTACAACTTTATCTAAAATTCCTCCCATTTTCTCTGACCAATCCTCCTCTATTTTCCTAAGGTCCCTCTCCTTTATTTTTCACCACTGCCAGCACCACTAGCAGCAGAAGCAGCAGAAATACCTGCCCTGCCCTGAACTGTCCCACCTGGACTCCAATGAAATCAATATTTGGTGTCCTGGGCCCTTCAGCTAGACCTTCGCTGTTGCTTTTCACAAAATTGAGTAAAATATAAACACCCCATTAAAAGTAAAAATACAATTTTCAAGGTCCCACACTCCTAAATAAACTATTTTCATTATGATATTATTAGATATTTATAAACAAAAAGGTAGGCTTAAATTCCTTATACTGTGGCTCTTATAACTACAATAAAACTCCACAAAATTGTAAAATAAATGCAAACAAAACTATAAAGCCAACAAAATTTAATTTAAAAATATTGATTTATAAGCACTGGTGATTATGTTTTGTCAAACTAAATCACCTCTCAGAATGGCAAGCCTGTTTTATCGTACATTATAACTCATTTCTTTTCTCTCTTTTGGGCTTTAATTTTTTTGTGTGTGTGTATTTTTCTGAAGCTGGAAATGGGGAGAGACAGTCAGACAGACTCCCGCATGCACCCGACTGGGATCCACCCTGCACGCCCACCAGGGGGCGACGCTCTGCCCACCAGGGGGCGATGCTCTGCCCCTCCGGGGCGTCGCTCTGTTGCGACCAGAGCCATTCTAGCGCTTGGGGCAGAGGCCAAGGAGCCATCCCCAGTGCCCGGGCCATCTTTGCTCCAATGGAGCCTCGGCTGCGGAAAGGGAAGAGAGAGACAGAGAGGAAGGAGAGGGGGAGGGGTGGAGAAGCAGATGGGCGCTTCTCCTGTGTGCCCTGGCCGGGAATCGAACCCGGGACTTCTGCACGCCAGGCCGACGCTCTACCACTGAACCAACCGGCCAGGGCCTCTTTTTGGCTTTTAAACTACTATGAAATCTTCCGAAAGAGTAGCGTAATGTCATTTGGGCTTCATTTCTGATGAATCAATCATTTGCTTTTTTAGGTGCCTCTGTTCTTTTCTTATTAATCTATGACAAAGGACTACACTATGTAGTACTAATGCTAAAAAGAGACAGAAAGCAAACAGGGGCACCACACACCTCTGTCAGTGTTTGGTGATCCAGATAACCCAATAGCAGTAAGATAATTTTTCAGGTGAACACTGAAATGAAAATCCAAAATGTATCATAGAAAATTTACAAATCCTTCAGAGAAATAGACCCCAGTCTATTACTATTATAGACCATTTTTTCATAAATGTTCAAAATAACTGGATTCCAAGGTAACCTAACACCTTAACCCAGTTCATTCCTTTCAACAAATGCTTATTTATTGTCTGACGTACATGCATCACTGTAACAGGTGTAGGTGAAAAACAAAGGCCCTGCCCCCAAGTAATACCAAAGGATATAAAGTGTTTTATAAAGTGTCAATATGTTTAATGAACAGACACTAAATTCGGGGGATTTGTTGATTTGTTGACTGTCTTCACTACCAGAAATTCCATAAGAACTATGTTCCACATAGGTTATGACAATCATGCAAGCTGATTTGGGCTCTACTTTATGGTCTTTAGAAAATAACATATTCATTCTTTCAATAATTCAATAAATATTTATTAACTGCCTACTGTGAGCCAAAATTGTTTTTGGCCTTTGAAATATATTAAGAAGAGGACTGGTGACATCACAGAACAGGCACCATGAGGGGTGCTCCCAATATCTCCCCTTGAAATTTCAACAAATTCAACAACTAAAGACAGAGAAAAAAATCTCAGGAGCACCTGAAATATACACACACCAGACAAAGATATAATTGGGCGAAAAGGTGGCTGAATATATAACCCACCCTGAAGGAAATAAGACAGAGAATGGGGAATTTTGCTTTCCTCACTGATCTGAGGAAGGGCCACATTGTCTGAAACTGAGAGAAACAGAGGGTCTGGGGCAGAGAGAAGGAGCGGGGCTGGGGTGGATGATCAAGCAGAAGAAAGAACACATCAGCTCTGCCTAAGATTGCAGACATGGGTGTCAGGCTCCAACTAAGGTTACTGGTGTGGGGTGCCCACGGGAGCTGGCACCAGCGACAGTGTCAGCAGCTTTGTGCGCGCCCGGCTTCACGATCACTGGCGGTTGTGAGTGGCTCCACCTGGCACCACTGGCATGGGTGCATGTACCCGTGGCCAAGAGGGCTTAGCCCGAGATTATCAGTGATACACATCTGCTTGGGCTATTGAAAGCATCTTTGTTCATTCCCAGCTCCACAAACCCCAGCACAGGCTGGGATCCTTGGACCTGGGACTTCTCAGGAGGGGTGCCTCCATAGGGCTGCTACAGGCTTCTGAGTGCATTCCTGCATTCCTGGCTCTGACTGAGATCACAGGCGCTGTACACCTAAGTGGGTGGGTACAAGCCCCTGTGTGCACTGCTGAAGTCATGGAGGTTGGGCACGCATGTGGCTTGCTGTGGGCTACAAAACAGTGCACAAGGGAGAAGCCTGTGGAGATTAGACCCACAGAGTGCTGAGGAGTGCTAGACATGCCTGGGGACTCTTACAAAGGCACCTGATCTGCAATCAGCTCCCAGCCCACAGTAGGCTGAGACGTGCTAAACCTGTCCAATGGCCCTTAGAAAGGTGATAGATCTGCAATCGGCTCCCAGCCCTGACTGCTCCACTGACGGCTCTGGTTGAAATGGCCTTATCCAGAACTGTGCTTTAAACAGTACGAGAGTGAGAACCTGGCTGCTCTTAGAGCCTCTTGCTCTGTAAGCAGTGGCTGGGATGAACTTCACAGCTAAGTCCCCAGGCTGCTAGCTCAGGTAGGAGAAATGTGAGGAGAGGCACCTGGAAAACTGAGATTCTACTTGTCCGAGCCTCCAAGCCATAACAAGCCCCGCCTACCAATGGAACTGAGGCCCAGCCTACGTCATTGCCATAGTAACACAACAAAAAACATCTGCCCAAAAGTCTCACTGGGGCATACAGTGCCACCTGCTGAAAAAAAGGAAGAAGCTACCCTTCAAAACCAGAAAAAAAAATTACATTTTTATAACATTTTTTTCTTTTTTTTTCCATTTTGAAAATTTTATCTTCTTTCCTTTATATTTTTTCCCTTTCCTGTTGAACTTCATTATCCATAATTGTTACATTTTTAATTCTTATTTATTCTGAGGGTTTCATTTCAATAAACCTTTATTTTTTATTTTCTTTATTTTTTTATTCTTTTTTTCTTGTTCAATCATCATTTATCAACAAATTATTATATTTTGAATTCATTTTTTGTAATATTAGGCATATTTTACTTCACTTTTTATCTCTTTTATCATTTTTCCTCATGTAGTTTTTGTTCCACTTATCATTATAGAATTTTCATTTTTTCACTGTATCTTTTCAATTATTATTTTATTTTTTAACTATCTCTTATTAGTGTTACTAACAATACCACTCTCAAATGCCATTAAGGAAAAAGAAATCAAATATCATGGATACAAAACAGAGATGTAGCTCAGATAGATAATAAAAAATCTCTAGAAAAAAATTTTCAATTACTTGGAAACCTTGGATTTAACTGACAGAATTAAAAACTGAAGTCCTAAAAATACTCAGGGAAATACAAGAAAGTACGAAAAAGCAATTTAGAGAGCTCAAAAAACAATTTAATGAACAAAAAGAATACTTCACCAAGGAAATTGAAACTATGAAAAGGAACCAAACGGAGACAAAAAATTCAATACATGAACTGAAAAATGAGGTAACAAGCTTAGCTAATAGAACAGGCCAGATAGAGAAGAGAATTAGTGACATAGAAGACAGGCAATCAGAGATACTATAAAAAGAAGAGGAGAGAGACCCATTAATTTAAAAAAAATGAGAAAGCTTTACAGTAATTGTCTGACTTACAGTAAGAGCAACATAAAAATAATGGGTATATCCGAAGAAGAAGAGAGAGAAAATGGAATGGAGAACATATTCAAACAAATCATTGATGAGAAGTTCCCAAGCCTGTGGAAAGGATTAGAGCCTCAAATCCAAAAAGCAAATAGAACACCAAGTTACCTTAACCCAAAAGACCTACTCCAAGGCACATCATAATGAAATTATCACAAACCAATGACAAAGAAAAAATCCTCAAGGCAGCCAGAGAAAAGAAGAATACAACATATAAAAGAAGGTCCATTGGGCTATCATCAGATTTCTCAACAGAAACTCTACAAGCCATAAGAGAGTAAACCCTAATATTTAAAATACTGAAAGAGAGGAGCTTTCAGTCAAGAATACTATATCCATCAAAGCTATCCTTCAAATACAAAGGGGAAATAAAAACATTCACACATATAAAAAAACATGAGGAAACTTATCAACAGAAAACCCCCACTTCAGGAAATATTAAAGGAATATATCCAACCAGATACAAAGAACAAAACAAAACCACAAGAAAAGGCTCCATCAATATCACAATAAAAACAAGATTAATCTGTGCCAACAAAAACAAAAAAAGGGAGAGGACACAGATTAAGAGTAACAAAGGAGTATGGAGTGCATAAGCACTCATGAGATAATGTAGTACAATGAATATGATATATATTATTTTTATTACCTAATGGTAACCATCTCTGAAAAAACAACTACAGAAACATATGGCTTAAAAAAGAAGAAACAGAGGAAAGAAGTATGGAATACAACCAAACAAAAACAAATGACAGGAAAACAAAAGAGAAGAACCAAGCAAAAAAAAAGAGCTATCAGAAAGCAATATATAGGCCTGACCTGTGGTGGTGCAGTGGATACAGTGTCGACCTGAAATGCTGAGGTCGCCGGTTCGAAACCCTGGGCTTGCCTGGTCAAGGCACATATGGGAGTTGATGCTTCCAGCTACTCCCCCCTTCTCTCTCTGTCTCTCCTCTCTCTCTCTCTCTCTCTCTCTCTCTCTCTGTCTCTCCCTCTCCTCTCTAAAATGAATAAATAAAAAAGAGCTATCAGAAAGCAATATATAGGCTTATAATTTTATATAATTATAATTATATAAAATTTATATAATTAAATTAAATTAAGAAAGCAATATATAAAATGATAATAGGAAACCCTCAAGTGTCAATAATTACATTAAATGTAAATGGATTGAACTCACCAAAAAAAAAGACACAGAGTAGCAAAGTAGATCAAAAAAGGAAATTCAACTATATGCTGCCTTCAAGAAACACATCTAAGCTACAAAGATACAAACAAATTCAAAGTAAAAGGTTGGAAAATGATTCTCCAAGCAAATAATATCCAAAGAAAAGCTGGTGTAGCCCTACCCATATCTAACAATGCTGATTACAAGACAGCAAAGGTAATCAGAGACAAAGATGGTCATTTTATAATGATAAAGGGGACATTGAATCAAGAAGACATAACACTTCTTAAACCAGTGTGTCCGGTGCACTTTTGACCAGTCACAGGAAAGCAACAAAAGATGATAGAAATGTGAAATTTGCACCAAATAAAAGGAAAACTCTCCCAGTTTCATACCTATTCAGTGCAGTTCGATGTGGGCTCCATTTGTTGCTGCAATTTGTACCCCATAGGTCTTGCTTAGGTGTAATTGTCAAGCACACGCATGCACAGATTTTTTAGGGCTCCTTAGGTAGCTATCCCATATAGCTTCTACAGACTCATCACTGACTGATAGCCTACCAGAATGGGGTTTATCCACCAACTGCTGGTTTCCTTCAGCTGCTTATCCCAACGAGTAATGTTAGTCCTATGTGGTGGTGCTTTGTTATAAATGCGCTGATATTCACGTTGCACTTTGGTCACGAATTTGAATTTAGCGAGCCACAGAACACACTGAACTTTCCTCTGTATTGTCCACATCTCGACTGGCATGGCCATGGGCTGCTCCGCTGTATACACCGTGTTACATCATCATCTGTGCATGCGCACATGCTGCCACCTCATCCTATAGAAACTGGAGGGTTTTCCTTTTATTTGGTGCAGATATCACATTTTCATTGTCTTTTGTTGCTTTCCTGTGACTGGTCAAAAGTGCACCATGACCTTACGAACACACTGTATATATGCACCAAACCAAGGAGCACCAAAGTATATAAGACATCTACTAACTGGTCTAAAAATGAAAACCAACAAAAATACAGTCATACTTGGAGATTTCAATACACCATTTATGGCTCTAGATCATTCATCTAAACAGAAAATCAATAAAGAAATATTGGCCTTAAAAAAAGACTAGAACACTTGGATATGATAGACATCTATAGGACATTCCATCCCAAAACGCCAGAGTATACATTTTTCTCCAGTGTACATGGAAAATTCTCAAGAATTAACCATATATTGGGACACAAAACTAACATCAACAAATTCAGAAAGATTGAGATTATATCAAGCATATTTTCTGACCATAAAGCTTTGAAACTAGAATTCAACTGCAAAAAATAAGTAAAAAACCCCACAAAAATGTGGAAACTAAAGCACATAATTCAAAAAAAATGAGTGGGTAAAAAAAAAAAATAAAAGCAGAGATCAAAAGATATATACAGACAAACAAAAATGACAACATGACATATCAGAATCTCTGGGATGCAGCAAAAGCAGTAATAAAATGAAAATTCATATCACTACAGGCTTATATAAACAAACAAGAGAGAGCCCAAGTAAAGAACTTAACATCACATCTTAAGGAACTAGAAAAAGAAGAACAAAAAAACCCCAAAACCAGCAGAAGAAAGGAAATAATAAAAGAGCAGAAATAAATGAAATAGAGAACAGAAAACTATAGAAAAAACAATAAAACAATGAGCTGGTTCTTTGATAAAATCAACAAAATTGACAAACCCTTGACAAGACTCACTAAGGAAAAAAGAGAAAGGACTCATATAAACAAAATCCAAAATGAAAGAGGAGAAATCACCACACATATCATAGACATACAAAGAATTATCAGAATAATATGAAAAAAAATATATGCCACCAAATTGAACAACCTAGAAGAAATGGATAAATTCCTAGAACAATACAATCTTCCTAGACTGAGTCATGAAGAAGCAGAAAGCTTAAACAGACCCATATACAGAAACAACTATCAGGGAGTAAACAGAAACAACTATCAAAAACATCCCCAAAATTAAAGGTTCAGGGCCAGACGGATATACTAGTGAATTCTATCAAACATTCAAAAAAGATTTGGTTCCTATTCTACTCAAAGTCTTCCAAAAAATTTAAGAAGAAGCAATACTCTCAAATACACTTTATGAAGCCAACATAACCCTTGTACCAAAATCTACCAAGGACAACACAAAAAAAGAAAACTACAGACCAATATCTCTAATGAATACAGATGCTAAAATACTAAACAAAATACTTAGCAAATTGAATATAACAACACATTAAAAAAATAATTCATCATGATCAAGTGGGATTCATCCCGGAATCACAAGAATGGTTCAACAAATGTAAAACAGTTAACGTAATACACCATATCAACAAAACAAAAAACAAAACCCTTATGACCCTATCAATAGATGCAGAAAAGGCATTCAATAAAATACAACATCATTTTATGTTTAAAACACTCAACGAATTGGGAATAGAAGAAAAATATCTCAACATAATAAAGGCCATTTATGACAAACCATCAGCTAACATAATATTAAATGTCAAAAAACTGAAAACTTTTCCTCTAAAATCAGGAACAAGACAAGGCTCCCCACTCTCTCCACTCTTATTCAGCATAGTGCTAAAAGTTCTAGCCAGAGCAATCAGACAAGAGAAAGAAATAAATCTCATTCATCTTGGAAAAGAAGAAGTAAAAGTTTCACTTTTTGCAGATGACATGATCCTGTATATAGAAAACCCCAAAGACTCCACAGAAAAGCTATTAGAAACAATAAACCAATACAGTTAAGTTGCAGGATACAAAATTAATATTCAGAAGCCTATTGCTTTCTTATATGCCAACAATGAAACCTCAGAAAATGAACTCAAAAAAATAATCCCTTAAGTGCTGTGTTGTCATTCCCCTGCTCAAAATAAAGTTGTTTCTTAACTATACCTATCTGCTATACTCTTTAGCAGCCAGGTATGCTTGGTCTCATACATGTGAAAAAAAAATAATCCCTTTTATGACTGCAACAAAAATAAAATAAAATACCTAAAAATAAACATAACAAAGAATGTAAAGGACCTATATAATGAAAACTACAAAGCATTGTTAAGGGAAATTGAAAAAGATACAATGAAATGAAAAAATATTCCTTGTTCATGGATAGGAAGAATAAATATAGTTAAAATGGCCATACTACCCAAAGCAATATACAAATTTAATGCAATTCCCATCAAAATTCCAATGTCATTTTCTAAAGAAATGGAACAAAAAATTATCAGGTTTATATGGAACCATATAAAACCTCAAATAACCAAAGTAACCCTAAGGAAAAAAAAAAAAAACGAAGCTGGAGGCATTACAATACCTGACTTCAAACTATACTACAGGGCCACAATAATCAAAACAGCATGGTATTGGCAAAAAAATAGACACACAGACCAATGGAACAGAATAGAGAGCCCAGAAATAAAACCACATACATATGGTCAAATCATCTTTGATAAATGAACCAAAAACATACAATGGAGAAAAGAAAGCCTCTTCAATAAATGGTGCTGGGAAAATTGGAGAGCCACATGCAAAAGAATGAAACTTGACTACAATGTGTCTCCTTGTACCAAAATTAATTCAAAACAGATCAAAGACCTAAATATAAGATATGAAACAATAAATTACATAGAAGAAAATATAGGTACTAAACTCATGGACCTTGGCCATAAAGAACATTTTATGAATTTGACTCCAAAGGCAGGGGAAGTAAAGGCAAAGATAAATGAATGGGACTACATCAGACTAAGAAGCTTCTGCATAGCAAAAGAAACTGACAACAAAACAAACAGACAGCCAACTGAATGGGAAATGATATTTTCAAACAACAGCACAAATAAGGGCCTAATAACCAAAATATACAAAGATCTCACAAAACTCAACAACAAACAGGCAAACAATCCAATAAAAAAATGGGAAGAGGACATGAACAGACACTTCTCCCAGAAAGTAATAAAATGGCCAATAGATATATGAAAAGAAGCTCATCTTCATTAGCTGCTAGAGAAATGCACATCAAAACTACAATGAGTTACCACCTCACACCTGTTAGATAAGCTATTATCAACAATAAGTAATAATAAGTGTTGGAGAGGCTGTGGAGAGAAAGGAATCCTCATCCACTGTTGGTGGAAATGTAAAGTAATATGGCCATTATGGAAGAAAGTATGTTGGTTCTTCAAAAAATTAAGAATAGAACTACCATATGACCCAGCAATCTACTGGGTATATACCCCTAAACTCAAAAACACTGGTACGTAAAGACACATGCAGCCCCATGTTCACTGCAGCATTGTTTACAGTGGCCAAGACATGGAAACAACCAAAAAGCCCTTTAACAGAAGATTGGATAAGGAAAATGTTGTACATATATACTATGGAATACTACTCTGCCATAAGAAATTATGATATAGGATCATTTATGACAACATGATGGACCTAAGTGAAGTAAGTAAATCAGAAAAAACTAAGAACTATATGATTCCACACATAGGTGGGACACAAAATTGAGACTCATAGACATGGATAAGAGTGCAGTGTACCAAGTGGAGGGGAAGAGAGGAGAGGGAGGGGACTGGGAGGGGAGGGGAGGGGCATAAAGAAAACCAAATAGAAGGTAACGGAAGACAAATTGACACTGGGTGATGGGTATACAGCATAATCAAATGTCAAAATGATCTGGAGATGTTTTCTCTGAATCTATGTACTCTAATTGATCAATGTCACCCCATTAAAATTGTCTAAATAAAATAAAAATAAAAAAGACTAGTTACAGCTTTTATTACAGGAATTTCAGAACTCTCATAGAATAATAAAAAAAGCTCTGAGAAATATAAAAAAAAAAAAGAGGACAAAAAAATTTCTGCCTTCCTGGAGTTTAACTCTAGTGTAGGATAGACAAATAATAACTGATGACTATAATGAATGAGTAAATTATACCATGTATGACAAAGTAAAAAGTGCTACTGAGAAAAGAAATAAACTTGAAGCCAGTGATCAGAGAAGGTTGGGTTAAACTCTCTTTTAAAGGTGATCAGGATAAGACTCACTGAAGTGAGGTTTTTAACTCAATTAGCATTTCAGGCATAATTACAGCTGGTTGGTTAGTATTCACACATTCAAATTATCAGTCATCTTCAGTGTCATAAAACTGGTCTACTATTGTCCACAATATTTTGGTATTCTGTGAATCTCTTATGTAGAAGGCATTTGTAGATAGTAAATTCAATAAAAATATGTATTTCTATTTGTTTTACAATTGTTAGTAATAATGAGGTCAAGTTTTCCTCAACTATCGTGCTTCACTGAAAGAATTTGTTTGCAAGACAGTGGAAATCCTGAAATCAGGTAGCTCAGAGACATGACTAATTTGGGATTTCAGGAGGCTGCACTTTCTGTACTCTGGTTTCTTGCCTGAACAAACTGGTTTAAGAAATTAGTAACTTAATCACTGAGAGTTTTCCCTCTTAATTCCTGGTTCATATATGGAAACCAGAAGTCACCGCAGACCCTACACTCAGCACACGAAGCTTTCTGGTCTCTGTGCCAAGAGCCCCAAAGCAATGAGGCATGAGATCACAGGCTGGGGTGTCAGCGCTGATTCATCCTCATTAGCGCCTCTGCCTGGCGGCCAGGAGGCCTACAAAGCCCTCGGGGAAGGCCGCGTTGACTTCCTGCGGGAACAGGAAGGTTTGGGGGATTAAGTAGGGTGACAACGTTATCTTTGTGTGGAGGGGGGCACTGCTGAAAAGCACCGCAGAGACTGGAACACGCACACGCCCACACGTGCGGACTGAGGTTGGGCTGGGGGTGCCCAGCTCTTGCACCTGCGTCCCCAGAGCCGGCACCTCGGAGGTGGAAGTGTGGCTCCCACATAGGTGAGCAGGTACCTCTGGGAAGCTCAAAGGGTGAGGAGAAGCTGCGATTTGGTGGGCAGAACACAGGAAAGCGAGGGCCAAAAACAGCGTGGTATGTCGTCTCCAGAGAGTGGAAAATACAGCAAACAGTATCTCCTAAACACCTGGGGGGCTTAGGTGAACTGCAGACCAGCCTTTCCTCTACTCATTTGCCATCTAAAACGCTCAAACTTACAATTCCCCTAACGCTTTCTTTCAGTGAATGGGCTTCCATCTTTCCAATTATCAAGTCAGTAAGCTGTTTATTATGAAGATCAACACCCATCAAAACAATTGCCAAGTTACCTAGACAGTACTCCCAGCATGCTTTTCCACTACCACTGCCTTCCATTCAGACCTTCATCTCTCATGGGACTAATAGTTTTTAATAAGAGTTTACTAATCTGGTCCTGTCTGGGATTGCTCCAGGTAAAGATCCTAGTTTGCAGGCCCTGAAGTACATATGGGTCCTTCTTTAATACACAAATACAAAATCTTGTTTACACATATATTTCAGTATGACCTTTGGGCCTATATCTTTGTGTTATAACTGCTGAGTGGGTGAGAGTAGTACCGAATTTCTATACCAGCATGGCTGGCAATAACTTAGCTATGCAAAGAAGTGACTACAAAGCACTTTAGTATATATTACTTAAATGTATCTAAATAATGCTGAACTTCCTTAACTGGTTTTCAAAAATGCCCACAGCATAGGCTAAACTATGATGGAGGTAAGTTGTAGTAGAAAGACACTGTTGCAGTTAAAATAGCTTCCTTCTGCAAATGTTAGTAGAAACAGTTGACCACAGAATTCATTGCTAGTTCATTCCAAGACTCAGTAACCAACTTCTAGGCACCAGATTCTGTTCTAGTTATCTGCTCTTAGGGGTAATTGACTGATGGCAGCTGGTCTACCAGCACCTGTTTTTGTCAACTCTTTATTTCAATGTACAGTAACTTCTTATTATATGTGATGTTATTTATTTATTTATTTATTTATTTATTTTAGTGCTGAAATAGGAAATTTTTGTCTAAGGTAACCTGGCTAAGAAGCAAGAGCATAATTTCAAAACTTTCCTTCAACCTATCCAAAAACCTAAAATGTGGACTGGCTTGGGGACCAGGCAGAGGCAGAAGCTGGAAGGGCCTCAAAGAGATGGTTAAGAAAAGTGGGAATATGCAGGTGAGTTGTGAAGGCAATGAGGAAAATTGAGTTGGAGGTAGAAGAAAAAGGATCTTTGTTACATAGCAGGTAGAAAGTTTTCCAACATTGTCACCTGTAAACAAAAGAATTTGTGAGCCTGGTGTAGGAAGTTTCTAGGCAAAATACAGAGGGTGCTCCCTGGGTTTCCTAGCTATGATAGAATACAAAAAGGGAGACATGGTAAGGAAGGATGTTCTTAGTTTGTTTTGTTTTGGGGTTTTAAATTTTTTAATTGTGGTAGAATACTGTATGCACAACAGAAAATTTACCATCTTAACCATTTTCAAGTGCACAGTTTAGTACTGTTAAGTATATTAATATTTTTGTGCAGCGATCTCCAAAACTCTTTGCATCTTGCAGAACTACAACTCTAATCCTATTAAACAACAACTTCTCATTCCCTACGCTGCCCAGCTCTGGGATTAGACCACCATCCTAGTTTTTATTTTGAAGAATTTGACTTCTTTAGGTAATGCATATAAGTAGAATCATACAATATATGTCTTTTTGTAGTTGGCTTATTTCATTTAATACAATGTCCTCAAGGTTCATTTATGTTGAGCATGTGTCAGAATTTCCTTCTTTTTTAATGGGATAATATTACATTGTATGTACATATTATATTTTTTAATTCATTCATTGGTGGATACTGAGTGGCTTCCACCTTTTGGTTATTGTGAATAAGGCTGCTATGGAGCAGCTTAGTTTTTGAGTAAAATATAGAGGAATTATTAAAGAGACAGGATTTAAAAATAAAACTGTTGGCAGATCTCCAGTCTCTTCTAGTGAAAAATTTTTGTTATGTGAAATAGCTTCACAGCAAAGAGGCACCTCAGGGTGGATCTATAGAATCCGTTGTTGAGATCTCTGAAAGATCTAAGGCAGCATCTCATAGAAACTTTCAGCATGAGTTAAGAACCTCAAATGGTCTATGCTTATGTGGCAGAGACCCTTAAACCTCGCTGTTAAACAATAAGGATTTTAAAATTCTCAAAGCTTCATTGCACAGTAGTCACAGGACCCAAAATAGGAAACTGCCTATCTTAAAGAGATTTGTAAATGTAGCTACTTAATAGAAAGAAATCAAGTAAGTTTCATAGAAAACTCATATTTTTAAATGAATAGCACAGCCCTGGCTGGTTGGCTCAGTGGTGGAGTGTCGGCCTGGCGTGCAGGAGTCCTGGGTTCGATTCCCGGCCAGGGCACACAGGAGAAGCGCCCATCTGCTTCTCCACCCTTCCCCCTCTCCTTCCTCTCTGCCTCTCTCTTCCCCTCCCGCAGCCAGGGCTCCATTGGAGCAGTGATTGCCCGGGCGCTGAGGATGGCTCTGTGGCCTCTACCTCAGGTGCTGGAATGGCTCTGATTGCAGTAGAGACGCCCCAAGATGGGCAGAGCATCGCCTCCTGGTGGGCATGCTGGGTGGATCCCAGTCAGGCGCATGCAGGAGTCTGTCTGACTGCCTCCCCATTTCCAACCTCAGAGAAATACAAAAAAAAAAAAGAAAAAAAATGAATAGCTCAAGTGGGAGCATTTCACATGGCAGGTAATTCACTTTCCATTTTAACATACACAAAAAATATTTATCAAATATTTTCCAAAAGTAAACCAGAGGTTATATTTCAGAGGGAACCTCAAATGGCAAAGTATCAGTGTCATACATTCTATGTCCTTTAGTCATAATAAGTTCAGTTTCTTAAAAGAATAGCTTTAGAAACATCTAATGTATTTGGAAAATGACAACAAATTCCTAAGTAACCTTTATGTTGAAAAGAAATTAATAATTAGTTAGAATTAAATAGCAGTGACAATATTACCAGTAAAAAACTATTTGGAACAAAAATAAATAAAAATAGAAAATTTTGTTGCTTTAAATACTGTACATTTATCAAAAGACATGTTTTAAAATCCTAAATATTTAATTCAAGAAGTGGAAGTGAGGAAGCCCCAAAGAAAATAATAAAGTTTCAGCATAAGTGAATAACAAAGGTAGAGGCAGAAGTCAGTGGAATGAAGAACAACAAAATTATGGAGGCAGAAAAACAAAACTAAAAATCAGTTCTTTGCCGGCACACCTAGCACCCATATCTTAGTTTCTACATACGATTCTCCAGTAAAATAAATAAGAGTTCCACAGAGAAATGAATGATTCTAGGCCTACATCAGGGAAACTACAAGTTACAACTAAAGCATCATCATCAGTAACTAAGAACAAGGGTATATCAAAAAGATGCACAAGCCAACTTAAGAGAGTTCCCCACTGCCAAAGCTGGAACAGTTTAAGCAACAAAATAATGATAATTTTGGGACTCAACCCCCCCCAAAAAAATAAATACCCACAAGTCCATAGCCAAATAACTAAAAAGATAAGGACAACTATATTTCAAAAAAATTCCAATCGATCAATTTGGAAGGAATGAAGAAATAGAAAATCATTATAGAATACCACGTTAGTAATTGGTACAGGAAACACCAGATGATAAATGCTAAAATTAGTAGGAAAAACTTTAGGAAGAAACAGGATATCTGAATAACCTCAAAGCATCTCCCTCAAAACATCTATTTATTACTATAGTAGATTTTCCATATGTCCAAATTTCTTTGCTACTCCTCCCTCCAAGAAATTACTTCACCTCCCCTTAAGTATAGACTTAACTTAATGATTCACTTAAAGTATGGAAAGGGGGAAATAGTGACATTAGAATGAAGAAACCTAGAAAACACTACACTAACTAACTGATCAAGGTTCACATCAGTTATAAAACATTGGTACTGTGCACTCTGTGATATGATGCAATGAAAAGGGCAGTTCTCCTCTGTTGTATTCTTCTTAAGAGTTCATAACTTCAGTCTAACTATGAGAAATCATCAGACAAATCCATGTCAAGAGACACTTATGAAATAACCTGCCCTCATTCTTCAAAAGGGTCAAATAATAGTTGATAACATAACAGAATGTCTTTCAAAAATAAGAAGAGACTGAGAAACTGTCACAGATCTGAGGAGACTAAGGAAACAACAATCAAATGATATATTAATGTACTAGGGCTTCCATAACAAAGTTTCACAGACCAGGTTCAAACACAGAAATTTATATTCTTAGGCTCCTGGATATTCAAAGGCTAAGATTAAGGTGTCAGCAGCATTGGTTTCTTCTGTGGCCTCTCTCCTTGGTTTGTACATAGTCATCTTCTCTCTGTGTCTTCACTTAGTCTTCCCTTTGTGCATGACTGTGCCCTAATTTCTTCTTCTTCTAAGGACACCAGACAGATTAGGTTAATTACCTAATGACTTAATTACCTCTTTACAGATCATCTCTCCAAACAGTCACATTCTGAGCTATTGGGGGTTAGGACTTCAACATATAGTATTTTGTTTGGGGATATTAGTGGAAAAACTGAGGAAATCTGATTAAAATCTGTAGTTTAGTTAATAGTGTTGTATTAATATTAGTTTATTTGTTTTGATTACTTTACCATGGTTCCATAAGTAGTTAATATTACAGGAAGCTGGGTAGAGCCTGCATGGGAACTTTCTGTACTATCTTAACTAAACTTCTGAAAGTCTAAAATTATTTCAAAAACAATTAGAAATATTAGTTATATAAAAAAAACTAAAGTTCTTTAAAGAAATATATAAGGGGGACTAAAAAGTTAAAGAGAACATAGGCAAATAAACAGAAAATGGGCAAATAATACACAGAATAAAAAGAAGAAAAGAATGTTATTAAATAGTATTGTGATTAATTATTATCTAACAAACTTTTTTTTTTCCTAACAAATTTCTAAGAACTAGAGGAACTGGGCCTTGGCCGATTGACTTAGTGGTAGAGCATCTACCTAGTGTGTGGAAGTTCCAGGTTTGATTCCCAGTCAGAGCACACAGGATCAGTGACTATCGGCTTCTCCACCACTCTCCCTCCACCTTCCCCTTCCTTACTCTCTTTTCTCCTCCCACAGCCATTGCTTGATTGAGTCAGGCACAAAGGCCCTGGGCACTGAGAATGGCTTCATGGAGCCTCCACCTCAGGTACTAAAAATAGCTCAGTTGGAAGCACAGCACCAGATGGGCAGAGCATTGGCCCCAGATGAGGGACATCAGGTGGATTCCAGATAGGGCAAATGCAGGAGTCTATCCCTTATCTCCCCTCCTCTCAGTTAGAAAAAAAGAACTAGAAGAACTGGAATAAAAAGGAAAAATTGATAAATATATAAAATGCCAAATTTTCCCCAAGAGGAAATAGAAAACCTGAATAGGACAATAGCATGAAAAATTTAAATTATTCAATCCCAAGAAAGCTTCAGACCTACATAGTTTTGTATATGAATTCTACCAAACTTTTAAGGTACAGTTAGTTCTTACATTTTTTAAAATCAAAAAAGAACAAGAACTGTCCAGTTTATTTTATGTGATTTTGATTCTAAAATGCAGGACAATATACACACAAAAAAAAAAATGTAGCCCCACTTTATGCATGTAAATTCAAGAACTCTAAAAGAAATATTACCTAAACAAATGTTAAAATATATTAAAATGATTATGTATTATGACTACTAGAGTAGATTTCAGAAATAAAAGAATATTTTAACATCAGGAAATATAGCTATGAAATTCACAGCATTAACAGAAAAAGAATGAGAAAAACTATATGATTATTTTAATCAGTTCAGAGGCATTTTACAAAGTTCAAACACCTAATTTTTATTAATAGTAAACTAGAAATTGAAGGAAACTCTCTTAATGTGCTAAAACTTGCCTTTATAAACAGTATACTTAAAGGAGAAACTATTTCATTAAAATATTCCCTTAAGTAAAAAATGCTTACCATTACTGATGTTGTTTAACATAGTACTAAAAGTTATGACTAATTCTATGTATAAAAGAAAGATGTTAAAAAAAGAGAGAGATAAAGATTAGAAGAGATTAAACTGTCATTATTTGTAGATAATTTATCTAGCAATAAAATCAACAAATATGAGAACAATTTAGAAAGTTCAGCAAGGTTAATGGATACCAACTCAACATGCAAAAATCAATAGCATATCTCTACACCAACAACTTCCAAACTATAATTAAGAGATGCCGACCTTTTGGCATGGAGGAGCGGCAAGATGGTGATGAAGTAGGTGGACGTACCAACTTCCACCTCCCAGAACCAAAGTGGATTACAACTTAATTTTAAGAACTATCATCTGGAGAAACCAACTTTGGACTAACCTAAGAGGACTCTTTAACCAAGAAACACCGAACAAGCCACACTGAGACTGGTAGAAAAAGCGGAAATGCGGAGAGGGCTGCCCAACTCCCAAGAGCAAATGGCATCCCAGAGAGACTCGTGTGGCAGGAAGTGAGTTTAACAAAGAGGGGAGGGTCCTGAGCCCCAGAAATAAAGCCCCAGCCTGCAGTCCCAGAGCCTAGAAGAGGCGTATGGACAAATTTTAACTGTGAAACAAGTCAGGATACTGTTTGTGAGAAAGAGATTTCTCAGACCCAAGATTGTTCTTAAAGGGACTATGCAGAAAACCTCTCTCACAACCACCCAACTGGAGCTCCGGGGGACAGAAGAGAGGAGAGGACTAGAGCAGCAGGGAGAGAGTATACTCTAGGAGGCACAGGGAGAAACACTTTGAGGAACAGCCACCCTAACCCCTGGGCTGAGTAACTACCCAAATATGAAGCAAATATTTCCTGTGGAAACAGTAATACCAGCAAAGAGAAGCAGGACACCAGCCAAACAAGCTCTCTTGTGGCACTCAGAGCTGAGTCACTGAGAAGGAGGGAGCTTTTGGGACTACAGTAGTGAGTGTTAGGGTCTGAGCTGCAGCATCCCCATCCACACAGCTGAGGGCTTTCCAGAGGCCGGGCGGCAGTGGGACGCAGAAGCGCGGTACTGTCAGCAAAGGAGGAAGCCATCTGGCCACTACTGAGGCCCAGGTGTGAGCTCAGTCTCACCTGGCAACAGCAGAGGGGACCTGCAAAAGTGGTCAGACCCAGCTGCAGGCCCGCCGGCAATCTCAACTGCGGGGGAAGGGCGGGAGCCCCAGAGGGGCAGAGATCTGCCGCTGAGCAAGGGTGCGCAAGCATGTAGCCTTGCCGGCCCGGGGAACTGAAGATTACAAATGGATGTGCAAGCCGGCTCCTCCCACAGGGGTGGGGCAAAACCCCAGAACAGGCAGAGTCCCACAACTGAGCATGGGCATGCAGCCCACCCGGCCTGCAGAGGCTTACAGCAGAAGGCAGAGGCTGCTAAGACTTGCAGACTCGGGCACATGATCGCAGCCTCTCCTGTGGAAGAGAGGCAAAAACCACAGAGACAGCCCCAGTGGGTCGGCGCTAGCAATGCCCATACCCAAAAGCCCGAGGGAGTGACAGACGGGGTGGAGGGCCTGCAGACAGACCACACCTAGGGAACAAAGGCCACACCCATTGAAATTCAGTGGCCAAAACCTTCATATACACAGACAAAGTGAGAAGGCAGAGAAATGCAACACAAATGAATCAAGAAAAATTCCCAGTAAAGGACCTGAATGAGTCAGATATAAACAAATTACTGGATGCAGAGTTTAAAATAATGATTGTTAGGATGCTCAAAGATCTTAGAATAATAGATGGTCATTATGAACACCTAAATAAATAAATAAATAGCAAATATAAAAAAGGACATTGAAATAATAAAAAGAATCAGTCAGAAATGACAAATACAATATTAGAAATGAAGACCACAATGGAAGGAATTAAAAGCAGGATGGATGAACCTGAGGATTGAATCAGCGAGTTAGAGAACAAGATAAATGAAGGCACAGAAGCAGAGTAGAAAAAAGAAAAGAGACTCAAAAAGTCAGAGGAAACTCTAAGAGAGCTCCGTGACAACATGAAGAGAAATAACATCCACATCATAAAGGTTCCTGAAGAAGAAGAGAAAAAAAAAAGGGGGGGGGAGGAGTGACGTCACGGAAATGGCGCCGTGAGCAGCACGTCCGACAGATCTCCCCAAAATCACAACAAATTTATCAACTAGAAACAAAAATTTATCCTCGGAGCATTCCGGAGTTCCACACAAACTGAAAGCGAAAGGACCGTTATCACTTGAATCTGAGAAACGAGGGTGTAGAGGAAGCTACCGCAGGGACGTTCATTCAAGCCGTGGAGGGAGTGCGCCTGTGGTGAGTCAGCCCACACTCGGGAGCGGCGAGCAGCCGCCGGCGCGCACCCGGTCTGGTTGCAGAGCGAGCACCCCTAACGTTCCCAGCGGCCCGCGCACTGCGAGTGAGAGTCCCCAGCCACCGGTGCCCGGAGCACCCCATTCACGCGCGAGCCCTGGGCATTCCACGCACCCAGAGTGCCCTACTGGCCCGCACACCCAGGGTGCCCCATTATCCTGCGCCCGGTGCGCCCCAGCCGCCAGCAGCGGGGCGAGCGGGAGAGGCGCCAGGGTGGTCTTCCCTACTTGGGAGATTCTCTCCGTGGGCAAGGCACCTCACCCAGCCATTAAGCTAACAATCAAGCATTGGGGGAGGGGGGCTCAGGCAGCCTGAAATACCTTCGGGAGCACAGCTGCAACCCAATCACTGAAATTAGCTTAACCCATGAAATCTGCGCACCCACGGGTTCTAATTGATAAGATCTCTCTCAGTTCAGAGATCCAAGACAAGAGGCGTGATATTTTTTAGTGCCTCTCGCTAAAGGGGCGGGGGCAACTTCTGATTGATAGAGCCTCCATATTCAGGGATAAATGCTAACAAGAGGGACTTGGCAGATAATAAGATCTATACTACACTAGTCGCAAGCAGAGACTAGTGCCTCTTCTTCCCAGCCAAAACAGGCTACAAAGTGTGGAAAGCCTGGGTTGAGTGGTCCAACTGAATGCTAGGCGCTGAACAGTCACCTTGACAACAATTGACTCCCACCCCCGCCTGATTACACTAGAGGCTCTGACTGCCAGAGCCTTTCCCAAAGCCTTGTGCTGAGTGGGGATAGAGTGGGGATTTACCAGCACTTTGAGCCTCTTACTCCCCAGGCAGAAGCAGTTGCAGCCTTATAGCTGGATCACCAGGCTGCTAATTCAGGAAGGGGGGACTAGGAGAGAGACTCCAGGAAAGCAAACTCTCTCATTGTTGGACCCTGCAAACGCCAACAAGCCTTGACTACCAGCAAGACTAAAGCCAATTATATGACATTGCCATAGAATCCCATCAACTGCAAATCCCTACCTAAGTGTGACACAGGGGCAGAGCCTGGGGTACAGAGTCACCGACCAGGAAGAGGGAGAGAAAAGAAAAAGGAAGAAGTTAACCTCTCAAAATCAAGAAAAATTCACAGACTTTACAACTTGTTCCACTAATTTTTTTGTTATTGTTGTTTGTTTCTTCTATCTTATTGCCTTTATTATTATTATTTTTATTTCCTCCACCTCGGTCCTTCTATTCTCTGCCCATCTTATGCCTCCCTTTTCTTGAACTACACTACCCATGAGTGTTACATTTTATTTCTCTTCTTCATCCTCACCCTCCTTTAAGGTTATACTCCAAAACACTTAATTCTCACTCTCTCCTCTTTTGTTTTTTTTTTTGTTTTGCTTTATTTTGTTTTTTTCTCTTCCTTTTTTTTTCGTCCTTCATTTTTCTCTTTTTCTTATTTTTTCCTTTCTATTCGTTTTTTCTTTTCTCGTTTTACTTTCCTCCCATTTAATCCTCAATCACGAACAAATTAGTTAATTTGGGACTCAAGGTTTTTTTTTTTGGCTTTATTTTTCTTTTTCGCTTTTGTTTTTGTTTTTTTCTTGTTTGTTTATTTTTTTGACATTTTGGGTACTTTTTACATTGCTTTTTAACTCACTAGCATTCCTCCCAACCCAAGGTCTCCATTGTATTTAGTCTTCGCTCCACGTAATACAACAGATTTTTACTTATTATTTTTATTTTTTTCTTCTTTATTATTCTTTTTTTTCCTCCTTTTTTCTGGTACCCTCTTATCCCTCTCATTATATCTCTTAGTCGACCATCACTTCCAAGCAAATCATCTTATGCTTGTCTAAGATTTTCTTTTTTTTTTTTTTTTTTTTTTGCATTTAGTAGGTCCCTACTCCCTTTTTTTGCCCCTTGAACTCTTCACCCCAAATCAGGCCCTCCATTATAGGCAGTTTTTGTTCCATTTAGCATAATATAATTCACAGGTCATCACGATATTTCCCTGAGGAGGGGAGAGAAGGGAAAGAGAAGAAAGAAAAAAGGGGGAAATAATAAATTATTACTGTTTTTTTTTTGTGGGGTGTTTTACCTTTTTTTTTTTTTTTTTACTTTTTACTCTTTATTGATTCTAATTAGTGCTATCAACAAGACCACCCTCAGATGCCAATAAGAAAGAGGAAATCGAATATTATGGATACAAAAGAAAGAGAGGTAACACAAATAGATGTGGAAAAATCTATGGAGAAAAGACTTAACATATTGGAAGCCTTGGAGCTAAATGACAGAGAATTTAAAATAGAAATCTTAAAAATACTCAGAGATATACAAGAAAACACAGAAAGGCAATTTAGGGAGATCAGAAAACAACTCAATGAACACAAAGAATATATTACCAAGGAAATTGAAACTATAAAAACAAATCAAACAGAAATGAAAAACTCAATTCACGAGCTGAAAAACGAGGTAACAAGCTTAGCTAACAGAACAGCCCAGATAGAAGATAGGATTAGTGAAATAGAAGACAAACAACTTGAGGCACAACAGAGAGAAGAAGAAAGAGACTTAAAAATAATAAAAAACGAGAAAGCCCTACAGGAATTGTCTGACTCCATCAGAAAGAATAACATAAGAATAATAGGTATATCAGAGGGAGAAGAGAAAGAAAATGGAATGGAAAATATACTCAAACAAATAATAGACGAGAACTTCCCAAGCCTGTGGAAAGAACTAAAGCCTCAAATTCAAGAAGCAAACAGAACACCGAGTTTTCTTAACCCCAACAAACCCACTCCAAGGCACATCATAATAAAGATGACACAAACCAATGACAAAGAAAAAATTCTCAAGGCAGCCAGGGAAAAGAAGAGTACAACATATAAAGGAAGGCCTATTAGATTATCATCAGATTTCCCAGCAGAAACTCTACAAGCTAGAAGAGAGTGGACACCAATATTTAAAGCCCTGAAAGAGAGGAACTTTCAGCCAAGAATACTATACCCATCAAAGCTATCCTTCAAGTACGAAGGAGATATAAAAACATTCACAAATACGGAAAAGATGAGAGAATTTATCAGCAGAAAGCCCCCACTCCAGGAAATACTAAAGGGGGTTTTCCAACCAGATTCAAAGAATAAAAGAAAACAACACCACAAGTAACAGCTCCACCAAGAACACAATAAAACCAAACTTAAACTGTGACAACAAAAAAAAAAAGGGGGGGAGAGGATGGAGATTAACAGTAGCAAAGGACAATGAAGTGCAGAAATACTCATAAGATAGGGTACTACAATGAATATGGTAGGTACCCTTTTCATTACTTAATGGTAACCACCCTTGAAAAAACCACCACAAAAACACTTGACTTAAAAAAGGTAGCAACAGAGGAAAAAAGTATGAAACACAAACAAACAAAAACAAATGATAGAAAAACAAAAGAGAAGAATCAAACAAGATACAAAACTAACAGAAAGCAATTTATAAAATGGCAGTAGGGAACCCACAAGTGTCAATAATTACACTAAATATAAATGGATTAAACTTACCAATAAAAAGACACAGAGTAGCAGAATGGATTAAAAAAGAAAATCCAACTATATGCTGCCTACAAGAAACACATCTAAGCAACAAGGATAAAAACAAATTCAATGTGAAAGGCTGGAAAACAATACTCCAAGCAAACAACACCCAAAAAAAAGCAGGGGTAGCAATACACATATCTAATAATGCTGACTACAAGACAGAAAAAGTACTCAGAGACAAAAATGGTCATTTCATAATGATTAAGGGGAAGTTGAATCAAGAAGACATAACAATCCTTAATATATATGCACCAAACCAAGGAGCACCAAAATATATAAGACAGCTACTTATTGACCTTAAAACAAAAACTAACAAAAATACAATCATACTTGGAGACCTCAATACACTGCTGATGGTTCTAGATCGGTCATCCAAACAGAGAATCAATAAAGATATAGTGGCCTTAAATGAAATACTAGAACACCTGGATATGATAGACATCTATAGGACACTTCATCCCAAAGTGACAGAGTATACATTTTTCTCTAGTGTACATGGAACATTCTCAAGAATTGACCATATGTTGGGCCACAAAGACAATATCAGCAAATTTAGAAAAATTGAAATTGTACCAAGCATATTTTCTGATCATAAAGCCTTGAAACTAGAATTCAACTGCAAAAAAGAGGGGGGAAAACCCACAAAAATGTGGAAACTAAACAACATACTTCTAAAAAATGAATGGGT
Source organism: Saccopteryx bilineata (assembly GCF_036850765.1). Taxonomy (NCBI): domain Eukaryota; kingdom Metazoa; phylum Chordata; class Mammalia; order Chiroptera; family Emballonuridae; genus Saccopteryx; species Saccopteryx bilineata. The sequence continues at coordinate 139,302,156 of NC_089494.1, forward strand.
CAAAGAAGAAATAAGCGCAGAGATCAAAAGATATATACAGACAAATGAAAATGAAAATACGACATATCAGAATCTCTGGGATGCAGCAAAAGCAGTAATAAGAGGAGAGTTCATATCACTTCAGGCATATATGAACAAACAAGAGAGAGCCAAAGTAAACCACTTAACTTCACACCTTAAGGAACTAGAAAAAGAAGAACAAAGACAACCCAAAACCAGCCGCAGAAAGGAGATAATAAAAATCAGAGCAGAAATAAATGAAATAGAGAACAGAAAAACTATAGAAAAAATCAATAAAACAAGGAGCTGGTTCTTTGAAAAGATCAACAAAATTGACAAACCCTTGGCAAGACTCACCAAGGAAAAAAGGCACAGGACTCAAATAAATAAAATCCAAAATGAAAGAGGAGAGATCACCACAGACATCATAGATATACAAAGAATTATTGTAGAATACTATGAAAAATTATATGACACCAAATACAACAATCTAGAAGAAATGGATAAATTCCTAGAACAATACAACCTTCCTAGACTGAGTCATGAAGAAGTAGAAAGTCTAAACAAACTAATCAGCAGGGAGGAAATAGAAAAAACTATTAAAAACCTCCCCAAAAATAAAAGTCCAGGCCCAGATGGTTATACTAGTGAATTCTATCAAACATTCAAAGAAGACTTGGTTCCTATTCTACTCAAAGTCTTCCAAAAAATTGAAGAAGAAGCAATACTTCCAAAAACATTTTATGAGGCCAACATAACCCTCATACCAAAACCTGGCAAGGATGACACAAAGAAAGAAAACTACAGACCAATATCTCTAATGAATACAGATGCTAAAATACTAAACAAAATACTGGCAAACCAAATACAACAACATATTAAAAAAATAATACATCATGATCAAGTGGGATTCATCCCAGAATCTCAAGGATGGTTCAACATATGCAAAACGGTTAACGTAATACACCATATCAACAAAACAAAGAACAAAAAACACATGATCTTATCAATAGATGCAGAAAAGGCTTTTGATAAAATACAACACAATTTTATGTTTAAGACTCTCAACAAAATGGGTATAGAAGGAAAATATCTCAACATGATAAAGGCCATATATGATAAACCACCAGCCAACATCATATTAAACAGCATAAAACTGAGGACTTTCTACCTTAAATCAGGAACAAGACAGGGTTGTCCACTCTCTCCACTCTTATTTAACGTGGTGCTAGAAGTTCTGGCCAGAGCAATCAGACAAGACAGAGAAATAAAAGGCATCCATATCGGAAAAGAAGAAGTAAAGGTATCACTTTTTGCTGATGATATGATCCTATACATCGAAAACCCGAAGGACTCCACAAAAAGATTATTAGAAACAATAAACCAATACAGTAAGGTCGCAGGTATCAAAATTAACATACAAAAGTCCATAGCCTTTCTATATGCCAACAATGAAATATTAGAAAACGAACTCAAAAAAATAATCCCCTTCACGATTGCAACAAAAAAAATAAAATACCTAGGAATAAACATAACAAAGAATGTAAAGGAGCTTTATAATGAAAATTACAAAGCATTGTTAAGGGAAATCAAAAAAGATACAATGAGATGGAAAAATATTCCTTGTTCTTGGATAGGAAGAATAAATATAATCAAAATGGCCATATTACCCAAAGCAATATACAAATTTAATGCAATTCCCATCAAAATTCCTATGAGATTTTTTAAAGAAATGGAACAAAAAATCATCAGATTTATATGGAACTATAAAAAACCCCGAATAGCCAAAACAATCCTAAGGAAAAAGAATGAAGCTGGGGGCATTACAATACCTGACTTTAAACTATATTATAGGGCCACAATAATCAAAACAGCATGGTATTGGCAGAAAAATAGACACTCAGACCAATGGAACAGAATAGAAAGCCCAGAAATAAAACCACATATATATGGTCAAATAATCTTTGATAAAGGGGCCAACAACACACAATGGAGAAAAGAAAGCCTCTTCAACAAATGGTGTTGGGAAAACTGGAAAGCCACATGCAAAAGAATGAAAATCAACTACAGCCTGTCCCCATGTACTAAAATTAATTCAAAATGGATCAAAGACCTAAATATAAGAACTGAAACAATAAAGTACATAGAAGAAGACATAGGTACTAAAATCATGGACCTGGGTTTTAAAGAACATTTTATGAACTTGACTCCAATGGCAAGAGAAGTGAAGGCAAAGATAAATAAATGGGACTACATCAGAATAAAAAGTTTTTGCTCAGCAAGAGAAACTGATATCAAAATAAACAGACAGCCAACTAAATGGGAAATGATATTTTCAAACGACAGCTCAGATAAGGGCCTAATATCCAAAATTTACAAAGAACTCATAAAACTCAACAACAAACAAACAAACAATCCAATAAAAAAATGGGAAGAGGACATGAACAGACACTTCTCCCAGGAAGAGATACAAATGGCCAACAGATATATGAAAAGATGCTCAGCTTCATTAGTTATTAGAGAAATGCAAATCAAAACTACAATGAGATACCACCTCACCCCTGTTAGATTAGCTATTATCAACAAGATGGGTAATAGCAAATGTTGGAGAGGCTGTGGAGAAAAAGGAACCCTCATACACTGTTGGTGGGACTGTAAAGTAGTACAACCATTATGGAAGAAAGTATGGTGGTTCCTCAAAAAACTGCAAATAGAACTACCTTATGACCCAGCAATCCCTCTACTCGGTATATACCCCAAAACCTCAGAAACTTTGATACGTGAAGACACATGTAGCCCCATGTTCATTGCAGCACTGTTCACAGTGGCCAAGACATGGAAACAACCAAAAAGCCCTTCAATAGAAGACTGGATAAAGAAGATGTGGCACATATACACTATGGAATACTGCTCAGCCATAAGAAATAATGACATCAGATCATTTACAACAAAATGGTGGGAACTTGATAACATTATACGGAGTGAAATAAGTAAATCAGAAAAAAACAAGAACTACATGATTCCATACATTGGTGGAACATAAAAACGAGACTAAGAGACATGGACAAGAGTTTGGTGGTTACCAGGGGTGGGGGGAGGGAGGACATGGGAGGGAGGGACGGAGAGAGTTAGGGGGAGGGGGAAGGGCACAGAGAACTAGATAGAGGGTGGCGGAGGACAATCTGACTTTGGGCGAGGGGTATGCAACATAATTTAATGACAAAATAAACTAGACATGTTTTCTTTGAATATATGTATCCTGATTTATTAATGTCATCCCATTACCATTAATAAAAATTTATTTAAAAAAAAAAAGAAAAAAAAAGGGATAGAGACTTTGTTCAATCATATCATAGCTGAAAACTTCCCTAAATTAAGCAGGAAAAAGTCTTATATGTTCAAGAATCACAGAGAACTCCATTAAAGAGAAACCAAAGAAATCTACACCAAGACACATCATAATTAAAATACCAAAGCTAAGGGATAAAGAGAAAATATTAAAAGCTGCTAGAAAAAAAAAAGGCTATCACCTACAAAAGAGCCCCCATAAGAATGACATCCAACTTCTCAACAAAATCATTGGAGGCCAGAAGGGAATGGTAAGAAATATTCAAAGTAATGCAGAACAAGAACCTACAACCAAGATTACTTTAACCAGCAAGGCTATCATTTAAAATTGAAGAAAAAATAAAAAGCTTCCCAGACAAAAAAACTTCAAGGAATTCACTACAACTAAACCAATGCTGCAAGAAATGCTAAGGGGCCTATTGTAAACAGATCAAAAGGGAAAAAAAATATAGCAAGAGAGGAATACAGCTTTAAAAAATAAAATGGCAATAAACAACTACATATCAATAATAACCTTAAATGTAAAGGAATTAAATGATCTGATCAAAAGACATAGGGTAGTTGTATGAATAAGAAAACAGGACCCATACACATTCTGTCTACAAGAGACACACCTTAAAACAAAAGATAGATTGAAGGTAAAAAGATGAAAAAAGTATTTCATGCAAATGGAAATTAAAAAAAAGCTGGGGTAGCAATACTTATATCAGACAAAATGGACTTTAAAACAAAGGATATAGTAAGAGATAAAAAAAGTCACTACATATGATAAAGGGGGCAATGCAACAGGAAGATATAACCATTATAAATATCTACACACCTAATATAGGAGCACCTAAATATTTATATATAAAGCAGACTTTGGAGATATAAAGGGCAAGATCAACAGCAATAGTATAATAGTAGGGGATTTCAATACCCCATTAACATCACTAGATAGATTCTCAAGAAAGAAAATTAACAAAAAAACAGAAACCTTAAAGGACACACTAGATCAACTCGATTTAATAGATATCTTCAGAACGTTTCACCCTAAAGCAGCAGCATATACATTCTTTTCAAGTGCTCATGGTACATTCTCTAGGATAGACCACATCCTAGAGATGTGGCACAAAAGCGGTCTCAACAAATTTGAGAAGATTGAGCACTTTCTCTGATCACAATGGCATAAAACTAGAAATCAACCACAACAGAAAAATTGAAAAATACTCAAACACTTGGAAACTAAATAGCATGCTATTAAATAACGAATGGGTAATCAATGAGATCAAAGAAGAAATTTAAAAATTCCTAGAAACGAACGATAATGAGCATACATCAACTCAAAATTTATGGGACACAGCAAAAGCAGTCCTGAGAGAAAAGTTCATAGCATTACAGGCATACCTCAAGAAGCTAGAAAATGCTTAAATAAAAAACTTGAACCTACATCTAAAAGAACTAGAAAAAGAACACCAAGTAAAGCCCAGAGCTAGTAGAAGGAAGGAAATAATAAAGATCAGAGCAGAAATAAATGACATAGAGGCTAAAGAAATAATACAGAGGATCAATGAAACCAGGAGCTGGTTCTTTGAAAAGGTAAACAAGATCAATGAACCTTTAACCAGACTCACCAAGAAAAAAAGAGAGAATACTCAAATAAATAAAATTAGAAATGAGAGCAGAGAAATAACTGACACAACAGAGATATAAAATATTGTAAGAAAATTATATGAAGAATTGTATGCCAAAAATTAGACAACCTAGATGAAATGGACAAATTCCTTGAATCATATAATCTTCCAAAAATTAATCTGGAAGAATCAGAAAATCTAATCAGACCAATTACAACAAGTGAGATCGAAACAGTTATCAAAAATCTCCCAACATAGAAAAGTCCTGGGCCTGATGGCTTCACAAGTGAATTCTACCAAATATTCAAAGAAGAACTAACTCCTATCCTTCTCAAGCTATTTCAAAAAATTCAAGAGGAAGAAAGACTTCCAAGTTCCTTTAATGAGGCAAGCATAATTCTGATTCCAAAACCAGGCAAAGACAACACAAAAAAAGAAATTTATAGGGCAATATTCCTGTAGAATTTAGATGCTAAAATCCTCAACAAAATATTAGCAAACCGGGTCAAGCAATATATGAAAAAAATCATACATCATGATTAAGTGGGATCTATTCTGGGGAGGCAAGGCTGGTACAATATTTGCAAATCAATCAATTTGATTCATCACATAAACAAAAGGAAGGACAAAAACCACATGATAATTTCAATAGATGCAGAAAAAGCATTTGACAAAAGCCAGCACAGATTCATGATCAAAAATCTCAGCAAAGTGGGAATACAGAGAACATACCTCAACATGATAAAGGCCATCTATGACAAACCCACAGCCAACATCATACTCAATGGGAAAAAATTAAAAGCAATACCCTTAAGATCAGGAACAAGGCAGGGGTGACCCCCTTTCACAACTCTTATTCAACATAGTTCTGGAAGTCCTAGTCACAGCAATCAGACAAGAAAAAGAAATAAAAGGCACCCAAATTGGAAAAGAAGGAGTAAAACTATCATTATTTGCAGATGATATGATATTGTATATAAAAAAACCCTAAAGTCTCAGTCAAAAAACTACTGGACCTGATAAATGAATTCAGCAAAGTGTCAGGATATAAAATTAATACTAAAAAATCAGAGGCATTTTTATACACCAACAATGAACTGTTAGAAAAAGAAATTAAGGATACAATCCCCTTCACTATTGCAACCAAGAAAATAAATTACCTATGAGTAAATTTAACGAAGAAGATTAAAGACTTGTACTCGGAAAATTATAAAACATTGATAAAAGAAATCGAGAAAGATACAAACAAGTGGAAGCATATACCGTGCTCATGGTTAGGAAGAATAAACATCATTAAAATGTCTATATTACCCAAAGAAATTTATAAATTCAATGCAATACCAATTAAAAAACCAATGACATACTTCAAAGATATAGAACACATATTCCAAAAATTTATATGGAACCAAAAAAAGAACACAAATAGCCTCAGCAATCTTGAAGAGGAAGAATAAAGTAAGAAGTATCACACTTCCTAATAATTAAGTTATACCACAAGGCCATTGTACTCAAAATAACTTGGTACTGGCATAAGAACAGGCATATAGATCAGTGGAACAGAACAGAGATCCCAGAAATAAACCCACACCTTTATGAACAACTGATATTTGACAAAGGAGGTTAAGAGCATACAATGGAATAAAGACAGCCTCCTTAACAAATGGTTTTGGGAAAATTGGAATCTACCTGCCAAAAAATGAAACTACACTACCAACTTACACCATTCACAAAAATCAACTCAAAATGGATAAAAGACTTAAATGTAGGCCATGAAACCATAAGCATCTTAGAAGAAAACATAGGCAATAAGCTCTCCAACATCTCTCGCAGCAATATACTTGCTAATTTATCTCCACGGGCAAGTGAAATAAAAAACAGGATAAACAAATGGGCCTGTATCAAACTAAAAAGATTTTGCACAGCTAAAGACAATAAGAACGGAATAAAAAGACAAACTACAGAATGGGAGAACATATTCAACAATACATCTGATAATGGGTTAATAACCAAAATTTATAAAGAACTTGTAAATCTCAACACCAGGAAGACAAACAATCCTATCAAAAAATGGGCAAAAGAAATGAATAGACACTTCTCCAAAGACGACATACAGATGGCCAAAGGCATATGGAAAAATGCTCAACATCACTAATCATTAGAGAAATGCAAATTAAAGCCACAATAAGGTATCACCTCACACCAGTCAGAATGGCGCTCATCAACAAAACAACACAGAATAAGTGTTGGCAAGGATGTGGAGAAAAGGGAACCCTCCTGCACTGCTGGTGGGAATGCAGACTGGTGCAGCCACTCTGGAAAATAGTATGGAGATTCCTCAAAAAATTAAAAATTGAACTGCTGTTTGACCCAGCTATCCCACTTTAGGAATATACTTCAAGAACAGCATAGAACTGTTCCAGAAGGAGAAATGCACCCCCATGTTTATGGCAGCATTGTTCACAGTAGTGAATATCTGGAAACAGCCCAAGTGTCCATCAGTGGATGCATGGTTTAAAAAGCTTTGATACATATATACTATAGAATACTACTCAGCCATAAGAAATGATGACATCAGATCATTTACAACACGGATCGACCTTGGTAACATTATACTGAGTGAAATAAGTAAATCAGAAAAAAACTAAGAACTATATGATTCCATACATAGATGGGACATAAAAATGAGACTCAGAGACATGGACAAGAGGGGGGCACAAAGAAAACCAGATAGAAGGTGACAGAAGACAATTGGACTTTGGGTGATGGGTATGCAACATAATCAAATGTCTAAATAACCTGGAGATGTTTCCTCTGAACATATGTACCCTGATTTATCAATGTCACCCCATTATAATTAATAATAATAAAAAGATGCCACTTTATATAGCAATAGAACTCACAAATTCTCTAGTAGTTAATTGAGAATATATAAAACCTCTATGGAAAGGTTTGAAAACTCTAATAAAGAATGAAATAAATGATTTAAATAAGTAGAAAGATACCCCATGCTTTAAGAGAAAATAATTTACTGTATTTAAAATGTCAATTCTCATGAAATGAAGCTATAAATTTAATACAGAACCAATCAAAATTCTATGTTTTTTTTAATTTTTAGGTATTAATTTTAGTGAGAGAGGGAAGGAGGGAGAGAGAGACAGAGCAACAGAGAGACAGAAAGAGAAACAGGAACATTGATCTGCTCCTGTATGTGCCCTGAAAAGGGAATCAAACCAGCAACCTCTGCACTTTGGTATGATGCTCTAACCAACTGAGCTATCCAGCCAGTGTATATATGGATTTTTAAGAAATTTGACAGCTAACTTTAATAATAATAATAAAAGTCAGCTGTGACAAAGAAGAGAAAAGAAGTAGGCTTTGTCCAAGCAAATATTAAGACATACTAACTAACCATGGCAATGAAACATAATAGTAGTGACAGGAAAACAGACATGGGAAGCAGTGGAGCAAACAGAGACTCAGAGACATTCGTATGCATACAATGCACTTATCGGTATGATAAAAGACAATAGTTTGGGGAACATGGCTCATTACATGAATAAAAATAATAACTGGATCTCTATCCAATACCATGTACAACTCCAGATCTTAAAGACCTGACTGTGAGAAGTAAAACTGTAAAGTTAGTAGTTTATAACTGTGGGGCAGCTGTGTTAGGCTTGCTCGTGGGATTACCAGTGGCAAGCACTTTACCTGATTAGTGCATGAGCACATGGCAGAGACAGGTGTGCAGAGCCTATGTAAGGCTGTGGGTGCTTCCCCTGGGCGGAGATTCTCCCAGATCGCTCTCCTGCCACCAACAGGAGGTGCGGTTCGCCTTGCTCCCTTTTCCTTACTGCGAATAGCAGATTTTCCTTTGTTTATCAGCTCTTTCCCTTTTGTTGTTTATTTGCTTGCCTGTCTTTGTGAGCCTCCAATAAACGGGTATGGCCTGACACTTTCTGGCTCTGCAGTTTCTCTACCATCTGCCCAAATCCAATGTGAGCCTGCCTGGCCTCAGCCACCAGCATTACAATAACATAAGAATATTTTTGTACCAAGGCACTGAAAGACTTCTTAAATGAAACCCAGAAGTATAAGTAAACTGCAAGACAAAATTCTGATTAAGTAAATAAAATTCCCTTTTCAAAGGATAATAACTAATTAAAAGATGACATATTGGTTGATACTGCAATGTCTAAAATTGAGAACATACACCAGGATCTCTTTTAATACAACAGAAATATAGAAATCATAATAAGAATGGGCCCTGGCTGGTGGCTCAGCGGTAGAGTGTCAGTCGGATGTGTGGAAGTCCTGGGTTCAATTCCTGATCAGGGCACACAGGAGACGTGGCATCTGCTTCTTTACCCCTCCCCCTTCTCTCTCTCTCTTTCTTCCTCTCTTGCAGCCATAGCTTGAAGGGTTTGAGCAAGTCGGCCCCAGGCACTAGGATGGCTCCATGGCTTCACCTCAGGCACTAAAATAGTTTGGTTGCTAAGCAACAGAGCAGCAGCCCCAGATGGGCAAAACATCACCTTGTAGGGGGCTTGCCAGGTGGATCCTGGTCAGGGCACATGCAGGAGCCTGTTTTTCTGCCTCCCTGGCTCTCACTTAATTAAAAAAAGAAAAAAGAAAAAGAAATGGACCAAGTATATAAACATGCAGTTTACAGAAAAGTAATCACAATAGACTTACAAGTACATAAATAAATGCTTAAACCCATTAGTAAACAGAGAAATGCAAAGCAAAACAATAGTGAGATATCACTGTAGAGTAGTCCCCCTTATCCACAGTTTCACGTTCTGTGGTTTCAGTTACTCATAGTCAACCATGGAAAATATTAAATGAGAAATTCCAGGAATAATATGTAAGTTTTATATTGTACATCATTCTGAGTAGTGTGATAATTTCTTGTGCTATCCGGCTCCCTCCCTCTCAAGAAGTGAATCATCTTTGTCCAGCATAGATAGCTATGATGTACCTGTTCTCCACCTACTGTCACTTAGTCATGATATCGGTTATCAGATTATCACAGTACTGCAGTGCCTGGATTCAAGTAACTGTTATTTTACTTTATTATGTCTCACTCCATTTCATCACAGAGGCATTTTATCATTCCACATTATCACAACAGAAAGGGTGATTACAGTACAAGATATTTTGAGAGAGTATGACCAGGTTGTGGTGCAGTGGTTAGAGCACTGGACTAGGATGCGGAAGACCCAGGTTCAAAACCCTGAAGTTGCTGGTTTGCGCATGGGCTCACCAGCTTGAGCATGGGGTCGCTGGCTTCAGCATGGGGTCATCAACATGAGCCCATGCTTGCTGGCTTTGTCCAAAAGTCACTGGCTCAAAGCTCAAGGTCGCTGGCTTTGAGCCCAAGGTTGCTGGCTTGAGCAAGGGATCACTTGCTCTGCTGTAGCCCCGGGTCAAGACACATGTGAGAAAGCAATCAATGAACAACTAAGGTGCTACAATGAAGAACTGATGCTTCTCATCTCTCTGCCTTCCTGTCTGCCTGTCCCTATCTGTCCCTCTCTCTGTCTCTGTCAAAAATAAAAAAGGTATTTTGAGAGAAAGAGACCATATTCATATAATTTTTATCACAGTATATTATTGTGATGTTCTATTTTTTTATTAGTGTTGTTAATCTCTTACTGTGCCTTATTTATTTATTTATTTATTTATTTATTTTTATTAAGTGAGAGGTAGGGAAGCAGAGACAAACTCCTGCATACAACCCAACTGGGATCCCCCTGCAAGCCCCCTACCAGTATATGTTCTGCCCATCTGAACCACTGTTCCATTTCTCAGCAACCGAGCTACTTTAGTGCCAGAGGCGAGGCCATGGAGCCTTCTTCAGACCTAAAGCCAACTTTGCTTGAACCATTTGAGCCCTGGCTGCAGAATAGGAAGAGAGAGAGAGATGGGGGGGTGGGGCTGGAGAAGCAGATGGTTTCTTCTCCTGTGTGCCTGACTGGGAATGGAACCCGGGACTTTCACGTATCCGGCCAACACTCTACCACTGAGCCAACCAGCCAGGGCTACCATGCCTAATTTATAAATTAAACTATCTTAAGGATGTATGGATAGGAAAAAACAGAATATATAGGGTTTGGCACTATCTGTGGTTTCAGGCATCCATTGGGGTCTTGGCATATAGTCCCCTAAGATAAGTGGAGACAAATACACATTCATTAAACTGGCAAAAAATTTGAAAGCTGTATAATGGCAAGTGTTGGCAGGAGTATGAGCCTATGGCAACCCTTATGCCTTGCTAGTGGGTCTGCGGACTAATGCTGCCTATCTAGGGAACAATCTTTCCTAGTATTTCAGAAAATTATATTTAAGCCTCCCTATAACCCAGAAATCCTTCCCCTGACATTATCTTTCAAAGAAGTGATCAGTCAAGGTTATAAAGAGCATATAAGCTTACCCTAGTGTTATTGTAATGTCCTGGAATTGAAGACAGTCTGGGTGCCCATCCTTGACTGGACAGTTTCTACACCTCTGCAGCAGGAGAATACTTTGATCAATAGAGAAGTGGCCTGGTTGTGTATGCAGCACCATTAAAGAATTTTTAAAACAGACTTGTGCAAATAAAAAGAAGGCAAAATGATGAAATATATAGCCATTATATGATTAAAATTGTTTGTACACAGATAACATATGAACATGGAGTGGGATCAAGGAAAAGAAACCTTTTTTTTAAGGGGAAAAGGACTGATTTCCTTTCTATGCCATTTAACTGTAGAAAAGAGTAGATTCATGTCTCAGTGACATAGTCATCTTTGGGTAACTTCCTCACTTGGGCCTCTCTGCCTCAGGAAACACATCACATTCTTTACAAAAAAATCCCCAGCATCTCTAATATTTAGCTCAAGACCATAACGAGAAGAAGTGCAGAAGAGCCAAGAATACAGTCTGATCCCCACTAGAACATCTAGAAGAATTTGACAACAGTGTGTCATAAAGCAAGAAAATGTTCTCTTTCCCCACTACTTTGCAGTGACATGTCCAGAGAAGCTTGCCAAAATTTTACATAGTAATAAACATCTTCCATCTGGCTGGCTTCTTGTTCTTGGAAGGATTTATAGAAATCAAGTCACACCTTCCTTGAGAAGATTAGTATATTTTATGTGGAAAAAAATAAATTGTTTGATTTTTTTAAAAAGAGATTCAATATATATAATGGAGACTTCACAATGGTGACAGGGTAGGTGGAATCTACAGTCACCTCCTCCCAGGACCAAACTGGAATTACAACTAAATAAATTATGAAACAATCACCCTAACTGAAGACTAGCTAAAGAGAAGTCTCATAATCAGGAATTCACAGAAGCCACATCAAGACTGATAGGAAGGGCAGAGACATGAAAAGAGATGGCCCAGCTCCCACAGGCAGCAGCTGAGGTTCTGGAGAGACATCTCCACTGTGGGGCTGGAGGATTCCCTCTGAAAAGAACGGGATCTAGATCTCAAGCTGGGCTCCCCAGCCCGGAGTATCAGAGCTGGCAAGAGGGGCCCAAATAACATCTGGCTGTGAAAAACAGCAGGGTCTGTCTGCCAGGGACAGATAGGAGTCTGCAGAGATGCAAGCACCTTCTTAACAAGCCAATTCACAAAATCTCATTTGTAGCCACTCACCCTGGGCTTCAGTGGAGGAAGGGCAGAGCAGACTAGTCACATGAGAGTCTGGGGTTTGTGGCTCTGGGTAGAGAGCTGAAGGGACAGCACCAGGATTCCTGTGCTGAGTGTAGGGCCAGTAGTTGCTGCCATCACAGCTGCTAGGCACATGCAGGTTCACATTAGATTTGGGAAGATGGTAGAGAAACAGTGGAGTCAAAAACTGGTTGGCCATTTCTTTTATTCTAGTCTTACACCCAGCAGGCGAGTAAAAACACACAGGGCACCAAAACCCACTCATTCAGCACTCACAAAGCTACTGACACATCCGAGTTTTCCTAGATCAAAGGCCCCCACCAGTTTGGCGGAGCTCACAAAGCCCCTCTCCTCTGTTCCTCATCTCCTTCTCTCTGCACAAACTGGCTTCTCCTTCAGCACCATGCCATCTTGGCTGCTTCTCTGCAAAAACATGGCCACCTCCTCTTAAAACTTTGTGGTGTGAAAACCTCTCCTCCAGCAAACATTAGCATAACCAATCCCTTTCCCAAGCAGGAAGGTAATTAGCAGTATCACCTGGCAGTGGCCATTTTTAACAATAAAAGTGAGCAAAATCAAATTACACAAATTTTACAAACTTATTTGCCCAACACTGGGTCACTCTCCCACACCACAGATACCATTTTTCTGGAGTGGCGCACTCCCCTCTGTGTGGCATCAGCCTGGGTAAAAATAATAGCCCACCCTCTGGACTCCCATTTGCCCCACCCTGCAGAGCTTACACCCTGCTGAGGAGTCAGCTGCCTTGGTCAAGGTGTGGAGGTCTGGGCAGATTCAGGAAGAGTCAGTGACTAAGTTGAGTGGTTTTGGGGCAGGGGGCATTCCCCACTTTTCCAAGAACCTCACTGGCACTCCCTGTTCACAGGGGATCCACTGGAGCCACCCTCTGGTCTTCCAGCAGACCTACACATCCAGCTCCAAAGGCCCCATGCACCCAACTCCTAGATACTCTTTCTTGTTGACTTTGGGACAGAATCTGGGACAAACTGCATAGTGTGCCCTGGGATGGGGGCCACAGTCCTCACTGTTCCTAAAATCAGACTAGCACCTTCCCCTCATGGTACAAGCACTTGCCCCTATCTGGTGACTCACTGTGAACCTACCTCATGCAACCTGAGTACCGTCAGAGGCTCTTTCAGTGACTAAGCCTAACAGGCAGCCAGAACATGGAGGCAGGCAGAGGTAGATCTAGGGGTACTTTGGGCTTTCTGCTAACCTGCCCCAGGACTTGGTGCTGGTACAAGTCAGCCTTGGTGCACAAATTAGTGGCCACAAACTGTGGATCACCTGTAATTCTATACAGGTTGCCCAGGATCAGTCACAGTCAGCATCTAACATTGGCCTGCACTAGACACCCTCCCAAGAGACTGAGAACGACCACAACACACCCAGTGACCAGATTCGGAAAATGTCAGAGCAGTATTCAGTAAGTTCCACAAACAGCTCCTGAAGGTGATACTTTTTCAAAGTTAAATGCATGCACATTTCTTAAAATAGTTAGGGTTTAGAATTTGATAATAGAATTTATTTTCCTGAAAAATATTTTTTGAGTCTGCTGCTTTTGCAGAGTTAGCTAGACTTCATGTCTCATTTTGTTGTTTTTCCTTCACTGGAATAATTCTGATCTGTATTTTATTTAAATTTTAAATAACAAGAGGATATTTTATCAAATACATCCATCCTCACTGTTTTTTATATCACCTCTCTGAATATGACCATTTCAGAATAGGATGAGACGATCCCTGGTCAGGGAACCCAATACAAAGAAAGCACCTATATTGACTCATCTTATTCAAATAATAATCCTATAAAAGAGTAAGTACTTTCCTCATTTTGTACAGGAAGAAAATAAGGTTCAGAGAAGTTATATAATATGCACAAAGTCATAATTTTTTAATTGCTAAGGAAGAAAATATAACCTGTCAGACAAAATAAATGTCTAATGAGAACTCTGTAAATCTGTTTTAAAGTATATAATAACATCATACTTTGAGTTTCGTAGTGATTTAATTAAACATGCCAATTATGTTAGTATTTGGCTATAATATCTAAGTAAAAATATATCTTTTCTTAATTCTTAAATTATTAATTTTCTCTTTTCTTTTTTCTGTTGGCCTATTTATATAGCTCTTCATGTCACATTACCCAGCTGATAATCAGCAGTTGTTGTTTTTTTTAAATTCTAGAACCTAATATTTTATACAATAAAAACAAGTCAGCTACCCATAGAAACTTTTCAGAGAAAATATATAACTTGTGCCAATGGACACTTCTGGTCCAAAAATAATAACAATAAATAAGGCCATAAAGTAAATTTAAAATGTTCCCAGTTGGAATTGAAAATAAGGAGCTTTGGTTAGCTGCCCAATATGTGAACTAAATTTAGAGTTTATTTGTATGCTCTGTTTTCAGTTATCACTTATTAGGTACTCGTTATATGTCAAACATTATGCTAAATGCCCTTTAAAAATCCTCAATGAAACTGTATGTGACTGATATCATTCTCCTGAATTTATACTGCAACTATTTATGATCACTATTATTCTCCCTAAATAATAGTTAAGAAATTTGGGCCCTGGCCGATTGGCTTAGTGGTAGAGCGTCAGCCTAGTGTGCAGGAGTCCCAGGTTCGATTCCCGACCAGGGCACACAGGAGAAGCGCCCATCTGCTTCTCCACCCCCCCCCTTCCTCTCTGTCTCCCTCTTCCCCTCCCGCAGCCAAGGCTCCTTTGGAGCAAAGTTGGCCCCGGGCACTGAGGATGGCTCTGTGGCCTCTGCCTCAGGCGCTAGAATGGCTCTGGTTGCAACAGAGTGACGCCCCAGATGGGCAGAGCATCACCCCCTGGTGGGCATGCCGGGTGGATCCCGGTCGGGCACATGCGGGAGTCTGTCTAACTGCCTCCCCGTTTCCAACTTCAGAAAAATAAAAAAAAAGGGGGGGATTTGGCACACAAAGAAGTAAAATGGTTTGCCTAAGGACACACAGTAACTAGAAGAGCTGAATATAATGTTCGTATCATAAATGTAAGGGTAAGATAACTGGTCAAAAGACCCAACTTCACGTTCTTATTTTAATTGATGAATTAAGCAGATGTATCTATCTCTACCTTGTTGCTCCACGTTCACCACTACTGGCTGTAAATAAGTATTAGAGGAAATGAGAAAAAGTAGCTGACCAAAGATTTGACACAATTCTCTAGGCTCATACTGTTGATAAGCCAGGGCAGTAGCAGCTAAACCCAGGACACGCCCAGGAGGAGGTAGGGACAGAGGTGGAAATTAGTCCTTCAGTAGCATTTCTAGAAAGAGCTAAAGTTCAAAGCAACTTAGTTTCAAGAGTGGAAGTAAAAATAAAGTGATCATCGGGTGATGAATTGAAGGACTTCCTTCTACGCAGTTACACAAGTTGGCACATCTTCTCCTGTGTGCAGGAATGACATTTATTCCCAACCTAAAAACCAAGAACTATTCTTATCTTTATTTTTAAATTTTATTTAGAAAATTGACTTTAACAGGGTGACACTGATCAATAAGAGTACATAAGTTTCAGATGAACTGTTCTATAGCATTTGAACTGCTGATTATGTTATATACCCATCACCCAAAATCAAATCATTTTCTGTCACCTTATATTTGTCCCTTTTTATACCCTCCACCCCACCCTTGCCTGCCTCCCCATTCACTCAGGTCTCCTTCCCCTTTCCCCACGTTCCCTTCTCACTGGTAACCACTTCACTTTTATCTATGTCCGTAAATCTCACTTTTATATCCCACCAATGTGTGAAATCATACAATTCTTAGCTTTTTCTGATTTACTTATTTTACACGGTACAATGTTCTCAAGGTCCATCCTATTCTGTAAAGAGATAGGCATCTGCAATAGATGCCTGAGAAGAGCTAAAACTTCTAGAATGGTTATTAGTTCTCACAGAGTATAGGTCTAGGATGGGTCAGCAATTGCCAACTTTCTTCTCAGACATCCAAAAGTGAAAGAAGTCTAACAGTCAAAAGAGAGGTCTACTGGGGAACCAGGCCTACACATCTGTCGCAAGAATGCATGCCATCGAGCTATATAAATTAACCTAGTTCTTTAATCATAACTGATAAGCAAGGATCCCACTCGAGGTGAACTGCTAGTATAACAGAGAAGGACGTGTATGAAGAAGCGAAATAACTGAACGTGGAACAAGCAGATTCAGGGATCAGATGATAATTCAATAGATATGTTAATATTTTCAAAGAGAGTTAAGAAAATGGACATAGAATTGTAAAAAAGAAAACTGGAGCAAGAAAGAGTTTGTGGAAATTAAAGGAAGACTAATTTAATTTTTATAAAGGAATAAATCACAAGAAAAATTGCCTAGAAGGTAAGTAAAGGAAAAGAGAGAGAGAGAGACAGAGAGAGAGAGAGAGAGAGAGATAAAAAATGCAAGAAAATTTCAGAAATATAGAGAACAGTCCAAAAGCTGAATGCCTAACTGTGGAAATTCTAGAAAGAGAAAACAGGAGGAAATAATTTTAAGTACTCACAAATGGAAATTTGAGTAGAGAAGAGAGGATTGGATAAAGAAGATTTGGTACATATATACAATGGAACACTATTCATCCATAAAGAAATGATGACATCAGATCATTTACAGCAACATGGATGGACCTTGATAACATATACTGAGTGAAATAAGTAAAACAGAAAAAGCTAAGAACTGTATGATTCTATACATAGGTGGGACACAACATTGAGATTCATGGACATAGATAAGAGTGCAGTGGGTACCAGGGGGAGGGGAAGGGAGGAGAGGCAGGTAGTGGGGGAGGGGAAGGGGCATAAAGAGAAACAAATATAAGGTGACAGAGGATGATTTGACTTTGGGTGATGGGTATACAACATAATCGACTGTCCAAATGATGTGCAGATGTTTTCTCTAAATCTATGTACTCTAGTTGACCAATGTCACCCTGTTAAATTTAATTGTCTAAATAAAAAAAATAAATTTTTAAAAAAGGACAAACTAAGTGATAATGATGAATAAAAAGAACTGCATCTAAGCACATCATTATAAATATTCAGAACCCCAAGGAAAAAGAAAATATCTTATAAGTTTCCATGAATAGAAAAAATTACTTACAAGATATAATAAATCAGGTTCACATCACATTTTTTTTATCAGCAATAACAAATGCTAAAAACAATAGAACATTTTTAACATTCCAAGGACAAAATCACTTTAAACCTATAATTCTATATCCTCACAAACAATCATGCATGAAGATAAAGACATTTTCAAACATGGGAAGACTTAGAAAGTTTACCTTCCACAGAACCTTTCCAAAACAAGTATTTTAACTTGTGCTCCAGAAAGTAGAAAAAAAAAAGAATTCTAGAAATAAGAGGGCCTGACCTGTGGTGGTGCAGTGGATAAAGCCGATTCAAAATCCTGGGCTTGCCTGGTCAAGGCACATATGGGAGTTGATGCTTCCTGCTCCCCCCCCCCTTTCTCTCTCTCTCTCTCTCTCTCTCTCTCTCTCTCTCTCTCTCTCTCTCTCTCTCCTCTCTAAAATGAACAAATAAAACAAAAACAAAAAAAAGGAAGAAAAGAAATAAGAGGACCTGTGCTCTGGCTGGGTGCTTCAATGGATAAAGTGTTGCCCCAGTGCACTGAGGTTGCTGTTTCAATCTGTAGTCAGGACGAGAAGCAATCAATTAGTGCACAACTAAATGGAACAACTAAGTGAAACAAGTTGATCTTCCTCTCTCTCTCTCTCTCTCTCCCTTCCTCCCTTTCTCTCTCAAATCAATGGGGAAAATTTTTTTTAAAAAAGAAGAGGACCTGTATCTAACACATAGTTGGATCTAAAATTTCAATAATTAAAAAGATTTCCATTATAAGTATTCTGCAGAAGACCTAAAGCAACTTGTATAAATTATGGGACTCCAAGAAGACTGTTGTCAACAAAACGTGACTAATCTTTAACACAGGGGTCGGGAACCTATGGCTCGCGAGCCAGATGTGGATCTTTTGATGGCTGCATCTGGCTTGCAGACAAATCTTTAATTAAAAAAAATAATATTAAATATATAAAACACTCTCATGTATTACAATCCATTCATTTCCTACCGCTTATGTTCATGGTTGCAGGTGGCTGGAGCCCATCATGGTTGTCCTCCAGGACAACACCAATTTTTTATTATAACGTACATGGGTCACTGTATGGCTCTCATGGAATTACATTTTAAAATATGTGGCGTTCATGGCTCTCTCAGCCGAAAAGGTTCCCGACCCCTGCTTTAACAAATGGAATTATTAGACAATCCTAGAAATAAGCGAAACATATGGTTTCTTTTTGGTTCTTTAACATGAAAAAGAAAGGCAACTGGCAACTGCAAGGCGGGGTGGGGAGGGAATATATGAAAAGTCTCAATGGAAACATGCACATCGTGCAGGTAGTACAGATTTGAACAAATAAGTGATCTAAAAAGAGAGATAATCCATTGGACCTTGAAATTTGAAACGTTCTAAAAATAGCATGGGAATCAGTTAACCCATTCATATTCAAGAGAATGAAGAAACTAGAAATAGCTTATCCTTTGACTGAAATCTCATCAGAGAAACTGGAAAACCCAGTTCCCAGAGCTAAGGGAGGCCAGCGCAGGAAGGATAGACTGAAAGGAGGGAAGAGAAATAGGCAGCCCAAATAAAACAAGAACTCTACAATAAAATCATCCAAAGGGGGGGGGGGGGGGAGAATGAAAATACATCCACAACTTACATATTACTACAGAGGTAGAAATTTGTAAAGCACTTAACATGTTTCTACCACAATGTTTTAACCATTTCTTGAACACCTCTGAACACCTTACTCTAACCTTCTGCCTCATTACCCACTCTCACTACATTCCTTTTCCTAACACTGTCTCCTGCTCTTAGAGCACATAAAGCTCATTCCTGTCACAAAGCCTTCATTCTTTTCTGTTTGCTATCTGGAACATAATCATCTCAGTTTGTTCCATGGCTGTCTTCTTTTTTTTTTTTCTTAATTTAGAGCCCCCTTTTCAGAGAGGTCTGCAGCCCACCCTACCTCTCGTCATTCTTTACCACATTAGCTTATTTATTTATTATAGCACTTTGTTTCTGTCAAAGTTTATTATATTTAGTTTGCTTATCTCCCCCCCCAGCACACAGACATCCATGAGGACATGGGTTTTTGTCTGTCACTTTCAGTATTATGTCCTCAGCACCTGTAGCCCTAGTTAGGCACATACTATACAAGGATTGGTGCATTTCAGATATTATGCTAAGCTCTTTACATATAGAAGATTGCTTACTCTTTACAACAATGTACTCTGCACCGTTTGCAGATGAGGAAATGGAGCCACAGGAGTTAAATAACTTGCCCAGTGTCACACGGTAAGTGAAAGTGGAAGCTCATGGATTCAAATCTAGGTTTATAATCCCCAAATGCTTTCTCATAGACATTCTTTTATTTTACCTCCCTGAAATATGCAAGGTATTTTCAAGGCACTGAATATATCATAAAATGTGGTTCTTGTACTTGAAGGACATATAGAACTGGTTAGGGACATAGGATGCTTACATAAAGAGACAAGTAATAATAATAAGAGGCAGCTGCTCCAATGAACATCCCTATCTTTAAGGTGAGGAGACAAAGAAGAACTCAAAATAAAGTGAGAGAAAAACAGTATACAACTCAGTGGCTCCCCATGCCAACCAAGGCTCAGTACCTGTGATCTCCTTGCTCCAGAAAGCAGTGGTACCCAACCCCCAGGCCGTGGACCCGTACTGGTCCGTGGGCCATTTGGTACCAGTCTGCAGAGAAAGAATAAATAACTTACATTATTTCTGTTTTATTTATATTTAAGTCTGAACAATGTTTTATTTTTAAAAAATGACCAGATGCCCTCTGTTACATCCATCTAAGACTCACTCTTGACGCTTGTCTCATAAGTTCGACAATTATATTTAAAAATACCACAGTTATTACGCCAGTCGCATAATTTTATTTTGTGCATTTATCCGTCCCACCCTAAAGGCCAGTCCATGAAAACATTTTCTGACATTAAACCGGTCCGTGGCCCAAAAAAGGTTGGGGACCATAAAGAACCTACTAGTTGCCTGACCACGTGGTGGCGCAGTGGATAGAGCATTGACCTGGGATGCTGAGGACACAGGTTAAAAACCCTGAGGCCACTGGTTTGACAGTGGGATCATAGACTTATGTAACCCCATGGTCATTGGCTTGAAGCCCAAGGTCACTAGTTTGGCTTGAACCCACTGCTGAAGGCACATATGAAAAGCAATCAATGAACAACTGAAGTACAGTGCCGTAAAGTCATGGTGCATTTTTGACCGGTCACAGGAAAGCAACAAAAGATGATAGAAATGTGAAATCTGCACCAAATAAAAGGAAAACCCTCCCAGTTTCTGTAGGATGATGTGGCAGCATGTGCGCATGCGCAGATGATGATGTAACACCGTGTATACAGCAGAGCAGCCCACGGCCATGCCAGTCGAGATGTGGACGGTACAGAGGAAAGTTCATTGTGTTCTGTGGCTCGCTTAATTCGAATCTGTGACCAAAGTGCAACGTGAATATCGGCGCATTTATAATGAAGCGCCACCACATAGGAACAACATTACTCGGTGGGATAAGCAGTTGAAGGAAACCGGCAGTTTGGTGGAGAAACCCCGTTCTGGTAGGCCATCAGTCAGTGATGAGTCTGTAGAGGCTATACGGGATAGCTAAAAACTCTGTGTGGGAGCCCACATCTAACTGCACTGAATAGGTATGAAACTGGGAGAGTTTTCCTTTTATTTGGTGATTTCACATTTCTATTGTCTTTTGTTGCTTTCCTGTGACCGGTCAAAAACGCACCATGACTTTACAGACACACTGTACTGCCACTACAAGTTGATGCTTATCATCTCTCTCCCTTTCTGTCTCCTTTCTTTCTCTCTTTCTCTCTCTCTTTCTCTCTCAAAAAAGTGGAGGGGGGGGGCTCTGCTAGTCATTCTACCCCTCATGACAAAATCCTTCATAACACTGGTGTGCTTTAGTTATCCAGAATGGCCTGCAGCAAAAATTTTTGGATGACTAAAACTAACGTTGTTAAGCAATTACAATGTTTAATTTTATTCTTAAAATCTTGTTAAAATGAATTAAAAGTACTTTAAATACTATATAATTTTTCCTAAGTTTATGTCTAAGGGCCAGCTGATTCCGAATGATAAAGATTTCATTTTGATATAGACTGCTGAGCCTATCCCCTACCTAGACTATCTTACTCACCGCGTCCGTGGAGCGTCTGCAAACATATTAGTGGGCTTCTCAGGTGATCTTGATGCCCAGCCAGGTTTGGGACCAGAAATGAACATAAATTTACCTTTAATTGATGACTTAGAGCCTTTTTATTTGTGCCTATTACTGAACTGTGAACTCATTACAGCCATAGTTAGTGTGAGTGATAGTCACCACATTCCTGAGTCTCGATTTCCTCACTTGTAAAAGCAAAAATTAATTGGATTATATGATGTCTAAAATCCTTACTTCTAAAATTCTAATTCTTCAAAAAGGAGCTTCTCCAGGATCTGAACTAAAATATGACTTCTTTGAAGAATGGCCCACTTACACACACACATTTACACACACAGTTTCTTTCCAAAATGAATACTCTGATGGGAAACCTCAAATACAAAACATTTAACCATAGAAGTAGTATTTTAGCAACAAATTCTTCAAATATTTTGGCCAGTTCTTTTTGAGCCTTGATGACATATAAATTTAAATTATTTAATATTCTGTTGATGGGTCAAAAATGTCTAGTTTTTGCTGGTGTTTTTCTTTTTTTATTTTGGTTTTGTATGTACAATAATCTTATGTTCCAAAAAAATTAAAAGTAAATGAATAAATAGAAATGTGATTCAACAGACTTATATACATATGTACACACACTCATCACAAACACATACACATACAGACAGAATACTTGAAATAAAAATAGCACTGAATAGCATGATTACAAGTGTTTCCTCTGCACTAGCAGCTTTCAACCATAGCCATTTTTTCTCCTCTTCCCATTCCAGGAGTTATTTGGCGATGTTTGCAAACAGTTTTTATTATCACATTGGGTAGGGCGGTTGCTACTGGCATCTAGTGGGTAGAGGCCTGGGATGCCGCTATACACCCTACAATGAAAAAGCCTGCACAAAAAGAGATTATCTGGCCCAAATTGTCAGGGCTAAGGTTGAAAAACCCTACTCTATACAGTGGTGTGAGGCATCAAAATAAGGGGAAAATCAAACTCTTTATTCTGTAGCAGACAGCTGAAAAGAAAAGAGAAAGAATAAAACAATTACCTCCACAATTCCACATAAATCTCCATAACCAAGACTATTTCATGCCTACACTATAGAGTTTTTATTTCTACCCTTATCAACACTTCTAAGCACTTTAGAAAGAAAAGACAAGCTATTCCCTTTTATGTTTGGTCTGTCAGTGGTCCTTTACTTTCTAGGCCTTTTCCCACAATGTAAGTGAAATGCCTTGCCACATGGTGTGGGAAAGATTTTAATAATGCTTACCTCACCTCCTCTGAAGATAAAGTTTCTGCAGTTTCTGGCCCAGTATTTTATGTATTTCACATACATAAAAAGTAAACATGGTACCATGTTTCAGCAATGCTTGTCTTTTTAAACAAGTTATGAAGACAAATAAATAGCAATCTAATTCATTTACAGCAGTGAGGTCTAGATTTTGTATATCTATATATGCATATTTGGTGCATCTTAATAATTTATAGGTGATAGAAGAACTTTACATTTGGAGATACCTTGGAATTTATTCCCCTATTTCCTAATATCATAGTTCATCAAATTTAAAATGCCATTAGTTGAAAGATACACTACACTATTTTATTGTGTACCACTGAAAGAAAATATACGTCAATTGAAAATGACATGCCTTCAATCTCAAGACGTATCAATTTGAGAGACATCAAAATGTGGAAAAGGTGCATCTTAGAATTGATGAAATATATTATTCTATACTATAGTATCTTTTTGCCTTTCTAAGATAAAAGTCCTATGTTATGTTATACTATTAAAGTCCTTTCACAATCATGTAAGAAGGTATATACATCATACAAAACACATAAACGGTGAAAAAACTAGTTTAGAGAAACAAACCAAAATCTTATGTCATTCTAAATTTCCTTTTAAGTTATAGATGCACTAGATACTTTGCTAACTGGACAGAATTTTTTTAAATCTAGTTATAGTTTTTCTATGGGAAAAAATATGGTTTTATAGGGGAAAGTTGTAACAGATAACTAATTATCTAATTATAGTTTTTAAATGAGGGAAAGTTACAGCAGGTATTAAATTAACTGGATCTCAATTAATTAGAAGTATTAGTTAACTGTGATAGAGAGAAAGTGCCTTTGACAAAAAGGTAGATAACAGGACTTTTGTTTAGGAAAAATGATTTTGAGGTCAAATCACATTTAAGCTACTTTTGTGTTTTGCTTTATTTTAAAATAAATTCTACCTACAATGAAGGTAATAAAACTACAGTTGACCCTTGAACATCATGGGGTAGAGGTCCTGACAACTACCCCAACCCCCCGCAGTGGAAAAATCTGCATATCACTTTCAACTCCCCCAAAACTTAACTACTAATAGTCATTGTTGACCAGAGGCCTTACCGATAACATAAATACTTAATTCATGTATTACACATGTTATATATATATATATATTATATACTGTGTACAATAAAGTAAGGTAGAGCAAAGAAAATGTTAAGAACAGTCATAAAAAAGAAAATACATTTACAGTATTTATTGAAAAAAGTCTGCTTATGCCTGACCTGTGGTGGCGCAGTGGATAAAGCGTTGACCTGGAAATGCTGAGGTCGCCGGTTCAAAACCCTGGGCTTGCCTGGTCAAGGCACATATGGGAGTTGATGCTTCCAGCTCCTCCCCCCTTCTCTCTCACCTCTCTCTCCCTTTCTGTCTCTCTCTCCTCTCTAAAAATGAATAAATAAAATAAAAATAAAATTTATAAAAATAAAAAAAAGTCTGCTTATAAGTGAATCCATGCCTTTCAAATCCATGTTGTTCAAGGGTCAACTGTTATTTGTCCTGTGATTGCTTTGAGGAACTATAAATTCTTTAAAAAAAAAAAGTGAGTCTTGGTTTCTAGACTAAGTTTGGCATTGCATCATAAGAAACGTGTGTGGAGGGGTGGGGGTGGAGCTGAGAAAGACTTTTAGCCAAGAGGATTAATTCTTTCCTAAGTTGAAAATGTATTTCACAGAATAGCCTATCCACCTAGATATTTTTATAGGTCAGGTTTTCCTGTAGAAAGAAAACCTTTGATGAGTAGTCTACTCATCCAAAGTAGAAATTACCAATAGAAATATTTGTTATCGTTTTTTGGTTTTGTTTTTTTTACAGTGACAGAGAGAGAGTCAGAGAGAGGGATAGATAGGGACAGACAGACAGGAATGGAGAGAGATGAGAAGCATCAATCATTAGTTATTTATTGCGACACCTTAGTTGTTCATTGATTGCTTTCTCATATGTGCCTTGACCGTGGGGCTGCAGCAGACCGAGTAACCCCTTGCTCAAACCAGCGACCTTGGGTCCAAGTTGGTGAGCTTTGCTCCAACCAGATGAGCCCATGCTCAAGCTGGTGACCTCAGGGTTTTGAACTTGAGTCCTCCGCATCCCAGTCCGCTCTATCCACTGCGCCACCGCCTGGTCAGGCTGTTTGGTTTTTTTAGGGGGGAGGGGTTGTTTTTTTTTTTACTAGAAGCTAAAAATTAAATAAGGCTAAAGTCCCAATACATATACCATAGCTGTTCTCGGCAAGATGCTTAATAATACCATTGGCTATACATTCTCCCCAGCACCAGTGAGCTGCCTATTGGACAAAGTGGCCATCAAGCTACCAAAATTGTCAAAATCCCAATGTACTGTTTGAGTAATTTTCCTTAAATAACCCTGTGAATACCAATCTAAAAATGAAAATAGAAAACAAGGCCCCAAGGGTTCTGTGTCAACCACATGAGAATAACATCAACAATATACTTCTTGGCATCCCGGAGTGTTATAATATAATCATGAAGCACAGTGTATGTAGGAAAGGGGGACCTTAAAACCCTGAACAGTAAACAACAAACAGCTGCCTTCCTGAACTTAAAAGTAAATTTAACTTATCCAACAGTTGAAGCTATACAATCAGTCTAGTGAGGTCACTGCTTCCCTCTTCAGATGGTAGGCTTGTATTCCTGTTATTTATTTAGCAGTCTTGGAAATTCCATTTCTACTTTCAGATGGCTTATTCTAGAAAATGGCAAGTAATGCCATACTACTGCTGCACCACAATAAATGGCCCTTTTTGAAATTTTAAGGCCAACTGCAGAGGGAAACTGAAACAGGTTGTTATTAAGAGTAAGGTACTTCAAATGCCTAAACACTGATTATCCTGAGGGAAATAACACAGGAACAGTAAGGCCCTTGCTTTAGAAAACTGTGAAACAGCTTCATGTTCACTTTAAGTAATTTCAGGGGATTTTTTATAATCTGAAAACTCAGACCATGCTTGTTCTTATTTTTGAAATGGAGTTCTCATTAAAGTGTGTGTGTGTGTGTGTGTGTGTGTGTGTGTGTGTGTGTGTGTGTGTGTTTAACTCAGTGTACATTGAGAAGGCTTTCTGTAAATAGTCTATGAATGAATGACCATGAGAAAGTCAAACATTGAACATGTATAAGCATGATCTTCATTTAAATAAGTATACGTTAATAGATCTCAGCAGTATAATAAAATAAAACTTCAAAATTAAAGTGACACATTTGATTGTGTGCATAATCATAGACTTTTAGGGTCATAAGGAGCCCTACAGGTCACCTAAGTCCAACCCCCTCAATTTTCAGATGAAGAAACTGAAGATAAGAAAGACAACTGCTACCCATAGTGTGTTAAGGATGTGGTCCAGGCTGGTGCCAACATCAGTCACTAAGGCCTGTATCTCCACCAGGATCCACAGTCATTACAAGCCTTCACAATAATTTGGGATTTAATTTAATTATCATTTAAATTACAAATTACTATACAAATACAGCTAAACTAAGAACACTTATGTTCAGCTGAGGACAGTATCTGGGAAGATAGATACAATAGAAAATACTTACTGCAGTTGCTGATGTCAGGAAAAATCTGGAACAGACTGTGACTTATAGCTCTGGGTTGGGGGCCACAACCACCACCTTCCCTGAAGCCTGACTGGTACCTTCCACTTGGGGGAGATCCACTAGCTGCAACCGCCAGATTCCACCAGAGGCTTTCAGTGACCGAGCTTAACAAGCAGCCAGCAGGTGAAGGCAACCAGAGGCAGACCTCAGGGTGCCTTGGGGCATTTTATGACCAGCCAACAGGCCTGTTTCTGTAAAGCCAGCTATGGTATGCAGCTACATCCTTCCTGCACACATCTAAGCCCAGCAGAGGCATCCACAAACTGTAGATCACTTGTAACTCCAAATAGGTTGCTGAGAGCCAGTCACAGGGAGCACCTTACATTGACCTGAATCAAGTTCCCTCCCAAGAAGCCCCAAACCAACACATCTCGTGGCCAATTTGAGACAACATCAGAGCAGGATCCAATTAGCTTCACAAGCAGCATATCTGGAGGGAGATCTTAGCAGGCACCAAACCCAGCTGAAGTAAATTCTGCCTTGTGTGCTCAGCACCTTCAGAACAGCTCGCAAACTTTGGTCAGGGTAGAGCCTCACCATCAGCCAGTCTGATGGTCAATCCCATACAGAATGACCCAATAGCACTCAAGACCATTACAACAGTAGGGCCTACATAACTCACATAAGGAACATTCTGGAACATCCAGTTCAGATGATCTAGAAGATTGTACCACTAGACCCAACAGAAAACCAACTACATAAGGGCAACCCAAGAAAGCTGGGAATCATGGCAAACTATCTAATACATAGAAACAAACACAAAAAGGCAGCCAAAATGGGGAGAAAATAAAACAGACCCCAAATGACAGAACAGGAGACTCTCCAGAAAAAAAAGAGCTAAATGAAATAAAGATAAGCAATTTATCAGATATAAAGTTCAAAGTAGAGAGACAAGATGGCGCTGGAGTAGGCGGACGTACCAACATCTACCTCGCAGAACCAAAGTGGATTACAAACTAATTTTAAGAACTATCATCTGGAAAAACCAACTTTGGACTAAACTAAGAGGACTCTTCAACCAAGGAACACTGAAGAAGCCACATCGAGACTGGTAGAAAAAGCGGAAACGCGGAGAGGGCTGCCCAGCTCCCCGGAGCGAACGGCAGCAGGGAGAAACTCGTGTGGTGGGAAGTGAGTTTAGCAGAGGGGAAAGGGTCCTGAGCCCCAGGAACAAAGCCGCAGCCTGCAGCCCCAGAGCCAAGAAGAGGTATTTAGTTGAAAACAAGTCAGGATACTGTTTGTGAGAAAGAGTCTGATTTCTCAGACCCAGGATCCTTCTTAAAGGGACCGCGCAGAACATCTCTCTCACAACCACTCACCTGGGGCTCCTGGGGATGGGGAGAGAGGAGAGGACCAGAGTAACAGGAAGAGAGTGTAATCTAGGAGGCACAGGGAGAAACATTTTGGGAGATAGCCACCCTAACCCCAGGGACGAGTCACTCCCCAAAGCTGAAGTGAATATTTCCCCCAGAAACAGCAATACCAGCAAAGGGAAGCAGGAGAGCAGCCAAACAAGCTCCCCCGTGGCATTCAGAGCAGAGTCGCATAGAAGGAGGGAGCTTTTGGGTCTACAGTAGTGAGTCTTAGGGTCCGAGCAGCAACGCCCCCACCCATGCGGCTGAGGGCTCGCGGGAGGGTGGGTGGTTCTACTGGCAGGGGCAGAAGCCAGCTGGCCACCACTGGGCTCAGGTGTGAGCTCAATCTTGCCCAGCTGGGGTAAAGGGGGCGTGCAAAAGCGGCCAAGCTCAGCTGCCGGCAGCCTGTAATCCAGCCTGTGGGAGAAGGGCGGGAATCCTGGAAAGGGTGGAGACCAGGCCCTGAGCAAGGGCACAGGAGCATAGCCTTGCCCCGCCCATGCAACCCAGGCTTGCGGTCTGACTTGGGAGCCGGCTTCTCCCGTGGGGGTGGAGCCAAAAGCCCAAAAGACACGGAGTTCCACTACTGAGCTGAGCTTGAGCACACGGTTCTGCCTGGTGGTAGAGCCAAGGCTAGCAGCCGTTCCTCGAGCGGGCCCCTCCTGCAAGGGCAGGGCGAAAGCCCTGAAACAGGCTGAGACCCGCAGCTGAGCAAAGGTGCTTGCCAGTGCCCTCAGGACCAAGCATAACATCACACATGGGGGCAGGGCAAAGGCCAAGGCCACCAACACTTGTGCACCCAAGCGCATAATCACAGCCACTCCCGTGAAGAGAAAATGCGAAGGTAGAGAAATACAACACAAATAAACCAAGAGAAATCCCCAGAAAAGGACCTAAGTGAATCAGATATAACCAAATTACCAGATGCAGAGTTTAAAATAACGATTGTTAGGATGCTTAAAGATATTAGAACAACCATAGATGGCCATTATGAAAACCTAAATAAAGAGATAACAAATATAAAAAAGGACATTGAAATAATAAAAAAGAATCAGTCAGAAATGACAAATACAATATCTGAAATAAAGAATACAATGGAAGCAATTAAAAGCAGGATGGATGAAGCAGAGAATCGAATCAGCGAGTTAGAGGACACGATAAGTAAAGGCACAGAAGCAGAGCAGAAAAAAGAAAAGAGGCTCAAAAAGTCTGAGGAAACTCTAAAAGAGCTTTATGACAACATGAAGAGAAATAACATCCGCATCATAGG
Source organism: Saccopteryx bilineata (assembly GCF_036850765.1). NCBI lineage: Eukaryota > Metazoa > Chordata > Mammalia > Chiroptera > Emballonuridae > Saccopteryx > Saccopteryx bilineata. The sequence continues at coordinate 139,331,697 of NC_089494.1, forward strand.
GGTCCTGAAGAAGAAGAGAAAGAACAAGAGATAGAGACTTTGTTCAAACATATCATAGCGGAAAACTTCCCCCAATTAAGGCAGGAAAACATTTCACATGTTTAGGAAGCACAGAGAACTCCATTAAGGAGAAACCCAAAGAAACCAACACTAAGACACATCATAATTAAAATACCAAAGCTAAATGATAAAGAGAAAATATTAAAAAGCTGCTAGAGAAAAAAAGACTATCACCTACAAAGGAGCCCCCATAAGGATGACTTCTGACTTCTCAACAGAAACACTTGAGGCCAGAAGGGAATGGCGAGAAATATTCAAAGTAATGCAGAACAAGAACTTACAACCAAGACAATTTTATCCAGCAAGGCTATCATTTAAAATTGAAGGAGAAATAAAAAGCTTTACAGACAAAAAAAAAAAAATTCAAGGCATTCACTGCAACCAAACCAAGGCTGCAAGAAATGCTAAGGGACCTGTTGTAAAGAGATCAAAGGAAAAAAAGAATATAGCAAAAGAGAAATACACTTTTAAAGAAAAAAATGGCAATAAACAATTACATATCAGCAATAACCTTAAATGTTAATGGATTAAATTATCCAATCAAGAGACATAGGGTAGTTGCGTGCATAATAAAACAGGACCCATACATATGCTGTCTATAAGAGACATACCTTAAATTAAAAGATGCACACAAACTGAAGATAAAAGGATGGAAAAAAATATTTCATGCAAATGGAAATAAAAAAAAAGCTAGGGTAGCAATACTTATATCAGACAAAATGGACTTTAAAATAAAGACCATAGGTAGAGATAAAGAAGGTCATTACATAATGATAAAGGGAACAATCCAAAAGGAAGATATAACCATTATAAATATCTACGCACCTAATATAGGAGCACCTAAATATATAAAGCAGACTTTGATGGATTTAAAGGGCGAGATCAACAGCAATACTATAATAGTAGGGGATTTCAATACCCCATTAATATCATTAGATAGATCCTCAAGAAAGAAAATTAACAAAGAAACAGCAGACTTAAAGGACATACTAGATCAACTCGATTTAATAGATATCTTCAGAACCTTTCACCCTAAAACAACAGAATATACATTCTTTTCAAGCGCTCATGGTACATTCTCTAGAATAGACCACATGTTAGCGCACAAAACTGGTCTCAACAAATTTAAGAAGATTGAAATCATATAGAGCATTTTCTCTGATCACAATGGCATTAAACTAGAAATCAACCACAATAGAAAAATTGAAAAACATTCAAACACTTGGAAACTAAATAGCATGTTATTAAATAACGAATGGGTTAACATTGAGATCAAAAAAGAAATCAAAAAATTCCAAGAAACAAACGATAATGAGCATACATCAACTCAAAATTTATGGGACACAGCAAAAGCTGTCCTGAGAGGGAAGTTTATAGCATTACAGGCATACTTCAAGAAGCTAGAAAGAGCTCAAATAAACAACTTAACCCTGCATCTAAAAGAACTAGAAAAAGAACAGCAAGTAAAGCCCAGAGCTAGTAGAAGAAAGAAAATAATAAAGATCAGAGCAGAAATAAATGACATAAAAGCTAAAGAAACAATACAGAGGATCAATGAAACCAGGAGCTGGTTCTTTGAAAAGGTAAACAAGATCAATGAACCTTTAATGTGACTCACCAAGAAAAAAACAGAGAGGACTCAAATAAATAAAATTAGAAACGAGAGTGGAGAAATAACAACTGACACAACAGAAATACAAAATATTGTAAGAAAATACTATGAAGAACTGTACGCCAAAAAACTAGAAAACCTAGAAAAAATGAACAAATTCCTTGAATCATATAATCTTCCAAAAATCAATCTGGAAGAATCAGAAAACCTAAACAGACCAATTACAACAAATGAGATTGAAACAGTTATCAAAAAACTGCCAAAAAAGAAAAGTCCTGGGACTGATGGCTTCACAAGTGAATTCTACCAAATATTCAAAGAAGAACTAACTCCTATCCTTCCCAAGCTATTTCAAAAAATTCAAGAGGAAGGAAGACTTCCAAACGCCATTTATAAGGGGACCATAATTCTGATTCCAAAACCAGGCAAAGACAACACAATAAAAGAAAATTATAGGCCAATATCTCTGATGAACTTAGATGCAAAAATTCTCAACAAAATATTAGCAAACCGGATCCAGCAATATATGAAAAAAATCATACACCATGATCAAGTGGCATTTATTCTTGGGAGGCAAGTCTGGTACAATACTCGCAAATCAATCAATGTGATTCATCACATAAACAAAAGAAAGGAGAAAAACCACATAATAATTTCAATAGATGCAGGAAAAGCATTTGATAAAATCCAGCACCCATTCATGATCAAAACTCTCAGCAAAGTGGGAATACAGGGAACATACCTCAACATAATAAAGACCATCTATGGCAAACTCACAGCCAACATCATACTGAATGGGCAAAAATTCAAAGGAATCCCCTTAAGATCAGGAACAAGGCAGGGGTACCCCTTTTCACCACTCTTATTCAACATAGTTCTGGAAGTTCTAGCCACAGCAATCAGATAAGAAAAAGAAATAAAAGGCATCTGAATTGGAAAAGAAGAAGTAAAACTATCATTATTTGCAGATGATATGATATTGTATATAGAGAACCCTAAAGTCTCAGTCAAAACACTACTAGACCTGATAAATGAATTCAGCAAGGTGGCAGGATATAAAATCAATACTCAGAAATCAGAGGCATTTTTATACACTAATAATGAACTGTCAGAAAGAGAAATCAAGGAATCAATCCCCTTTACCATTGCAACCAAAAAAATAAAGTACCTAGGAATAAATCTAACCAAGGAGATTAAAGACTTGTACTTGGAAAATTATAAAACATTGATAAAAGAAATCGAGAAAGATACAAACAAGTGGAAGCATATACCGTGCTCATGGTTAGGAAAAATAAACATCATTAAAATGTCTATATTACCCAAAGAAATTTATAAATTCAATGCAATACCGATTAAAATACCAATGACATACTACAAAGATATAGAACACATATTCCAAAAATTTATATGGAACCAAAAGAGAACACGAATAGCCTCAGCAATCTTGAAAAGGAAGAATAAAGTTGGAGGTATCACACTTCCGGATATCAAGTTATATTATAAGGCCATTGTACTCAAAACAGCCTGGTACTGGCATAAGAACAGGCACATAGATCAATGGAACAGAACAGAGAACCCAGAAATAAACCCACAGCTCTATGGACAACTGATATTTGACAAAAGAGATAAGAGCATACAATGGAGTAAAGACAGCCTCTTCAACAAAAGGTGTTGGGAAAACTGGACAGCTACCTGCAAAAAAATGAAACTAGATCACCAGCTTACACCACTCACAAAAATAAACTCAAAATGGATAAAAGACTTAAATGTAAGCCGTGAAACCATAAGCATCTTAGAAGAAAACATAGACAGTAAGCTCTCTGACATCTCTCGCAGCAATATATTTGCAGATTTGTCTTCACAGGCAAGTGAAATAAAGACAGGATAAACAAATGGACTTTATCAAACTAAAAAGCTTCTGCACAGCTAAAGACAATAAGAACAGAATAAAAAGACAAACTACACAATGGGAGAATATATTTGACATTGTGTCTGATAAGGGGTTAATAACCAAAATTTATAAAGAACTTGTAAAGCTTAATACCAGGAAAACAAACAACCCAATCCAAAAATGGGCAAAAGAAATGAATAGACACTTCTCCAAAGATGACACACAGATGGTCAATAGGCATATGAAAAAATGTTCAACATCATTAATGATTAGAGAAATGCAAATTAAAACCACAATGAGATATCACCTCACACCAGTCAGAATGGCGCTCATCAGTAAAACAACACAGAATAAGTGCTGGCGAGGATGTGGAGAAAAGGGAACCCTCCTGCACTGCCGCTGGGAATGCAGACTGGTGCAGCCACTGTAGAAAACAGTATGGAGATTCCTCATGAAATTAAAAATCAAACTGCCGTTTGACCCAGCTATCCCACTGTTAGGAATATACCCCAAGAACACCATAGCACTGTTTGAAAAGAAGAAATGTACCCACATGTTTTTGGTGGCATTGTTCACAATAGCAAAGATCTGGAAACAGCCCAAGTGTTCATCAGAGGACGAGTGGATTAAAAAGCTTTGGTATATATATACTATGGAATACTACTCAGCCATAAGAAATGATGACATAGGATCTTTTACAACAACATGGATGGGCCTTGATAACATTATACTGAGCAAAAGAAGTAAATCAGAAAAAACTAAGAACTATATGATTCCATACATAGGTGGGACATAAAGATGAGATTCAGAGACATGGACAACAGTGTTGGGGATACAGGGTGGGGGGAGGAGAGGGAGAGAGTTGGAGGAGGGGAGGGGCACAAAGATCATGGCTTTTCAGTATTTACCATATTCTCCCTTTAATCTATAGACAGACAGCAAATATTTACTTATGGTGTTTCCACTATAAAGACTGCTGTCTTAGGGACAAATGCTGATGAACTATTTCAGCAGCTCCTCCTTCTTCAAAGACTTATATGTCAACATAGAGCTCCATGTTTCATAGGACATAGTCAAGCTCATTCCATGCTCCCTGGAGCATGGGAATGCCCTTTTTTTTTCTTTTCTTTTCTTTTTTTTTTTTTTGGTTATATTTTTTCTTTTATTTACTTATTTTTGTATTTTTCTGAAGATGGAAATGGGGAGGCAGTTAGACAGACTCCTGCATGCGCCTGACCGGGACCCACCTGGCATGCCTACCAGGAAGGAATGCTCTGCCCATCTGGGGTGTTGCTCTGTTGCAACCAGAGCCATTTTAGCACCTGAGGCAGAGGCCTTGGGGCCATCCTCATTGCCCGGGGTGGCTTTGCTCTGGTGGAGGCTTGGCTGCAGGAGGAGAAGAGAGAGAAAGAGAGGAAGGAGAGGGGGAGGGGAGGAGGGGAGGTGGGCGCTTCTTCTGTGTGCTCTGACTGGGAATTGAACCCGGGAATCCTGCACACCAGGCCAATGCTCTACCACTGAGCCAACCGGCCAGGGCCTAGGAATGCCCTTGTTGATCAAGCTACCCAAAAGAAAATTATATGGAGCAACCATGACAGACCAAGCAAGTCAGTCTCATACTATTCATCACCAGAACACTGCAGCCCGGTGTAAACAGTTTTAACATTCTTGAGAAGCAGCATGGCAAATTGGGAAATCCTGTCCAAGGGGTCCTATACTGCCCTTTGATTTGGAGTTAACCCTCAAGGACCCCTACCAGGACAACTTTGGCAGATGGATGTTACTCATATACCTACATTTGGCAAACAGTCATATGTCCACATTACAGTGGATACATATTCTGGATCTATAGTAACCTCTGTCAGAACAGGAGAGGCTGCTAAGCATGCTATAGCTCATTGTCTGTATGCATTGTTCTATTATTGGATTTCCTAAACTGGCTAAACTGAAAATGCTCCTGCATATGGAGCAAAAGCATTTACTTTATTTTGTCATGCTTACAATCTTTAAAGTTAAGGTATTATTAAAGTGTACTCAGCAAACACTTTAAGGTCTATTTAAAAAAAAATTTAATAGGGGGTAGTCATATCCTAGAACTCCTACGGGACTACCATATCATGTTTTTTTACTTAAAAAAATTTTTTTTTACATTTCTTTGGAATGCTGATGAACAGAAGACACCAAATCTTTTTCGCCTGCAAACTACTACTTTCTTTATTAGATCCAGCTAATAACACTCTTTTGTCTTTTTCCAAATAGCTCCAGATATATGGAAAAGATTTATATAGGCAGATGGGGATCCTCAAACCCCTCAGTGAGATCTTCTGAGCATGGCTTTTAAGATACCTAGAGGCAGAAAAAGCCCAATAGAGATCAGGGGAACTACCAGCTTTTAGGATACGCCCTTAAAGGATCCAATGCCCCAAAGGGGTCTCATAGGATGCCATCTGGATCCTGCTTCAATAGTGGAAAGGAAGGTCATTGAGCTAAAGCCTGCCAGGCTTATATGACTCTGCTGTGAGGAAACAGGGACACTGGAAGGTAGGCTTCCCCCTCACTCCTCTAAGGGAGGGTTTAGTCTCTTCCAGCCCTGCTCCAGCCACCTATGACCTAACCTTGCCCAGAATGCTGGGGTTAGCCACTGAAGGCTGAAGGTGCCCAGGGCCGTCGGCCCCATCTACAACACTGTGGATGAGCCTAGGGTATTTCTTCCAAGAAGCAGGTAAACTGATCTCATTTGCACAAGGGCCACTTAACTATGTTTTGCCTGAATAGTCAGGTTTTTTATTCTTACCTCGAAGATCTCTGTTGTGGGTGTTGATAGTCCTATTTTCTGCTGCTTTGCTTAATATATAGTGTTTTCTTTATCCCTCCTACCTCAATGCCCCACTCAGATTTCAGGCTGGGACCTACTCCTAATTTAGAGCTCTCTTTCCCCCTTTTGCCAACTTCTATTATGAATCTACCTTTGCCACCCAATTTAGTGTATCCCAAGGTTCTCTTTACCATGCCACAGTCGCAGAGCTCCAGGGAAAAGCAACCTGGTCTCATCTCTCCAGGCAGAGGAGAACAGAAACTCCATATCCATGCATGCTGCAAATGGATTTTCCAGTCTACCTGAACCATTACCAGCTAGAAGCAGCGGTCATTGGGACTTGGACATGAGCTGCAAAGTATAGAATGGTGACAACAACTCCAGTGCCATGCGGACTTTTCCTGGACTCCTGCTCCCTGTGACAGCTCCTAACAGACTGAATTGTGGTTGGGTTGCATTTTTCAGGGATTTGGCATGGTGATGGGGCCAACTTGGACTTGGTGAACATGTTAAGGACACTACTCTTTTATGGATTCTTGCTGTATTGGCCAAGAGTTTGCTTAAAGGCTGTTAATCACTATAAAAAAATAGAAGACTGGATAAAGAAGATGGGACACATATACACCATGGTATACTATTTAGCTGGAAGAAAGGATGACATCGGATCACTTACAGCAGAATGGTGGAATCTTGATAACATTATGCGGAGTGAAATAAGTGAATCGGAAAAAAACAATAACTGCAGGATTCCATACATTAGTGGGACATAAAAGCGAGACTAAGAGACATGAACAGGAGTGTGGTGGTTACGGGGGGGGGTGGGGGGAGGCAAGGAGGGAGAGGGGGAGGGGGAGGGGTACAAAGAAAACTGGATAGAGGGTGATGGAGGATGATCTCTCTTTGGGTCATGGGTATGCAACAGAACTAAATGACAAGATAACCTGGAAATGTTTTCTTTGAATATATGTACCCTGATTTATTGATGTCACCCCATTTAAATAAAAATTTATTTATAAAAAAAAAGTTCAAAGTAAAAGGTATATAGATGATCAAAGAACAAAGTGATATATTCAACAAAGAGATAGAAAGCATAAAAAAGAGCATAGATACCAGAAAAAGTAACCAGTCATAAGTAAAAAATATAATATCTAAAATGAAGAATACACTGGAAGGAATAAAAAGTAAGCTTGATGAAGCAGAGGATCAAATCAGTAATTAGAAAGACAAGGAAAAAAAAAAACACAGAATCAGAGCACCAAAGAATTTTTTTAAATAAGAATACCTTATGTGGCACATATACACTATGGAATACTACTCAGCCATAAGAAATGATGACATCGGAACATTTACAGCAAAATGGTGGGATCTTGATAACATGAGACGAAGCGAAATAAGTAAATCAGAAAAAACCAGGAACTGTATTATTCCATACGTAGGTGGGACATAATAGTGAAACTAAGAGACATTGATAAGAGTGTGGTGGTTACGGGGGGGAGGGGGGAATGGGAGAGGGATAGGGGGTGGGGAGGGACACAAAGAAAACAAGATAGAAGGTGACAGAGGACAATCTGACTTTGGGTGGTGGGTATGCAACATAATTGAACGACAAGATAACCTGGACTTGTTATCTTTGAATATATGTATCCTGATTTATTGATGTCACCCCATTAAAAAAATAAAATTATTAAAAAAAAAAAAAAAAAAGAATACCTTAAGGGACCTCAGGGACAATGCAAAGTATAACATCCATATCATAAAAGTGCCAGAAAAAGAAGAGAGAAACCAAGGGATCAGAACTTATTTGAAGAAATAATGACCAAAAATGTCCCTAACTTGGTAAATAAATAAATAAATAAATAAAATTTTTTAAAAAGACAGACATGTCCAAGAAGATGGACCTAAGAGGCCCACACCAAGACATATCATAATTAAAATGTCTAAGGTTAAAGACAAAGAAATAATTTTAAAACCAGCAAGAGAAAAGCAGTTAGAAACCTATAAGGGAGCTCCCATAAAATTGTCATCTGATTTTTCAGTCAGCCAGAAGGGATTGACATGAAATATTTATAGTGATGAACAGCAAGGAACTAAAACCAAGACTACTTTACCCAGCAAGGATACCATTTAAAATTGAAGGAGAAATAAAGAGCTCCCCAGACAAGGAAAAGCTAAAGGAGCTTAACCACTAAACAAGTATTAAAAGAAATGTGAGACGTCCTGCTTTAAGAAGAAAAGGAAAAATAAGAAAAAGAAAAAAATTACAAGGAAAAATAGGTTAAAAGAACAAAATGTACCAAATATACCAAAATGTACCAAATGTACCAATAAATATGCACCTCTTAAAAATCACTTTAAATGTAAATGGCTTAAATGCTCCAATCAAAAGACACACAGGAGCTGAATGGATAAGAATGCAAGACACATGTATATCTATGTATATATCTATGTATGTATGTATGTAGACATACCTTATAAGAGACTCACCTCACAATGAAAGATAAACACAGACTAAAAGTAAAGGGATAGAAGAAGTTATTTCATACAAATGGAAATGAAAAAAATCTGGGGTAGCAATACTTATATCTGACAAAATAGACTTTAAAACAAAGACTTTTAGTAAGAGATAAAGAAGAACACTACATAATGAAAGAGCAATACAACAACAGGATATAATCCTTGTTCACATTTATTTACCCAATGTAGGAGCGCCTATATATGTAAAGCCAATACTGATGGAGATAAAGTGAAAGATCAATAGCAATACAGTCATACTGGAGAAATTTAACACCCCAATAACATTAATTGATAGGTCTGCCAGATAGAAAACCAACAAGAAAACAGCAGCTTAAAATGACACATTATATCAGCTGGATTTAATTGATAACTTCAGAGCAATGTACATGGAACATTTTCTAGGAGAGACCACATGCTAGGACCCAAAAATAAGTCTCAATAAATTTAAGAATGAAATCATATTAAGCATCTTCTCTGATCATAATAGTATAAAACTGGAAATCAATCACAAGAAAAAAAACTGGAAAACACACAAAGACATGGACACTAACTAATGTTACTAAACAATGAATGGGTTAACAATGAGATCAAGGAACAAATCAAAAGATACCTTGAAGCAAATAAAAAGATCAAAACAACCCAAATTCTATAGGACACATGAAAGCAGTCCTGAGAGCAAAATCCATATGTATTACAGGTATACCTAAAGAAACAAGAAATATCTCGCCTGACAGGTAATGGCACAGTGGTATCAGCCTACCCAGAGGACCCAAGTTTGAAACCTCAAGGTCACCAACCTGAGTGCAGGCTCATTCAGCTTGAGCACAGACTCACCAGCTTGAGCATGGGGTTGCTGGCTTGAGCATGGGATCATAGATGTGACCCCATGGCCAGTGGCTTGAACCCAAGGTCACTGGATTGAGCCCAAGGTCACTGGATTGAGCCCAAGGTTACTGGCTAAATCAACGGGTCACTCCATCTGCTGTAGCCCCCCAGTCAAGGCACATATGAGAAAGCAATCAATGAACAACTAAGGTGCCACAATGAAGAATTGATGCTTCTCATCTCTCTCCCTTCCTACCTATCTGTCCCTATCCATCCCTCTCTGTTTCTTTCTATCACAAAAAAGAAGAAAAAATAAATATCTCAAATTTAAAAAATCTAACTTTACACTTAAAGGAACTTGAAAAACAACAAACAAAGCCTAAAGTGAGTAAAAGGAAAGAAACAATAAAGATCAGAGCAGAAATAAATGAAAAAGAGTCTAAAACCCACAGCTATTTCTTTGAAAAGATAAAAAATTGATAACCCTTTAACTAGACTTATAAAGAAAAAAGAGAGAAGACCCAAATAAATAAAATCAGAGATGAAAGAAGAGAAGTAACAACAAACACCAAAGAAATATAAAGGATTGTAAGAAAATATTATGAACTATATGCCAACATATTGGACAATCTGGAAAAGGTGGACAAATTCCTAGACACATACAATCTTCTAAAACTGAATCAGAGAAATTGAATAGACAGATTACAGCTAGTTAAAGCAGTTATCAAAAAACTTTGAACAAACATAATCCTGGACCAGATGGCTTCACTAGAAAATTTTACCAAACATTTAAAGAAGAATTAACATCTATCCGTCTCAAACTATTCCAAAAAATTCAAGAGCAGGCAAGACTCCCAAGCTCGTTTTACAATGCCAGCATTGTCCTAATTTCAAAACCAGGTAATAACACTACAAAAAAAGAAAAATATAGACCAATATCCCAGGTGAACATAGATGCTGAAATCATCAACAAAATTATAGCAAACCTGACCCAGCAATACTCTGAAAGGGTCATACACCATAATCATGTGAGAAATATTCCAGGGATGCTAGGTTGGTACAACATTCACAAATAAACATGACACACCACATAAACAAAATGAAGGACAAAAATCACTTGATCATACTTGATCATAGCAACAGATACAGAAAAAACATTTCTTATAGATGTTTGCCTGAAACCTACATACTCTTATTGATCAATGTCACCATTAAATTTAATTTCTAAGTGTTGGGCAAATGAGTTTGTGAAATCTGTATTTTTGGGGTTTTCTCACTTTTATTTTTAAAAATGGCTGCTGCCCACATGATGGTGCTGCCAGGTGAAACTGCTAATTACCTTCCTGCTTGGGAAAAGGCTTTGTTATGCTAATGTGTGCTGGAGGGTGGGTTTTTGTGCCAAAAAGTTTTAAGGAGAAAGGAGGAGCCTATATTGCAGAGAAGGCAGCCAAGATGGCAGGGTGCTGAAGGAGAAGCCAGTTTGCGCAGAGAAAAGGAGAAGGGGAACTAGAGGTGACTAAGCTAGTGGAGGCCTTTGATTCTAGGAAAACGTGGATGTGTCAGTAGCTTTGTGAGCACTGAATGAATGGGTTTTCTGTGTATTTGTGTTTACTCACCAGACAGTGTGAGGCTAGAATAAAAGGTATGCCCCACCAGTTTTCGGCTCCACAGTTTTATTACCATCTGTCCAAATCTAATGGGGACCTGCATGAGCCTGGCTGTGGCTGTGACAGCCACAGCTGCTGGCCTTACAATAAATTTAAAAAATTTACCAAGAATGTAAAAGACTTGCACTCAGAAAACCATAAAACATAGAAGAAATTGAAGAAGACACAAATATAGAAGTATATACATGTTCATAGATAGGAAGAATTAATCTCATTACAATGTCAATATTACCCAAAGCAATTTATGAATTCAATGCAATTCCTAACAATATACCAATGGTATATCTTACAGAACTAGAAAAAATATTCCAAAATTTTATATGGAAACACAAAAGACCCCAAATAGCCACATAAATCTTGAAAAAGAAGAACAAAGTTCAAGAAATCATGCAACCTAATATCAAACCATACTACAAAGCCATAGTAATCAAAATAGTATGGTATAAAAACAGACATATAGACTATAGAAACAGAATAGAGAGCCTAGAAATTGACCCACCCTATATAGTCAATTAATATTTGACAAAGAAGGCAAGAATATATAATGGGATAAATATAATCTATTCAAGAAATAGTGGTAAGAACACTAGAGATAAATGCAAAAATAAATAAATAAAACTAGATCACCTTATTACACCATACAGAAGAATAAACTCAAAATTAATTAAAGACAAATATTATACTCAAAACCATAAAAAGCCTAGCCTGACCAGGTGGTGGCACAATGGATAGAGTGTTGACCTCAGACACTGAGGACCTATTTCAAAACCTCAAGGTCATTGGCTTGAGCATAGGCTCATTTGGCTTGCACATGGTTCACCAGCTTGAGCACAAGGTCACCAACTTGAGCGCAGGGTGACCAGCATAAGCATGGGATCATATACACGATCCCATGGTCACTGGTTTGAGACCAAAGTTTGCTGGTTTGAAGCCTAAGGTTGCTGGCTTGAGTCCAAGGTTGCTGGCTTGCACAAGGGGTCACTGGCTCAGCTAGAGCCCCCAGTCAAATCACTTACAAGAAAGCAATCAATAAACAACTAAAGTGCCATAACTATTTACAAGTTGATGCTTCTCATCTCCTTCCCTTTCTGTCTGCCTCTCTCACTCTTTCTCAAAAAACACACACATTAAAAAAAATCATAAAAGTCCTAGAAGAAAACATAGGCAGTAAAATCTCAGACATTTCTCACAGCAACATTTTTTTCTGAGATAATCTCCTTGGGCAATGAAACAAAAGAATCAAATGGGACCACATCAAACTAAAAAGTGTATGCACAGCAAAGGAAGCCATCACCAGAATGGAAAGACAACCTACTGACCGGGAGAACACATTCACCAATATATCTGATAAGGAATTAATCTACAAAATTTATAAAGAACACAACACACACACACACACACATACACACACACAAATAACCCAATCCAATCAGAAAATAGAAAAAGTACCTGAATAGACACTTTTTTGAAGAGGACATACAGATGGCCTATAGACATATGAAAAGATGCTCAACACTACTAATATCAAAGAGATGCAAATTAAAATCAGAGTGAGATATCACCTCATACCTGTCAGAGTGACTATGATAAAAATATCAACAAACAGGTGTTGGCAAGGGTGTAGAGAAAAGGAAACCTTTGTGCCTTGTTGATGGAAATGCAGATAGGTACAATCACTATGGACAACAGCATGCAGTTACCACCAAAAATTAAAAGTGGAATTGCCTTTGGACCCAGCAACTTCACTTCTGTGAATGTATGCTAAGAATCCCAAAACACTAATTAAAAAAAAAATCAAACTGCCTTTTGACCCAGCTATCCCACTTTTAGGAATATACCCTAAGAACACCATAGCACTGTTCCAAAAGGAGAAATGCACCCCATGTTTATGGTAGCATTGTTCACAATAGTGAAGATCTGGAAACAGCCCAAGTGTCCGTCAGAGGACGAGTGGATTAAAAAAGCTTTGGTACATATATACTATGGAATACTATTCAGCCATAAGAAATGATGATATCGGATCATTTACAACAACATGGATGGACCTTGATAACATTATACTGAGTGAAATAAGTAAATCAGGAAAAACTAAGAACTATATGATTCCATACATAGATAGGACATAAAAATGAGACTCAGAGACATGGGCAAGAATGTGATGGTAATGGGGGGGGGAGGGGAGGGGAGGGGCACAAAGAAAACTGGATAGAAGGTGATGGAAGACAATTTGACTTTGGGTGAGGGCTATGCAGCATAATCAAATGTCAAAATAAGCTGGAGATGTTTTCTCTGAACATATGTACCCTGATTTATCAATGTCACCCAATTAAAATTAATTAAATGTGAAAAAAAATAAATATATGCAACCCTACATTCATTGTAGCATTCTTTACGATAGTCAAGATCTTAAAACAGCCCAAGTGCCCATGAGTAGATGAGTGGATAAAAAAGCTGTGGTACTTTTACACAGTGGAATACTGTACTGCCATAAAAAAAAAAAAGGAAATCTTACCTTTTGCAACAGTGTGATGGACCTGGAGAATATTATGTTAAATGAAATAAGCCAGTGAGAAAAAGACAAGTACCATATGATTTCACTCATACGTGAAATCTAGTGAACAAATGAACTAACAAGCAATACAGACACAGATTCATACATAGAAAGCAGGCTGACAGTTGTCAGGGCAGGGAGCTAGGTGAGAGAGGTGGAGGATTTGAGCAAAAAAGAACAAAAAAAGAAAAAACTTATTGCCACATACAGCAGTGTGGCTACTGGGGGGGGTGAAGGTGGGAGAGGGAATAAATGGTGATGATTGAGGATTTGACGTGGTGTGGGAGGGTGAATACACAATATGCTGTACAGAAACATGTTATAGAATTGGGCATCTGAAACCTGTATAATTATGTTAATCAATGTCACCCCAATAAATTTAATTTTAAAAATTAAGAATTCACAGGACAGAGTTATAAAGGTGTTTGGATATCAAGTTCATTCTCACATTTTAAGAATGCAGAGACTGTTTTCTAGACAAGTACTACAGGCAGTCAGAGACAAAACTAGGACTTGAGACAAAATTTCTGACTTGTCTATTTTTCTTAATACACAACATATTTGATTTAATGATTGGCCTAAAAAGAATAAGTGTATATCACTTATATTTTTAATAACAAGATAGAAACAACATTGCTAAGATATAGCCACATAGAGTAGTAGAAGGACAATACAATCTTCATAACTAAATAGATCTAAATTTTATTTAAGTTTCCTAATTTACTAGCTGTGTTACCTTGGTCAGGCTGCTCAACTCTTCTGAAGTTATAACTACTTGAGAGTCCTAAGAATTCAATGCAAAGGTGTGTATATATATATATATATACCATCTAACATATAGTATGTGCTCAGTATAAAATGATTTCCATTGTTTCTAACCTACCACTGAAGAATTGTGCCCCTCTAGTAAATTCCTTTAGCCTTTTGCATCTCATTTATTCCACTCTGAAATGAGAAGATGGGGAAAAAAAGTGAATTCTAAAGTCCCTACAGTTCATCAAGAAATAAATAATTCCCAAAGGCTCCTTCATGTTAATTTAAATTGAACCAACACTTAAGTACCTTATTATATCCATCCTAGGAACAGTTCCAACTACTACCAGAAAAGGTACCTATTATTTCAGTAGACTGGGACTAATGCATATAGCACTTTAAGTTTCACAAAGAAAAATTACTGTGTACAAGCAAAGTACTTGACTTTAAGAAAAAGTCTACAAGAGCATCACAAACCTAAGGTAATATATAAAAATAATTTAGGATATACTTTAAATTATTATTTTGTGTTTTTTGCTAAGATTGAAGATGAGAATTAAAATGCCTATGCAATAAGACTGTAACAAAAGACTTGAGACATTTATTACAACAACTAATAGCATTTTTAAAAGAACTGAACAATAAACTGTTCTTCCCATGGGAGTCTTATGCTTAACTTTAAAATAACAATACTTGTATTATTCTGAAACAGACAGAATAAAATTTCTGAGAAGTGTTTTACAGTGACAAACAATATAAGGTAGTTGACCATGTTCTCACATTACTTTTGAATTTTGTGTTTTGTATTTACACTCTCTAAAATTAAAATATAATTTAAAGGACTGAATCTTATAAGCAAGATTTTGAGGAATATTAGCTGATCTCAAATGAAAATTTTAACTATAGGAGAGTGTCATCAGAAAATGGTGGAGTGATAGGTTCCCTTGATCTCTCTTCTTGAAATTTCAACAATTTGAACAGCTATAACTCAGACAAGAAACCCCAGCTGGGTGCACAGGCACACCTGAAAGATCTATGCATTGAGGCAACTAGAGGTGTTCAGGGAGAGGTCTGGGGGGTGGGAGTGAAGGATAAGGATGCAGCCACAGCTGGGAGCTCATGGCAGCTCTCCAGAGAGGAGAGAAACCCAATTGTGTCTGGGTTTCTTCCTGCTGGGAAAAGCGTAGAGACTTGGGGGGCACTAACTGGATTGAAAAACTAAAGCAGGGACCAGGGCAGTGGACACAGCTCTGGGACATTGCCAGGTCATCTGCAGCTCACACTTCAGACAGAGAAATGGAGATGCAAAGCCCCGCAACCCTCCAGCTTCTAGAACACACCTCCCTTTGACCTTGTTGTCAGGGTGCAGGATACATCAGTGGCATAACCTGAACTAACTCTGCATAACCAGTTTCCCCTCCCTATCTGGTGCCCCATCTATCAGGGCACAGGTAAAAACATGCAGAGGCCTGAGAGCACCATTGTCAGGAAGAACAAAGGAGACCAGGTTCCCCCAGCCCACCCTGTTTCCAACATCATGGCTAAACTGACAACAGCCAGCCTCATTTCACAGAGCTAAAACTTGAGCTCTAGTGCTACCTACAGGGAAATAATAGAATAACAGTAGTAAGCTATTAAAGAGCCACTCATAAATGCATAGAGAAGTTTATCTAATGCCATGAATAACCAAGAAAGAGATGCAGTTCAGAAAGAAAATTAAAAATCTCCAGAAAGCAATCTTAAACACATGGAAACAAGATACAAATGACAGAGAATTCAAAATTGAAGTTATAAAAATACTCAATGAGATGCAGAAAACACTGATAGGCAATTTAATGCACTCAGAAAAATAAATTAATGAACAAAATGAGTACTTTACCAAAGAGATTGAAACTTTGAAAAAGAACCAAACAGAAATTCTGGAGAAAAACTTAATAAACCAGATCAAGATTGAACTAGCAATTATAGCTAATAGAGCCAACCAGCTAGAGGAGGAAAGAATTAGCAATATCAGAGGGATCTAGAGATGATGCAGAGGGAAGAAGAGAGAGAGATTCAAGAATAAAAAAGAAAAAAAAAGAGCTTTACAAAAAATATCCGACTCCATCAAAAAGGTCAATATAAGAATAATAGGCCAGACAGGTGGTGGCACAATGGATAGAGCATTGACCCAGAAAACTCAGGGCAACAATTCAAAACCCTGAGGTTGCAGGCTTGAGTATGGGCTCACCAGTTTAAGTGTGGGGTAGATGGCTTGATTGTAGGGACATTGACATGACCACAAGGTCATTGGCTTGAGCCCAAAGGTTGCTTTCTTAAAGCACAAGGTAGCTGGCTTGAGCCCAAGGACACTAACTTGAGCAAGAGGTTGCTGGCTCAGCTTGAGTTCACCCCCCCATCAAGACACATATGAGAAGCAGTCAGCACACAATTAAAGTGAAGCATCTACAAGTTAATGCTTCTCACTCTCTTCCTCTCTCTCTTCCTCTCTCTCTAATAAATAATAATGATAATAATAACAATAGCCACACCAGAAAAAGAGAGGGAGGAGAGAGAAAGGAACAGAGAGCCTATTCAAACAAATAATTGATGAGAACTTCCCAACTCTATGGAAAGAGCTAGATCCTTGAATGCAAGAAGCAAACACCTAGTTACCTCAACCAAAAAGGCCTTCTCCAAGGCACATTATATTAAAATTGTCAAAAATTAATGGCAAAGAAAAAATCCTCAATACAGCCAGGGAAAAGAAAAAAGTAAAATATAAAGGAAAGCCCATCAGTTATCACTGGACTTCCCAGCAGAAACTCTACAAGCCAGAAGAGAATGGACCCAAACATTCAAAGTACTGAAAGAGAGGAATTACCAGGCAAGTATACTATATCCATCAAAGTTACCCTTTAAATATGAAGGAAAAATAAAGACTTTCCCAGATATACAGAAGCTGAGAGAATTTATCAGAAGAAAACCTCTACTTCGGTAAATATCTATGTAAGGAAGTTATTCAACCGTATACAAAGGTCAAAACACCACAAAACTATGAGTAAGATCTCCAACAAACTTATAGCATAAATGGTGATAATTTGTGACAATAGCATGAAAGGGGGGAGAGTAGAGATCTGAATTAGCAAAAAAAGGATGGAGGCCAAGAGCATTCATAAGACAAAGGACTATTATAAGTGGTGGGATTCAGCCCACTGATTTGGCAGAACTAATATCAAACTTTTTGTTGAGTTCCGTGAACCAGTTGTTAAAATGGCACTTGTAATCAGAGTTCTCTCTAAGGTGGGCACCTGGGCAGCCACCCAATGTGGGAATCACAAATTTACATTCTAAAGGAATGAAATCCTACTCCTACAGTAAAAAGATGATGAAGGATAAATCACACAGCCAGGTGCTTGGATGCTCAGATAAAAGTGAAGAAAATTGCAAGTTCCAATAAGAAAGCAATATGGAAATATCTTAAATAACAGTTTTATTGGTTTTTGTCAGAAATTATTTAATATTTTTTCATTAATATTTTAAAACTTTCTTATAGTGTACTTTTATGTACCTCTTTTATTATTCTTTTTCAGTATTAAATGCATAAAATAATAAACCACCTTTTGGTATATCATTTTTTTTATACTTAAAGTAGTCATCAGGGCCTGACTGGGCAGTGATAGTGTCAGTGTCAGACTGGGACGTGGAGGACCCAGGTTCAAAACCCAGATTTTGCTGGCCTGAGCACTGGCTCACCGCCTGAGCGTGGGGTTGCTGGCTTGAAGCCCAAGGTTGCTGGCTTGAGCCCAAGATTGCTGGCTTGAGCAAGGAGTCACTCACTCTACTGTACCCTACAGGTCAAGGCACATATGAGAAAGCAATCAATGAACAACCAAGGTGCCGCACCAAACAATTGATGCTTCTCATCTCTCTCCCTTCCTGTCTGTCCATCCCTATCTGTCCCTCTCTCTGTCATATATATGAAAACTGGTTGTTATATTATTTGAACCCCACCACTGACTATTATATATATATGAAACTTTCTTTTTCAATAACCTAATAGTAACCACCCACAAAAGAAGAAAACAAACTGAGATACATAGCTTTAAAAAAAAAGAGGAAACAGAGGAAAGAAGTATGAAATACCACAAAACAACTGGCAGAAACACAATGGAAAAGAACCAATGGAGGCAGAGAGCTAGCAAAAAAAACAAAAAATAAAATGGCTATGGGAAATTCTCATGTATCAATAAATGCCCTAAATGTAAATGAACTGAACTCACCAATAAAGAGGCACAGAGTAGCAGATTGGTTCAAAAAATAAAACCTAATCATATGTTACCTTCAGGAGACACACCTAAACTGTCAAGACAAAATTAGACTCAAAATAAAAGGATGGGAAATGATTCTTCAAGCAAATAACATCCAAAGAAAAATAGGTGTAGCCATACCTATATCTGAAAATACTAATTTCAAAACAATAAGAATAAAAAGAGACAAAGATGGATATCTCATAATGATAAAAGGAGCACTACATCAACAAAACATAACACTTCTATAGATATATCCACCAAATCAGGAAGTACCAAAATATATAAAACAACTACTAAGAGAACTAAAGGGAGAAACAGACAAAATCACAATCATGATTTGGGATCTTAATATTCCATTGACATGTCTAGATAGGTCATCCAAACAGAAAATCAATAAAGAAATATCAGCATATCAGCCTTACATGACACACTAGACCAAATGGACATAATTGACATTTACAGAACCTTTCATCCCAGAATATCAGCTTATACATTTTTCTCTAGTGTCCATGGAACATTCTCAAGGATAGACTATATATTGGGTCACAAAACTAGTCTCAAAAGGTTCAAGGAAATTGGAATTATACCACACATATTTTCTAACCATAAAATGGTCTAAAATTAGAATTCTATTGCAAAAAGGAAGCAAAGAAAGCCACAAAAATTTGGAAATTGAACAACATACCACTAAAAAATGATTGGGTCAAAGAAGAAATAAAAGCAAAGATCAAAAGCTACATAGAAGCCTGACCTATGGTGGCACAATGGATAAAGTGTCGACCTGGAACACTGAAATCACCAGTTTAAAACCCTGGGTTCACCTGGTCAAGGCACATATGCAAGTTGATGCTTCCTGCTCCTCCCTTCTCTCTCTCTCTCTCTCTCTCTCTCTCTCCCCCTCTCTCTCTCTCTCTCTCTTTCTCTCTCCTCTCTTTAAAATGAATAAATAAAAATAATCAAAAAGGGGAGGCTATTATAAAATTTTTTAAAAAGCTACATAGAGACAAATGAGAATAACAACATGACATATAAAAACTTCTGGGATACAGAAAAAGCAGTAATAAGAGAGAAGTTTATATCATTATAAGCCCATCTCAAGAACCAAGAGAGATCTCAAGTAAACAGCCTAATATTTCATCTTGAAGAACTAGAAAAATAAGAACAAAGGCAACCCAAAGTCAGCAGAAGAATAAAAATAATAAAAATTAGAGCAGAACTGAATGAGGTAGAGAATTAAAAACTATACAAAAAATACAACAAAGAACTGGTTCTTTGAAAAGATTAATAAAATTGACAAACCCCTGGCTAGACTAACTGGAAAAAAGGAGAAATGACCCATGCAGACAAAATCAGAAATGAAAGATGTGAAGTTACCACAGAGATAAATAAAGGATTATACTAGGATACTATAAAAGACTATATGTCACCAAATTCAATAACTTAGAAGAAATTAATAACATCCTAGAGCTATATAATCTTCCTGGACTAAATCATGAGGAAGTAGAAAACTTAAATAAACTAGTAAATAGTGAGAAAATTAAAACAACTATCAAAATCCTCCCAAATAATAAAAGTCCAGGACCAGATGGCTTCACTAATGAATACTACCAAACATTCAAAGAAGATTTTGGTACCCATTGTTCTCAAAATATTTCAAATAATTGAAGAGGTAATGCTTCCTAACACATTTTATGAGACCAACATCACCCTGATACCAAAAACTACCAAGGACACCACAAAAGAAGAAAACTACAGACCAATATCTCTGATGAATACAGATGCAAAAATTCTAAACAAAATAATAGCAAATTCAATACAATACATTCCAAAAAATAATACACCATGATCAAGTGGGGTTTATTATACTAGAAGTACAAGGAAGCTTTAACATATGCAAATCAATTACTGTAATATACCACAACAAAACAAAGTAAAAAATTATATGATACTATCAATAGATGCAGAAAAGCATTTAATAAAATACAACATCCAATTATAATTAAAACCTTCAATGAAATGGGTATAGAAGAAAAGTACTTAAACATAATAAAGGTCATATATGACAAACCATCAGCCAATATTATACTCAATGATGACAAACTAAAAGCCTTTTTTCTAAAATCAAGAACAAGACAAGGATGCCCACTCTCACTACTTATTTTCAACATAGTTCTGGAAGTCCTAATCAGAACAATCAGGCAAAAGGAAGAAATAAAAGGCATTCAAATTTGGAAAGAAAAAGTAAAAGTATCACTTTCTTCAGATGACATGGTTCTGTATGTAGAAAACCCCTAAAATGCTACCCCAAAACTGTTAGGAACAATAAACAAATACAGTAATGTCATATAATACAAAGCCAATATACAGGAATCTACTGTTTTCCTGTATGCCAACAATAAAACATCAGAAAATGAAATGAAAAAAAAATTCTTTTATGATAGCAACAGCAAAAAAAATGAATAAATAAAATGCCAGGAATAAACGAAGTATGAAAAGGGCCTATATATGGAAAACTACAAAGCATTATTAAAATAGGTTGAAAAAGACACAATGAAATGGAAAGATACTCAGTGTTATGGAAAGATATTCCGTGTTCATGGATTAAAAGAATAAACATAGTTAAAATGGCCATATTACCCAAAGCAATATACAGATTTAATGCAATGTTCATTAAAATTCCAATGTACTTTTTTAAATAAATAGAATAGAAATATCATCAATATCTGATGGAACCACAAAAATCCAAAGAAATTCTGAGAAATAAAGAACAAAGCTAGAGGTATGACACTACCTGACTTGAAATTATACTAAAGAGCCATGATAATCAAAACAGCATGGTATTGGAAGGAAAAGTAGACATACAGACCAATGGAACAGAATCAAGAGCCCAGAAATAAAGCACATGTATATGGGCACATAATTTTAGACAAAAGACCAAAAACATACAATGGAGAAAAGAAAGCCTCTTCAATAAATGGTGCTGCGAAAATTGGAAAGCCAAATGCAAAAAAAATGGAACTAGACTACAGTTTGTCCTCATGTACCAAAAAAAGTCAAAATGGACCCAAATATAAGATGTAAAACCATAAATTACAAAGAAGAGAACATAGGTACTGTACTTAAGGACCCTGGCCATAGAGATCATTTTATGAATTTGACCCCAAAGGCAAGGGAAGTAAAGGCAAAACAAATGAATGGAACTATATTAAACTAAAAAGATTCTGCACAGTAAAAGAAACTAGCAACAAAACAAAAAGGCAGCCAACTGAATGGGAGATGATATTCACAAACAACAGCTCGGACAAGGGGTTACTATCCAAAATATATAACAAACTCATAAAACTCAACAACTAAAAATCCAGTTAAAAATGGGGAGAGGACCTAACTGACACTTCTGCCATTAAGATATACAAACAGCAAACAGATACTAAAAGATGCTCATTTTCACTAGCTATTAGAGAAATGCAAATCAAAATTACGTTGAGATACCACTTCACACCTGTTCACTTGGCTATTATCAATAAGACAGGTAATAACAAGTGTTGGAGAAGCTGTGGAGACAAAGGAATGCTGGTGGGAATGTAAACTGGTACAGCCACTATAAAAAATAGTATATAGGGTCCTCAAGAAATTAAGAATAAAGTTACCATATGACTCAGCAATCTTTCTGCTATGTATCTACCCAGAAAACCCTAAAACATCTGTTTGCAAAGACATATGCACCCCCATGTTCATCGCAGCATTATTCACTGTGGCCAGAACTTGAAAACAACCAAAGTGTCTCTTGATAGAGGACTAGATAAAGATGATGTGGTACATATATATAATGGAATACTAATCAATCATAAGAAAACATGAAATACTGTCATTTCTGACAACATGGATGGACCTTGAGAATATTATACTGAGAAATAAGTCATTCAGAAAAAGCTAAGAACTATATGATTCCACTCATATGTGGGAAATAAAACTGAGACTCATAGACATAGACAAAATTGAGTTGGTTACCAGAGGGAGGGGGTGGGTGTCGTAGAAGTAAGGGGGGCAAGTAAACAGTGACAGAAGGTGGTTTGACTTTGGCTGCTGGGCACACATGCAATGTATAGATCACGTGCAAAGAAGATGTATACCTGAAACTTGTGTGTTGCTATGGACCAATGTCACTCATTAAATTTAATTTCTAAATTAAAAAAATTTAATTATAAAGTTTTTTTCTCTTGTCTTCCATAAGGGAGTCAATATCAATGGATTTTTTCATTATAGATAAGACTTTTTACAAATAACACTCTACAGGTTCAAAGTATATTTTCAGTTATGATTGTAGTCCCTAATCATAGTTTCCCAAAAATTCATTTGAGGTTGACTCTGTTGCTATACCTGTACAATATTATTTTCCTGTATTTTAGAATATTAGCATATACATCTTAGATGATAAATGTTATCAACAGAAATACTTTTGCCTTTTGTGAATAAGAAAAGTAAAAAAAAAAGGACCATTTAAATATAACTCAATTGTGTGAAATTATATAATCTTTTTCTTAAAACTCAACAGCTATGTTAGATGGGTTAATTATTTTGTCCTAAAAGATGATAAAGAGTAAACTATGTTCCTCATCATACATTATGTGCAAAGGTCCGGAGAGCCCCAGAAATAAGATTTAGGAACATGCATACCAATCTCAGTGTGAACCAGAGGCAACAGGCCTGGATCCTGTTTCTTTTGTTACTATGTGAATTTTGGACAAGTCACTTCAACTTTCTGGTTCTGTTTCTTTATCTATGAAACAACAGGAGGAGGAACCACTTGATGATCTCTTTAAGGTTTCTCCAGTTCCTATATTTAACTTCTGTGTGTATCCTCCATACAACATTTGAGGAGCACAGGACATGGGACAGAAGCACTCACATGAGAGCCCTTATTCTGCTATTTATGCATGCTGCCAGCACAAGCCAGATTCTGTAGAAAGCCTGACACTAAATGGCCTGGCTTCATGCCTTGCCTAAAGAACACCATCGATTACTATGAAAGCACTTAAAGAGGCTCAGCAAGAGACTATTTTCTGAATGCAGTCCAAAAAATAGGTGGGGAGTGTGGGAGCCCTCACAACCTCAGACTGTGTCCTCAGCCTTTCATCTTGGCTGGCAGAGAGACTGAGTTCATTTAGGTAACCTGTGCTTTTTTATCCTTAAGAGAAATCACTCTGAAAATGAATTGCCCTCATTCTGAGTTCCATGTCTGATGCTTGAAAATACACATTTTTTATGTAGTAAATACATCCCATGCAGAATCCTAGGACACCTTTATGAAGAGTTTAGCATAGTGGTTAAAAGTATGAAATGGGCTCAAATCCTGGCTCTACTACTTAACTGCTGTGTGATCTTGGAAAACAAGTTTAATCTCTCTTTGCTTCAGGTTCCTTTTCTGTAAAATAGGGAAATTAACAAACCCTAACTCATAGAATTGCTGTGAGGTTTGATTAAGATAATATATGCAAAGCAGGTAGCACAGAGCTTGACATAAAGTAAATGTTGGAGGAAGGGTTGACTGATCCTGGGACCTAGGACCCCCTTCTCAGGTTTATTTGAAGGTCACAATTTGCTGTCAGTGAATGGCATCTGCTGAGCTTCCCTCCTCTGAGCAAACAAAATGGCAAAGACTCAAAGTTGGAATGAGCTCTTATTAATAGGATCCTACAGAAATCAGGAAGAAATGAGCTAATTCTGAAAGTAGGAAAGAGTTACTCTGGTTTAAGACAAGATCTTTAAAAGAGATAGAACACACATACACACACACACACACAGTATGGTCATACAGAATCAGAGAAGGTGGGTTGTTTTTCAATTAATGCCTTCTTAAGTGTTGCCAGAATTAAAAGCTACAGAATTTTACAACTGGATTGCTCCCTAGAAATCATCTAGTTCCAACTCCCTGAGTACATAGATAAGTAGCTGAGGGCCAGAAAGGTTAAGCAACTTACTTGAAGTCATTCAGCAGTAAATGGCAGTACCAAGATAAAGAAGCTTTCTGACTCCCCCATTTGCCCACTCAGTACTCAGCCTAGTATCTTTCATCTGGTCACCATCCTGCCCTTGTTGTGCCAAACAAAGCATTGAGACACATGCACACACAAGATACTCACTTTTGCCCTAGTTCCCAAAAGTGAAGAAGGAACCTCAACCCTCTCCCTGTCCCCAGACCTTCCCAGAGCCTCACAACCTGGAAGTTCTGGAAGATCCTGGTCAATATGTGGCCCTCTTTGGAGTTTCCGCTCTCTCTGTCAATTCTTATGGGCTACTTCTAGAGCAGGGGTAGTCAACCTTTTTATACCTACCGCCCACTTTTGTATCTCTGTTAGTAGTAAAATTTTCTAACTGCCCACCAGTTCCACAGTAATGGTGACTTATAAAGTAGGGAAGTAACTTTACTTTATAAAATTTATAAAGCAGAGTTACAGCAAGTTAAAGCATATAATGATAATTACTTACCAAGTACTTTATGTCGGATTTTCGCTACGTTTGGCAGAATAAATCTTTATAAAACAACTTACTATAGTTAAATCTATCTTTTTATTTATACTTTGGTTGCTCTGCTACCGCCCACCATGAAAATGGAACGCCCACTAGTGGGCAGTAGGGACCAGGTTGACTACCACTGTTCTAGAGGTTTCTCTTTTCAAAGGTCAGGCACTTTCCAGGGGAGAAGTTACCACCTATTAATTTGCAAATTTTCATCTTCCTACAAATGCTATGCTCTGAGACAGGAAATACAAAATTAGTTTCCTCCAAGCTCCCTGAGTGAGTTCAGTCGGAAGGAGTCCCTCCCTCCCTAAAATAACTCAACCAGGTTCATTTATAAAATGCTTGAGAATATGAAGAGTTGGAGGACTTTTAGGTATGCCTGACACAGAGAGCAGGAGAAAGAAAGGCCCAAGGAAGGGGATCTGCACTGGGAGGAGGCAGGAAATGGGTAGAAGGAGCTGGGCAAATGGCAAAGTCTGAATCCTGGAGACAGCTGTGCTGTCGCGCCTGACTCACTGCTGAGGGAACAGAAGTGCCAAGGGGTTGCGCTGCTTTAATTACAACAGACTGGTGCCCCAAACTACACACAAGGGAAGCAGGCAAAAGCTACCCTGAAGTGGCAGAAACAAGGAACTCTCTTCCTCCGATTTCCCTTTCTTTCTAACCCGGTGCTGACCATTCTGTGCCCTGAGCCCTCCAGGCTGGCAGCGCCACCTCTGCTCCCCCAGGGACTGAAGAGAAGCCTAGGGGAGCAGAGGTTTTTCTCGGATCTCCCAAATGCTCTCCCTACTCCCCAGCCCCTAGCAGGGAAACTGATCTGAGAGAAGCTTTCGCTGAGTGTCTGAAGCTAACAAATGCAGGGCGCTTCTTGTCCGAAGCACATGAGCCCGCGTGGGGTGTTCCTCAGCTTCAATCTCTGCTGTGAGGGTGGGAGGCGTAAGTGTCACATCCAAGTGTTCCTTCCCCACAGGCGCACCCACCCACAAAACTGGAAGGAAGGCTTTGTTTTTGCCTTCCCACCCCCCTCCCTACCTGAATTCCGGGACCAGGTTAGGCTGCAGCCCATAGAAAGCAGCGGAGAGAGTGGCCAGCCAGCCGGGCTTGTAACTCCCGTTCTCGCACTCCAGGTAGGGCGGAGACCACCTGACGTGGCTTTTGTCTCCGCTAAACCAGTCTCTGCGCCGCCAGCCGTAGCCCATGCCCCAGGGCCCCTGGTGGGGGCCGCGGCGGTGTACAGGAGCCCGCCACTTGCGCCGGACGCCGTGGAACCACTCGGTCTCCACGGTGGCGTTGGCCAGGTGGTGTGCCGAGGAGGACAGGTCCTGAAACAGAATGCGACTCTCCTCGCGCGTGGCCTGGAGGAAGAGCTGCGGGGCAGACGCGGACAGCGACTGGGTGCTGAAGGTGATGGCCGCCCGGGAGATGCTGGGATCTCCCTCCAGGAGACTCCGCACCAATGCCTGGATCCACGCCACGTTGTCTTGCAAGTTCTGCTCCTGCGACTTATTGCTCTCCAGCATCATGTTGAGGAAGTTGATGGCGTGTGTCAGCGTGTCCAATGCCCCGTACAAAGAGGGATGGGAGTTGGCTAGGGTCGTGGACTTCCCTGGCAGGCCCGCCAACTCATAGCGGCCGGAGCAGTTGGTTCGCTTCAGCTGCTGGGAGTCACCGGTGTAGAGGTAAGAGGCCACGTCCACGGGCACCTCCTCGGCGAGTTTCTGTGCCAAGATGGTGCTGCCGGTGGAGCGGCCCCAGGGAGCAGAGAGATCCGAGGCAGAGGCTAGAGCCGGCTGCTGGGCGTGCTGCTTGGCCCTCGGGGTCCTCTCTCGAGGAGAACCTGACCGTCCCGCAGGGTTGCGGCTGGCGCCAACGGCTCCCAATTCCAGATGAGCAAGCAGGAGACAGAGGAGTAAGGGATAAGCCATGGCTCCCATCTGCCTCTCGGAGAAGAGAGGAGGTAACGGGAGGAGTCACTTTTTAAATTCTGGTCGTCAGCTTACGAGGAGTCTCTCCCCCCCCCCCCCCCCCACACACACACACTTACCCAGATGGCACCCAGTGGAAAAGGACTTTAAAATAAGAATGTCTCGAAATTGGCCCGCTGGCTATCTTCACAGGAAATCGAATCACCTGTGGCAACGCCGGCCGCAGCCGCTCCACGCTGGGTCTGCTCGCGATTACGCACCTCCCAGTCTAGAGCCGAACAGGTCTCCTCCCCCGCCCCGGCTCCCGGCAGCTGTAGTTAGCCTGCTCACGTCTCTCTGCTCGCAGCTTCCTCCGCCGCTCTCACTGAGGTGTGTGCAAGAGCTGCCGCCGTCGCTGCCGCCGAGGACGCTGCTCCATCATCTCACCCGCGGCTGTCGTTCCCGCCTCCCGGCTCTGGCTCCTCCTCCTCCCCGCTCCGCGGCGGGCGCGGGCCGCGCGCGCACACACCGGCCCCGCGAGCGCACGAGACGGCCCCGCCGCGCGAAGATTTCTTTTAAGACGATTGTCTTTCTGGGGTCCGGAAGGGCCCTGCAGCTAGTTAATAAAAGATTTAGGTTTGGACACAAACCACACCCCTGCCTCTCCCTGCCCTCGGGAGGAAAGCAGGTTTAAAGGGGCAGCTTGGCCGCAACCAAACCCATGTAGGGAGGCTTTGAGTCGTTTCGTTTCCTGTTTGGTCGGCTCGTCTGTCAATCAACCGACTGCCATTTGTTGGGAATGGGGCGGGAGCTGTCCAGTGCTGAACCCGAGGCGGTACCGCGGAGGCGCAGGAGGCAGAGTTGGCCCGAGATGCTGCAGCTCCAAGTCCTTTCACCCACTTTCGTTCCCCGATGACTCTGAAACCTGAGGGGGTGGGATGAGGTGGGCAGGAATATGGGGAGAAACAGAGCTTCTGTGGCTCAGAGCGAAAGAAACTTGGACGTACTGAGAAGGAGGGTGTTGGCTTCTTGTAGTCGTAACTCAATCAGCCTTTTCTTTTGCCTGAAAAAGACGAAGAAAGGAGTTTTCATTTCTGACTTAAATCAGAGGGGAGGGACGTAGGGTGAAAACATGTCCTCCCAAGCATCTGCTCATTTTTTGGCAAATTATCAAATTCTCTTCCTTGTCGGTTAAAGAAATGATTAAAACCTACTTGCAGAGGTCTTAGCTTTGAGGAAGTAATGGAGACATCTACTGACTGAGCTTTAAGAAAAAAATGCCATATTTAAAGAACCTGTGCTTGAAAGGCGGCCAGGATGAAGGGGAACCGGTGAAAGTATGCAAGCGAAGATGTAGAAGGCTGAGAACTTGTACAAGGGGCAGCACTCAGACTCAGAGAGAATAAGAACGTGTGAATCTGTGTGGAGTGAGAGGGAAGTTATCCCTAGAAATTGGGATATCTCTGCAGAAGAAAGAAGAGTTCAATAAGTATGCTAAGTTCCCTCCCCAGTTTTTGGGAAGTCGCTTAACAATGTCTAATAGTTTTATTTGAAGTTTTAAAAATGTCTTCTGACATTCTGAAAATACAAATTAGTACTGGGTATGTAGTGTTTCAATGCACTTCCACTTTCTATATGCACCTCTATTTTCAAATTTTATAATTCTGCAAAAAAAAAAACAAATGAAAATCCCAAATTTACTTCAAACCCCAGCTATTAAAAAAATATCACCTGTAGCATTTTAAAATTGTACTGCTCGGGTTTACTTTATCATTTTATTTCATTCTTCCATTGAAAAAATACCTAAGCACTAAAATGTAAGCTCCAAAGAACAAGTTTGTCTGCATCAATCACTGTAGTATCTTGAGCACCAAGAACACACAAAAACTTCTGGTACATAGTCTGTTCTCACTAAATATTTGCTAAGTTAATGAGTACACCAGAAGATTGTGACGATTAAGTTAATTATTTAAAAATTCATCTCCACTCCTAAGATGAGAAGTCTGCCTCATGTCAATGATAAGAGCTTTTGGAAGATGACGTAGCAAACAGTTCTTCAAACTGCAGTTCATGGTCTCCAAGTGAGTTTGTATAACTATGCAAAGAGTTGTTATTAGATTTGTATTTCCTTACAAGTAGATTTCATGTTTATATCTGACTTTTTGTTTAAATTTTGCTTTGTACTGTATGCGCCTTTGCCAAATAAAAGTCATCTTGGTTAGATACTCTACTACAGCACATGTGGTCATAATAATAGAAGAGAATTTCTGTTTGTTTAGAGTATATGATATGATTTTCCATCTATTTAACCATCTAAAGACTGAAATGTAATTTTTGTCATTAATTGAACTTTTTAGAAAAACCTACATAACTTATTAACAATTTTTTAGTTTTCTAGTATTGTTCTAAAAAAGGAAGATATAGTTTATTAGTAGGTCCTTCTCTGAGTAATTCATACAAGATGACACAGCATAATTGAAAGACCAGGGATCTAAATGCTGGGTTTGGCATTTTTTTAAATTTTTTATTGATTTTAATTTATTGTGTTTACATAGATTCAATTGTCCCATCAAATATCTCTCCCTCCCATCCACCCCCGTGTTCCCCTTGATACCCCTTTTTCCCCCTCCTGCCAATGCCTTCCCCCTTCCCTGCAAGATTTGCTGTCCTCTCTTTATCTCTGTATTATGTGTAAATAATTTCACTAATCCCTTTCTCTTCTCTGATCCCATCCTCTCATCCCCCTTCCCTCTGACGGCTTTCCCTCTGGTTCCTTTGACCCCGCCTCTTCCTCTGTTCTGTTCCTTAGTTCACATTGTTCATTAGATTTCTCATATGAATGAGGTCATATGATATTTATCTTTCTCTGCCTGGCTTATTTCACTTAATATAACAGTTTCTAAGTCCATCCATGTTGTCGCAAAAGGTAAGATCTTCTTTTTCATGGCTGCATAGTATTCCATTGTGTATATGTACCACTGCTTTTTAATCCACTCATCCATTGATGGACACTTCGGCTGTGTCCAAATCTTGGCTATTATAAACAACACTGCAATAAACATAGGGGTGCATGTCTATTTTTGAATCAATGATTTGGTATTCTTAGGATATATCCCTAAAAGTAGGATAGCTGGGTCAAACAGCAGTTCCATTTTTAATTTTTTGAGGAATCTCCATACTGTTTTCCACAGTGGCTGCACCAGTCTGCATTCCCACCGGCAGCACAAGAGGGTTCCCTTTTCTCCACACCCTTGCCAGCACTTTTTTTAAATTTAATTAATTGTCTTTACATAGATTCTAGGATCACCCCAAATGCATTCCACCTCCCCCATATTCAACTCAAAATCTCCCTTGCTCCCCTCCGCACAGTACCCTCCCCCATTCCCTTCAGGTTTATCCCATCCTATCATCCCCTTCCCCTCTCTCCTCTATTCCTCTGGTTCCTTTGATCCCTCCTGTCTCAATTCCGTTCCTCAGTTCTCACTGTTCCTTAGATTCCTCAAATGAGTGAGGTCATATGCCATTTTTCTTTCTCTGCCTGGCTTATTTCACTCAACATAATAGTTTACAGGTCCATCCGTGTTGTTGCAAAAGGTAAGATTTCCTTCCTTTTCATGGCCCCATAGTATTCCATTGTATATATGTACCACTGCTTTTTAATCCACTCGTCCACTGACAAACACTTGTGTTTGTTAATGAGCACCATTCTGACAGGTGGGAGGTGGTATCTCGCTATGGCTTTAATTTGCATTTCTCTAATGATTAGTGATGTTGAGCATCTTTTCATCTGCCTATTGGCCATCTGTATGTCCTCTTTGGAGAAGTGTCTATTCGTTTCTTTTGCCCATTTTTTTTATTGGATTGTTTGTCTTCCTGGTGTTGAGTTTTACAAGTTCTTTATAAATTTTGGTTATTAACCCCTTATCAGATGTATTGGCGAATATGCTCTCCCATTGCGTGGGTTGTCTCTTTATTTTGGTCATATTGTTTTTAGCTGTGCAAAAGCTTTTTACTTTGATACAGTCTCATTTATTCATCCTGTTCTTTATTTCACTTGCCCATGGAGTTAAATCAGCAAATATACTGCTGCAAGAGAAATCAGAGAGTTTACGGCCTATGTTTTCTTCTAAGATGCTTATGGTATCATGGCTTACATTTAAGTTTTTTATCCATTTTGAGTTTATTTTTCTGAATGGTATAAGTTGGTGATATAGTTTCATTTTTTTGCATGTACCTGTCCAATTTTCCCAACACCGTTTGTTAAAGAGAATGTCTTTACTCCATTGTATGCTCTTAACTCTTTTATCAAATATCAACTAACCATAAAGGTGTGAATTTATTTCTGGGTTCTCTGTCCTGTTCCATTGATCTGTATGCCTGTTCTTACGCCAGTACCAAGCTGTTTTGAGTACAATGGCCTTGTAGTATAATTGATATAAGGAAGTGTGATAACTCCCACTTTATTTTTCTTTTTCAAGATTGCTGAGGCTATTCATGTTCGTTTTTGGATCCATATAAAGTTTTGGAATATTTGTTCTATATCTTTGAAGTATGGCATTGGTATTTTAATAGGAATTGTATTGAATGTATAGATTGCTTTGGGTAGTATAGACATTTTGATGATGTTTATTCTTTTTATCCATTAACATGGTATATGCTTCCACTTGTTTATATCTTCCTTGATTTCTTTCATCAATGTTTTATAATTTTCCAAGTAAAAGTCTTTAACCTCCTTGGTTAAATTTACTCCTAGATACTTTTTTGTTATTATTGCAATACTGAAGGGGACTGTTTCTTTAATTTCTCTATCAGACAGTTCTTTGTTGGTGTATAAAAATGCCACTGAGCCTGACCGGGAGGTGGCACAGTGGATAGAGCACCGGGCTGGGATGTGGAAGACCCAGGTTCGAGACCCTGAGGTCACCAGCTTGAGAACAGGCTCACCTGGTTTGAGCAAAAGCTCACCAGCTTGAGCAAAAGCTCACCAGCTTGAGCCCAAGGTCGTTGGCTGCAGCAGGGGTTACTCATTCTGCTAAAGGCCCGCGGTCAAGGCATGTATGAGAAAGCAATCAATGAACAATTAAGGTGTTGCAATGCGCAACAAAAAACTAATGATTGATGCTTCTCATCTCTCCATTCCTGTCTGTCTGTCCTTGTCTATTCTTCTCTCTGACTCTCTCTCTGTCTCTGTAAAAAAAAAATGCCACTGATTTCTTAATATTGATTTTATATCCTGCCACCTCGCTGAATTTATCAATATTAATCAGGTCCAGTAGTTTTTTGACTGAGACCCTAGGGTTTTCTATGTACAGTATCATATCATCTGAAAATAATGATACTTTTACTTCTTTTCCAATTTGGATGCCTTTTATTTCTTCTTCTTGTCTGATTGCTAGGGCTAGGTCTTCCAGAACTATGTTGAATAAGAGTGGTGAAAGGGGGCACCCCTGCCTTGTTCCTGATCTTAAGAGGATTGCTTATAATTTTTGCCCCTTGAGTATGCTGTTTGCTGTGGATTTGTCATAGATGGCCTTTATCATGTTGAGGTATGTTCCCTGTATTTTCACTTTGCTGAGAGTTTTGATAAATGGGTGCTGGATTTTATCTAATGCTTTTTCTGCACCTATTGATATTATCAGGTGATTTTTTTCTCTTTCGTTTATGTGATGAATCAAATTGATTGACTTGCAAATATTGTACCAGCCTTGCCTCCCCAGAATAAAACCCACTCGATCATGATGTATGATTTTTTTTCATGTATTACTCATTTGATGTATTGCTCAATATTGATCATTTCATGATCTGGTTTGCTAATATTTTGTAGAGAATTTTAGCATCTAAGTTCATCAGGGATATCGGCCTTAAGTTTTCTTTCTTTGTAATATATTTGCCTGTTTTAGAATGAGGATTATGCTTGCCTCATAAAAAAGGCTTGGAAGTCTTCCCTCCTCATGAATTTTTTGTAATAGCTTGAAAAGGATAGGAGTTAATTCTTCTTTGAATATTTGGTAAAATTTGCCTGTGAAGCCATCTGGCCTAGGAATTTGTTGGGAGTTTTTTGATAACTGTTTCGATCTCATTTGTTGTAATCAGTTTGTTTAGATTTTCTGATTCTTCCAGATAGATTTTTGAAAGATTATGTTTCAAGGAATTTGTCCATTTCATCTCGGTTGTCTAATTTTTTGGCATACAGTTCTTAGTATTATTTTCTTACAATCCTTTGTATTTCTGCAGTGTCAGTTGTTATTTTTCCACTCTCATTTCTAATTTTATTTATTTGACTCTTCTCTCTCTCTCTCTCTCTCTTTTTTTTTTTTTTTTTTTGTGAGTCTGGTTAAATGTTCATCAATCTTCTTTACCTTTTCAAAGAACCAGCTCTTGGTTTCATTCATCTTCTGTACTGTTTTTTTAGCCTCTATGTCATTTATTTTCCCTCCTATCTTTATTCTTCCTCCTACTTCCACTGGACTTTACTTGCTGTTCTTTTTCTAGTTCTATTTGATGCAGGGTTAAGCTGTTTATCTGAGTTTTTTCTTGTTTTTTAAGGTATGCCTGTAATGCTATGAACTTTCCTCTCAGGACTGCTTTTGCTGAGCCACATAAATTTTGTGTTGTATGTTCATTTTCATTTGTTTCAAGAAAATTTTTTATTTCTTTCTTGATCTTATTGTTAACCCATTTGTTATTTAATAACATGCTATTTACTTTCCAAGTGTTTGTATGTTTTTCAGTTTTTCTATTGTAGTTGATTTCTAGTTTCATGCCATTGTGATCAGAGAAGATTCTTGATATGATTTCAATCTTCTTAAATTTATTGAGACTTGTTTTGTGTCCTAACATGTGATTTATCCTAGAGAATGCACCATGAGCACTTGAAAAGAATGTTTATTATGATACTTTTGGGCGAAAGGTTCTGAAAATATTTATTAAATTCTGTTGATCTAATGTGTCCTTTAAGGATGCTGTTTCTTTGTTAATTTGCTGTCTTGAGGAGCTATCCATTGATGTTAGTGGAATATTAAAATCCCCTGCTATTATAGTATTACTGTTAATCTTGCCCTTTATTTCCATCAAAATCTACTTTATATATTTAGGTGCTCCTACATTAGGCACATAGATATTTATAATGGTTATATCTTCCTGTTGGATTGCTCCCTTTATCATTATGTAGTGACCTTCTTTATCCCTTACTATATATAGCCTCTGTTTTAAAGTCTATTTTTTAAGATACAAGTATTGCTACCCAGCTTTTCTTTCCTTTCCATTTGCGTAAAATACTTTTTCCCATTTCTTCACTCTCAGTCCATGTGTATCTTTTGTTCTGAGATTAGTCTCTTTTAGGCAGCATATGAATGGGTCCTGTTTTCTTATCCATGCAGCTACCCTATGTCTTTTTATTGGAGAATTTAATTCATTTACATTTAAGGTTACTATTGATATGTAGTTGTTTATTGCCATTTTATTTTTTAAATCTACATTCTTCTTTTTCTAGATGTTTTTCCTTTACTCTGTTGACAGCAGGCCCCTAAACATTTCTTTTAGCATTGGTTTGGTTATATTGAATTCCTTGAGTTTTATTTTGGGTTTTTTTATTGTTTTTTTTCTGGGAATCTTTTTATTTCTCCTTCAATTTTAAGTGATAACCTTCCTGGATAAAGAAGTCTTCATTGTAGGTTCTTGTTTTGCATTACTTTGAATATTTCTTGTCATTCTCTTCTGGTCTCAAGTGTTTCTCTTGAAAATTGGATGTCATCCTTATGGGGGCTCCTCTGTAAGTAATTGACTGCTTTTCTCTTGCAGCTTTTAGTATTCTTTTTTTATCTCTTAACTTTGGTATTTTAATTATGATATGTCTTGGTGTAGGTCTCTTTGGGTTCCTCTTTAATGGGACTCTCTGTGCTTCTTGAACTTGTGTGACTTTTTCCTTCATCAATCTAGGGAAGTTTTCAGCTATGATTTCTCCAATCAGGTTCTCTATCCTTTGTTCTTTCTCTTCTCCTTCAGGAACCCCTATGATGTAGATGTTATTTCTCTTTGTGCTGTCACAGAGCTCTCTAAGAGTTTTTTCAGACTTTTTGAGTCACTTGTCTTTTTGTTGCTCTGCTCCCATGCTTTTGTTTATATTGTCCTCTAAATCACTGATTTGGTCCTCTGCTTCATCCAGCCTGCTGTTAATTCTTTCTAGTGTAATCTTCATATCTGATATTCTTTTTGTCATTTCTGACTGATTCTTTTTTATGACATCAATGTCCTTTTTGATGCTTGCTATCTCTTTATTTAGGTGCTCATTATGTCCATCTGTTGTTGCTCTGAGATCCTTGAGTTTCCTAACAATCATTATTTTAAACTCTGCCTCTGGTAATTTGGCTACTTCCATCTCATTCAGTTCTTTTTCTGAGGATTTTTCTTGTTGATTCATTTGGATTGCATTTATTTGTCTTCCCATTTTTTTTCTGTGTATTGACTCCTCCTTTGAGTGTGCTGTTTGAATAGCTAGCTTAGTCTATGGTTTAAGTTTTCTGCTTCCAGCTGTCAGTTGTGTTGGTTCTAGATCTTCTTGGGTTGGCATTATGTGTTATTTGTAATCCACTGTGGGCTACTTGTCAGCAGCTACTGTTCTCTTTTCTGTTTGTACCAGTGGTATGTGCCTGGGTAGTGTAGGAAGGGCCAACCTGTCTAAAAGGATCAGCTTCCTCCTCCTTAGAGCTGTCAGCAGCTCTGTACAAGCTGCAAACTCTAAAAAATTTGCCTCCACTTTTCAGCTGTTTTACCTCCTCTTGCAGTTGCCTGATCTTTCCAGAGTCCTCTGTTGAAAGACTGTAGTGTGGGCCTGACTAGGTGCACCTAAACAACCCCAGTACAGATTGCAAGCTTGTTGGGTTAGGACAGCTGAGGTTCAGAATACAACATTACTGGGACCCCCTACTTGAAGGGTTTCTTGGGCAGTAGCTCATACAGGGATTGTGGCCCCTACTACAGGGCCTAATCCCTCAGCCTCTTCTGTATACTCGAATTTTATTTCTTCCCAAAAAAGTGAGCCAAAGAAAAGTCTGAATTTCTCTAAGTTCCTCTTTCTGCTGCCTCTGAGAGCTGGCTCCTCACTGGGCCCAGCAGGGCACTCCAGAAATTAGGAAAGGTAGTGGGGGTGGCTTGCTCCATGGCCCAGTTGTCACTCTATCCAGACTCTTCTTTTTTTTTTTTTAGAAATCTTAGTAGGGTGTTGCTGCAGGACTGTGGTGGATGTGGCCTCTGAGATACAGAGGTGTAGCCTGCCTGCTGGCTGTCCTGGGGCAAGGCACATTCTCAGATGTGGAGGGGGGTGGTATAGTTTGGGTATCAACAAAAACCTGAGTCCCTGACCTGCCCCCTGCTACCTTGCCTTTCCCAGCGACCCTTTCCTCTGGCTGGATCTGGAGAGATTTCTGGAGATGGGGCAGCAGCTTTTCCCCAGACTGGTGCAGGACAATGAGATTGCTCCTCCCATAAAAATGGCCACTTTAGCACTGGAGAATGACTCAGAGCAGGTGTTCCAGTCACCATCATTGTGTCTCTCCCTGTGCTTCCAACTTTATACTCTCCTCACTCAACTTCAGTCCTCTCAGCTTTTCCACACCTGAAGCCCCAGCTAAGTGGCTGTGAGCAAGATCTTCTGTGTGTGCCCTTTAAGACTGAATCTGCAGACCTGAAGGTGGCAGCGGAGTAGGCAGATGTACAGACACCAAACTCTCACCACCAAACTGGAATACAAATCAATCTAGGAACAATCAGCATGAAAAACCAACTCTGGACTACAAGAACAGCTCTCAAAAACCAAGAAACAAAGAAGAAGCAACAACAAACCTGGTAGGGAGCACCTGAATCTCCCTAGGGAAGGTGAGGCTAAGAGCCCAGAGGGGCTCTCACTCCAGAAAAAAAGAGCAGAAAATACTGCTCACAACCACTTGCCTGGTGAGCAGGGAGCGAGGTGTGTTGAAAGGACCAGCTTATCTTCCAAGGGAAAAGGGGAGAGAGAGGGACAGGGGGCAAAGGAATACAAGGAATGACCTAAAAAGCTGACTTATCCAGTTCTGGAGGCGACCATAGCTGGGGGAGGGACTGATCCTTCCACAAAACAAGACTAAATTGCTTCTAGATCAAAGATCTCCAGACATCTCTCCAATTCCAATCAGCACAACAAGACACAGCTGAAAACAAGAAGTGGGGAGGAGGGGCAGTAACTCAGGTCTCCATGGAGATCTGAGATACACCTCCCCCTACTGAAGCTGAGAAAACACCCTGCCCCCAGAGAGATTAATTAATAGAAGAGGCCTTCAGAGTCTCAGGTTACACCCACCGCATTCCTGGATACACTTTCAAGGAAGCCCCCTGCTAAGATCGGTAAACAAGACTATCACCTGTTAATAAAACAAACAAATCAAGACTTCAAAGTG
Source organism: Saccopteryx bilineata (assembly GCF_036850765.1). Taxonomy (NCBI): domain Eukaryota; kingdom Metazoa; phylum Chordata; class Mammalia; order Chiroptera; family Emballonuridae; genus Saccopteryx; species Saccopteryx bilineata. The sequence continues at coordinate 139,369,530 of NC_089494.1, forward strand.
GCCCAAATCCAAAAGTGGATTACAAATAATAGCTGATGCCAACCCAAGAAGAACTAGAAATAGCACAACTGAAAACTGGAAGCAGAAAACACCAAGCTAGACTCAACCAGCTCTACAAACAATACACCCAAACACAGACATAATGAGAAGACAAAGTAGTGCAATCCAAATAAAACCACAAGAGAAATATTCAGGAGATTAACTGAGTGATATGGAAATAATCAAACTTCAGCATGCGGAGTTCAAAATAACGATTGTAAGGATGCTTAGGGATCTTAAAAAAACAATGGATGGTCATTACAAACACCTAAATAAAGAAATAGCAAGTATAAAAAAGAATCAGTCAGAGATGACAAATACAATATCAGAAATGAAGACCACAATGGAAGGAATTAAAAACAGGATGGATACAGCTGAGGATCGAATCAGTGAGTTGGATGACAACTTCAATGAAGGCAAGAAAGCAGAGAAGAAATAATAAAAGAGACTCAAAAAGTCTGAGAAAACTCTTAGAGAGCTCTGTGACAACATGAAAAGAAATAACATCTGCATCATAGGGGTTCCTAAAGAAGAAGAGAAAGAACAAGGGATAGAGACTTTGTTCAATCATATCATAACTGAAAACTTCCCTAAATTAATGCAGGAGAAACTCTCACAAGTTCAAGAAGCACAGAGAACTCCATTAAAGAGAAACCTAAAGAAACCTACATCAAGACACATCATAATTAAAATACCAAAGCTAAGTGATAAAGAGAAAACAGTAAAAGCTGCAAGAGAAAAAAAAAAGCTATCACCTACAAAGGAGCCTCCATAAGAATGACATTCAACTTCTCAACAGAAACACTTGAGGCCAGAAGGGAATTGCAAGAAATATTCATAGTAATGCAGAACAAGAACCTACAACCAAGACTACTTTATCCAGCAAGGCTAACTCTTAAAATAGAAGGAGAAATAAAAAGCTTCCCAGACAAAAGAAAAATTCAAGGAATTCATTGCAATCAAACCAATGCTTCAGGAAATGTTAAGGGGCCTGTTGTAAACAGATCAAAGTGGGAAAAGAATATAGCAAAATAGGAATACAGCTTTAAAAAATAAAATGGCAATAAACAACTACATATCAATAATAACCTTAAATGTAAATGGATTAAATGATCCAATCAAAAGACACAGGGTAGCTTCATGGATAAGGACTCATACATATGCTGTCTACAAGAGACACACCTTAAAATAAAATATGCACATAGATTGAAGGTAAAAGGATGGAAAAAAACATTTCATACAAATGGAAATTAAAAAAAAGCTGGGGTAACAATACTTATATCAGACAAAATGGACTTTAAAACAAAGGATATAGTAAGAGATAAAAAAGGCCACTACATAATGATTAAAGGGAGCAATCCAACAGGAAGATATAACTATTATAAATATCTATGCACCTAATATAAGAGCACCTAAATATATAAAGCAGACTTTGATGGATATAAAGGGTGAGATCCACAGCAATACTATAATAGTAGGGGATTTCAATACTCCACTAACATTACTAGAAAGATCCTCAAGAAAGCAAATTAACAAACAAACAGCAGACTTAAAGGACGCACTAGATCAACTCAATATAATAGATATCTTCAGAACCTTTCATCCTAAAGCAGCAGGATATACATTCTTTTCAAGTGCTCATGGTACATTCTTTAGGATAGACCACATCTCAGGGCACAATAGTGGTTTTGATAAATTTAAGAAGATTGAAATCATATCAAGCACTTTCTCTGATCACAAATAAAAAATTTCTAGAAACGAATGACAATGAGCATACAAAAAGTCAAAATTTATGGGACACAGCAAAAGCAGTAGTGAGAGGAAAGTTTATAGCATTACAGGCACACTTTAAGAAACTAGAAAAAGCTCAAATAAAGTACTTAACCCTTCATCTAAAAGAACTAGAAAAGAACAGCAAGTAAAGCCAAATGTAGTAGAAGGAAGGAAATAATAAAGATCAGAGCAGAAATAAATGACATAGAGGCTAAAGAAACAATACAGAGAATCAATGAAACTAGGAGCTGGTTCTTTGAAAAGGTAAACAAGATCGATGAACCTTTAACTAGACTCACCAAGAACAGAGAAGACTCAAATAAATAAAATTAGATACAAAAGATGGCAGCGGAGTAGGCGGATGCACAGATGCCCAGCTCTCAACACCAAACTGGAATACAAATCAATTTAGGAAAAATCAGCATGAAAAACCAACACTGAACTGCAAGAACAGCTCTCAAAAACCAAGGAGCAAAGAGGAAGACACAATAACCCTGTTAAGGAGTGCCTGAATCTCCTCTGCTTACAGGAACGGAAGGGGGGGGGTGAGGCTGAGAGCCCAGAGAGGATTTCACAGAGGAAAAAGAGCAGAAACTACTGCTCACAGCCACTTACCTGGCGACCAGGGAGCAAGGTGGGTTGAAAAGGCCAGCTTATCTCCCAAGTGGAAAGGACAGGGAGAGGGACAGACTGTGAGGGGCTAAGGTATGTAAGAAATGAAATAAACAAGCTGACTCATTCATGCTGGAGGCGGCCATAGCTGGGGGAGGGACTGAATCTTTCACAAAACAGAGCTGAAGTGCTTCCAGATCAGACATCTCCGGACATCTATCCAGCTCCAATCAGCGCAACAAGACACAGCTGAAAACAAGAAGTGGGGAGGAGGGGCAGTAACTCAGGTCTCCATGGAGATCTGAGATACACCTCCCCCTACTGAAGCTCAGAAAAAACCCTGCCCCCAGTGAGATTAGTTGGTGGAAGAGACCTTCAGCATCTCAGGTTACACCCACAGCATTCCTGGGTACAGTTTCAAGGAAGCCCCCTGCTGAGATAAGTTAACAAGACTATCACCTGTTAAGAAAACAAACAAATCAAGACTTCAAAGCTGCCCAAATCTGAAAGTGGATTACAAATAATAGCTGATACCAACCCAAGAAGACCTAGAAATAGCACAACTGAAAACTGGAGGCAGACTAAAACACCATGATGAGAAGACAAAGGAGTGCAACCCAAATGAAACCACAAGAGACAACTTTGAGAGATGAGCTGAGTGATATGGAAATAATCAAACTTCCAGATGCGGAGTTCAAAATAATGATTGTAAGGATGCTTAGGGATCTTAGAACAACAATAGAGGGGCAGTTTGAAAACCTAAATAAAGAAATAGCAAGTATAAAAAAGAACCAGTCAAAGATGACAAATACAATATCAGAAATAAAGACCACAATGGAAGGAATTAAAAACAGGATAGATAGAGCAGAGGATCAAATCAGCGAGTTAGAGGACAACTGGAATGAAGGCATGAAAGCAGAGAAGAAAAGAGAAAAAAGACTCAAAAAGTCAGAGGAAACTCTTAGAGAGCTCTGTAACAACATGAAGAGAAATAACATCGGCATCATAGGGGTTCCTGAAGAAGAAGAAAAGGAACAAGGAATAGAGATGTTGTTCAATCATATCATAGCTGAAAATTTCCCTAAATTAATGCAAGAGAAACTCTCACAAGTCCAAGAAGCACAGAGGACTCCATTAAAGAGAAACACAAAGAAACCTACACCAAGACACATCATAATTAAAATACCAAAGCTAGCCCTGGCCGGTTGGCTCAGCGGTAGAGCGTCGGCCTGGTGTGCGGGGGACCCGGGTTCGATTCCCGGCCAGGGCACACAGGAGAAGCGCACATTTGCTTCTCCACCCCCCACCCCCTCCTTCCTCTCTGTCTCTCTCTTCCCCTCCCGCAGCCAAGGCTCCGTTGGAGCAAAGATGGCCCGGGCGCTGGGGTGACTCCTTGGCCTCTGCCCCAGGCACTAGAGTGGCTCTGGTCGCCGCAGAGCGACGCCCCGGAGGGGCAGAGCATCGCCCCCTGGTGGGCAGAGCGTCGCCCCTGGTGGGCGTGCCAGGTGGATCCCGGTCGGGCGCATGCGGGAGTCTGTCTGACTGTCTCTCCCCGTTTCCAGCTTCAGAAGAAAAAAATAAAAAAATAAAAATAAATAAATAAATAAAATACCAAAGCTAAGTGATAAAGAGAAAATATTAAAAGCTGCAAGAGAAAAAAAATTTATCACCTACAAAGGAGCCCCCATAAGGATGACATCCGACTTCTCAACAGAAACACTTGAGGCCAGAAGGGAATGGCAAGAAATATTCAAAGTAATGCAGAACAAGAACCTACAACCAAGACTACTTTATCCAGCAAGGCTATCATTTAAAATCGAAGGAGAAATAAAAAGCTTCCCAGACAAAAAACAACTCAAGGAATTCATTGCAACCAAACCAATGCTGCAGGAAATGTTAAGGGGCCTGTTGTAAACAGATCAAAGTGGGAAAAGAATATAGAAAAAAAAGGAATACACCTTTAAAGAAGAAAATGGCAATAAACAACTACATATCAATAATAACCTTAAATGTAAATGGATTAAATGATCCAATCAAAAGACAGGGTAGCTGCGTGGATAAGAAAACAGGACCCATACATATGTTGTCTACAAGAGACACACCTTAGAACAAAAGACACACATAGATTGAAGGTAAAAGGATGGAAAAAAACATTTCATGCAAACGGAAATGAAAAAAAAGCTGGGGTAGCAATACTTATATCAGACAAATTGGACTTTAAAACAAAGGATATAGTAAGAGATAAAGAAGGCCACTACATAATGATAAAGGGAGCAATCCAACAGGAAGATATAACTATTATAAATATCTATGCACCTAATATAGGAGCACCCAAATATATAAAACTGACTTTGATGGATTTAAAGGGTGATATCAACAGCAATACTATAATAGTAGGGGATTTCAATACTCCACTAACATCACTAGATAGATCCTCAAGAAAGAAAATTAACAAAGAAACAGCAGACTTATTGGAAACACTAGATCAACTCGATTTAATAGATATCTTCAGAACCTTTCACCCTAAAGCAGCAGCATATACATTCTTTTCAAGTGCTCACGGTACATTCTCTAGGATAGACCACATCCTAGAGATGTGGCACAAAAGCGGTCTCAAAAAATTTGAGAAGATTGAAATCATATCAAGCACTTTCTCTGATCACAATGGCATGAAACTAGAAATGAATCACAGCAGAAAAGCTAAAAAATTCTCAAACACATGGAAACAAAATAGCAGGGTGTTAAACAATGAATGGATTAAGAATGAGATCAAAGAAGAAATAAAAAAATTTCTAGAAACGAATGACAATGAGCATACAACAACTGAAAATTTATGGGACACATCAAAAGCAGTGCTGAGAAGGAAGTTCATAGCACTACAGGCATACTTTCAGAAGCTAGAAAAAGCTCAAATAAACAACTTAACCCTGCATCTAAAAGAATTAGAAAAAGAACAGCAAATAAAGCCCAAATGTAGTAGAAGGAAGGAAATAATAAAGATCAGAGCAGAAATAAATGACATAGAGGCTAAAGAAACAATACAGAGGATCAATGAAACTAGGAGCTGGTTCTTTGAAAAGGTAAACAAGATTGATGAACCTTTAAGTAGACTCACCAAGAAAAAGAGAGAGAGGACTCAAATAAATAAAATTAGAAATGAGAAAGGAGAAATAACAACTGACACAACAGAAATACAAAATATTCTAAGAAAATACTATGAAGAACTGTATGCCAAAAAACTAGACAACCTAGATGAAATGGACAAATTCCTTGAAACATACACTCTTCCAAAAATCAATCTGGAAGAATCAGAAAACCTAAACAGACCGATTGCAACAAATGAGATCGAAACAGTTATCAAAAAACTCCCAACAAAGAAAAGTCCAGGGCCCCATGACTTCACAACAGAATTCTACCAAATATTCAAAGAAGAACTAACTCCTATCCTTCTCAAACTATTTCAAAAAATTCAAGAGGAAGGAAGACTTCCAAGGTCCTTTTATGAGGCGAGCATAATTCTGATTCCAAAACCAGGCAAAGACAACACAAAGAAAGAAAATTATAGGCCAATATCCCTGATGAATATAGACGCTAAAATCCTCAACAAAATATTAGAAAACCGGATCCAACAATATATGGAAAAAATCATACAACATGATCAAGTGGGATTTATTCTTGGGAGGCAAGGATGGTACAATATTCGTAAATCAATCAATGTGATTCATCACATAAACAAAAAGAAGGAGAAAAACCATATGATAATTTCAATAGATGCAGAAAAAGCATTTGATAAAATCCAGCACCCATTCATGATCAAAACTCTCAGCAAAGTGGGAATACAGGGGACATACCTCAACATGATAAAAGCCATCTATGACAAACCCACAGCCAACATCATACTCAATGGGAAAAAATTAAAAGCAATACCCTTAAGATCAGGAACAAGGAAGGGGTGCCCCCTTTCACCACTCTTATTTAACATAGTCCTGGAAGTCCTAGCCACAGCAATCAGACAAGAAGAAGAAATAAAAGGCATTCAAGTTGGAAAAGAAGAAGTAAAACTATCATTATTTGCAGATGATATGATATTGTATATAGAAAACCCTAAAGTCTCAGTCAAAAAACTACTGGACCTGATAAATAAGTTCAGCAAAGTGGCAGGATATAAAATCAATACTCAAAAATCAGAAGCATTTTTATACACCAACAATGAACAGTCAGAAAGAGAAATTAAGGAAACAATCCCCTTCACAATTACAACCAAAAAAATAAAGTACCTAGGAGTAAACTTAACCAAGGAGACTAAAAACTTGTACTCGGAAAATTACAAAACATTGATAAAAGAAATCAAGGAAGATACAAACAAGTGGAAGCATATACCGTGCTCATGGTTAGGAAGAATAAACATCATTAAAATGTCTATATTACCCAAAGCAATCTATAAATTCAATGCAATACCAATTAAAATACCAATGACATACTTCAAAGATATAGAACACATATTCCAAAAATTTATATGGAACCAAAAGAGGACACGAATAGCCTCAGCAATCTTAAAAAAGAAGAATAAAGTGGGAGGTATCACACTTCCTGATATCAAGTTATACTACAAGGCCGTTGTACTCAAAACAGCCTGGTACTGGCATAAGAACAGGCATATAGATCAATGGAACAGAACAGAGAACCCAGAAATAAACCCACAGTTCTATGGACAACTGATATTTGACAAAGGAGGTAAGGAAATACAATGGAGGAAAGACAGCCTCTTTAACAAATGGTGTTGGGAAAATTGGACAGCTACCTGCAAAAAAATGAAACTAGATCACCAGCTTACACCACTCACAAAAATAAACTCAAAATGGATAAAAGACTTAAATGTAGGCCGTGAAACCATAAGCATCTTAGAAAAAAACATAGGCAGTAAGCTCTCGGACATCTCTGGGAGCAATATATTTGCTGATTTATCTCCACGGAGAAGTGAAATAAAAGACAGGATAAACAAATGGAACTATATCAAACTAAAAAGCTTTTGCACAGCTAAAGACAACAAGAACAGAATAAAAAGACAAACTACACAATGGGAGAACATATTTGACAATACGTCTGATAAGGGGTTAATAACCAAAATTTATAAAGAACTTATAAAACTCAACACCAGGAAGACAAACAACCCAATCCAAAAATGGGCAAAAGAGATGAATAGACACTTCTCCAAAGAGGACATACAGATGGCCAATAGGCATATGAAAAAATGCTCAACATCACTAATCATTAGAGAAATGCAAATTAAAACCACAATCAGATATCACCTCACACCAGTCAGAATGGCGCTTATCAACAAAACAACACAAAATAAGTGCTGGCGAGGATGTGGAGAAAAGGGAACCCTCCTGCACTGCTGGTGGGAATGCAGACTGGTGCAGCCACTGTGGAAAACAGTATGGAGATTTCTCAAAAAACTGAAAATCGAACTGCCTTTTGACCCAGCTATCCCACTTTTAGGAATATACACCAAGGACACCATAGAACGGCTCGAAAAGGAGAAATGCACCCGCATGTTTGTGGAAGCATTGTTCACAATAGCGAAGATCTGGAAACAGCCCAAGTGTCCATCAGAGGATGAGTGGATTAAAAAGCTTTGGTACATATATACTATGGAATACTACTCAGCCATAAGAAATGATGACATCGGATCATTTACAATAACATGGATGGACCTTGACAACATTATACGGAGTGAAATAAGTAAATCAGAGAAAAAACTAAGATGAATCCATACATAGAAGGGACATAAAAATGAGACTCAGAGACATGAACAAGAATGTGATGGCAACAGGGGCGGGGGGTTGGGGGAGGGGGGAGTGGGTGAAGAAGGAGAGAGGGGTTAGGGGAGGGGAGGGGCACAAAGAAAACCAGATAGAAGGTGACAGAAGACAATTTAACTTTGGGGGAGGGGTATACAGCACAATCAAATGTCAAAATAATCTAGAGATATTTTCTCTCAACATATGTACCCTGATTTATCAATGTCACTGCATTAAATTTAATAAAAAATAAATAAATAAATAAATAAAATTAGAAATGAGGGTGGAGAAATAACAACTGACACAACAGAAATACAAAATATTCTAAGAAAATATTATGAAGAACTGTATACCAAAAAGCGAGACAACCTAGATGAAATAGAGAAATTCCTTGAAACATACAATCTTCCAAAAATCCGTCTGGAAGAATCAGAAAACCTAAACAGACTGATTACACCAAATGAGATTGAAACAGTTATCAAAAAACTCCCATCAAAGAAAAGTCTGGGGCCTGATGGCTTCACAAATGAATTCTACCAACTATTCAAAGAAGAAGTAACTCCTATCCTTCTCAAGCTATTTCAAAAAATTCGAGAGGAAGGAAGACTTCCAAGCTCCTTTTATGAGGTGAGCATAATTCTGATTCCAAAACCAGGCAAAGACAACACAAGGAAAGAAAATTATAAGCCAATATCCCTGATGAATATATATGCTAAAATCCTCAATAAAATATTAGCAAACCGGATCTATCGATATATGGAAAAAATCATACACCATGATCAAGTGGGATTTATTCTGGGGAGGCAAGGCTGGTACAATATTCGCAAATCTATCAATGTTATTCATCACATAAACAAAAGGAAGGACAAAAACCACATGATAATTTCAATAGATGCAGAAAAAGCATTTGACAAAAGCCAGCACTGATTCATGATAAAAATTCTCAGCAAAGTGGGAATACAGAAAACATACCTCAACATGATAAAGGTCATCTATGACAAACCCACAGCCAACATCATACTCAATGGGATAAAATTAAAAGCAATACCCTTAAGATCAGGAACAAGGCAGGGGTGCCCCCTTTCACCACTCTTATTCAACATAGTCCTGGAGGTCCTAGCCAAAGCAATCAGACAAGAAAAAGGAATAAAAGGCATTCAAGTTGGAAAAAAAGAAGTAAAACTATCATTATTTGCAGATGATATGATATTGTATATAGAAAACCTTAAAGTCTCAGTCAAAACACTACTGGACCAGATAAATGAATTCAGCAAAGTGGCAGGATATAAAATTAATACTCAGAAATCAGAGGCATTTTTATATGCCAATAATGAACAGTCAGAAACAGAAATTAAGGAAACAATCCCCTTCACAATTACAATAAAAAAAAAAAGTACATAGGAGTAAATTTAACCAAGGAGACTAAAGACTTGTACTCTGAAAATTATAAACCATTGATAAAAGAAATCAAGGAAGATATAAACAAGTGGAAGCATATACTGTGCTCATGGTTAGGAAGAATAAACATCATAAAAATGTCAATATTACCCAAAGCAATCTATAAATTCAATGTAATACCAATTAAAATATCCATGACATACTGCAAAGATATAGATCACATATTCCAAAACTTTATATGGAACCAAAAAACAACATAAATAGCCTCAGCAATCTTAAAAAAGAAGAATAAAGCAGGAAGTATCACACATCCTGATATCAAGTTATACTACAAGGCCATTGTACTCAAAACAGCCTGGTACTGGCATAAGAACAGGCATATAGATCAATGGAACAGAACAGAGAACCCAGAAATAAACCCACAGCACTATGGACAACTGATATTTGACAAAGGAGATAAGAGCATACAATGGAGTAAAGACAGCCTCTTTAATAAATGGTGTTGGGGATATTGGACAGCTTCTTGCAAAAAAATGAAACCAGACCACCAACTTATACCATTCAGAAAAATAAACTCAAAATGAATAAAAGACTTAAATGTAAGCCGTGAAACCATAAGCATCTTAGAAGAAAACATAGGCAGTAAGCTCTCCGACATTTCTCAGAGCAATATATTTGCTGATTTATCTCCACAGGGAAGTGAAATAAAAGACAGGATAAACAAATGGGATTATATCAAACTAAAAAGCTTTTGCACAGCTAAAGACAATAAGAACAGAATAAAAAGACAAACTACCCAATGGGAGAACATATTTGAAAATACATCTGATAAGGGGTTAATAACCAAAATTTATAAAGAACTTGTAAATCTCAACACCAAGAAGACAAAGAATCCAATCCAAAAATGGGCAAAAGAAATGAATAGACACTTCTCCAAAGAAGACATACAGATGGCCAATAGGCATATGAAAAAATGCTCAACATGATTATTCATTAGAGAAATGCAAATTAAAACCACAATGAGATATCACCTCACACCAGTCAGAATGGTGCTCATCAACAAAACAACACAGAATAAGTGCTGGCGAGGATGTGGAGAAAAGGGAACCCTCCTGCACTGCTGGTAGGAATGCAGACTGGTGCAGCCTCTGTGGAAAACAGTATGGAGATTTCTCAAAAAATTGAAAATCAAACTGCCTTTTGACCCAGCTATCCCACTTTTAGGAATATATCCCAAGAACACCATAGACCTGCTCCAAAAGGAGAAATGCACCCCCATGTTTGTGGCAGCATTGTTCACAATAGTGAAGATCTGGAAACAGCCCAAGTGTCCGTCAGTGGACGAGCGGATTAAAAACTTTGGTATATATATACTATGGAATACTACTCAGCCATAAGAAATGATGACATCAGATCATTTACAATAACATGGATGGACCTTGATAACATTATATGGAGTGAAATAAGTAAATCAGAAAAAACTAAGAACCATATGAATCCATACATAGATGGTACATAAAAATGACACTCAGAGACATGGACAAGAATGTGATGGTAACGGGGGGTGTGGGTGGGGGGGATGGGGCGACAAAGGAGAGAGAAGGTTGGTGGGTGGGAAGAGGCACAAAGAAAACCAGATAGAAGGTGACGAAAGACAATTTGACTTTGGGTGACGGGTATACAGCATAATCAAATGTCAAAATAATCTGGAGATGTTTTCTTGGAACATATGTACCCTGATTTATCAATGTCACTGCATTAAATTTAATAATAAAATAATAATAATTAAAAAAAAAGACTGAATCTGCATCTCCAAAAGCTGACTTTTTCTTGCAGACAGAAACACTGCTCTTTTCACTACTCAATGCTGTCTGGTTGCCTCTTCTAGTCACTGGGCTCTAAGTTGGGGCTCTGGGCCTGAGGCTGGGGCTGAGGACCCCCACATCTCAGGGTCTCTCTCTTTGCAGTGAGAGTCTCTCTGGACACTCTGCCACCCCTCGCTCCTGGGAGTGGGTCAGTCCCCACTGCATCTCCACACTTCCTACCAGACTCGGTGTGACTTCTTCTATGATCCTTAGTTATAGAGTCCTCTTGGTTTTTCATGATTATTGTTCTCAAATTAATTTGTAATCCAATTTGATCCTAGGAGGTCGCTATTGGAATGTCTGCCTACTCCATTACCATCTTGGAATCTCGGGTTTTGGCATTTTTTGAGTAAGTTATATGATCAGGACATTTAAATTTTCTGTGTCTTGGGACACAAATTGTATCTGGGCCTCATGATTTGGCATTAAGGGAGTATGGAAATGGCACCTGAGCCACTCTGCAGGAGTGCCCATCCTTCCCCTAGTGCAAATCTAATAAGAAAAGGGAAATCTATTAGAACTTATTACAAGTTTAGCATTCCCTTCAGTGGGTCACCTTCAGTCCACATTGCCAAACTGGAGTGAACTGGTTGGGTCTAGAACAGCACTGCCCAATAGAAGTATAATGAGAGCCACAAATGTAATCTATACATATAACCCTAATTGTTCCAGTCACATTAAAAAAATTTTTTAAGTGAAATTAATTTAAATAATGTTATTTAGCTCAATATATCCAAAATATTATCTCAATAAGAAAGCAATATAATTATTAATGAGATATTTTACATTTTTAATACTAAATCTTTAAAGTCTAATGTGTTTTATACTGATAGCACATGGTATTTCACACATTTCAAGGGCTCAATAAACATCTGTGGCCTGAGGCTACCATAAATGCCAAGCTCAAGAGGATAATGCATTATGGTCTAGAATGCTCCAGAAAGCTTAGGGCAACTCAAGATAAGACACCATGTCTCAGGTGTTCTAGGAGACCTGGTATATTTAATAGGTCTGGAGTCAAGGTAACTGAGTAGGTAGACCACTATGTGTATATTAGTGTGCATTATCAGTAAAGGATATAATTCAAAAAAGATTTTTATAAAGGGTCAAGATTTAACACAGATTCACACACTTCTAAGCAGACTATGAAATTCCACTCCCAAATCACAAAGATAAATTACTTACTCAATAAATGTTGATTGAGCCTCTACTATGTATCAGGCATTGTGCTTAGCACTGGGACAAAATAGACATATCTACTCAGTAGACACATGGACCTTACAATCAAGTAAGTAGAGAAAATAATTTTTTTAAAAGCCAACATATAAATAAGAAAACTGCATATTGTGGTAATTACCAGGAAGAAATAAGTGCTGTAAAGTGATAAAGAAATCAGGGTGTGGGCACAGGGAGCTTTAATATAGAGATAAAAGATAGAAAGATTTTTATGATGAAGTAACAACAGAGCTGAGAGCTACAGAATGAAGAGTTGATAGATAGTAAGTAGTAGTGAACAAATTAAAGGTATTAAGTTGGAGAGAAACTTACACTAGGTAAAAAAACCTTCCTAAGTAGACAGTCATATGCAAGTGTGATCAGACTACAATATTCCATTCTTAGCAGGAAAGGGGACTGGAAGAAGATAACTGCACTAAGCTAAAGTTTATGTATAATATGAAAAGTATAAACAATTGAGACCAAAAGAAAATCATTTTGTAAAATAATCAAGTGACCCTAGCATAAACAGTACCCCACTGCCACCAAGTACTGGAACCTAATTAGTGGATGAAGATAAATATCCCTGTGTGATGTCAAAATTAAGAAAAAAGTTATCTAAATGCATGTTAATACTGTGAAAAAGTTTGGCTATCATATATAGAATAATATATACAAGATCTGAAGTCTTGTGTGAAAAGGTCCAAAGATTTTTTATCACAGTCTTAAAAGTCAATCTAATTGCTTTAGAACAGTCAAATTTGCAGTGATGAAAAAGCAATATGCAATAGAGTTAGGAGTTATTAGTTGTCATTATATAATTGATCTATCACTATTATAAAAAGGAAGGTGTGATGTTAGCATATCTTTAAGTAAAACAAATTAAAAGAGGTCAAAAACTGCTGAAATCATATTTTATGTGAGCAGTCTAGGTATAGTTATTTTAACATTTTAAGTGCCTCTTTAAATCATTTAAATTAGCAAGAATTAGGACAGTAGGATGTGGTAAGAACACAGGATTCACAGTTGGGAGTCTCAGCTCTACTCTTGGCTCTGCTATTATTTAGTCATGTGACTTGGTAACATTCTCTACCTCTCTGAATCCTTTCACTTCATTTGTAACATAAGAACAATGTATTAGATACATCACAACTGAAACAATTGCAGCTGAGTGATGGTATATTTTTCAGAAACCTGAATTTTAAAAAGAATTTTATTTATTCCTTTTCAGAGAGGGGAGAGAGAGAGACAGAGAGAAGGAGGGAGGAGCAGGAAGCAACAACTCCTATATGTGCCTTGTCCAGGCAAGCCCGGGATTTTGAACCCACAGAACTGGTGACCTCAGCATTCTAGGTAGACACTTGATCCACTGTGCCACCACAGGTCAGGCAGGAACTCATTCTTGATAGTCTTAGAGTTACAAAGTAAAAAAAAAAAATTTAGAATAATTAATGCTAGATCTCGGTAAACAAAGTGGCACAACTCCAATCAAATTCTTGATGAAGCAAACAAAACTATTACAAATAGCATATTCTGTCAATATAATACAAAATGAGAAACCCAGCTCATACTAAGATTCTAAATTTCCCTAAATGTATACTATCCTTGTGCCTCATGTGCTCATTTGCAAAATGAAGGTCAGAGTCTGTAATCCAAGAGCAGTAGTTTTGAAATTTCTACATTCAGAATTATCATTAGAAAATTCTGATTATCCCTGTGGGTCTGGGTGAAACTTAAGAATCTGCATTTTAATAAGCACCACAGGTGATTTTTGATGCAAATAGGACACATGCTGATAAATACTGGCTTGAGCCATGGAAAATAACTAAAATAACAAGAGAGATACCCTGGTAAACAAAACCTTCTTATAAATTGTGAATGTAGCCTGTGGGGGCAGGGGAGAATAACAACTATCAAGTACTACCATCATCATCATCATCATCATCATCATCAAAAGATTTCTCTAGCACTTATACTGGCCAGACATTGTTCTAAGGAATTTGTACACTTTAACACATTTAGTCTTCACCACACCATGAGTTTGGTACTGTTACCATTTTACAGATCAAACAAATAAATTGCCCTTAGTAATACAGACATCTGGCTCCAGATGTCACACTCTTAATCACTGTACCAGTGATTCTCAAACTTTCATTCACATGAAATTTACCTGCAGAGCTTTTGTCAAAGCACAAATTAGTGACCTTACTCCTCAAATTGCTGACTCAGTAGGTCTGAAATAGGGCCTGAGAATGGCATTCATAACAAATTCCCAGGAGATACTGATACTGGTGGTGCAGGGACCACACTTTGAGAACCACTCCTCAGTGCTGTGCTTCCTTTTTAATTGAATTTATTGGGGTGACACTGATAAATAAAATGGCATAGGTTTCAGGTGTACCATTCCATAACATATCATCTGCACACTGCACTGTGCATTCACCACCCCAAATCATCTTCTGCCATTACCATTTATCTGCCTTTACCCTCTCCCACCTCCCCATCCCCCTTTCCCTCACTAGTCACCACGCTGTTGTCAGTGTCTTCTTTTTATTTCTTTATTTAACCCCTTCACCTTTTTTTCCCAAGCTGTAGGAGAGCAGAGAAAGGCCACGTGGAAGAGAGGAGAAGCAGCCAAGATGGCGGAGTGCTGAAGGAGAAGCCAGTTTGTGCAGAATTTGTCCAGAGAGAAGGAGATGGGGAACAGAGGTGAATAAGGCTGGTGAGGTAAAAACTTTGATTCTAGGAAACTCAGATGAGTCAGTGGCTTTGGGAGCCCTGAATGGAAAGAGAAGTGTTTTCCCACTGTGTGTATTTCTTGCCCGCTGGGTGCAAGCTAGAATTAAAGCAAATGGCCCACCAGTTCTTAGCTCCATTATTTCATTATCGTCTGTCTGAATCAAATGCGAACTTGCATGGGCCAGGCGGCTGTGATGGTGGCCGCGGCTACTGGCTTTACATTTGGCATAGTCTATGGCAGGATTTGATACAGATCGGTATGAAGTCACCACCACCTTTGAGCGGTGGAGTAGAGGACTGGCTGCTGTTATGGTTCCCCATGGCTGTCCATTTAGAGGCCATAGGCTGGCTGACTTTTACAGCCTTGCGTGAGGAAACCGAGAGCTCTGTGGAAGAGGCTTCCCCAGCCCTGCAAACCAAAAGTGGAAGGAGCTGGAGCAAACATGGGAGAAAGAAATGCTGACCCTGGAGCTAAAGCAAGCACTGGAGGAGGCCGACCAGGTTCATGAGATTCACTTGGAAATGGAGAAGGAATCACAGGCTCATGAGTTGCAGATTGCCCTGGACGTTGTGGAGAGCCAGCTGTGGCAGGAGGCCGGGGCTGAGGCTGGAGCCAGGGCTGCAAGGCCCATGGAGCAAAAGGCGGAAGCAATGGCCTGGGGCTCAATCCCTGCAGCAGAAGCTGGTGCTTTCAGTTCCTCTTTGGGGGATGAGGAGAATCAGGCTGGAGTTGCGATCTGCAGTCTCCAGAAGATGAGAGCCCAGCAGCACGGAGTACCTACTTACCTACTACGCCCCTAGTAGGCCTGCAATTTTGGGACATAGGGGTGGATTCCCTCATGCTCTCTGGAGCAGAGATGGAAATGCTGACTGCCATTGCCACGTGCTCCTCTTTGGGACAGTGTAAGACCTGCCAGGATAGCAGGGAAGAGGGGGGTGGCTGAGGCCCCATGTGTGTGGACTGATTCCTGGACTATGACCAGAGTGGGCACTGGCTCCTTTGTTGGATGGACTTATGGATTTTGGACAATGTGAAATACCCTGTTGGGGGTGGGGGGCGGTTTTGCTGGAGGCCCTTCTAGCTTTTCCCATGGCTAGAGAGAAGGTTGAGGACATTTTGCACTTTTGGCAAAGTGCTTAGAGACTGGTAAAATGTACCTTTGTAATTGTTGACATTGTATGATTTGTCATGTTGTTGTAATTTGTGTAATGTGCCTAATTTCCTTGCGCAGGGATGCCGGTGGTGTAGATTGTGGGTAGTAAAGTGAGCATACGGGTGGATTGTTGGGCAGATAAAATATATTATGCTCATGTTGTTAAAGATGGTGCTGCCCACGTGGAAGCCTGTCACCCAGGTGATAATATTAGTTGCCTTTCTTGCTTGGGATGGGCGTGATTATGTTAATATGTGTTGGGGGAGGGCTTTCACACCAAAAGGTTTTAAAAGGAAGAGAGATCACGTTGTTCCGGGTGAAGAGTGATTGTGTTCTAGGAGAAGCCCAGGCCGTAGGAGAGCAGAGAAAGGCCATGTGGAAGAGAGGAGAAGCAGCCAAGATGACAGAATGCTAAAGGAGAACCCAGTTAGTGCAGAGTTTGTGCAGAAAGAAGGAGATGGGAAACAGAGGTGAATAAGGCTGGTGAGGTAGAAACTTTGATTCTAGGAAACTCGGATGAGTCAGTGGCTTTGGGAGCACTGAATGGAAAGAGAAGTGTTTTCCCACTGTGTGTATTTCTTGCCCGCCGGGTACAAGCTAAGACTAAAAGTAATGGCCCACCAGTTCTTGGTTCCATTGTTTCATTACTGTCTATGCGAATCAAATGTGAACCTGCACAGGCCAGGCAGCTGTGATGGAGGCCGCTGCTACTGGCTTTACACCAGCCCTCCATCCTCTTTCTTTTCTGAAAACTGTCAGACTGTTCTCTATATCTATGTGTCTGTTTCTATTTTGTTGTTGTTGTTGTTGTTAGTTCATTTTGTTCATTAGAGATTGGCTTTCTCTGACTGGCTTTTTTTCAGTTAGCATGGTCTCCAGGTGCTGTGCTTTTTCACCATTATAATCTGTCACTGCTGTATGCTTACACTTCCTTTACAGAGCAAGAGCAGAGCAGACTTTTTGGACATCTTTGACACTCCAATATGGAGTCACTGTCAGCCATGACAGTCCTGTCAAGTGCTATGTTGACACTCAGGTAACAGGGTGTATGGTAATGCTCTTAGGAGGGGCCCAAAACTCCCAAAACCACAAGTGTGAACACTTGGATAAGGACTCTACCTGGACACCAATATGAGTGTGACCTCCACCCAGGTGGGCTCTAAGAACCCAGAGCTCCGACCACTCAACACTGAGCCTGGCTGTACCATGGTCAGGCTCAGAGCCCAGCCAGACTTCACTCAACCAGATAAGTGCTGGCACTGTGGCCACCTGGCTTGAGACCAAGAGCCGCCTCCCCACCTGCTGCTGCTGCCAGTGACCATGCTCTGTGTGTCACCTGTGTGTGACTCTATGGGCTTATTGGGGAGGTCTCCTCTAATAAACTTGGCATGCAGAAAGACGCAAACGTGCATGACTCCTTTCAAGGACTCTGCCTTGCTCACGACACTTTCCCATGTAAAATACATGGAAAAAGGAGAATGTCAACATTAATGGATGAAATGATGCCTGAAATCTTCTAAGAAAAAGAAAACTCTATTTTGTTATTTTCAACTTAGCAAGCTTACCCAAGAAGTTTATGGTTTTTACTTAGCAGATTATTCTCATCTGCCTCCAGTTTACCCTTAAAACTCTTACTCTTTGTCAGCATCACTCAGTCTCTTTCTAGACTTATCTTCTCTGCTTTTCACTGTACACTAATGACTTGGGGTTGTTCTTGCATTCCAAATGAAATGCATTTTTAAATACTTCTAAACATGGAATCACTAGGGCTTTGCCCCAAATTGCTAGTTTTCCCTAAACCCTCCCATGTCTGTTAACAGAGACACCTGAAGAGCTTCCTGACCATGGGCAATAAAACACCAGGAAGTGGCATTTACATAAAAAAATCATGACTGTGCCAACACAGAATGCTTTCCTGAACCACTTTCCATGCAGCCCTGACCTTCAGCAGTGCAGGAAAGGACCAATGTGACATTTATAAAAAAAATGACACCAAATTAGAAAGCCCATCTCCATTCAGTACAAGGATTGACTCCTTTCTCATTAAGAATTAAGAAATAGAGAGATGATGTCAGAGTAATGGCGCAGTAGGAAGCGATACCGATAAATCTCCCCCAAAACTCAACAAGATCTTCAACCAGAAACAGAAAAACCTATCCTTGGAGCCTCCAGATGTTTCGCAATACACCCGAAGGTATGGTCGAGCGAAAAATTGACTAAATGTATAATCAAACCCCGAAGGAAATAGGGAGTAAGAAATGCTCCGCCTTCCTCACTAACCTAAACAGGGCGGCTTTCACTGGGAACTGAGAATATAGAAACTGAGGCAGGGAAAGGGGGTGAATAGATCCAGGCAGCGGCACAAACAGCCGAACCAGGCTGTGGCACAGAGATCCAGGCCGAGGAAAAACTGTTCCTGTGGCAACCCAGGCAATACAAGCTAACACTTGTGCCAAACCCAGACAAAGAAAGACAAGCAGGGCAGCCATTTTCCTCGATCTCCGGGTTGGCGCACACAGATAGTGGGCGAGAGATTCCTTCCAAAACCCCGAGAGTGTGCGCCCGTGTTGTCCCACAGAGAGGCAGAGTCAGAGGCCTCTGTGTGGGCTGAAAGCGGAATCTCTGGGCCGCCCCAGCGCCCTAGGAAAGCCGCGCACGGGGACAGAGTGAAAGCCAATTCCAACACTGGAACTTTTCCTTGCGGGTGGGGGTTTCACTCAGGTGAGACTTCTGGCACGATATCCTGGTCTGCGTGCTCAGATAGTGAGCGAGAGATTCCTCTGAGTGCCTTGGCAGTGCCCACCCGTGTTATCCCACAGAGAGGCAGAGTCAGGGGCCTTTGTGTGGGCCAAAAAGCGGAATCTCGGGCCACCCCAGCGCCTTGAAAAAGCCACGCCCGGGGACAGAGCGAGAGCCAATTCCAACGCTGCAACTTTTCAGTGCGGGCGGGGGGTTTCACTCAGAGTGTGAGACTGCTGGCCTGATATCCTGATCTGCGCACACAGATAGTGGGCGAGAGATTCCTCCAAGTGCCTCGGCAGTGCGTGCCCGTGTTATCCCACAGAGTGGCAGAGCCAGAGGTCTTTGAGTGGGTGGAAGCCCCGCCTGATTATGCTAGCAGCTCTGACTGACCGAGCCTTACCCAGAGCCCTGTGCTAAGTGGAAATAGAGTGGGGAGTTGCCAGCTCTTTGAGCCTCTTACTATCCAGGCAGAGGGAGCAGCAACCCCATAGCTGGATTATCAGGCTACTAATTGAGGAAGGAAAGACTAAGAGAAAGGCTCCAGGAACACAGACTCTCTCACTGGCGGAGCCTATAAATGCTAATAAGCCTCGACTGCCAACGAGACTGAAGCACAATACATGACATCGCCATAGAGACTTATCAACTAAAAACCTCTACCTGAGCGTGCCAAAGGGGCAGAACCCGAGGTACAGAGTCACCAACCAGGAAGAGGGAGAGAAAAGAAAATGCAAGATGATAACCTCTCAAAATCAAGAATAATATGCAGACTTTATAGCCTATCCCATTTTATTATATTTGTTCATTTGTTTCTCTTATCTTCATTCTTGATATTTTTTATTCCTCCTCCAATTTGGTCATTTAACTCTCTGCCAGTCTTACTCTTTCCTCTTCTTGAACTACACTACCCATAAGTGTTACATCTCCCATTATCTTTTCTTTCCTCTTCCTTTCTCTCTGAGGGTTGCACTCCAAAACCCTTAACTCTCTCTCTCTCTCTCTCTCTCTCTCTCCTCTTTTTTCTTTTTTCTTCTTTTAGTGGTTCCCTCTTTTTTTCTCTCTCTCTCTCTTTCTTTTCTCCCTCTATATTAGTTTCTTCCTTTCTCCTTTACGTCTCCTCTCATTCAAACCTCAATAATGAACAATATCTTAACTGGGACTCAAGCTTATGTTTGTGGCATGTGTGGGGGGGTTTAATTCACCTTTTTAACACACTGGCAGTGCTCCCATCTCTGGCTCTCCATTTTATCTAGTTCTTGTTCCACTAAATACAATAGTAATTTTTTAATTTGTCCCCCCATTTTCCTGTTTCCCTCTTATTCCTCTCATCATAACTCTTAGTCAACCAACACCTAAAAGAAAATCATTTTATTCTTGACCCAATTTTTTTTCTTATTTGCTTTTTGTGGGCCCATACACCCTTTCTTTTTCTTTTTTTTTTCTTTTTTTGCCCCTTTATTACTTCTCCCCAATTCAGGCCCTCCATTACAGGCATTGTTTGTTCTATTTAGTACAATATAATTCACAGTTCACCACAAGATTTTCTCAAGAAAGAGAGGAGAGGAGAGAAAAAAAGGAGGGGGGGGAATAATTTCCTTTTTTAAAAAAAAATTTTATTTTTCTTTATTTCATTATTAATTTTTTTAAAAAAACCAACTCTTCGATTTTTTATTTTTTTTAACTTTTTATTCTTTATTAAATCTCATTAATACTATGAACAAAACCACCCTCAGATGCCATTAAGGAAGAGAAAATCGAATATCATGGATACAAAAGAAAGAGAGGTAACACAGCTAGATGAGGAAAAATCTATGGAGAAAAAAATTTAATATATTGGAAACCTTGGAGCTAAATGACAGAGAATTTAAGATAGAAATCCTAAAAATCCTCCGAGATATACAAGAAAACACAGAAAGGCAATTTAGGGAGCTCAGAAAACAACTCAACGAACACAAAGAATATATTTCCAAGAAAATTGAAACTATAAAAACAAATCAAACAGAGATGAAAAACTCATTTCACGAGCTGAAAAACGAGGTAACAAGCTTAGCTAATAGAACAGGCCAGATAGAAGAGAGGATTAGTAAATAGAAGACAAGCAACTTGAGGCACAACAAAGAGAAGAAAGAGACTCAAAAATTAAAAAGAAAATGAGATAGCCCTACAAGAATTATCTGACTCCATCAAAAAGAATAACATAAGAATAATAGGTATATCAGAGGGAGAAGAGAGAGAAAATGGAATGGAGAACATACTCAAACAAATAATAGATGAGAACTTCCCAAGCCTATGGAAAGAACTAAAGCCTCAAATCCAAGAAGCAAACAGAACTCCGAGTTTTCTTAACCCCAACAAACCTACTCCAAGGCATATCATAATGAAATTGGCACAAACCAACGACAAAGAAAAAAATCTCAAGGCAGCCAGGGAAAAGAATACAACATATAAAGGAAGGCCCATTAGATTATCATCAGATTTCTCAGCAGAAACTCTACAAGCTAGAAGAGAGTGGACCCCAATATTTAAAGTCCTGAAAGAGAGGAACTTCCAGCCATGAATACTATACCCATCAAAGCTATCCTTTAAATATGAAGGAGAAATAAAAACATTCACAGATACAGAAAAGATGAGGGAATTTATCATCAAAAAAACCCCACTCCAGGAATTACTAAAGGGGGTTCTCCAATCAGATACGAAGAACAAAAAAAAACAATGCCACAAGTAAAAGCTCCAAGAATAACAAAATAAAACCAAATTTAAACTGTGACAACAACAAAAAGAAAGGGGGGGAGAGGATGGAGATTAACAGTAGCAAAGGAAGATGGAGTGCAAAAGTACTCACAAGGCCTGACCTGTGGTGGCGCAATGGGATAAAGCCGTCGACCTGGAACACTGAGGTCGCCAGTTCGAAACCTTGGGCTTGCCTGGGAGTTGATGCTTCCTGCTCCTCCCCCTTCTCTATCTCTCCCCTCTCTCTAAAAATCAATAAATAAAATATCTTAAAAAAAATTAAAAAAAAAAGTACTCACAAAATAGTGTGTTACAATGAATAGGGTAGGAACCCCTTTCATTACTTAAAGGTAACCACCATTGAAAAAATCACCACAGAAGCACATGATTTAAAAAAGATAGCAACAGAGGAAAGATGTATGGAATACAACCAAATAAAAACAAAAGATAGAAAAACGAAAGAGAAGGATCAAACAAGACACAAAACTAACAGAAAGCAATCTATAAAATGGCAATAGGGAACTCACAAGTGTCAATAATTACACTAAATGTAAACGGATTAAACTCACCAATAAAAAGACACAGAGTAGCAGAATGGATTAAAAAAGAAAATCCAACTGTATGCTGCCTACAGGAAACTCATCTAAGTAACAAGGATAAAAACAAATTCAATGTGAAAGGCTGGAAAACAATACTCCAAGCAAATAACATCCAAAAAAAAGCAGGCGTAGCAATACTCATATCTGATAATGCTGACTACAAGACAGTAAAAGTACTCAGAGATAAAAATGGCCATTTCATAATGATTAAGGGGACGCTGAATCAAGAAGACATAACAATTCTTAATATATATGCACCAAACCAAGGAGCACCAAAATATATAAGACAGCTACTAATTGACCTTAAAACAAAAACTGACAAAAATACAATCATACTTGGAGACCTCAATACACCACTGACGGCTCTAGATCGGTCATCCAAACAAAGATATAGTGGCCTTAAACAAAACACTAGAGCACCTGGATATGATAGACATCTACAGGAAATTTCATCCCAAAGTGACAGAGTATACATTTTTCTCCAGTGTACATGGATCATTCTCAAGAATTGACCATATGTTGGACCACAAAAACAACATCAGCAAATTCAGAAAAATTGAAGTTGTACCAAGCATATTTTCTGATCATAAAGCCTGGAAATTAGAATTTAACTGCAAAAAAGAGGAAAAAAATCCCACAAAAATGTGGAAACTAAACAACATACTTTTAAAAATGAATGGGTCAAAGAAGAAATAAGTGCAGAGATCAAAAGATATATACAGACTAATGAAAATGACAATACGACATATCAGAAGCTATGGGATGCAGCAAAAGCAGTGATAAGAGTGAAGTTCATATCACTTCAGGCATATCTGAACAAACAAGAGAGAGCCCAAGTGAACCACTTAACTTCACACCTTAAGGAACTAGAAAAAGAAGAACAAAGGAAACCCAAAACCAGCTGAAGAAAGGAGATAATAAAAATCAGAGCAGAAATAAATGAAATAGAGAACAAAAAAACTATAGAAAAAATTAATAGAACAAGGAGCTGGTTCTTTGAAAAGATCAACAAAATTGACAAACCCTTGACAAAACTTACCAAGGAAAAAAGAGAAAGAACTCATATAAACAAAATCCAAAATGAAAGAGGAGAAATCACCACAGACACCGTAGATATACAAAGAATTATTGTAGAATACTATAAAAAACTTTATGCCACTAAATTCAACAACCTAGAAGAAATGGATAAATTCCTAGAACAATACAACCTTCCTAGACTGAGTCAAGAAGAAGCAGGAAGCCTAAACAGGCCTATTAGTAGAGAAGAAATAGAAAAAACCATTAAAAACCTCCCCAAAAATAAAAGTCTAGGCCCCGACGGCTATACCAGCGAATTTTATCAAACATTCAAAGAAGACTTGGTTCCTATTCTACTGAAAGTCTTCCAAAAAATCAAAGAAAAAGCAATACTTCCAAACACATTTTATGAGGCAAACATAACCCTCATACCAAAACCAGGCAAGGACTGCACAAAAAAAGAAAACTACAGACCAATATCTCTAATGAATACAGATGCTAAAATACTAAACAAAATACTAGCAAATAGAATACAACAACATATTAAAAAGATAATACATCATGATCAAGTGGGATTCATCCCAGAATCTCAAGGATGGTTCAACATACGTAAAACGGTTAACGTAATACACCATATCAACAAAACAAAGAACAAAAACCACATGATCTTATCAATAGACGCAGAAAAGGCTTTCGATAAAATACAACACAATTTTATGTTTAAGACTCTCAACAAAATGGGTATAGAAGGAAAATATCTCAACATGATAAAGGCCATATATGATAAACCATCAGCTAACATCATATTAAATGGCACTAAACTGAAGGCTTTCCCCCTTAAATCAGGAACAAGACAGGGTTGTCCACTCTCTCCACTCTTATTTAATGTGGTACTAGAGGTTCTAGCCAGAGCAATCAGACAAGACAAAGAAATAAAAGGCATCCATATTGGAAAAGAAGAAGTAAAGGTATCACTTTTTGCAGATGATATGATTCTATACATCGAAAATCCCAAAGAATCCACAAAAAGACTACTAGAAACAATAAGCCAATACAGTAAGGTCGTAGGATACAAAATTAACATACAGAAGTCAATAGCCTTTCTATATGCCAACAATGAAACATTTGAGAACAAACTCAAAAGAACAATCCCCTTCACGATTGCAACAAAAAAAATAAAATACTTAGGAATAAACATAACAAAGAATGTAAAGGACTTATATAATGAAAACTATAAACCATTGTTAAGGGAAATCAAAAAAGATATAATGAGATGGAAGAATATACCTTGTTCTTGGTTAGGAAGAATAAATATAATCAAGATGGCCATATTACCCAAAGCAATATACAAATTTAATGCAATTCCCATCAAAATCCCAATGATATTTTTTAAAGAAATGGAGCAAAAAATCATCAGATTTATATGGAACTATAAAAAACCCCGAATAGCCAAAGCAATCCTAAAGAAAAAGAATGAAGCTGGGGGCATTACAATACCTGATTTCAAACTCTATTATAGGGCCACGACAATCAAAACAACATGGTATTGGCAGAAAAATAG